>NC_092628.1:74985673-75622941 GCF_039555335.1 Amphiura filiformis
AAAAAATCATTAAAATTCTTACCTGATGCTCCTTTGCCAAAGTGGCACTTAAAATCCCCGGTTTTGGTGTGTCGACTTCATCTGTAAAAAAGCGAAGCACATAATGTGCATAAGTTTCTTTTCCAAATGATAGCAATTTACAAATTTGAATTTACATTGGCAATTACATATATGGCTATATTGATATTTGGGACCTGCTTGATATTGGCAAATAATGTACAAATATTGCACAAATATAATGAGACTCTACATCATGAAAGTTTTTAAACAAATGCATGACAGATATTTAAGGGAACATATTCATGATGATAATTATAAAGTTGTTAAGCTAAGCTGAGGTGGGTCTTCTATTAGTTTCTACTGTAACTTTTTCTATCGCCACTCCGTTGGCGGCAAAAAATGGGCTCACTAGCATTTTCCGCTGAACAAGTGCGACAAAGTCGCTGTTCGTCGGCGGGGAAAAAAAATCGCGATATATGATAAATATGAATCATACAATGCATGTAGAAGAGAATAAAAGATTTAATTGGTTTAAATGGGGGATTATTTTTAGCAACTGTATAATTATGCAATATCAAAGAATTTACACATTTTGTCAACGACCGGTAACTCCATATCTGTAACCTTACTAAGTACAGAAGGTCAATCTCCTCTCTCAACCTGTTCTGCCGTGAATGCTGCCAGATGTGATTTTGAGCTGCCATGACACTTTGCAGTAACTTTTTTTTACGTTGCTGGGCCCAGTAACAAAAGTATCCAAATCACATGTAGATTCTAGAGTGACTGCAGATTTGTTATGCTTTCTACATAACTGTGTATCTTGAACAAATTGAATTGCCTTCCAGCCAGCTTTGGTCTTGCTTAATATGGCTTTCACATCCTGCACGGATAAAAATGCAACATAATATTATACTGATCTTGTTTGTTTATCATCAAGGCATAGCGAGTTGGCTTTGATGTTTTTCTAATTTTAAATTATCATTAGATGTGGGCTTAGGCCTACAACTTGTCTTAAAAGGGGTTTGACTTTCACCTGAATTTATTGGACTGCTGTTGCTTAGATTATCTGGTCATGTTACATTGCCTCTGCCATGAAGCCCCATATCACTCTGCACAACCAACTTGTACATTCGGTGTATTTAGGTATTTGCTGAGGAAACAAGCTGGAAGACGCAATGCAGTATGCGCACGTTAACTTGGTCTGCATCACCGCTTTTCTTACATGGTTAAACTCATGCTCATATCTCAACAAGATGAAGTTGAAACACACACACTCCCTGAGCAAAACCTGAATACACCCAAATGTTTCTCCATGCCGGTAAATAATGGCGACAAAGTTTGTATATATCTGTGGCTCATGAAGATATTCTGTTCAACGGAGTCATGTACAACTGGTAATGTGAATCTTGAGATGCATAGATGAACAGAACATAAAATGCTCAAGTACAGCAGCAATGTGACTCAGCACATCTACATGGGATATACCTGTAACATATTAACATAGTTGTGTCCTTCTACCATGATCCCCTGTTTAAGTGTGAGATGTGAAGTTGAAATAGACCATGAAAGCCCTGACACTAGTACCTGATGGTTCATTGTGCAGTAGGATGACTCTGTTTGCATGTTTTACATATAAGTTTCTTCATGCAGTCTTTCACCTGATGAGAGGCCATTTTTAAACATCCAAAACAAATGTGCGTTTTTCTTGAGCTTGCTATTCTTTCTTCTTCATAAGATTTCTTCTGAAGTACTCTACAATCTTACAGATCATGACGTGACTTATTTTCACAACTAAAGCACCAAGTTGATGGTGGTTTCTTTTCTCACGGCAAGATGCACACAAAACAAGACGAGCAGCGGTGTTTTGAACACGTTGGATCTTCGCAATTTCAGATTGAGATAAGCCATACAAGAGGGAATTCACGGAGTCCAGCAGCGATGTCACAAAAGCATGTACTGAGTCAGCAAGTTGTGTTGTTTCTTCATTGACATTTGTTGCAGGATTTACTCCTCTTGCCTTGCTGGTCTTAGATGGCAGCCTATGAACTTGTTTGGGAGGGCTCTCAATATTTCCATACAATGGGTTACTTACTATCCTATTTTGTTTTTCATTTATACTTTTTGGATGTTTGCAAAGTCATCTTGTATTCCCGGGCTTGTATACTGAAATATGCATGGCGACCATTCAGTTGCTCTTTTTAGTTTGGCAACAACTCTGAAAAGAAGGAAGAAAGACAGGATCAAAGTTATTTTAACATTCTACATAGCAAACACAACGAATTGCATGAAATAACAATCATACATCAATCCATATTGGATACCAAATTGGTAGAAATACATATCATAATCTTCCACACAGCCTTGTTACTCACACAACAGGTCTGGGTACAATAGAAAAATATTCACGCTGATTGGTGAATTTGCATCGAGAAATTTCTTGCACTAGCTTCGAACCATTTCGTCATTGTTAATTTGTTCACTACTTCCAATAAAACAATACTACTGCACTAATTGCAAAATAACTTGTTCTTACTTCATAGGATTGGTCATGTCAGGTTTCTTCAGCACTTGCGGCTTTATACAGACTCAGGTCGTTGTTACTGATCTTCTGGGGTTAGCAATTTCAAGGATCTCCACAACAGAGTTATTCTCACCGTCTTCCAACATACTCTTATCCAGGTTAACCTGTTCATTAGCATTCTGGTCTGTATCATTCATCAAAGAGGTTGAAGGGATCTCAATGTCAAACAGAAAGTTACCATCATCATCTGTACTAGAGTTCTTCAAGTCAAAGTTCATAAGAACAGGTGATATTTCAATGACAAAATATTGGCATGTTTAGATTATGCAGATATGCACTCTGCAATACGCTGCTGTAACTCTGCTTGTCTGACATCCATTGCTAATGGTGGGATTTCAGCTGGTTTTCCAGATCAGAGCGCAACTGATGTATCTTATCCTTATTTATACTACCAGTATTTCTCTGTGGACATTTTGACAGTTCATTATTGAGACGCTTGTTTTCTTCAGTAAGGGCATCAATGTCCTTTTGAAGTATGGCTACTTTCAGATCACAGTTCTCTGTGACAACACAATTGCACACAAGTGGGCTTGTCACACTTCACATCTACTCAGCCATTAATCCATGATTCTTTGTTGTACAACTGCAACTTGAAAGACTTCTCTCACACACCTTGTTAACTTCTGTCCAAGATCTAAAATCACTCTGTATGGTAGCACTAACAAGTTGCTTAGAAGAACCATTAAAGTGACATGGTAAATTGCCTCACTATGTGCCATGCTATAGCAAAAGATGGGAAGTATTTCAATATGATGTACTCCTTGTTGCCTACTGCATTTTTTATATTCCAAGTAGATGGTAATATAATAAGAACAGTGTTGCCATTGAAATACCGAACATCATCTTCAAGCAAATGATCTAACTGTATCGATGGCCTTCAGCTAGACTTTTACAGATGTTTTTTCTGTTATAACTTCTTTCAAATCTTCTTGAACTGATTGTGCTTCCTTTCAAACACACTAGTACTGCAGTATGTAAGTGGTCTAAACATCAGATTTTCTTTGGCAATGGCATAATGGAGCATGAATTGATCCTTTGGACGTAGGTGGACTTCAAACAGTTCATGGTAACACTCATGAAATTGAAAGATTTTTCTTGTATATATGCTACTTCTCCCTTTGAATATGACTTTGCACATGCACACAAGATCAACCATGTCTTGCAATTTCAACAATACCTCCCAAACTTCATCATATTCTGGCACACGATCTCCGATCAACAGTGGTAGCATTCTTAGAAGCTGGCAGGTTTCTGATAGTTTTTATTGATATTTCTGATATGTGTCAAACTTCTTTTACCCCTTGACTGAGAAAACTAAAACAAACACAAAAACCAGAACTTTGGTATTCATGATGGCGATTAAACAAGTCACCTTTTATTTTATATCAATGTAATCGTGTTCCTAATCAACACCAAACCTTTGATCTTGATTTGATTGTGAATGAAAAACAATTGTACCTTCACCTAGGTGATCCGCCATGGACCTGGGTTGTTGGCCTTGTCCTTGTGGTTGCTTGCAGAATTGATGTTATGGAATTTTTGAGCATAAATTCTTTGATTGTAATATTATCTACTCACCACCTCGTCTCGAAATTTCACACATAAGAAGGCCAAATACAAGTGTTCCACTGTGGTTGCTATTTTCCAGCATATTTTGCTGGTAACTAAAAGTGCATTGCAATACTTCATAACTGAAAACATGACTGTGTCACTGTGAGCTACTCACACAGAATGTCAATTACTATGAGTTTCAACATCAAATGTTTTTTCCAAAAAAATCACAAAGAATGTCAATCACCAAGATGTTTTAACAATGAATGTCTCTCACAAAGTTTGCTTAGAAATGCCACAAAGACTCTTTTGTTAAAAGACGTAATCAGGATCATCGTCATACTCTGGTTCTGAGTCATGTAACACCATAGTAATTGCATTCACTTCAACTTGCCAAAATGGCTCTTTCAATCACAGTTATAGCATTTTCTACTCTCTGTCAGACATTCATAGTCCCTGTGTCAGTAATCTCCTCCAGATGCGAAACAGAACTTTCTTTTCAGCATTGATCTTTTGCTGAATCTTGTTCACACAAATTTCTTGTTTACCATAACTTTCTTGCATAGATTCTATTGAGCGGGTTAGTTCTAGTATATCATCTAAGGCAAGTTCTTTCTCCAAAGCTCTCCTGCGAATGGTATGTGAACGACAGGCTTCTGTAAGAATTTCCCACTCTGGATCCATAAATTTGCATCCAATAGTTATCTTATGTAGCCGTGTGCAGAATTGATCAACAGATTCCCCTGGCTCCTATTTCATGCGGCGAAACACTATAGCTTTGTATATTTTGCGAAGCAGCGGTTAAGACTTCCACAGCTGTATTGTAGTTTTAGATGTTTCACACCCATAACACCCCAACACACTCACCCCAGCGCATTCTTGCATTGTCCATCAATGAAAATAATCATCTTGGGCCCTTTGCTTTTCTTGAAGTTGCTTCAGCTCTTTCTCGGCTCTTTTTTACCTTTCCCAAGCAACCAGAAAACTGGCACATAGAATGGCCACAATGCTCAACAGTGCCTTTTTGTTCTGGGGAAACATCTTTATTGTACTGTAAAACACTTTAATTTCGCGGGTACTTTATTTCGCGAATTTGCGATGATCGACATTTTCGCATGAGTATTTAATTTTGAATTTACAATTCGATATAAGCTTACACCTACAAAGTATGCCAAATTTTGAACTCCACAGATTCTGCACTAACTTTCATATTTCTATCCGTTTACATCGCTCTAAACACTGGATAAATTTCCCTTTTCTTGGCCTATAATGTACAATGAATATCTAGTAATTCAGATTAAACCTTGATTTTTTATATATTTTGTCATTTTGAATGTCTATTTTGATGATAGTTTTGCGATATTTTACCACTTCCGAGTTGGACCATCGGCCATATTTGATTACCTTATTCCCAATGCCCCTTGCCTATTACCCACAATGCTGTAACAAATTAGCCTAAGTTCCTCTCCTCTTCCTAAAGATTGAAGACCATGCATAGCTTTTAACAGACACGTGGATTTAACCTATTATTTCAGGATGTTGGTGCATTACTGGAGTTCAGAAATAAAAACAAATTAACCCCATGAGAACTACCTGCCGATTGGCCAAAAAGAAGCTTTCATTATCGATTGGACCAATCAGCAACATTGTTAGAATAGTTTCACCATGCAAAAAAATTGGGGTGAATTATTTGCAAAGCTCCATTCTGATTGGTGATTAAAATGAAGCTATCACGTTATTGACCAATCAGAGGCAATGTTAGATTGGCAGGTAGTGCTCAGGGGGTTAAAGATGGCCGATTTGATAAGAAAAATAGCAGAAAATATATCAAAAAAGAACCTCAAAATAAGTCCAGAACGACTGAAAAATTAACAAAATGGATGTGCACTAATAAAATTAAAATATTACTTTACCTCCATGCATCATGAAAAATTAATTTCATGCTGTATTCTGAGCGATGTAAATGGATATAAATATGATGGTTTGTGTAGACAGAATAAGCTTAAAATCCACAAAGCTTGTTTTAAGCTTTCTGTGTGTGTTTTCAAGGATCAATTTCAGCGAGTATTTAATTTCATGAATTTGTAGACTCTCATGAAATTCATGAAATTAAATACCTCATGAAATTAACTTGTTTTACAGTATATTGAATCCCAAACATTTTCTTTGATGGGTGAACAATCCTTAAACAGCTCACCCATGGAGGAGGGGTCTTGCACCATATCTGTCAAAATATCGGGGTGTCTTCAATAATATGCCCATACATCTAAAATGTTTTCTTTTTTGCTAGTCATGGTGCTCAGAGGTGTTGGTATATGTTTTTCAAGCATTGCCATGGCTTGAACTTCATCACATGATGCTGAAGATGACAGGTCATTGATCACTGCTTTGTGTAGTCTTTTGTCAAGACTTCATGTCAGAATTGTATGTCTATGATGGTAGACTGAAGAGCTTGCTTTAAGGGCCACATTAAAGCAGTTACCCAGCAAACACAAAAACGTTTTAAAAACGTTTTAAATAAGTTATATTTTGGCTTTTGGTTTAGGCAAAAGCGTTTTAATAACATTAAAATGTCGGGTTATATAAAGGTCATGATAACGTTTTAAAAGCGTTTTGTATGAAAAACACACTACAACAATATTTTAAATGTTTTCAAAAATGTTATTGTAAACTATTTTTACAAACATTTTTGCCAAATATTGTGTCAATACTTAAAAACATTATGTTAAAATGTTTGAACCCAGCAAACACAGAAATGTTCTTAAAATGTTTTTTCAAAACCTTTTAATAACATTTAAATGTCGGGTTATATAAAAGGTCATGAAAGCGTTTTTAAAGCGTTATTGAAAATATTTTGGGCAAAGCGTTTTTCATAAAATATTTTTTCAACCAAAATAACATTCTGTTAAGAATGTTTTGTATCAAGTTTTCAAGAATGTTTTTGGAATGTTATTAAAATGTTTTTATACCCTTTATATAACCCGACATTTACACGTTTTCTGTAAAACATTTTTGTTTGCTGAGCAGTAGATTATCAAAAATGTGTTTTAAGGTTATGAAAGCGTTTTATACTCTTAATATACCCTTTATATAACCCGACATTTAAGCGTTTTCTGACAACCTTTTATAACCTTTTGCGAATGATGTCGAAAGCGTTTTGTGTTTGCTGGGTATGCTTCAAGGATGGAATGTTATTTCTCTCTCACCAGGTGGCAAAAAAAAGCATTAAATGTGATGGTATCCCATGCAGCATCTTAGTATTGACTCCTACCAGTTCACACACTAGTATGAGTTGTGAAAGCTATGTATTAGAAATCTTATTATGATGTCCACTTGTGTCCATGTATCCCCATTGACTGTCTCCATCAACATACCAGAGAAAGTGTCTTCATTTTGTAGATACTTGAATGCTGAAGAAGTGTCTTTGTGTTTTGGTTGTGGGCATCCATTTATGTGTATTGTTGAATTTGGCGAGTTTATACTACTCTTTCAATAATTACTTGAACAAAATGAGCATTGATAAGCTAAAAAGTGTATTATCAAGGAGGGTAGCATTCAATTTACTTATGAGCACTAATATGCTTAAAAGTGTACTATCACAAAGGGTAGCATTAATTTATGAGCAGGAATATGCTGAAAAGTGTACTATCACAGAGGGGTAGCATTAATTTATGAGCAGTAATATGCTAAAAAAAAGTGTACTATCACAGGGTAGCATTAATTTATGAGCAGTAATATGCTAAAAAAGTGTGCTATCAAGGAGGGTAGCATTAATTTATGAGCAGTAATATGCTAAAAAAAAGTGTACTATCACAGGGTAGCATTAATTTATGAGCAGTAATATGCTGAAAAGTGTACTATCACAGAGAGGTAGTATTCATTTATGAGCAGTAATATGCTAAAAAAAAGTGTACTATCACAGAGGGTAGCATTAATTTATGAACAGTAATATGCTAAAAAGTGTGATATCAAGGAGGGTAGCATTAATTTATGAGCAGTAATATATGTTGCGATCAAGCAAAATCAGTCGGAACTCTGAGATATTGATTTTGAGATATAGCTAAAGAAAGGAAATATTTCCTTTTGTTTCCAGTTGTTTGGGAAAATCTTTTAATTGCTCATATCTTTGGAACTGGTTGTTCAATTTCAATGGGGTTTTCTGCAAAATCCAGCTTTGTAAATGCTTTTTACTATCCTATTAGCTCTAGTATAGAACCTCTGCCAATGCCCAATAGCACAAGTAATTATGAGGTCTGACTACGCTCTGGCGCCTCGATGTCGGCGCTCTGGCGCCTCTTCACACCTCGGCTGCTGGCGCCTCAAGTCGGCGCATCGCGATCCGAGGAACTGACCAAGTTCTACTATCCTATAAGAAACTAAAAATTTAATATTGCAGAGTTCCGACTGATTTTGGTTGATCGCATCACATATGCTGAAAAGTGTACCATCATAGAGGGTAGCATTAATTTATGAGCAGTATATGCTAAAACGTGTGCTATCAAGGAGGCTAGCATTAATTTACTTATGAGCAGTAATATGCTAAAAAAAGTGTACTATCAAGGAGGGTATCATTCATTTATGAGCAGTAATATGCTGAAAAGTTTACTATCACAGAGGGTAGCATTATTTTATGAGCAGTAATAAGTTTAAAAGTATACTATCAAGGAAGGTAGCTTAAAAGGATGCTTAAAAAGTGTACTAAAGTCTGCACAAAAAGTAACCCAGCTGTTATAAATACGCCTCAAGGAAGGTAGCATTAATTTATGAGCAGTAGTATGCTTAAAAAGTGTACTAAAGTCTGCACAAAAAGTAACCCAGCTGTTATAAATACGCCTATAGATTCAGAACTAATAATTGTTTTCACAATATTTCAACATAAAAAGAAGGATGATTTACTTACGTGCATTTTGATACCCGATTTGTCCGATTTTGTTCAATATTGACAATACAGCAGTGTTTTGAAAGTATCCCAATGTGTAATATACTGTTTTGAAAGTATCCCAATGTGTAATAAGCTTTAAATTTTTAGTAATTTTGATGATATTTGTCTGAACAGTACCTGTTTGTTTATTAATGCTGGGGTACCTCAATTGATCACTTGGTGACCAAGTTGGTCTTGTTATGGCAGCGGTCATGGGTCACATGGGTATTAACTAATGTGCCTTTTATAAAATAGCCTAAGCAAAATGTTGTGTTATGCACATAATAGGGTTGAGCGGTCATTTTTTTCCTCTGTATACCAACTCAACCATTTTAAACCTACAATGAGAGGTCAATATTATGATTTCTGAACTGTAAATGAGAGGAAACACATTGTTGGTTGAATTTTCTCATCAAATGGTGAGTATTTTTCTAGAGGTATAATAGCCATAAAGAAATATTCACCCTTGATTCTAGCATTTTTTCGATTTCTTTACACTTCATTTTCCAATTTATCGAAAATAAAAATGCCAACCCAAAATCACTTGGCCAGATATTATAAAGGGCAACAAAATTTTGAGGGCAAAACTACTCAGTCTGTCATGTTAATGGACTGAGCAAATTTTGTAAAAACACTTTCAAATTTAAGTTGAATTTGGTACACAAACTTGGTTTCTATAACAGTGTTCTTACCAACTGGGCTAGCTGCATGGTGTATGGAAGCTAATACAGGCCAACTTGGGAAAATAGAATGTAATCACCTTACTTTATTAAGATGTAGTACTAAGTAATGTGTATGATATTGTATTGGTTGTAACTTTTATTTACAGCCTGGAGGAAGAAACTGTTGGTGAACACAGAGCTTACCAGTAAGTTACTTCCTCCTAGTTAGCAGAAATTGTGGAAGACAGCTGTGAAATCAGACAAAGCATTCAATTTTCCCATTTGCCAGATTTGCAAAGATCCCAATTTCCAACTTGGCTCACCACCAATCAATTTAGCCTGTGTACTTTGCTGGTCACTGTATGGAGCCGAAGTATGGAATCATGAGTGTAATGTTAATCGCTCACATCAGACAAGCAAGGGTACATACAAGGTCGACTTGTTGGCACCCTTGCCTCAAGGAACCGACCCGTTGACATCATGGCCGAATTTGAGGTGAAGCCAAGTATTGAGAACCATGGCTGTCACATTATGGTTACTCTTCTTTTGCATAGTTCAGTTTTCTATCCATATTTTGTATATTATGTGACACGATCTGGTCCATGGGGGCCAAAGGCGGCAAATATGAAACTGAGATAAAGGTAAAAATATGGAGTCAAAAAACAATAAAGTACATAAGAAATAGACATCAAAAAACGTCATAACTTTAGAACCAAGTATGCTAGACCTTTGGTGTTTTCAGTAAATGATAGCCTATTGTATGTATATAATGTAATAATTACAGTAACTCAATTTACAAAAATGCCTCCTTTGGCCCCCATGGACCAGATCGTGTTACATATCATGTTTACTCTGCTCTAACCCTAACCACCTAAGGGCTTTTTGGCGACGGGAAGGGAAAGAAGGAAAGAATAAAGAGAGAAAAGAAGGAAAGAAGTTGTTTGCTCTGGGTGGGATTCAAACCCGAGACCCCTCGCATACCAAGCACTCAGTCAGCGACACTTTGCCACAGGTCTTGGGCCGCTGGCCAGCGAAACCGTGCCTATATATCACTTAGGCGATTGCGTCATCACACCACGTGGGATGCATGCACTGAACAGCGCATATATCAAGTAGTATTTTGTAGCATTCAGGAGGGTTAGGGTTAAGGAAGCCTATACTGAGTTTCGATAGTGGTAACCTAACCCTAACCGCCTAAGGGCTTGTTGGCGACGGGAAGGGAAAGAATAAAGAGAGAAAAGAAGGAAAGAAGTTGTTTGCTCTGGGTGGGATTCGAACCTGAGACCCCTCGCATGCCAAGCACTCGGTTGGCGACACTTTGCCACGGGTCTTGGGCTTCGCTGGCCAGCGAAACCGTGCCTATCACTTAGGGCAATTGCGTCATCACACCACGTGGGATGCATGCAGGAACAGTGCATATATCAAGAGTAGAATTTTGTAGCATTCAGGAGGGTTAGGGTTAAGGTAAATATGTGTATTCATATTTTTGAGTTTGTATATTTGTGTGATGACCGTCAGTAAATCCCATAAGCCTTAGCGAGTACACCTGAGAAGTCGTCATTTGACATCACGCTGATGCGCTCATCATTTATAGAACATCGTCGCTGCACATTTCAAGTTGGCGTGACGTCAAATGACGATTTCTCAGGTGTACTCTCAAAGGCTTATGTGATTTACCGAAAAGGTCAATTATGAAATGTTTTTTAGTAGAAACATTGTACATTTTTTGAGTAAAGTCAATCATAATTTCTTTTCACAGTTCACTCCAAAGTTAAAAAGAGTTTGTTCACCAGGACTTACTAGTATTTCAATAGCTCTACTTTGAAAAACTAATTAGCTTATTGCTTTTATATGACTCTATTTGTATAATTTTGTCAATGAAATCATAAATTTATATGCGTGTGTCAATGTTTTAAATAGAAAAATATATGATGTGAAAAAAATTCAATATACACCAGGACTTAAAAAATTTAGTATTTTAACATCCCTACTATGAAAAACTATATGATAAATTAGTTACTTTAAAGAACTCTATTTGTATAATTTTGTCAATGAAAATGTCAATGTAAATACTTTGGTCAATTTTTTCTTTGAAATAAAAACAATGATGTGAAAAAGTAATATGCAATTTATATTCTGTGTGTTATTGTTTGTTGTGTTGTTATTTTAAGCAATAAAAAGTGTATTTAGACCAGACTGTAAAAAATGAAATGTATAACTTTTTAAAAATGGCTTTGCTCCTTTTGACACTAAAAACAAAAAGGCCCAAAAACGTTATGACATTTTGAATTAGACCCCCCCCCCCCAAAAAAAACCCCTTTATTTTTAGTGTTTTCTCATGCACAGGGTAAAGTGTAACCAGCCAGCCATGTCAAAGACTTTTCCAATAAGGTGACTTGCAATCACAATTAAGGTTATACAGGATTTTGACATTTTGTGTAGGCAAATTGGCTGCACGTAGCCACCTAAAATATTTTGTTTTTCAAAAAATAAACATGGCAGGCCTAAAAATCATACTTCATCTTAAAGTTGACACTCTAATGATTATTATTGTAATACTTTTAACGTCATAGCTCATACACAAATGTACTTTGTAAGTGTTTCAATTTGTGTTCAATTTCATGAGCATGAGGTTTTTTGGGAAAGAGGCTAGGAAAATATGGGGAGAGGGTCCGATTTCATTGCGATTTCGCATATGTGTTACAAACAAACCAATGAAATAATGTACCTATTTATTCTTTCTATAGGTCCTCCTGATTTAAAACAGTAAGCTTACATGTTCACAGAATGTCAATGAAAATGATGGGGTAAATGTCGTCTTTTTTGCAACAACAATATTAATTTAGTGTGCCAATATATTGACACAATTATTCCCTACATTATTTCTTTGAAGTATCAGCTAACACATGCATATCAAAATTTTATATCAGCTAACATTAAAATAATTTATTTCATCTCAGCATATCAGGCCAAATGGTCCAAAATGGAGTTCTGAGATATCCACACATTTAGTTTCAAGTACTCACATTTTCTGCTATTTCACAGTATCAATTCACAATCCCATAATATTCCAGGTGCAGTGCTCCTGTATTACTACTGATAATCATTACTGCATGGGAAGTATCAATTGATTTTCACAAAACTTGCAGAAATTGACAAATTTCTGCCAAAACGTCCACACTATCAATATCATGTTCAAACCATGTGCTAACTTGTTTACAATGCTAGTTAATGTTGCCAGGGCCAAGGTGATAGTACTTATTTTATTGATTTTGTCTAGTATAGTGCTGGTTGAATACTCATGCTCCACTGTGCATATGCTTCAGTGATTTTAGCAATCAAATGAAAATGATAGGGTTGCCAGTTCATGCACTGGAATAATAATCACTATAAGGGGACATCACTAAATAAATGTCCCATTGAAATACATGTGAAAATACAATAAAGTAACTAGGTGCATAATAATTATTTATGAGGGTAGAAGGGTAGAATGGGGGAGGGGGGAGCAGTTTGTGGCAAACATTTACAGTGCATCTTTATAAGGCTTAGGAAACACTACAGAAACATTCAAATCTGCATCATAATATCTAGGCCATTTAAAGTTTCCACATTGGCAAAGTTAGGCTGGCCAAGAGCAGGGCCAGGGGAGGATGACAGGAAATGTTGGCATACCTTTTAAAATCTAACCCACGGGCCCCCCATGTATATTTGGGATTCCCCCTTCCAAAGAAAATGATAGCCCCTCACACATTCTCTTTCTTCCATGAGTTACACCAAATGCGGAAGGATTTAGTGTAGTGTCCCCTTAAAACAAGAACTGTCTTTAAAAAAGAATTAGTGCTGTGGGATATCTAGAGCAAATATTGATACACAAAAATAATTTCAAAAATACTTTGTTGATACAATTTTTTCAATCTACATCTCTGAGATGTTTAATATATACATATACTTCATAAATAAAAATTAAAAAACAAAAGACAAGTTGAGTGGAATTTTCACCCTCCGTAACCTTAAACAGTTGGATCATATCAAAACGTTAGGGTACCCTAGCGTCATTTATCATTTTCTTATTTCATTCCATTAACAACCGTCCACTGACATCAACAAAATTCAGACATTTTCTCAAAACATTTGTATTACTAACCCCACAACTTTGACATTATTAGTCGTATATCATGCTTCTTCATACCAAAACAATCATGAGAATGTCCTGCAATTTAAAATCGCATCGAAAACAATGTAGATGATATTGTTTACTCGCAAATAATTTTTATTCACCATCGCCTATGTATTAGAAATGCTCCGATCTGTGCCTGAGATCCGCGTTTTTCAGCTTTTCTACTGCTTTTCTATGTATTTTGACCATTTATCTCAAACCGTTACAACGTCGTGGCACCATTTGTATACCTGCTTCCTGGTATCCAATTGAAGCTTGGGATGTTTCCAAGCTTCTCATCTAATAAAGAATCTGATTTGCCAAGTATCTCACTCGCTTATAGCGAAAAAACTATAAAAGGAGTATATGAACTTCTGAAGCAAAACCCCATATCACCTCTGCATGAACCAGGTATATTGGTCTCTCCGCAATCTGTATACAGTGCGTGCAGTGACACGGTTGGTATGCTGAGATTTCACCAAAGGTTAAGGATGGTAATCTGAGAATGCATAGAGCCATACACAGAGATTGGGTTTGACCTTGTGATCCCTATAAGCAGTGTTGGGAAGAAGTAATAAGTCGCAGTGTGCAAAGGGTCTCTCACAGCTAAAACGTTTTGATATGGATGTCATTTTGGTTCACAATTTTGAGCAGCCGTGAGGGTTAAACAATAATGTAACTTGCAAGCTGGATTACATAGTTGGAGAATGTAATTTTCGTTCACTAGTTCAAGGTTAATGAAAGTCTCTGGCAATCACAACATTTTGCCTTATATGTTAGAAAAATAATTATCAAGCCCAAATATCATGGTTTTATTTATTACTAACTCATATTGACCATAAAAAAAAAAACGAATGAAAACAGCCGTTTCTCAACATGTGATATTTTCAAAATTACCGGGCACCGACTTTCTAGTGCAATGATGTCATAGTTATTTGTGCTCAATTGTCAGCCTTCATTGTATACAGGGACGTCATTGCACTAGACAATTTCGGCGCCTGGGAATTATGAATATCGCATGTTGAGAGACTTTTTTCTTCTTTTTTTTATGGTCAATATGAGATTATTTTAAATAAAACCATTTGATGCATGCTTGATAATGATTTTTCTTACATACGAGGGTTGGTCAATAATATCCCGCAACCATTATTTATCTCCGCTCATGCATGAGTTAGATGACTGTTACTTACGATCAATAAAGTTTGTACTTTTGTCTTTCAAAACGCACAACAATTAGTATCAGAGTACCTTTAATTACGTAATCTCATTTGCATAAAGTCATTGCTATATGTACACTGACAATTGTCAACATTGGCGAGAAATTTGAATTGGCTTTGAGGAGCGTGTAATAAAAAGAAGCAGAAGTAAGGACCAAAGCAGTTTACAAGCCTTATTTTTGGTATGAGGTAATCTGAGTATATTCGATTGATAATTGTGAAAGAAGAAATGTATCCGTCAACAGATGAGGAAAGGGACCATCTTTGAACTTCACCAAAAATAGGCCTATAACAACAAGCAAAAATGGTGTGAAAATCGCGAAAAAGAGCCCACACGGCAGAAGAAAGAATCCAAATTATCTCCAAAATAAAACAAAACCAAATATGGTTATTGGTATGGTATTAGAGATCATAGTCAGGACAATAGAATTTGTTGCAACAAAAATAGAAATATGCGCATGCATTGATGGTATGCATGATTGAAAGTACCAAAATGTATGAAAAAAGTAAAATTCATCAAAAAGCGCGCTAAAAATATGACTAATACAAGGTTTGCGGAACAGTAGCTGTGTGAGTGAATTGCTATACCAAGTCTAATGCTAAGATTAGACACACCTTTCGAAATTCAAATTTCTTATTCAATCCAGAGCCTCTCTATGGTGTGCTACTTTAATTACAAAAACAAGACCTTTTGAAATTAACGGTTCATTAAGAAAGAAAGAAATTTAGAGTTTTAAATTAGAGAGTTGACAGGAAGTTGTAAGAGTTAAATTGTTATGGATATGATTGGTGTAAGAACGAAAAAGTTGAATGTCAGATCAAAGTCATCCGAGGTGAATTAAGTAATGTCAATCACAAATTGTTACAGGTCATTTGAGGTGGACTAAGTTTATATTTGGATTGTCAGAACACCTTCCCCAATCAGACACATTTCTCTTGTTTGGCTTGACTTTGCAAAGAGCGTCTAATTTCGGTCTTGCTAGATTTACTTCATAACTGTTTTGCTTAAAAGTATGCCCAGCTTAGAAATAAAACCACAATTTGCTTGGATTTGATTTTATTATTGTTTTCTGATATGTTAGGGATAAAATGTTGTGCGTATATTCTTTGTTTAAAATACAAAATTAATGGACTTCTTTCTATGCTAATATTACATTATTGTTTTAAAGAGAAAAAAAAGTATCCAAACAGTTGGGCGCCCATTCCTTTTTTAAAGGAATTTTTATTTATAATCAGTAGATACCCAATCAAACCAGGTACCATTGGTTAAATTTTGTCATCGATTAATCTTTCTATCTCTTATTATGTAAAGAACAATGGGTGATAAAGCCTACTCAAAATTGGAGATATTCAACACGATTTCTTTTCTTTAATAAAAATGGTATATGTCTAAAAAGAGTCCAGCATCATGCCTATGTTATCGGTTTATAAAGCTGCAAAAACCGTGCCAGATTCTATACTTTTATTCTCGAGATATTTGGAATTATGTAACAATACCTCAATTTGGCGCGAGATTTTCTTGACTACTTTTCACCATAAATCAGGCAGTGCCCATACGCTATTGTGTTTATGCTAATGTCATTACGTAATCAAGCATTCAGCATCGCTAATACATATTCGTTTTGAAAGACATAAGTACAAACTTGAATTTAGCGTAAGTAACAGCCATCCAAGTCATGCATGAGCGGAGATACACCATAGTTGCGGGAACTTATTGACCAGCCCTCGTATGAGGCATCATAAGTGTTGTATTTGCCAGAGACTTCCTTTAAACATCAGGGGAACTTGCAATCAGGACAAAAATGTCATTTGTGGTTCACTATTTCGGACAGCCATCGGGGTTAAACATTTAAGGGCTGGGGTATGAGCGTTTGGACAGTATTTATTTTGGGACATTAGAGCACATCAGACATATCGAATTGCATTCTGAATACGAAGAATGTCATTCTGATATCAAATAATTTTGATTTTTGAAATTAGCAATTTAATACACATTTTATGGCAAATCATTAAAAATTGATTTTTTTAATATTTAACAGTACTTGAAGTAAACTTTATAAATCTGATGATTTATACTTAAAGTGTATGTAGGTGGGATGAAAAGCCGACGATCAATTGAAAATTTTGACCTTTCGTATTGAAGATTTGGATTTTTTTCCCAAAACACCAAAAAAATTAGGTCTTTTGGGGAAAAAATCCATATCTTCAATATGAAAGGTCAAAATTTTCAATTGACCGTCGGCTTTTCCTCCCTGCTACATACACTTTAAGAATATATCATTAGATTTATATAATTTACCGAGGACTGTTATATATCAAAATTTGAAAATATCAAATTTTTATAATTTGTCATAAAATTTGTATTATATTGTGATTTTAAAAAATGAAAATTATTTGATATCAGAAAGACATGCTTCAGTATTCAGAATGCAATTCGATAGGTCTGAGGTGCTCTCATGTCCCACAAAAAATACTGTCGAAAACGTTAATAAACGCTCATTTTGGATCCCTTAAAGTAACTTGCAATCAGATAAGACAGTTAAATAATGTCATGTTGTCATGTACGCCAATCACAACATTATGTCTTATAGGCTTATGCTAGAAAAATAATTATCAAGCACGAATCACATGGTTTCAACATTCTCCGGTTCTCAACACACTATATTCAAAATTCCAGCGCCGAAATTGTCTAGAGAAAAGACGTCATGGTTATTTTGTCGTCAGCCTTCATTGTATTATTGGGACATCGCTGCTCTAGACAATTTTGGTGCTGTAATTTTGAATATTGTGTGTTGAGAGGCAGCTGTTTTTACTTGTTTTTATGGTCAATATGAGTTAATTATTTTTCTAACATACAAGACATAATGTTGAGATTGCCATACACTTCCTTTAAACAGTTAAATAATGTCATGTTGGTTCACTATTTTGAACAGCCATTGGTGTTAAACAATTAAAGTAACTTGCAATTAGGATAAACAGATGTTATTTTGGTTGACTATTTTGACCAGCCATCATGGTTAAACAATAAGGTAACTTGCAATCAGGATTAAACAGTAAAATAATGTCATTTTGGTTCATTATTTTGGACAGCCATCAAGGTTAAATGATAAGGTAACTTACAATCAGGATTAAACAGTAAAATAATGTCATTTTGGTTCACTATTTTGGACAGCCATCATGGTTAAACGATGAGGTAACTTGCAATCGGGATTAAACAGCAAAATAATGTCATTTTGGTTGACAATTTTGACCAGCCATCAAGGTTAAACAATAAGGTAACTTGCAATCAGGATTAAACAGTAAAATAATGTCATTTTGGTTGACTATTTTGACCAGCCATCAGGGTTAAACAATAAGGGAACTTGCAATCGGGATTAAACAGCAAAATAATGTCATTTTGGTTGACAATTTTGACCAGCCATCAAGGTTAAACAATAAGGGAACTTGCAATCAGGATTAAACAGTAAAATAATGTCATTTTGGTTCATTATTTTGACCAGACATCAAGGTTAAACAATAAGGTAGCTTGCAATCAGGATTAAACAGTAAAATAATATCATTTTGGTTCACTATTTTGCAGTGGTGAGGATTATCCAATGGGGGGCACCCACCATGAGGGAGGCATGGGGTCTGATGGGGGGGCACAAGCCGTTTTTTGACAATTTTCCTATGGGATTTTCTAAATTTTGCAATCAATTGGGGGCATGTGCCCCTATGACGCAACGCTACACCACTGCTATTTTGAACAGCCATCAAGTTTAAACAATAAGCTTCGGCTACTTGATAAATGTCCATAAATGATAGGTCTATAATAGGCCTACATCAAAACACAAAAGCAAACACAATGTTATGGAGCTATGGGGTTGACCCATAATTTTCATGTCAAAAAGGGGGCCCCTGAATTTTTTGAGGTCTGTAAGGGGGGGGGCAAAAAAAATGTCTGTGATGAAATTTTTTTGCATTAGGCCCCCCTTACAAGTATTTGTGAACGGTCTCTAAGAAAGAAAGAGGTCAGGGGACTGAAATGAAAATTCATTGAGGCTACAAAATGTTTTTCGCAATTCGCACCACACCGACTGTGAGGTCACAGTATGCCTATCCCCCGGGCCTATCCCACTTCCAGTTCGGAGCTCAACGAGCTGCTATAGGAAGTTACCCACTGACCGAGGGCCCACTGAAGACTAAAAACACATCTATGACAATGAAAAATAAAAGGTACCAAAATGTGCAGCTCCAACAAAACAAGTCGCCAGGCATGTTTTTGACGGGGGGGGGGGGCACTTCAACTTTAGAGGTGACGCGTATGTAGGGCTGTTAAGTCCCCCTTTTTCAGCATCGCTGTCACCCAAAGACCCCCGAACACATGCTCTGTCCCGGCTCTGTCACCCGAAGACCCCATATTTTTCCATTTTATCTGTCACCCAAAGACCCTTACAAGTTCAATTTGAACAGCAACTTTCAGTTATCACTGATTTTGTTACTTATTTTGAAAAAATAAAGAAATTTGAAGCCATTTAGAACTAAAAATTAGATTTTCGAGGTTTCTGTGGGGCTGTTTCGGTTCTCACCCAAAGATTCCATTTCAAAAAAAGGTCATGCTCACCCAATGACCCCATATTTTTTACATTTTGCTCTCACGAATGCCAAAAATCATGCTCTCACCCAATGACCCCATATTTTTTACATTTTGCTCTCACCGAATGCCCCTTAGTGCGAAAGTGCCAGCCCTACACCTATATCCATTTCAAATTGAAGTGCCCCCCCGGGTTTTTGAGTTATAGGTCTTTAAAGGGGCATTTCGTGATCCACAGCCTCATCCCCCCACTTTTCCCAAAAAAAGTTGAGATTTTTACACCACTGGATACCTCTGGCTACATAATGTTTGTGTACCAAATATTTCTTGCAGATTAATTCGTTTAGCAAAAATATCGCCAAATTTGAATTTCGTTCTGGTGCACCAGAACGAAATTACAACGCATTGTCTATGGAGCAGTGTAAGTGACACATAATAATGCATAACTCGCAAACGCAAAATCGGAATCAACTGAAATTTTGGAAATAAGCTTTTTCGTGGATATCTACTGAAAAATGTCATAAAAAGAGGATGCTAGGATCACGAAATCCTCCTTTAAAGATGACATTCCCATAAAAAATTAAAAAATCTTGTTTTCTTAGTATTTGACTGTGGGAATAAGTGGACTTTCAAATCCTTGAAAGTACTATTAAAACGAGGTTTTATTTAATCAATAATTATTAATTGAACTATGCCTTCAATCCTGTGTAAGGCAGGAAACTAATTAGCCTATTACTCAGAATATCAACTTGGCAAAAATATCAAGGTATACAAAACTACGGCATATCTTGTACCGGTAGTGAGGTAATAATTTTGGTATCATTTTAAAGCTTATTGTCTAGTGCTTACATTTTTATTCAAATCATGAAATGTCAAAAATGCGACTTGTTCCTAGTTTTCTCAGAACGAGTCAGTCCGGGGTCACAAATATGAATTTTAGATGATTTTTATTTTTTACGATCGGATGAGCAAATCACTGAATGGGCCGTTAAAAATTCAATAAATTGGTGGTGTGCGTCCGGAACCCCCTTACGTGCAGCCCGTGTACCAAACATGCGGCACGCACGGGGTTTTGATTTTCTAAAGTTAGGTGCAACAAATTTGATGCACAAAATACAGCTAAATATGTCGGAAATGTCAAGTGTTGAGTGACGCACATCATTATGAAATGGAGATGGTCACATTCAAGCAGTTTTTGTGAGTTACCGGGTGAGCTTAAAAGATGGGGACTGAAGTACAGTTAGCAATTGTTCCCGGAATTGTTCATGTGTTTAATATGCGGGTCGAACTCGAACGTCGAATTCGACAGTCATGCACAGATATAATTTGTTCGAAAGTTCTAACTTTAGTATGAACAACCGATAGCTTGTGATACGAAAGTTAGAAGGTGCAAGTATTTGTTCTCATGTCACGTACCTTGTTTGGCACATGTACAGCTAAATTCGCCTAGAGGGGCCAGCTGGGCCCTGAAAAAACACAATTCTGTCGGTCCAACATCCGGCATCCGGGCTATCTAGACTAGAGTCTAGTCTCGGGCCCAAACTGCATGTGGCTCATGGTTTGTTATGAACAACAGAAACCGGCTACATAGTGGGCATATCACCTCAAAAATAATCGCAGCAGAAACACGTTATTTAAGCATCAAAAATCAAAAAACAGAATCGAAATCAGTCAATGCATTGTGATGTAGTGTCAATTTAAAGATGCTCGTAGATGGAATGAAATCCTGCCACAAATGGCTGTAATGACAAAATTGGCACATTTCGAGATTTTGAAGGTTTATTTGGACGCTTGCTTGAAAAAGCAGCGTTAATTTATACATCACATGTTAAATGCCTATCTTTCCTGACCTCATTACAGAAAACAAAATTAAAAAATCTATCATTGAATAATTATAATAAATTAACCAAATATAGGGCCTACTATTTTAGCAATTTCGGCCAATCTGCAGACAAATTAAATCTCAAAAAATGACTAAGTTCAGCTAATTAATATGCAAAATTGATGCCAATAGAAAACCGTACATGATATAGGTGCGGTTTTGTTTACACATATACAAAGTTCTTTCAATAGATAACAAGAAATACACAAAAAGTAATTAATTATGCAAATTAGGTAATTACAGCTAATTATGTATTATGATATTATAATGCAAATTAGGCATGAGTAATTTTTTTTTTCTTCAATATTTAATGAACGTCTGTTCATTCATCATAAATTTTTTACATGTAAGTATGATCCTGTTACGAGGTTGAATAAATGAACTGCAGTTAATTATTTAAAAACAATGCAAAAAAATAAAAAGTTTGACATTTTGACGGTGTCTGGAATATAATTTTCATTTTTACTGTAAACATGGTATGTGTCACCATTACTCAAAGCCAAGTCCGAAAAGTAAAAATAAAAATTCAGTTGCAATGAGACTTTAAATTAACATTTTGTCATCTGGATTAACAAGGGAGGACAATTGGTAAAGGGAATAGCCATTCTACTGTACCGCTTATACAAAAATAGTATGGCCTTGGACACACACAATGGCTTTGAGCTATTGTGGTTTGGAAAATTACTCCCTGAAATATCATTGATTAATGTTTTGCTTCAACCAGTTTTAGGGAAGTGTTTCATTCGTTGTCGACGGAAATAATTTACATGCTAAGAAAGATTAGTATTTCAGCTAAATGGTGGTAAGTCCCTTTACTTCAACAGGCCTATATTTACTGATTTATGAGCGATCTTCAAAAACCCATAAAAACAGGCAGTAGCTCTTAAACAAAACAATTTTTAATTTTTGAGGACCCGCTGTTATAGCCTCGGAAAGGCTTCACACACCATCTATACTAATCTATACTAATAAAATAATAAGCGGTCTCTGTCTATCTGTGTATCTATCTATCTGTCTGTCCGGCTATGCGTTTCGCCGCGCTTCGACGCATCGTGCTGAAATTTGGGATATAGATAGGTCTTGGGAAAAGCATGCTGGCCATGTGGTTTTGAAGGTCATCGGAGGTCAAGATCAAAGGTCAAAATTTCAAACTTTGTCCGATCGGGCCCAAACTTGGTGGGTGGAATCCTTGATAGGAGGGGAATATAATGCGCGAAATAAAATCGAGGTCAACTTAGGTCAAAGGTCATTACGGAGGGGTCAAATTTCAAACTTTTTGCCCGATCGGGCTCAAACTTGGTGGGTCGAAACCTTCGTATGAGGGGAGCATGAAAAACATTATATGGAGGTCATCTGAGGTCAAAGGTCATGCATTTCAAACTTTGTCCTATCAGGCTCAAACTTGGTGGGTGGAATCCTTGATACGAGGGGAATATATGGGCAAAACAAAATTGAGGTCAAACGAGGTCAAAGGTCATGTAGGGGCTAAATTTAAACTTTGCCCTATTGGGCTTAAACTTGATAGGTGGAATCCGTCGTATGAGGGGAGCATGAAAAAGATTACACCGAGGTCAAAGGTCATCTGGGGTCAAACAGTATCGCTATCATGCCAGTGCTCTCACAGCATCAGGGCTCTCACAGCTGCAGGTGCACTAGTATATTAAAAATTTAAACAATTTGGATAAATGAAGCATATGAGGAAATTCATTTATCGACATGGCTCAAAATAAGCTAAGGTGTCATAAAAGTGTAACACACAATTATTTTTCCAGCTCTTTTCTTTTGGTCTCCAACCAGGTTTAAATTATAGTATGCACATATATCGTTCATAATACACTAAAAGAAAGATAAGTTATAGACCATTTTATACTTCACAAATTTAATTTTCTAGCCCTTGCGTACGTTATATTTGACAGACACAATTTTGATGATTTTCTGCACTCAAATAAAAATTTATAAAGTATTACATAAGGTATTTTGTGGTTATTTAGGTGTAGGACCTACAGCAACTGATTGTGGAAAAAAATGTGTCCAAATATTACAATAAGGAGGATAAACTTATAAATAAAATATGTGTGTCTGTCAAGCCATAACATACGCAAGATGTCTGTCAAATGTAACATACAGAATAATAATTTGGCAAAAACAGTAGTTCAAGATGGGAAATTGAATAAAGATCACATGCAGTTTATAAATCACATGTTTTAAAACACTTTTATAAACTCTAAGCTATGATCATAATGTGAACATCAAGTGATTTTTAATTTTTTTAAACGTATTGCGTATGTTACTTTTGACAGACACATACAAATCTTGCGTGTATGTTACTTATGCATTACAAATGTTTGACAGACAACACTTAACAATGGATTGTGTCATCAAAAAGCTTCTCCTCACAAAGTGATAGTGCCACAAAGCTAGGTGGAGCTAAATGCTATGTCATGTAGCATAATTAGCTGTATCACCCTAGTTTAGCAGGAATTACAGCACCGTCTTGCATGTATGTTACTATTTGACAGACATTTCAAGAAAAATTTTAAAATTGTTATATGTTCAAAAAAGATGGCAGCCACTTACAAATTGATTATAATATGGAGAAATGAAGTTATTTACAATAGATTTACCCTTTAGTTTATGCTTCAAGTCTTTGTTTATAAAAAACTGAGGGACTTCAAAATCAATCAAAAGTTTGACAGACAATAGTAACATACATTTGTACGCAAGCCAAACTTTTAAATCCTTTTTTTGTTCTGTTAACTTATAATTCATAATGCCTCTTTCTCTTTTTTTTTATTGGTTTACTGCACCATTTTGGGAAACAGGTCACATGAATTTCTATAAGGATCAATAAAAAAAATTAAAAGCTGTTGAAAAAAGGCGTCTCTTGGCATGTTACAAATAAAAGTGTAAAAATAGGCATTTTTACAGCTATTATTTTGTGACATACCTACTACATCGGCATAGCGATGTTGTTGGAGTGACATTCAATTTCGGAAAAAACGACACTCGACCATGGAATTTAATTTTAAGTTTGTCAGTATATAAACGGTAAATCAAGTAAGTTTCTTCCACTCTGAAGACTTAGAAACTGTTGTTTGATTCCACTGACTATTTGCGGTCGAAATTTACATAACACCAATGACAGAAATCATCAACAAAAATCGAATCAGGGACTTGTTTTCACTCAAACATCATCAACCGGAAGTGAAGTGACACGCACCGACAGAATACATTATTTAGGTATGACAGGTGTCATTCAAATGTGCCATCAAACAACATTATTTTATATATCAAATTATTTTATATATCAAATTCATCAAAAAGATTCAGCTAACATAAACAAAACAGCATTTCGGTGGTGTTTCTAGATCTTAGTCTCATGATGATAGCAGCTTTTCTATATGGAACTGCTATCAAAATCCCTCTAAAATTCCATGTGCAACTGTCTCATCACCACTTCAGAATGTAGGTGAGAGGGAAACGTCAGCTAACACATTTGCTAGTCAGCCAAAATGGCCTAAACCGGCAATACAAATTTACATTGAAATTTAAAAGAACCGCTTGCTCAAGGAAACCTACATAAATATGTTGTCTATACTTCACTTGACCCAAATATATGATTTTTTTTTGTGATGAGAGACTCGCACATTTTGATAGCAGTTCCATTAAAAAAAGCTGCTATCGTCATGAGACTAAGATCTAGAAACACCCCCGAAATGCTTTTTTTGGGAATTTTGCTAGCTGAATCTTTTTGATGAAAGTCAATCTTTGACTAGAAGTAACTTGGCTATGGAAAGTGCTATGACAAAAAGGTTTTCAGTGTTGGCTTTCTTTACTCAAGGGCTTTAATTTGATATATAAAATGATGCAGGTTACTGGCAAATTTGAATTCACCTGGCATACCTACAGAATGATACCAAGTACAAACCATCATTAATTCAAAAATAAACTTTTGTTCCAAAATAATTTTTTTTCTTACTTACCGGCCCAATTTATTCCCAGCCGGAAACAAACAATTTATTTTGTTTGGCCTCATGGTGGAGAACTGACAGGTAACCAGCCAAGCTTACTTGAGAAGCAGGAGGGTCTTGGGTGTGTAAATTCAAAAAACTATAGTGTGTAAATTTAAGATTTGTGTACAAAGTATAGGCCATGTGGGCAAAAACTGGGTGTGACGGTATGTATGGAAAAAATTGGGTGTGTAAAACACTCCCTACAATACACGGCTGGCTGCCTAAGCCCTTGAGAAGTCTAGCTTCTTGAATGAATTGGTAGAATGTCTTGAAATTCATATTTTTGGAGCGATTGCCGAATAGGGTGCAACTTTACTAGTCTTATTACAAGACTGCCCTACCCCAACCCTAACCCTAAACTTTGTAAACGAAGACTGGACTCAAGTCTAGCAAGTTGCACCCTATTCGATAATTGTACCATTTTTTTTAATTAAATTTTTGACATTTTATTTCTTAAATTGTTATAAATGTAGATGATTTGGAAAAGTTTCATGGGCATACCTGCAGATGACAGTGTCTAGAGCATTTGATGGTACTACTAGGGAACATACTTGTACAAAAAAAATGTATGACATATGGATCAAGATTGGAGTGTGTCACAGAAGAACTCAAGATATAACAACAATGGAAGATGAGGTGAGTAGGCACAAGGCACGGCCCTGCATTTCTTATATGGCCTTGATAAGAGTTCGAAGCCCTGTCATCAACAGAGGGCGGTAATTCCACGGTAAAGAATGTCTGATGAACCGCGCTAATGAGCTGGTCAGTAACCATAGAAAAAGCTTGTTTCCGGCAAAATTGACAAGTGCCAGATAGCCTTGAGTATAGTCCCACCCCGTTTTGGGTGAACATTTTTCAAAATTGGGGGTGGGACTATACTCAATTTCAAAAAAAAAAAAAAATTTAAATTTTTTTTTTTAAGTTTTTATTTTTTCGGTTTTGTAGTGTCCCTAGACCTAGACCTAAATGCTAGGATCATTCATGGTTGACCTAAAAAAAAAAAAAAAAAAAATTTCAAGATATTTTGTATTTTTATTATGAAAATTGATAATTTGTATTCATGTCATAGTCTATTAATGATTTCAAAATGCATTGAATATTTGAATGCATTTTGAAATCATTAATAGATTTTTTTTTTTTTTTTTAGGTCAACCATGAATGATCCTAGCATTTACTATTTAGGTCTAGGTCCTGGGACACTCCAAAGCCAAAAAAATAACTAACTTACAAAAAAAAAAAAAAAACTTTCATAAATTTCTAGATACAGTTGCTAGAAGGTCGTGCGATGAAATCCAATCATTTCTTACAAGCCGACGACGAACGTCGGCTTGTTCTGTCTCTTCTCAATTCTTCTTTCTTCTGGCAACCTTGTGACATTTTGCGTGACTTGCCACGTTTCGCCCTAGCTCTCTTATGCTTCGACATATTTCAACCATACTTCAGCCAAATGACCACTGGACTAGGCCAAACCTTACATTTGACTTTGACCTGACTGTGACCTTTGACCTTGACCTTATGGCCAAAAAAATGTTGATTTCACAAAAATGCTACTCCTTCCACAAATTACATGCAATGATCATGTGACTCATGCATATGAATCAACATGTGGCAGTGCTTAAAACTTCCTAAAAAGAATTGAGGTCAAAGGTCATTAAGGGGTCATTTCCAGTCAAAATCTGAAAAATTTGTAAAAAATATTCAAAAAATCACTGTCTGTACAAATTACATAGCAGAGAGTCGCCATTAACACACATGCATTGCTATTAGCCAGGGTCTTTAGGATGCCTACAGTTTCGGGGTCAAAGGTCATTAAGGGGTTACTTCGGTCAAAACCAAAATTATCAAAAATGTTCAAAACATTTTTATCTCAAAATGTAAACAGACCAGAATAATATAACCAACATACATGAATTAGTGTTCCCTGATGTATGCATGGTATTTTTATTTTGGGGGTCAAAGGTCATTAAGGGGTCACTTCCTGTTTTTAGCTGAATAACTTCAAGAATTTTTATCTCAAGAACTGAACATGTTAGAATTTTTTAATTAAAATTGGAACAATGCATTTTGTCGGTGTACATAAGTTTTTTTTTTTTCATTGAGGTTAAAGTTCATTAAGGGGGTCAAAAGGTCAATCAAAAATTTAAAAAAATCAAAATCCATGTTTAAGTTCGATTAAGCTGAAATTCACCAGGAATATTTCTTATGACATCCTAAGCACAATGCAAGAGCAGTTGACCCCATCCGTAACCCAGGGGTCAAGTTATAGGGGTCAAATTGCGGCTTGTATTCAGCGTCTGTTGACTCTAGTTAATCATTTCTTAATTGAGGGAGCAATAATTATTCCTCATGAATATTAATGTCATGTTGATGACATCATAATTACTCGAATTTGGTTGATTTTGACATTTTGAAACATTTAAAGCTCAAAAGACACATAAAATCAACCAGAAATATTTTTCTTCATTACACATGAGTTTCCATGCCGAAATTCTAGCATCAGAGTGATCTCCTTTTCAAGATACAGCTTTTATAAGTGTCATGTCACTTCTATATAATTTGTAAATTTGTATTATGCACACAAATAGTGATGCCCGTTTGTGCTGTATTTATGATAGTTTTTCATATCCGATTTTAACGATAAAACACATTCCCTACAGAGAAAACAACATAGCAAAACATTCAACAGTTTGTAACATTTTCTATGAACTTGAACATCTATGTTTGGATTATGATGTAATTAACGAGTATAATGAGATTTTCTCTTTCTGAATCTGACTGGTAAAATATTATTTTTCATCACGATTTTGCATCAAATTCATACGTAGTATTCCATGCCTGTGCGGGGAGTTGAACCCTAGCGACCAGAACTATGAACACTTTGAAGTGTTAGCACTCTGCAGGGCAGTGAAGGATGTCCACTGTATTATACAAATGCTACATGGTTAGAGGGGGAATAGGGCAACTTTTTTCCCAATGTACTGTCTACGGACCTAGCACTCCGAGTCTCCGAATACTCCCGTCCCGTGGGTGCAGTTGTACAGTAAATTCTAAGTTGTATATCACCCGTGTACAAGGTCTTTTCAAAAATGGACCCAAAACAAGTATCTATTTAAATGTATTTTAAAGTTTTATCTCAATTTCAAATTTGCAGCCTTTGACCTCCATGGACCAGATTGTGTCACATATGTATACCTCCTCATCTTGCACTATGCTAGGGTGAAGCAATTAAGCTGTTGTCTTGATAATTTTACATAAGAGTTAGACTCAAGACATAAACCAGCAAGCCATCCACCTGTCTTTGAGAATGTGTACTAATGTGTTAAATGGACTTATTGAATAAAAGCTTTACCCATTCATAATCCTTCTAATATTGAGTGAAGTTGTAGCAGTATAAGCACTTTCAACAATAGCAATCTCTTTATTTCAAAAATTTTTTTTTTAGTTTACATATCTGATCTCTCTAATATGCTGTTGTTTAAATCCGTTATGCAGGAGAAAATAACTGAATGGATGAAGCTTGACACTTGCGGGCAAATTCATCAAGGGACAGAAGTGTCATGAGGAGAATCTGTCTGACATGACAACAACTGAATGTCTGAAAATGACAATGTGACAAGGAGGCCTTTGACTCAAGCCTAGCAGACTGTGAGAATGAGAGGTTAGTGATTCATATCTACTCGTGCACAACCAGTTAACCTTTACATCTTTACATACCAATCAATCAATCAATCAGATTTATTTTATTTCCATCAAAAATTACAACAAAATACAATAATTATAAAAAGTACAACACGATGGAGGAGGTACAACGATAAGCGAAGCCTGTAAATGCTGCACCCCTGTATAATTAAATTACACAAATTAAAACAGAACAAAAAACAAAACGAGGATCTGTAGCCAAACAATTTAAAGACAAATATAATGAATCAATCAATTTAAATATAATATTGTACTATAATCATGAGTATTTAACATTTACATATAGCAAATTACAAACGCTGATATAAAGCATAAAAGCAATGATAAACAACTTTGAGATGACTTAAGTGGAGGCAATGATTTAACAGAATGATTAACAGAAATATTACACTATAATAATGAAGCAAAACATACTTGGATCTACTTGTCATTCAGGAAGGCATGTACTCCTCTCTTAAAGAGAGAAATGTTGGTAGCCTGTCTAATCTCATAAGGTATTTGATTCCAAATTTTTGGACCATTTGAGACAACAGTACTTGTTTTGTGCAGTTGGTAATTATGCTTATTTCTAGTATTATAACTGTGAATATCCTTAAGACTCTTAAACATAGCATCAAATGATTTTGGTAACATACCTTGGGTATACTTATACATAAAATAGACAACTCTTTCTTGTACATATCAAATATATCAAGAACATTGTATTTATCAAAAAGTGGTCTTGAATGGCTTAAATACGGACTATGAGATATTATTCTTAAAGCTCTTTTTTGTAGCTTAAATAATTTGTTCAGATATGCCTTGTTTGCATTTCCCCAAAGTAAAATACCGTAATTAAAATAGGGTACAACTAGTGAACAGTAAAGGTTGTACAAAGTTTGTTCGGTAAATAATGCTTCACCTTGTTCAAAACGCCAATATTTCGAGAAGACACATTACAAATATTAACAATCTGTTTCTTCCAAGAAAGATTTTCATCAATAGTTAGACCCAGGAATTTGGCTTCTTTAACACGAGTCAGTTTACAACCATCTAAAGATATTACAATATTATTGTCATTGATTTCCTTGGTTTTGGACACAGTACCTAAAAACATGAGATTTGTCTTTTTTGCATTGAGTGAAAGTTTGTTAGCTTTGAACCAGTTAATTACCTCCCTCAGCTCATTATTAATTACATTACAGAGTTCATTAATATTTTCATGTGAGTAGAAAACAGTGGTATCATCAGCGAATAAAATAAATGATAGTAATTCAGATGTGTGAGCGATGTCATTCATATAGATGATGAAAAGCAGAGGACCCAATATTGATCCTTGTGGAACGCCACATAAAATCGGTTCATAAGATGAGACTTCTGAATTGTATGACACATATTGTTTTCTCTCAGAAAGATAATTTGAAAACCATTGAGATGTTACTCCTCTAAAACCATAGTGTTCCAGTTTGCTTATCAAAATATTATGATTTATGGTGTCAAATGCTTTTGACAGGTCCATAAAAATACCAGCTGTGTGTTTCTTTTCACTACTCGCATTTTCAATGTCACATACAAAATCCAAAACTGCCATATATGTGGAATGGTTGCTTCTAAAGCCATACTGCTTATCATACAAAACATTGAACTTATTTAAAAAATCAATACATCTATTATACACAATCCGTTCAAGCAATTTAGAAAAACATGGTAACACTGAAACTGGTCTGTAGTTACCAAACATTTCAGGGTTGTCTTTTTTGTATATTGGAACTACCTTTGCCATTTTTAAATCATCTGGCACAACACCTGTGTTTAAAGAGATATTTAAAATCCTTTGCAGTGGATATGCAATTTCATTCGCAACTCTTTTAACAATATCAGATCCTATACCATCGTGACCTGGACTTTTTCTACTACCCAAAGTTGCAATAATTTTCAGAATTTCTTCTTCAGTGGTTGGTTTAAAGAAACATGTAGAACTATTTGGATTTTTTAGATAATCACAAAAATCTTTACCAGTATGGCTTATACTTTGTGCTAGTTTGGGTCCAATATTTGAAAAATACTCATTGAACTTATCAGCAATTATCTTAGGATTTGTTATTGTTTCCCCATTACTTACAAATTTTTGAGACATGTTACGCCTTTTACTTCTCAGTATATTGTTGAGAATCTTCCAAGTATTTCTCATACTGTACCTTTCTCTTTCAAGCAATGAAGAAAAATAATGACGTTTTGCCAGTCGGAGTAAAGATGTTAGCTTACTACGATATGATTTATATTTAGAAATGTTTTCCTCTGTTGGTTTTTTGATTGATTTCTTGTACAATATATTCTTTCTACGAATCGATTTTACCAACCCTTTAGTTATCCAAGGACATCTAGGGTCATGTTTCTTGGCCCTCTTGTTGGGTTTACATTTTGGAATACACTCATCATAAAGTAGCATAAATTTTTCAATGAACTTATTATATGACATATTTACATCATCAGATGAACAAATAAAATCCCAGTCTACGTTTTTCAGCTCATTTTGAAATGTTTGTACATTTTGCTCAGTTTTACACCGTGTGTTAAAATTACAGGTACCTTGAAGATTATCAATCTTTCTGTACAAATTTAAATTTGTAGATAGAAAGATTGGAAAGTGATCGGTTATATCTGTTACCATGATTCCAGATGTTTGACATGTATAACAATTGGTAAAAATGTTATCAATAAGAGTAGCTGTTTTTGTGGTAATTCTTGTAGGCTTTGTAATACATGGATATAAGGAATAAGATGACATAGTATTTAGAAATTCAGCAGTAGGTACATGAACATCTTCATTTAACAAATTAATGTTAAAATCACCCATCAAGTATACAAGTTTATTTTCTTTATTAATAATCGACAGAACTCCATCTATATACTTATTGAATTCATGTATCCCTTGATCAGGAGGTTTATATACAACACCAATAACAATGTTTTGCAATCCTGTTCTTTCTATTTCTAGAAAGAGACTTTCAACATATTCAGGATGTTCAATACCATTCAAGTCATCACGGAGTTTATAATGTATGTTGTTCTTCATATAGAGGCAAACGCCACCACCGCCTTTATTCTTTCTGTTTGCAAATTCAAGATTATAACCGCTAACATTAAAATAATCATGTGGCTTTTCTTTTAACCATGTTTCCACCAATCCTATAACATGAAAGTCAATATCAATAGTACACATGTAATCTCTAAACGAATCAAAGTTCTTATCCAGACTCCTAATGTTAAAATTAAGGAGTGACAAATTTTCAGAAGATTCGTTAGTAACATCTCTTAAAACTTAGTATCAGTATAATAATTAGTGTGACTGTTAAATTGCCCTGTATCATCCTGGTATTTTGTTGGATCAATAGCCAAGTGTTCATATTTATCAACATTAAATTCACGTGGAGTATCATCAATATCAAAATACTTGTACAATTCTAATAAGAAATTTTCATCATCAATGAAGTGGTTAAATGGTAAATTCATTGTATCATTGCATTTTACACAAAACCAATAATGATTGTCATTTTTCATGAATTCTTTTCTGCTCAGATTGCTACATGATTTATGCACAAAACATTTACAAGTGCTACATTTCAGTTTTCTGTGATTTTTCTTAACACGCTTTTGGCATACAGAACAAGGGCTACATTCAGACATCAAAACACAAAATAATATATATATATAAAATTACAATTTAAAAACAAACAAACAAATTTTTTTGCACTCAAATAACCACATATATGGTTATTGGCTTTATGTAGCATCATAGAGACAAAAGTAAAATCTGACAGAAATGTCTATGTGACAGTGTTTTCTGTGCTCCAATGTTGTAAACGCAATTATCACCATGTAAAATAGAAAATATGGCATGTTTTGGGATACATGAATTTTTGAGCTGGAGATGAATGAATCCTACACAATTTAATTGGTTTTCAGGTATCCATTATGTAGTAGATAAAGGGTGAGAAACAGACCATTACCATAGATAATCAGTGTCTTGTTGAGGTTTGGCGAGCATGTTAGTCGCTCGGAAGGCGAGACACCAAAGGGGTTGAGCCTTCCGAGCGACTAACATGCTCACCATACCTCAACAAGACAATCGATTATCTATGGTAATGGTCTGTTTTGAACTGTTTATCTTACGTATACGGCGAGCCAAAATAAACAAATTTGTTGTAATGGTTTATTCATTTTAAAAAGCTGATGTATTATCTTGTAAAAGTTAAGGGGTTTCCCAAAATAAAAACACCCTGGGATAAAGTGGGTGTGTTTTACCTAGACATAATGGATGAGCTAGCTAATATTTTTATCATATGTGTCAGGATCCACTACTCAAAATATTGGCCAGCCCATAAAAAAATGTTATCTTTTATCTCTAAGTAGAATTGATTTGCTGTTTTTCATTTCTGTTTTAGATACCTAAAGGTAAGCTTCAGGAAAGACTAGAGCAACAACCTGAGCAATGGTGCCAGTGTCTATAGAGGTAACAAAGGCCCCAAGAGGAGGCAGGTGCATGTACCGCGAAAGCGCTCATTCGTTTAAGCCATCTGGAAGCATAGCAACTGAACTGATGTTGCCATGAAAACATTTGAAGTGGCTTGTCAACAAATTCAAACATCTGTAGAAGAGGACATTCCTGTTAGTGATTAAATCTGAACTCAGGTTGCTTGATTGATTCTCAATTTGAATTATACAGAAGTGATGGAAAATGGCTTCTACAGTGCAAGGATTGGTGCAGATGAATTGACTGACATTCAAAATGCATGGAGAATTGGCTGCAACAAATTTAAGCTAAATGGAGTGTAGAACAATATGCTATATTGGTTTGTGAGCAAGGGAACAGAATATAAACATTCAATAATATGAACTAGAAGGATTGGTGAGGAAAGGAACTCCAACTCTGGATACAAGCTGACCAAGGCAAACAAACACAAACTCTGGATACCGGGTACAATAACTTGTGAGTATTCTTTTGGAAAAGACAAAGGAACACTAACTCTGGATCCAAGAACTGTTATTAACAATGAACTATTGGATTCTTGCAAGCAATGCAAACAAACAACATCTCTGAATCTCTGTCAAGGAATAGAAGAAAACACCATACATAGGAGCACCGCCGCGATAGGAACCACCACCAATCAATGGCAGTATTGGTAAATATAAATGCGTAGATAGAGGATGAATTACCAATTCAGTCTTTATCCACCCTAATTAATACTGCACTTTGCAGACAAGTGTCAAAATCAACCAAAGCAATGTTTCCACTGTCTCTTGTGGCAGAAGCTTGGTCCCTATTTAATGTTGTGTTTAAATATGTCTACAGAATCAAAATGAATTGTAGAATTCATCCTGTCAACCAAGCCATATTCAGTGATTTCTGAGCAATTATATTTTGTTACTGTAAAACAAAATGATCATGGGCTCAAAATTCACAGAAGCCAAGGGTATTTTCCCTCAAAACTAATTAAAAATAGTCCTGCGAAAAATATTTGAAAATGGCAAAAGTACACATAAGGCAACAAAAAAAATGTTTTGTAAAGGCCTGACCAGCCCAGATTTTGCATTTTGGGAGAACCTGTTCTGTGTGCTAAAATTATGTAAAAAAGCCATTTTGGGGCCAAATCTTAATTGATTTTGACTGAAAATTTTAGTGTCATTTTAGCCCACAGAGGACAAAAAATCAAAATAAATGGGATCAAACTTATTAAAATAAGTTTGTCCGTCCCCATAAAACAGTTCGTGTTTTTTCATCTGCTTAGGGCCACTTTTAGTAGAATCTGTTCAACATAGACCTTGCAAAGTATTTTGAGCCCTACCATTTAATGTACTACGATTTTATTATATGCTCCACTGTGCTGATGGATGGACCATACTGTATGATGAGTCGATCTTGTTATTTGGATAAGAAACATGCACCTCAATATGTTTCTTCCACAAGCTATTGATTGCAGGTGAGAATGTACCAAGTGATAAACAAAGGAAAAAGAGGAGTCTGGGGTTTCCCCCCTTTCTCTCCTTTAGACAGTGGTGGCACTACATGTGGCATGATGGGGGAGGCAAATGCCCCTCAGTCAGAACTCTTACTCCAGATCCCCCAGTAACAACCCAAATTTTTAAAAAATTCCACTTTTTGAAGTAATTTTGCAAAATGTGTTGATTTTTGCCCCTGCTCATAAAATTCACTTTGCCCCCCCCCCCCATGCCTCCTTGTGCTGTCACTGCTCTTAGGCCTGTTCAAGACAAAAATTGATACCATTTTTGGACTAAAATATTGAAAGTGCAAAGTTTAGCATGCTATGCAATGCATTTGTGCCAGTGAGAAGGTTCTGTTTCTCATTATGGGTTAGTGAGATGACTAAATTCACTGTTTAAATTCACTAGCATCACTATTTAGATGTAAGCACATATCACTGTTTAAATGTGTGCATAGATATACATGTGTCACTGTTTAAATGTGCACATTATAAACTGGTCCCAAAAAGTAACTTACCAGGTAAGAAATTGTCTGTCAAGTTCAAACGACAAATCGTATTATACTGAATAGCATATGAGTGGAAGCGGTGTACATTTACGCGGAGTTTGACACCTCATTTGTCGCAAACAGATCAAAACTTTTGAAGTTATGCTCATTTGAACAAGCCTACTATCAAATTTGAAAGTTGCAGGTCCGCCCCAATGAATTCACACAATAAACAGACACATGAAAGGATGTTCAGAACTTTTATTCTTTGTCAACTCACACTTTCCTGCTCAAACCTTCCTCACATGAACCATCTTAACAGTCTTCAATACCTGGTGTGTCCACCATCTGCATCAATGACAGCCAAACACCGGCGACGCATGCTGTTGATCAATCTGTCGATCCTGACCTGTTCAATTGCCGCCACTCTCTCCTCAGTATCCGCTCTAGGCCGACCAAAGTTGTTGTTGGCTTGATGCGTTTGTTGACGTGGTACTTCAGATGGGACCAAAGATGTTCCAGTGGATTGAGATCTGGGGACTTTGAAGGCCACACAAGACGTTGAATTCCTTGGTTGTTCAGAAACTGGTTGGTTACTCGCGCTCGATGGGGTGTTGCATTGTCGTCCATTAGCACGAAGTTCGCACCGACCGCTGCTTGGTATGGGACGACATGTGGTCTGACAATGTCATTCACGCACCGATCCGCATTCAGTCCACCACTTAACGATCACCAAATCAGTCTTCCCGTGACTTCCGATACCGCCCAGATCATCAGGCTCCCTCCTCCCATCGCTTCCGCTTGTTGTATCCCCTCTTCTCCGATATCCTCATTGACCCTTCTCCAAACTCTTCGTCTCCCATCTAACCAGCGTAAACATACACGACATTCATCGGTAAACAGGACGTTGGACCAGCGACGACGACTCCACCGTCGATGTCTCCTTGCAAAAGCTTCCCGGTCTCTACGATGTCTCGGTAGTAATCCTGGCCTCTTCCGAAGTTTACGAGAACGCATACCATAGGCGCGGATCCTGTTCCTGATGGTCTGGTAACAGATCTGTCCTGGTCGCTGTCCTCGTCTCCTGTGTAGTCCTTTGGCGTATCTCTCGAGCTGCAAGACATTAAAAGAGAAAGAAATCATTAAGTAAAATGATCACAAAACTTTTCTTAACTGTCAGGTTTCCTGTAAAAAATGGGATTAATCAAACATGAACTGCAACACATTGCAAAGAGCATAAAACAAATAACCAAGCAAAACATTGTTTGTGAAGAAAAAGCCGGGATGATAATCAAACAAAATCTACACTCACCTGTCATGGTTCTCTTGGCTTCAACCTTGTTTAGGATTGATGCATCCTGGTTGGCTGACGTAACTCGTGGTCTGCCACTTCTTTAAAGATCTTTCAGACTACCACCAGGCTGTTGACGTCTGTCCCGCCACTTTCGAACAACACTCCTAGCCACGTTCAGCGTTCGTGCAGTTTCTGACACGCTCTGACCGGCCTCTAACATTCCATTTAAAAGCCATCTCTGATTTTCACTTAATTTAGGCATATTGCTTGGTCTTGTCAGGTCTTGAACCAACGACCACATGAACGCAATACTCTGGACACACCAAGGTCCCCTAAATCCCTGGTCATCATATTGATTCTTTCATTCGACTTAATTTCTTCAGATGATTGAATAAGGACAATTGTCATTGAACTTTGATCATTCTTCATCCTCACAATAGGAAAGTTAGTCATGCAAAGAAGAAGAGGAGAGCACTGATTACACCTGTATACTGCCAACCATCTCAAGTGGTATGAGTGCAACTTTCATTCCAGTGGATAGGTTCGGTTAAATAAGCATAACTTCAAAAAATACTCATCCGTTTGCAACAAATGAGGTGTCAAAATTCGCGTAAATTAACACTGCTTCCACTCATATCCCATTTAGTGTAACACAATTTGTCGTTTGAATTTGACAGACAAATTTCTTACCTGGTAAGTTTCTTTTTTGGAGCAGTTTATAATGCATTTATAACCACTGTTTGTTAGTTATCTTTACATATATCCCTCAGTTTTGGATTTGTCTTTACTGCCAGGGTTGCCAAACATTTTCAGCACACTTTGCAATATCACACAAATTTACAAAAATCAGCCAAAAATACTTTGTTTAAATATAAATTTGTCTCAATTATATTATTTCTAAAAATACACTGAAAATGGTCTGAATTTATTGTTCTTCTGTTAAAACTCAAAAGTAGCCCAAAAGTCTTGAAATCTCAGTGGCCGTTATCATGTTGCGTGACGATAGTACAAAGTTGCCCAATTGGGCTACTAAATCACTGATTTGGCAACTCTGGTAATTACTGCGGTACATGGCATCACATCTTTGGCAGGGTTGCAAATTATTTCTGTAACTTGTGTTGCACTTAATCGCACTCCAGAACAATTCAAGTTAATGCTATGTACATGTACAGAGGGTAATATAAAGAATGCCATCAAAGGGTTTGATCATTCCAAAACAATCTAATTTAATTTTTTCAGACATTGTAAAATATTAGGAAATTTATATTCCAATACAGCATATTGCGATGTCTGCCTGTGATTATGTGGTAATGACAAATCTAAATGTAAAATTGTGAATCTCTGAATCTCTTTCATTTTGTTAATCTTTACATGCAACATGTCATGGTTTTATTTATTTGAATTGAAATATGTGGCTCCTTTGTTAAACAGGTATCCTGCAAGAGAACAGGTTAATTAACATCATATCATTGTATTGCAGGATATGTGGGGTCTTCATGATTAAATAAGGAACAATGCTGGTAATAATACTACATTTTTGAAATTTAGAAGCAATACTGCCCTCAGTTATAGTACACTTTTGATAGGCAGGAAGTTTAATTTTAACTAAAGGCTGGAAGTTTAATTTTACTTGTTGAAAGTTGATCTTGAATTGAAATGTGACTCATTTGTTAAATAAAACAGGTTAATTAACATCATATCATTATGTTGAGGACTACCTGGAATCTTCATGATCTTGGTAGCAATGCTATCTTCTGTAATAATACATAAAAGTACACTTTTGAATTTCAGACTACCACCAGGCTGTTGACGTCTGTCCCGCCACTTTCGAACAACACTCCTAGCCACGTTCAGCGCTCGTGCAGTTTTGACACGCTCTGACCGCCTCTAACATTCCATTTAAAAGCCATCTCTGATTTTCACTTAATTTAGGCATATTGCTTGGTCTTGTCAGGTCTTGAACCAACGACCACATGAACATAATACTCTGGACACACCCAAGGTCCCTAAATCCCTGGTCATCATATTGATTCTTTCATTCGACTTAATTTCTTCAGATGATTGAATAAGGACAATTGTCATTGAACTTTGATCATTCTTCATCCTCACAATAGGAAAGTTAGTCATGCAAAGAAGAAGAGGAGAGCACTGATTACACCTGTATACTGCCAACCATCTCAAGTGGTATGAGTGCAACTTTCATTCCAGTGGATAGGTTCGGTTAAATAAGCATAACTTCAAAAAATACTCATCCGTTTGCAACAAATGAGGTGTCAAAATTAGCGTAAATTAACACTGCTTCCACTCATATCCCATTTAGTGTAACACAATTTGTCGTTTGAATTTGACAGACAAATTTCTTACCTGGTAAGTTTCTTTTTTGGAGCAGTTTATAATGCATTTATAACCACTGTTTGTTAGTTATCTTTACATATATCCCTCAGTTTTGGATTTGTCTTTACTGCCAGGGTTGCCAAACATTTTCAGCACACTTTGCAATATCACACAAATTTACAAAAATCAGCCAAAAATACTTTGTTTAAATATAAATTTGTCTCAATTATATTATTTCTAAAAATACACTGAAAATGGTCTGAATTTATTGTTCTTCTGTTAAAACTCAAAAGTAGCCCAAAAGTCTTGAAATCTCAGTGGCCGTTATCATGTTGCGTGACGATAGTACAAAGTTGCCCAATTGGGCTACTAAATCACTGATTTGGCAACTCTGGTAATTACTGCGGTACATGGCATCACATCTTTGGCAGGGTTGCAAATTATTTCTGTAACTTGTGTTGCACTTAATCGCACCCAGAACAATTCAAGTTAATGCTATGTACATGTACAGAGGGTAATATAAAGAATGCCAGCAAAGGGGTTGATCATTCCAAAACAATCTAATTTAATTTTTTCAGACATTGTAAAATATTAGGAAATTTATATTCCAATACAGCATATTGCGATGTCTGCCTGTGATTATGTGGTAATGACAAATCTAAATGTAAAATTGTGAATCTCTGAATCTCTTTCATTTTGTTAATCTTTACATGCAACATGTCATGGTTTTATTTATTTGAATTGAAATATGTGGCTCCTTTGTTAAACAGGTATCCTGCAAGAGAACAGGTTAATTAACATCATATCATTGTATTGCAGGATATGTGGGGTCTTCATGATTAAATAAGGAACAATGCTGGTAATAATACTACATTTTTGAAATTTAGAAGCAATACTGCCCTCAGTTATAGTACACTTTTGATAGGCAGGAAGTTTAATTTTAACTAAAGGCTGGAAGTTTAATTTTACTTGTTGAAAGTTGATCTTGAATTGAAATGTGACTCATTTGTTAAATAAAACAGGTTAATTAACATCATATCATTATGTTGAGGACTACCTGGAATCTTCATGATCTTGGTAGCAATGCTATCTTCTGTAATAATACATAAAAGTACACTTTTGAATTTTAGGAGCAATACTACCCTCTACATTTAAGATTTAGTATCAATAATATTATCAAATTCGCGATGTGCAAAAAATGCTAAAATTTGTGATTTGTTTCAAAGAACCATGATTCAAAGAAACTTACAATAACCCATACAGTTTGTCCACTCTGAAGTACAAATTGACAACGCGTGCTGCGTCTCTGCTTCAGGTATGCTTCAGGTACTTTGTACTTCAGAGTAGACTGACTGTAAGAGCTTGTAGCCCTTTGCCCCGCCTTTTAGCAGCTCGCCTTGTTAGCTTGTTGTGCTGCCGCGCTGACTCCAGCATGCACATGTTTGCTTCCTAAGTCACTAGTAATAGTCCCGGTAATAGTCAAATATTAATATTTAAATGATTATAATTTCAAGAAATTGAGCAGTTAAATGAAGGAATTATGATAACAATCAATGTTTTTAGTGTCATAAATAATTTCCCATAGCTTTTATGGACAAGATAATTTACATGAAAATATCCGATCCATCTTCATTATATCATTTTCTTTATCAGTATCCACAACGTCGTCTTCAGCTTCTTAATATGCTGCAAATGGAGGTTGTGATGCACTATACACTAACTTCCCTGCCTTCTCTGTCATCAAGTGTGATCCGTTTTTTTGTGTGTACAGTACTCCAAACGCTGAAATTGCGCTCACTTGCTGCTGATGATATGAGTACACTTGAAGGACATGTGCTGCAATGTTCCTGTAGGGAGGCATGTAAACTTATACAACCCCTCTGGACTGAATGGAAATTCCTATTTCAATGCATTGAAATAACACTACCATACACTAAGTATCTTTCAAATCAAGAAATCATTATACAAAAATGTAATATTCTTACAATCCGTCAAACTTAAAATTCCAGCCAGAGTAGTTCCTGGTATTTTGTTTGGCATGGTAAAATATTGTTCATCAACTGCCAACTGTAAAAGTAAACAAAATAAAAAACAAAACAAAAAATAGATCTATCAGAACAGTTTAATTGTGTAATTCTAGAGCTATTACATCTATTTATGTAAAGACACACGTAGCGATTACCGGATAGGTTGCAAGTCTTCTTGTATGAGCTGGGGGCATTTGCTGCACATGGCTCTTTTTCATATGGTACATTACTGAAGTAGAGTGTTTCTTAACATTGTCTTTCTTTATCCTGCTAGAATCCTGAAATTTCTGCACTTGCTGAGAGTTCTAGCTACTTCTGCTTTGTCTGGGTGTTCAAATTGTCAGCTGTGGCACCTACAAATTCATCCACATCTTCAAGGGCTACCACAAAGTAAACTGGTTCTCCATCTTTCACCAAGAACCATGACAAACTCCTTTTCACTGCCTGATTTGCGGGCTTGTGATCCATTGGACAGGATGCTAAAGGCAGTGCTGGAGCACAGCTTTTGCTTTAAGAAAATACTAGAGCTGGGCATAATAGTATCGCATGTCTAGGATGTGTTCTTTTTGGCGGGTGATTGTAAATAGTGGAGTAATCAAGTGCTTTTCAAGTAGCCCCATTGCACAGACTTCCGCCATACATGTAGTTACAATGTTATTAAGTTCTGCCAGGACTGCTTTGCACAATCTATTGTCGCTTCCAATATTTTGAAGGAGTTGCTTCAGTTTATGCCGGTGATGATAAAGTGAAGTACTTGCTTTGAATACGATGTTGAATCTATTGGGCTTGAATTGTGGCATGTAATTTTTGCTACCATCAAGGAAGTCTTCAAATAAAGTGGGAACATGTGGACCCACCAATTCACTCGCAGTTCTTACAATCCTTAAGCCACTTGGCTGCTGGCAGTTCCACTTAATGAATTTGGCATCTTTTCCATGCCAAGGGGACCTGTGTAATCAGCTTTTTTCTCCTCCCACAATTATCCCCAGGGATAATAACTCATTCCTTATATTCCTATTGTTTTGCCCACAGAGAATTTTCGTGATTTTTTCAAATTGATTTACTGCAATCATTGTGAATTGATGTACAGCATGGTGGTCTTGGTTGTTGTCAGGAGTAATCATGATTAGCAAATCTGTCACTCGTCCCTGGCATTCTGGACAATTGTAGTAAGCAACATTAGGGTGTATAGTTGCTGAATCATGTCCCCAATGGACACTTTAGATTTCATCTTGGTACCTACAAGCATAATTCTCACCGAAATCCAGAACCATTATGAGCCAGCCTTCGGGTGTTGACTCAAGTGATATTATTGAACTCCTGGCTCTGCCATGCTGCTGTGAACAAATGCAGAGAGATTGTTTCAGCTTCTCCTATCAACACTTCTACATGTATCAGTTCTTCTATTGACCCTTCTGTACTCTTTAAGACCATCTTTGACATCTTCTTCCCATTGTCATCCATCTTGCTTTCTCTCACCCACTTCCTCCATCTCACTGGTTCTTCTTGCTTCTCTGTTAACTCCTAACTACTGTCAATACCTGTAACACCACATTTATTGCATTTCTTTTGAATGCATGGTAGCTGATGGTACTTTCCTTCATTTTTGTCACCCATGGTTACATCACTGATACGATAGATGCTAGGAAATGGTGATGCCATATAGTGGCTGTTTGCAATTTTATTTAAAGTTGTCAGTTTCAGTTCTACATTTGCATAGTATTCGCACAAGCTCCCTCTATTTAATTGCATGACGAGGTTTTATATGAGAAGGCCTTAAAGCTGTGAACTTTGAAAGTCCAATTGTTATATTTGGGTGCTCCTTGACAAACTTGGTGTGGAGTGTGCGAATTGTGATGGTCAGGAACCATGTTGCTAGCTTTGTTTTTTTGCTCACAAACTCTTTTTTTTTTTCGCTCAAGGATACACTTTATTTTTGTATCTTTTTTCATACATCACCAGTCTTCCCCCCCCCCTGCCCACCCCCATTCTTCACTGTGCACTTCATGGAGTGCCTGCCTTATGTAGCTGGAACTATTGCCCATGGTACCTGGAACTATTGCCCATGGTATGTGGCTTCATCAATGTCACACACTTTCTATCCAGTGCAAAGTGTTGTGTAAATACCGCTGGGAATTTAACACACTGTGCTGGAGAAAGCTGAGCAAGTAAAGCAGCATTTCATGGAGACTGAGGCTGCTTGCATTTGCTGCATCTCAAGTATTCCCCAACCATGTAGTACCTATCACCTAAATCTTCAACTTCCCTAGCCTTTGGGTAGATACCTCATTTTGTAAGGTGGATGTTGCACACAGAGCATTTGAGGGGTACTTTCCACAATCTAATTGGTGCCCACAAGAACAGTTGCTACAGAAAATAGCAGTGTGGGTTGGGGGAACAGTCTGTTTAGGGGTAGTGGTGATTCAAACCAGTTGCATGGGAACTATTCATGGGTGACGACTCACTGAAGACATAGATCGCCAAATTCGATGACCATCATAATAGTTGGCAATGTATTTAAGATCGTTCCTCACATATTTATGCATAGGATTATCTGTTGCCCTTTTTGACGTACCCAATAACTGGTGTCCAGTATTCCTTATAGATGTGATAACCTCTTACAGCACTCTGTATTTCTTATTCCAGATTTTCTTCCATCAACATGTTTATTAATAAATTGATTTTTCTACCACACTTCTTTCATGAATATACATTCAAAATTTGAAGCAAATCACAGTAGTTCCCCCGGGGTATAACGGTTAGCTACATTTTGTAGCTCACGGTCTAGCCATAACTAGTTAAACAACCTCATGAATAATAATTTACTCAGGACTGTACATTAATTGGTTCCTAAAATGTATCACCATACATAATTATAACACATGGATATCTCATAAGTTTTTTTTCCAACAGTTTCTCTTTTAATGTGTCTTTGGACATGGCCGACAATGACATCCATGCATCATTAGTGCTGGACATGGTGAGTGCTACCATATATTTTGCCAATAGCTCTTACTGTTTCGAATTCCACTTGAATCTGCATCCATTGCTGTTTGTACTCTTCATTAACAATTCATTAAGGACAGTACTTGATTGGATGTTAAAAACCACCTTAAAATAACAAACTTATTCAATTTGTGATATTACTTGTTGTTCTCATTTTTACATGAGATCTAAGGTACCTTCATCCCATTCCTTCTCGAGTGGATAACATTTAACATTTCCTTGTGTGGAGGTTCATACATAATGGTGTAGAATGTATACACACCAATGTGCTTTTGATCATCTTGTTCAACTAATTCATCAATATCTTCCTCTGTGGCTTTCCTCAAAACCAATGCCTTGCATTCAAGCATTCCACCTCCTTCAGAGTCGATGAACATGTGACAAATTTGCTTACCAATAATCCTATCACCAGGAAATGGCCCTTTGCGGTGCCTCTTTGTTGGAGAAAGCTTTGCCAACAGCCTGCGTTTTTTGCTGGTCTTTGTTTCCTGGAGTTTCACTGGAGTTTGAAGTACCAGGCTGCTCTTCCAAGTTCTCCACAGTAGTCAAAAACCTGCAGGATGATGTTTCTTAGATTATTTTCTAACTGTTCGGCAGTGAGGTGTTTACCTTTGGTGGTAAGATAGAAGAGATCTTTCCTAATTCCGCCTTTATTTGAAGACTTCCAGTGTTTGATCTTGGATATGAGCGCAGCTTCAAGCTTACATAATGGTGTAATTAAATTTTGATGTACGAATATTAGCAATCCTGGAATGCAAGGAATCAATATTCCATGTACCAATACTCAAAGATGATTGAGAAATAGAGGTCATAATACAAAGCTAATACTACAAATTAAACAATGAATGAATACGGAGACATGCGCCAAACATTTTAAGAGTGCTTAGATTGGTTTCTTATGATACTGAGGCCTAACATGAGTTCAACTTTATATCTTACATTACTACATAACATGCATGTACCATCAGAAGTGAGATGATATCCATCATCAGAACTCAACAAGTGAGTCTTAACAATACCATTATGAAGGAGGTTAGTGTGATCACAAAAGGTCACTCTGGAAGAGTCAACAAGACGTACTAACTTCTTAATCAAACCATTTGCTATCTCTATCTGTGCATCTAACTCTACATTATCAGTACGGGGAAATCCAAGTGAAATTACAACCTTAGTATGTGGAAATACATTGGTAAATCTATTGATCATATCATTTAACCTGTTGAGCACTTCTACTGGTGTACAAAATTTGATATCATTAGTAATTTGATGAATAACTAGACAGTCAGGGGCAGAGTCCAAAGTACTCAAAAACTCATCTGCCTCAGGGATGGTGAATGCAGAGTGTATCGTAACATTAGCACCGGGCACTAACCGTTGAGCATGTACTACCCCAAAATGAGAATTACCTACAACCAATACCTGTGGTTTTCTACGAAACCTGCGAGTTGGAGATGTGCGTGGAGATCGATAAGAATTTTCGCGTGGAGGGGGGATGTACGAGGAGATCGACGAGAATGTTCATGTGGAGGGGGGGATGAGAGAACCTGCTCATAAGTTTTTTTTTTTTTTTTTCAACAGTTTCTCTTCTAATGTGTCTTTGGACATGGCTGACAATGACATCCATGCATCATTAGTGCTGGACATGGTGAGCACTACCATGTCCTCATCGGCATCAGTACAGAAGTCCACTCTCACTTGGCACCCACTTCTTCATTCTGTTGGCCAACTGCTTCTTTTCCGCAAGTGTAGTGAACAAATATTTATGTTATCATTTGCTGTTTTACTCCCATCCTGCAGGCAAAGCAGTGCATTGAGAACTGGCCTCTGCCCCTAAGAACTCTCCCAAAAGAAAAAAGTGATGATAACACATTCTTGAATTGAATTTGCGTGTATGGCTACCAAATAAAAGAGTCTGAGGTCCAGTTTTGTACATGCCGACTCTTCGTCAACTTCATCAGCTACAATGACTGCTACTTGGTCTGTGTACCAATATGTGAATGCGTCAGAATGTATGGCTTTGAATTGATTGTCAACTTTGTTCTCATGCATTCTGATAATGATGCACAGCAAAAATACATCTAAAATCACCAAACCTTGTTACTGGTCAGGCAGGCCTAGTGCTTACTTCGTCTTTGCTATATATGGCACTAGGAGTTGGTCAATGTACCAGTTCACTGAATCTTTATACTTCAGTGATTGGGAGTATGGAAGATATCCCTATCGAGAGGAAAGTTGAAGCTGGGGTAGCACTGGTTTGTACTACCCTGATAGAGTAGCTGAGAAGGAAGGAGTTCACTTCAAGCAGATGCCCCCATCAAAAAACAAATTTGTCTTTTGCACCAACAATAGAGACTTTTATTTGATCCTTTCTTTTCAAAAGTCTCAATTTTTCTGAGTCATTATCTTCCTGGTCATATATTTTGCCAATAGCTCTTACTGTTAGGAGTGGAGGTAAACTAGATAGAGATTTTCCCCAATTGAGTTTGGTAAAATAAGGGTCATAATAGTACGACTGCTGATGGGTATCATCTGTTGTAGAAATACCAGCTGCTGTACTGTAGTTGTCACATCAGTAACATCACTATCAAGTACTATGGTAGAGGGCGCCATTTTACCGGTGTCTTGTTTGCGTTTTTTAAGTTCAACCCATCGACGATGGGATCCATTGGTGGAATCAATTTACCTTATGGTGAGTACCTTATGGTGAAGATTGTGTCTTCTGTAACTCAAGATTCTGAAAAGAGAAAATAATTATAACATCCATTGTCAGTGTTTTGTACATGACGTACTACATGAAGAGAGTCACATACCTTGTCTCATTAAACTCTTCAATAAATAACTTAAGTCGTTAACAGAATATGAACATTATTCTGCAGAAGCATTCATCATGTGCGGAACATTGTGCGAAATATGTGACCGTCCACCACGAATGAGCCGTAAATGTCCTCAATTGTATTCTGGTTACAGTATAAAATCATTAAATGAGGTACATGTAGCACCAAATTGAGGTACCTATGAATTACGACCTTCATGCCCATTTTACACTGTAACTCAGAATACAATTGAGGACATTTACGGCTCATTCGTGGTGGACGGTCACATATTATCAATTATATGCATATTAGCCTGTCATCATACAGTTTTGAATTCTTGTATTTTTTATACATATCATAATTGTCTTTCTTTATATATTGTTAAGATGTATCAATTAAGTTTATACTGTGATTGAAAATCAACTAAGAATGATAATTTGAATGACTTATCCTTCACTTTTAAGCAATTATAAATAATTCAATTTTTTTACACTTGAGCTGGGATCACTGAATGGGACTTAAATTGAAGATCATGAATAAGGGCAAAGTCACAAAATGATGGAAAATGTGTTAGTGTCAGTTTCGCTACAATGGGTTATCTACACCCTTTGTGCAAGTTTGTGATAGTGAAAACATAAGAGCTTTGATACTGCAACTTGTGCAAGCACAAAATCACCTCTTTGCACTGAAACTAAGATTCTCACCTCCTAGTTTGGACTTTATGGAATCACCCTTGTTACATCTGATTCTGATCCTGATGGTTTAGCCATTGATTTGGCCTTTGACTTCTCAAACGTTCAGCTGGTCTCATGTCCTTTTTATCCACAATTAAGGTAACCTGCATGAAATGAAAACAACAATAAACTTAAATCAGCAATTAAGTTTAGACATTCATGAAAGTTAATGGAGGAGTTGCTGCTTATCCACCTTCAGGTTTGCTATCCAGATGGAGTTATTCCACCTCCTCATCATGTGTATCCATTTTGTGGTATGATTCGTCGTATTCCATGTCTACGTACTGCCTGTAGGATTCACTCCAGAAATCTAAAGACCATCATATTCAGCCTACCCTCCAGACACCTTTTGGATGAGTTGCTGCTTGTCCACCTAAGGTTAGCTATCTCAAGGACAAGGTGGAGTTGTTCCACCTCCTCATCATGTGTATTCATTCTGTAATACACTGCATCGTTTTCCCCATCTAAGTACCTCCTGTAGGATTCCCTCCAGGAATCTAAAGATCACCGTACAAAAATTACAAGAGAGGTATTTCTTTAGCATGAAATTCAACTTGAATATCATTTATTTAATCTGCATGGAAAAAATGCAAATCTAGTGAGCCAATCTAGTGATTTCTCATACAGTGCAATGCACCAGCATATGATTGCAGGGTGCCATCGCATTTGGCTGAAATCAGAGAGAGAAAGGGATTTTTTTCTGCTCTTCCCAAAGGAGTCACTGTGGTGTCCCTTCTGATAAAATTCTATCCAAATGGGTTGCATTATGAGCCACTACATCAGTAATGCTTGAACTTTGTTCAGTGTCTGTCACCATGGCTTCTACATCCATCAAAGATTTGAAGAGTTCTTTGATGGAAGTCACCTGTTTTTTAAGTGCCAATTTTTCTTCTTGTAACTTCCAACCCGGGCACACAAGTAGTCTCTATAAAAATAATGCATATTGTTTTGCATTAAAGCTGGCAATCCCCTTGCATTCTACATGCCGTATAACATTGTTCTTGACAACTGCTAGAATGTCACCACTACGATTCTGGAACACCCGGTTTTCCTGCATGAGCTCTTTGTGATGGTTACCTACACACATTTGTTGACCAGCAGCTGTGTCTAAGTGTTCCTCATTTAGTTCCATACATCTGTACTTTCACAGTGTCAGGGTACAACCATCAACACCACTCCAAATAGTCTGTGGAAAAACTTCCTCTGCGCAGGCCCCCAATTCTGCCGGTCTTTTCTCTTGATGTCTTCTTCATACATACCATGCTTTTTCTTGTCAAAGTGGGTAAATACAAGTTGTAAGTGTTTAATGTGTGTTACATGCATTCCAATTGTCAGCCTCCTTGTCTGATCCAGCTGGTTCTTCAGCTTCTTCCCACAATGTAAATAGTCCTGGTTCATGATGTTCAGAGAACAGATCTCTTGATCATGCCTGTCAACTCTTTCAGTGAGGGTGAAGTTTAAGTTTTCATTCCCAATGGTGAAACGCTGGCCTTCTGCACTGTACGCGGATGTTTTCTGACAATGTCACCATCTTGAATCACCATCAGAGGCTTTCCTTGTGAGGGGAGCCTTGAATCTTGGAAGAAAGTGTGTGTTGTAGATGTTTCCAATCCCCTTCTATTGTTCTTTAACATGATGTGTGAACTTGTTGCAAGTGGGGCCTAAGTGTCACCACATGCATTGCATGTATTGCAAATGCCTATACATGTATATGAGCACATCTCATCCGAGGGGCACCCTTTTAATTAGCTATAATTTTACACGAGCCCCATTTTGGCACCTGCGCACTGTGGCCATAGCTACACCCGTAGACATATAGGCCAACTTTAATAGTCTTACCAATTAATAGTCCTGCTGCAAAATATGCTCTTCTTTCAACATGAGTTGGTTGGACAACAAGATCTTTAATACCATCTGGACCAAAGAAGAGTCGGTCATGTACTTGTCTCAGAGCCAACCTCAGGAACTCTCGTCGTGGTCCACCTAAATCTGACCCCTTCTTCCCCATAAATGTAACCTGCAGTGTCAATCATGGTTTAAATGAGACACTGGTGAATTTGTCTATAAATGAGTCAAAAATACTCTATCGAACAATGCAAATTTCTGTTACCATCAGCGAAGTAGGGATCACACTCAATTTCATTGCCATATAAAAGGATCGTCCTTGCATATACGTGTTACGATAGCATGTAACAACCTCTTTAACAGTCGATTCTGGACCCCTGTTAACGATTAAAAATGGCAGATGCCGAACAGCATGAATATGGCAGTTCCGGCTTTGATTGCACGTGATGCGTGACTTTTCACCACAGCAGACTCCCCATCAGAGGCCTCTTTTCCATGTCTAGATCCGTAATAATTGTGGTTAACTCTATAACCATAGTCGCTAACTCCATAAGCAATATCTGCCAGCGGGCCATAAGACTTGTACTGCCCAGGGCAGCCATCTGAGAACCTGATCATTTGTTGTACAGGTATTTGCCTCTTCTGTACCATGTGGGTGTGAATCAAGTCCATGTATTGCTTAATATGATGGTGGTCGTGTTTCAAGTCCGACGAGATGAACACAACTGACTCTGTGACCTGTTCATCGCACTCTTTACACCGGTAATATGTCACCACAGGGTGAAGGCTGGCCTGATTCCTGCCCCAGTACACACTCTGTGCTTCATCTTGATAAAAGCAAGTGAAATTTTCACCAAATTCCCAGACCGATAGCACCCAGTTTTGTGGCAGCTCTTTCTTGATGCTGTTGAATTGAGCAAATATTTTAAAAATTGGCGATGGCTCCGCCATCCCCTAAAATTTAGTCACTCGATTGCCAAAAACAAAGTCCACAAGAATAAAAAAAAAAGAATATAATTGTCCTATTAAAAATTGCTGATGGCTCCGCCGTCCCTTTAAATTAGCCACCTGATTGCCAAAAACAAAGTCCACAAGAATAAAAAATAGTAAAAATACAAGTTTAAAAATTGGCAATGGCTACGCCGTCCCCTAAAATTAGCCACTCGTTTGCCAAAAACAAAGTCTACAATCATAAATTACAAAAATTAAAAATGTATGACCCACTTCCAATTACACAAATTCTAGACTACTTTCAAAACACAAATTCTAGTCTCTTCAATTTCAAATCCACACATTAATAGAATAGGGCATTTACACACAGCCTCCAAAGACCCTCTGTGTTCGCCGATTGCATGATTGTTTACGATCGTGAATGGTCTAGAAAACGGGGGTGTACAATATCAGCATATTGAGGGGAATAACGTTCAAGCAATGGAATTGGTCACCAATGCTCGTTAAAATATTGAAATAATTACAATAAACCTTAATAATTTATAAATATTACCAATAATGACAAAAACAAGTTCCATATACCGTGGCTACAGTGCTCACGCGTCTTAGCCAATTACTGACGCCCACGTCACGAGAATGGATCATTCCACTATGAGCAAACTAAACATGTCGTGTCCAGCGTAACGACCCACCGAAAAAAATATAAAAAAGTCACTTTCCATGATTTACTGAAGAGACACTCAAATAATTTAAAAGCAGAAGATATATCAGTAAGTGTAAAAAATCGTGGGGAAAGATTAGGAAGCCACGGAGAACATGAGTGGAAAGATTGCCATGCTTATCGCCTTGAGCCGGCGGACGTGACATGGATACGAAACTATTGGGAGTCCAGCCATGAAAACGTTACGCATGGAAGTTTGATTGAAAAATTGATAATATTAAAACAGTTTGATGAGCACATTTAACAAAGAGCATCACCCGACATTGATGACATTTTATTTTACAACAGTTTTGATCCCCTGGGAAATAATATGATACGAGAACTTTGAACTACGCGGTGGTCGTGACATGGACACGAAACAATTTGGAGTCCAGTATGAAAACGTTGCGACTATCGCTGAACAATGAAGTTTCTTTGAATATGTGATAATATAAAGCCAATTTGACGAGCACATTTGACGACAAAACATAACAATTTCTTTTATAACAGTTTTGATCACCTGGGAAATAGTTGTTGATAAAATGATACGAGAAGTTGGAACTGCGTGGTTGTCGTGACATGGATACGAAAACATTTGGAGTCCAGTATGAAAACGTTACGCCCATCATTGAACTATGAAGTTTGATGGAAATTGTTAATTTAAGTACAATTTGATGAGCACATTTGACAAAAAAAATGCGACAATTACTTTCACAACAGCTTTTGATCCGCTGGGAGATACGTTGTAGAAAAAATAATCCGAGAAGTTGAAGCCGGGTGCTGGTCGTAACGGGTGGACTCGAAACAATTTCGTATCCGGATCAAGGTTCGCAAGATAAAAATGTAATGGTGCAAGCTTATTTGAACAATACTGGTACCGTTTATTATTTAATTATACATTTACAATCAGTACTTAACATAAAATAGAAACATAGTTTACTTACGAGCAGGTCCAAGATGAATACGATGGATATTCCAATGCACAACGCAACACGTTGACACAACTTTCCGGTCGTAACGGGGTCCGATTTGTGTGGACACGAAACTGGTTTCAGCTGGCTTGTGTTGTTAGGCACGCTGAAGCTGAAGCTTTGGGGTCGACAACCAACCAATGGAGGAAGAGTATTTTGGAGTTCATTCATAAAATGAAGTGGCAATGAATATTCATAAATTTGACCTTTTGAAATCTACGGTCGTAACGCCATATATGGACACGAAAATTGACCTCTTCATGATCGAGCTTCTGCAGTATTTATTAATGATGACCATAGGGGAAAGTGGTATGTCACATGGTTTTGTCATGATCACGATATTTTATTCACATGTTTTGATGGAATCCTGGGGGTTTGTATTGAGAAAAAAAGGAGCATGAACTTCATGTAGGCGGTCGTAACAGTGTGGACACGAAATCGTTACGTCACATACCAGTTTTTTCATAGATCATTGTAAACAAAATTGACCGTCCTTAGTTGTATTTTTTATATCATATTGAAGATAAACTTGTATTCTTTCGAGATAATAACAGAAGAATGAATAATTTTTTTTCTTTCTGTGTGAAAAGAGAACCACAAGTTTGTTATGCTTTTATGTCACAGCTTTTTGGTAAACAAATGGTGGACACGATGACAAAAAGTTATTTTTTTTAAAAGGAATCGGGAACATGGGTGTATTTGGTATCATTTTGAAGAACTTGAAGTACTTCAAACAACTGATAGAACAACCATTAGATTAAAGACATTAATTTCAAGAAATTCCTGTGAAAAGATGACCCACTACCAAAAAGTGTAATGGACCCCATAATACAAGAATGAGCCTTAAGGATCGTCCTTGCATACGTGTTACGATAGCATGTAACAACCTCATTAACAGTCGATTCTGGACCCCTGTTAACAGTTAAAATGTTAACTTCAGATTAAAAAATGGCAGATGCCGAACAGCATGAATATGAGTAACAACATGCATACTGAAAATTACTTGATCATGTACAGAAAGTATGTGAGGGTCTTCACAGACTTCAACAAAACAGAACCCTTTGTGACATCGCTATAACACTGCCTGCGCCAAAGAGCTCCACGCTGTCCCGTTCACACGCTCCGATATTCTGTCATCATCAAACTCTACCAATGTCCATATAACATCATCTAAAGATACCACTAATTTTTTCTCAGCACCGAGTCCTTGTCATTTGAAAATGTGAGTAGACAGCGCCGCCCCATGGTGTTGTTGGGAACAGTTGGGGAGAAGAAATCTTCACAGCAGTCTGATTCTGAACCACTCTTAGCAAAACAAACTTCCTCTTCTGAACTAAATTCTTGACCTGCTTTGATGAGCAAAACAGCTGCATGACAAGCTAAAATAACATCCATGAAGGACTGTTTGGTGATGGAAGTGATCTTTCAGGGTATTCTTAAGACCCTTACGAGGAAATTTGCTACTTGAGATGCAATTGTGATTCACACTGTAAGAAATACACTGCAAGAACAAAACCTCCACAAATAGATAGCAAATCTTCAAATACATCTGTGTACCTTTAACATTGTCAGGGGTACAACCATCAACACCACTCTCAAACTTCTCCAAACACTCTGGGGGAAAACATCCTCTGTGCAGACCCCCCAATACAAGTTGTAAGTCTTTAATGTGTGTTACATGCCTTCCAATTGTCAGCCTCCTTGTCTGATCCTGCTGGTTCATCAACTTCTTCCCACAATGCAAATAGTCCTGGTTCATGATGTTCAGAGAACAGATCTCTTGATCATGCCTGTCAACTCTTTCAGTGAGGGTGAAGTTTAAGTTTTCATTCCCAGTGGTGAAACGCTGGCCTTCTGCGCTGTACGTGGATGTTTTCTGACAATGTCGCTGTCTTGAATCACCATCGGAAGCTTTCCGTGTCAGGGGAGCCTTGAATATTGGAAGAAAGTGTGTGTTGTAGATGTTTCCAGTCCCCTTCCATTGTTCTTTAACATGATGTGTGAACTTGTTGCAAGTGGGGCCTAAGTGTTACCACATGCATTGCATGTTTTGCAAATATCTATACATGTATGTGAGCACACCTCATCTGAGGAGCACCCTTATAATTAGCTATAATTTTACACAAGCCCCATTTGATGAAAAACTCAACTTACTGATGTTTTAGCACTTCTTAATTTTGACATTCTTGGAATTTTTGTCCTTTGTTTTTAAGTCTGTGATGAGTTTGCCAATAAGATGATCAGATATGCTAAGAAACATGTGAAGAGGGTCCGGTATGTAGTAGATTGGGATGCATACAAAAATGGGTGGGGTTTTACAACCATATGGTTCATGTGTTTTGTGTTTTTGACTTCTTCTTCGATGATAACATTACTATTTCTTAAATTGTTCGTAAATCAAAGTCAATGTTGATTTGCGAAAAATGTGACATTGGTCATTTGCTCCGTGCACATGCATACATTCCTGAGCAAGTCGTCAGTCCCAGTATTTCGTTGGTGAATTTTAAGTCTGCACAAATTACATGTTGGCTCCTCTTTAAATAATTGAATTTCCATTTCAGTCATTTCCATGTGATTTGTCAAGTCATTGAATGTTTTCCACAGTTTATCTATTTGCTGAACAAGCCTCAAAATAAGCAGATCTGGACCAGGAATCACACATTTGGAAAAAACAGCTCTGTTAGGAGTCATTTAAATTTCAATTGTACACATTATATACGAAACATGCTTTAACTACCAGGCTCTGTTTGAAAAAAAAAATGTAGAGCCTGGTTCATATGATTTTGGTGTGGACCAGGAGCCAAAATGTTATGACCAGTGGGTAAATGGCTCCTGGGTGTCGCTTATTTTGTAGCTTGTTGCTGAAGCTTTCCATGCATTGATATGATATTATTTAATGAAATGACTGCCTGAATTCGTCAAAGTTGTTCCTGCGAAATCGCAATGTTCCATTAATTTAGTGCCTTTGTTTGTCCCAAATCTCCACAAGATTCTGATGCGCTTGATGAAAAACTCAACTTACTGATGTTTTAGCACTTCTTAATTTTGACATTCTTGGGATTTTTGTCCTTTGTTTTTAAGTCTGTGATGAGTTTGCCAAGAAGATGATCAGATATGCTAAGAAACATGTGAAGAGGGTCCGGTATGTAGTGGTAGATTGGGATGCATACAAACATGGGTGGGTTTTTACATGTACAACCGTATGGTTCATGTGTTTTGTGTTTTTGACTTCTTCTTCGATGATAACATTACTATTTCTTAAATTGTTCGTAATTCAAAGTCAATGTTGATTTGCGAAAAATGTGACGTTGGTCATTTCCGTGCACATGCATACATTCCTGAGCAAGTAGTCAGTCCCAGTATTTTGTTGGTTAATTTTAAGTCTGCACAAATTATGAACTTGACTGCAACCATCTTCCCATTAATAACAAGTCCATTATCAATAATTTGGTCCATTTCTGCTTTGAGGGGAGACAATGCATGCTGGATATACTCATATTTTTCAGGCCTGTTAGCAATTACCAAAATGAGATCTTTTGATCGCCAGATTTTAGTGAATACGGAAAAAGCATTATTTGTCACATGATATCGCTTGCCCATTGATGTTCCGTCGCCACTGATCGTAACACACATACTTTCAGCCTCCCAATCTGGCATATTCTCCAACACTCTCATAAGCTTCTTTTCCAAATCTTCGTATTTATACACCTTCACCATTCGAAAGATGATTTATTTGAAACATAGAGTCAAGTTCCTTTTTGCCATTTTTTACAGCATATAGTGAAAGATATCCTAATCCATCTTCACTTGCATAGTCTTGATAGGATGAATCACTGGTGAGGTATTTGCCCTTTTTGTACAAAGCCTTATTTACTGGAATCAATGATAGTTGTTCAAATATAACAGTTCTCCAGCCTTTAAAAGTTCTGTCACAAGCTGCATGACAACTTCCTTAATAAATATCCTTTACCCTAACTGTTCCACATTCGTACTGAAATTCCACTTCATCCTTGAACACTTGTTTCAACAGTCTCCACATTCGCAAAGTCATGTTTTCTCTTAAAGAGAGGACCGTATTCTTGTCAAAACGAGCAACAATCTTCAACCTGGCCTCCTCTGCTGCAACATCATATCTCTATCACATTTTATGTTATTGACACGCTGATCATGGATATGGTTTTCAGTTGATGAGCCTAGAGTTGAACATGCTTTCTCAACTCTTTCAATGATTTGCGACCTTCTATTTGTGGTACGATTTGTAGCATCACCACTTCTCAAATCAATTGAGTTTTGGGTATATTTAAATACTGTTTGGATTGGCCTCAGATTGATAATTTTTACAAAGTCCCTTACCAAGGTGTCTGCATAAATCTTGAGCCAAGTGAAGTCCTTCTTCCCAAGCATTGGTAAACTGGGCATCATCAGGGTAATCACTCAAGTCAGGCAGCTGGTCTGGTAAAGGACCTGCTTGTTCCCAAATATTTGACTGCTTCTTGTGTCCCTTTGGAATCTCTGGCAATTCTGGATCTGCTCTTATTTGCATGATTCTGTTCATCTTTGGCAGTGCAAGTAGCATGTCGGTTATGGTGTAATTATGGTGATTTACTATCTATGAACCATTTGCACTGAAAAAATCTCACAACAGTTGCTTCCTAGCTTTCCTAGTGGGATAGGATGGGTTGGCATGAAGCCCCTGGCTGCTTTTATCGTGAGAACTACTGCATGAATGATGATGACAGGATATCAAGACATCAGTGTAAGACTGGCGTGTCAAGAAAGAAAATATCCTTAAGTTTAAGATCTTTTCGGAGAGACACCCAGCCTCTCCATATACAGAGAAAATTAGCTACTGCTGATGCACATGGGTAATATAATTTATGTATGAGTGATATTAAACAAATATTAACTGTCTTAAATTCTTGTAATGGTCGAAATATAATCACTCGGTGAAGGATGTATTGTTCCATTCCACTCACTGTTCTGGCTTGTGGAATGGAACGATGCATCTTTCACCGAGTGATTATATTTCGACCATCACACTCAAAGACAATTAATAATATTTGTATACCATCACATTTGGATGAGTCACTGCATGGTGGATTTATCTTGCTGGACAGTGCCACATGACGAAGAATAAGCTGTAGTTCTGCTATGTTTGCAGCACACTGTTGGAGTTCTTCCAGAATTGGCCCAAACACTTCTCCCCCACCCGCCTTGTCCACTAATACATGAAGCCAAAGCAATTTCTGTGCTAAGTTGTTCAAATGCAACAGTTCTCCAGCCTTTAAAAGTTCTGTCACAAACTGCGTGACATCTTCCTTTACATCCTTTACCCTAACAAAATGCACTTTCTCGCCAGTTGTTGCAATCACTGTTCCACATTCATATTGAAATTCCATTTTGCGCTGTTCTTTCTGCATCTTGTCTGAACCAAACACGTCCCAGCCTACCTCATCTCTGAATACTCATTTCAACAGCCTCCACATTCACAAAGTCATGTTCGCCCTTAAAGAAAGGACCGTATTCTTACCAAAATGAGCTACAATCTTCAACCCGGCCTCCTCTGCTGCAACAGCATATTTTCTCTGTCACGTTTTATGTTATTGGCACGCTGATCATGGACACGGGATTCAGTTGATGAGCCAGGAGTTGAACATGTATTTTCAACTCGTTCAATAATTTGAGACCTTCTAATTCTGGTACGATTTGTAGCATCACCACTTCTCAGTTGAGTTTTGGGTATATTTAAATACCGTTTGGATTTTCCACCAGAGCCTACATGTGGAATTACGATGCAGTGATCTTTATCTAGATTTTGTTCTCTGTTTCTGATCAGTCTTTGTAGCATTATTTTTTGTGGTTGAGTCAGTGGGTCTGTTTCAGGAACACTCAGTAGATTTTCATACTTTTTCCTTTCCATGTCCAACTGTATAGAAGAATGTTTATGCATAACTGGTATGATGAATTGGAAAGTCAACATTAGGCTTTCAACCTTTCCAACGTAGCTCATGATGTGCGAAAGAACTCTGGATGGCAAATAGTGGCCTATAAAATTCAACGTTGGTCCAGGAGGGAGATTCTGAGTATCCTTTTGTCTCTGAACAGCTCGGGGAGGAACATCTCTTTCGCGTTTATGTGACGTGACGTTTTTTTCAAGACTGATTATCTTGAAACCTAATATCATGTTTTCAAGATTAAAACTGTAAAATTGAGACAAATCAACTTTGTCCTCTTGTACATTGGCCTCTCTTTCTACGGTCAGAAGATCACCACCACACATTGTCAGCAAAGGCTTGTCGGTGTCCTGCCCGGGGTCCTGTCCCAGTACGTAAGAATGTAAATACTGCATGATGCTTGCAATTATTGATGACATGTTCTCATTCTCCATAATAACTCCTAACCCAATCTATTTATGAAACAGAAATAATAATACCAGAAAATAATTAGTCCATCAATTTTTTTCCATCTTCGTGATATTTTTACTTTCCGCATTCAAACAGCACACACACACAAAAAAAGCCATTCATAAACCCTCCCCCACTAGATGTGATGGAAGAAATTCTCACAAATTTTTGCAATTTAATTTTAACACTCTTAACAACGTTGATGGCATCAATGCGACTCAGTTCATGTTGCGCTATAGTATTAAACTTAATCATCCATGGACCAGTTAGCATTTTGCCAAACAAGCCTAAAACGTGCATTTCAGCAACAGTAATCTCACTACTGAAGTCTTTTCTTATGGATGTCAAATGACCACCGCATGTGACCATCCCTGTGCTAATAAAAATTCTAGAAAATGATCATAGTACTTTGTCTTTACGCTGCTTCGTTTTGAGTCAACTTGCAGAACTCCACCTTTACTTTCTCTAAGTTGTTTCTTTAACAGAGCTGTCTTGGCATCTTTAACCTTCATAGACGTTTTCTTTCGAAGAATATCTTGGTTTAAGTACTTGTTTGTAATGTTATTGCAGTGATACTTTTCGGATTCCTAGACATATCTTTGGCATACTGAATCATATGGGGTGCCATGGTTAATTTAAGCGATTGCTCTGCCAAAAATGATAAAATTCGGGCATCGGCATGATTAAAATCAGAAAACTGGCATCTCTGTTTTTTACATATTGATGGCCTAAACAGTGCAAATAATAAGAGCCCACCCAAAATGACTTTGTCAAGAGTCCTGGGTGGTTAATGGAACAAATATGGTAAGCTATATATTTATTTATTTTAGAAACAACACTGGTGAGTCGACGTGGTCACCACAAGCGCCATATGGCATGCTTACGTTTGTCAGAGTTTCCATGATAGCTTTGTGTGATTGATCATTGCAATCCCACACTTTGAACACTTTTAAACCAGGGAAATTTTGTTGTTGTTTTCATGGCCTAATTAGAACAAGAGTGCATTTCTTATTAGTAAAGTAAATCATGCAAATCAGCAGTAAATACAATGTACTTAATATTTGTTATTATTACATACTAGCTCATACTGGAAGTAAAATAGATTATCCTTACTTGGTGTGATGGGGGTCTGGTATGCTCAAGAACTCATCCATAAATATGATAGTATGGCCATGTACTGGCCGGTGTAGCACCACTGCAACTTGGTGCAGCAGTAAGTTGCTTGGTGCGATTCTTCTGGTATGTTGTCCTTAGTTTCTTCCACTTTGATTCCACTGTTTGAAAATCTGGTCAAAGTTTTTAAAAAATGAAGCAATCAAAACTTGCATTATTATTATTGGCAATGGTGGGAATTTAGGGCCAGATTTACCATTGAGCCAGTTGGGCCCGTGCCCAGTGCCACCAAAGTTTTTTGGGGCCTCAAAAATTAGAAGAAAAACAAACATTGAAAAACTACTTTGTCAGACAAAAAGCAAGGAAAAGAAGTTCAAAGCAATTTTGGAATCTCAAAGGCTTTTCAGTTACAGTCTCTATCAAAATATAAAAATAAAATAAAATAAAATACACATTAATTATAATTAATTTTTAATTTTTTTTTTAAATATATAAATAATTCAGATGCCAGGAGCTTAATTTCAAATAATATATTGAATATTGAATGTACATCTCATTCCCATCCCATACAATAATAGTTATTCTACAAATGGCTGGGTGAGTCCACAAATGGAATATTTTACCTGTATGCTCCCTCAGTGATTCATGTAAAAAAGGGAACACAAGGACATGTTGTCTGTCAGTGTACTTCAGTTATATTTATAAATGCGCTTTTATAGATACGCACACTACCACCTCCGCGCTGCCATAACAGCTTGTAGATAGTAAGTCTTGAAGTGACCTACTACATAGCAGTTGGTCTTCATTTGCATTTGAATGCAAAGGCGGACAACATGAGATTACTGTGCAGCAAAATTGTCTATTTTGTTCAACTTTGTGATTATATTGTAAACTTTCTCATCGTTGATTTTTTTTTTTTTCCTTCGTCAAATACTTTCAAAATGTTGTTTTTGATAACATATTACAAATTTGGAATCCCCATGTATAATCATTTTCTATTCAATTAATACTTAAATTTGATGATATTTATCTACAGATTTCCTATGCTGTTCTGTATAGTGATTAATGTATGAGGACTTGGTCATGCTTGCTGGTCTTGGTATGTCGTGCCCATGGGTCACATGCATATTTATAAAAGTGCATTAATAAATATAACCGAAGTACACTGTCTACACCATTTTTCACACTGATGTGGCAATGATGTCAGTGTGCATTTCATTTAGCGCAGCTTCAAATCACTAGGTCGTGTGTCTTGAGCTCGCCACCAAAAAAAGGTGGCGATGTTACATTTTGCCAAAGTCGACTCAAAACAAATGATGATATCTCTGTCAAGCAAGAAGGTATTGTCATGCTTGTGGTCTCATTTTATTGCTAAATAAAATGCACTTTCAACCCTGTAAAAAGAAATACTTTAGCTTTTTTAATACTGACACTGTGCTTCATAGAATTCAGAATGGGCAGGGTGGCGGTGGTGGGGGATGTGGTACACACAAACTCTATGGGATTGGTATTCTTAGTGCGTAATCTGCTACTGTAAAGGCTGTAAATTGGATTTGGACTCTATTTAGCATCTAAAACACTCATGGCCTTATAGCTAAACAATTCTACTAATTGTTTTTAATAATTTATGATTGGTTTAGTCTAGAAAATACAAACTTTTCCATACAAAACTACCCGTTGTCATATTAAACACTGTAGCAAGTAATACAGATGTCTTCAAAATCTAAAAGTTACTGTAAAATTTTAATTACTTATCCTATCATAGTCAAAGTATGGATTTTCTGAAGGGAAATTTGACGAGGAATCTAAATATGGACATATTTTTTCTGTATGGGTTAGGGGGAAAATGTTTAAGTTCAAAATATGTTGAATTGTAAAAAAATCTAACATACTTTGGGACACCCTATATTCCGAGATTACCAAAAAGCTGTGATTTTGGTTTCTTCCAAAGTCAGTTGGCTCTCCATATCCTCTAACCAAATGAATGTTGTTTACTTCCAGTTTATTACTGTAAGTTGGTAATAAGCAATGCATTGAGTGACCCATTTTTTATCAAAGTCTTTTTTATTCCACCCTGTATAACTTGCAGGTCACCCTGTATAATGAGTTGAAATGTATATATTTGAATTGCTTATGCCTTCAGCTATCCAAAAATGTATACTTTTGCTAGTTTAGGGTTGATGATTGTCGAGATAATCTAATTAGAAACCCGGTTGGTGTAAAAATTCATAATATTTGTCATGTAACGCTAAGGGTGGCGAGCTCAGGACACATGGCCACTAGTGTTATCTGAAACTCAAAGTGCTGGTCTTACATGCATGCACTTAAATGCAAAACAACTGCATCAGTGTATTGACGTCACTGCCACATCATGGTGAAACATGGTTTGCCAACTAATTGGTTTAATAAAAAAAAAAATTGGCAGTTGATGTTTGTACAATGATCCTGTATTCATACTGATCAGAAATGTCTGGGAACTTTCCGAAGTAGTAGTCAAAACTTTCATTGACAAATTTCCTCCACACAACTTCCACTTTCCCCTTGTCCAAATACCTCTGCACCAATGGAGAAAATGTAGGTAACAGACTCAGGCCTGTATAGGGTCTGGTGGTAATACCGTTGGCCTTGGGTACATTCATCTGAGATGACCTCTGGGTAACACTGTCTGTCTTGTCTGACCTATGTAATGGACTAAGGGTACATCATCTGAGATAAGCTCTGGGGTAACCCTGTCACAGTAGTATCCATAAATTTTGCAATTTTCAAGTCACTGCTTCATTTATATGGAACACTGTCCTACCATGAAAGCCAAAGTACCTTGTTGGATTCAGAAAAAAGTACATGTTTACTTCTAAAGCATTTACCTGCACAAGTTGAACATCTATGACCTTGCTAGTGTCCATGTCCATAAACGTATACATGTAGGACCCGTATTTTGCTGAATGACCTGGCGTGTCGGCCTTCATGTCTCCCCCAGCGTTGAGCTGTCTTACTTCTTCTTTGATCTTGCCATACATGTTACTTTGTTGCCTGTCCCAGACTCTGATAATAGCAGGCTGCAAATACTGTTTTGGTGCTCTATAAAGGTTTTGTTGGAAATCCCTTGCAAGTTAAAGTGCCTAAACACTTTCAGCACCTTTGCAGGGCTTGCACCTGCAAATAGAATTGAAGCCGATAGTAATATGTTGCCAGCGTGGAAATCCCCCACAGATGTACTTGCCGGCGGTGTTGTTGTGTGCTGGACATAGAAGTTGCAGCGTGATATTGTTTGGTGGGCATGGTTGTTTGATGTGATTGTGAACCGTATTCCTTTAGTTCGTCCTGGACTCGGGTGGCTGACATGTGCTGGTGCCCATTTGGAATTGCAGGGTTATATGTGGCCGTATTATCAAACCCAGGGGAAATAGGGTCATACTCATGGTCAGGGGTTGCGATATAGCTGTCACTGGTCGTCTGGCTGTAGCTGGTGAGTTGTGTGTAGTGGTCCTGTGATAGGAGCCCATTACGCAGTGACCTGTCCACCCAGTTTTGTGCACCACATGGTACTTCGGCTTATTTTGCGCCTTGACTAGGAGCAGATGCTGTACATGCTGGTCTCCTCAAGTGCGCCTCAAACTGGGATTTCTCTTGATAACCACGCTCGCAGTAGACACAGACATATTTGTTTGTGTGCCATGGCCAGTGCGTAAACATGTGTTTGAACATGTTATACTTTGTTCCCTGTCTTGCATGTACTCTCTTTCAGAAGGGTGCAAATCTATTGCAAACTCTTAGTGGCAGTGATGCTACCTGTCTTTCAAATCCAATGTGCCAATGACATTTTGAACTGCATGCCAGCCTGAGACATGGCTACCAGATTGTCACAGTTGGAAAGAGGAATTTGGTTTTTTTTTTCTGTTCCGAGCCTCTCTGTTAGCAAGCTGTCGTAGAGGTGCATGCATGGCCTTCTGTATCTGTGGCGACTTTTAGGCAGCTCAACAAATATTCCCTTACTCTACCTTTGTCTGGTGTACAGTTATGTTCTGGAAATAATCTTGGCCAAAGTGTTGTCAAATCTTGCCAAGTCATTCTAACTGTTGGTATTTACTTTGTCACAATGATGTTCCCTAAAGTTTCCTTTGAGTTCTTCAGCCGTGCCACAGTGGCACCAGCTGCATGGACCAACTTGCTGGTCAGCTGGTGTGTGCTTGATTTCTTATGATTCTGTGAGTAAAAGTCCAATATTTTGTGACATTGATGCTTTCAATGACTGTGTCTTGATTTTCCGTAGAAATTTACCGATGTGGTTGGGCTCCTGTAGAGAACCTAAAAGTCTTGGACGAATATATGACTGTAGCTATATGTACCTTGAAGTAATCTATCAGCCCTTGATGTTTCTTGTACCATTGCCTCCGCCTGTTGATTTTGAAATGGTCGATCACCTGGTATCACCACCAGTAATAGCACTTCATCGTGTTGCAATCCAATATTATCTGTTTGTTATTTTAGAAGTGGAAAAGCGCAGATGTACTTGCCGGCGGTTGTTGTGTGCTGGACATAGAAGTTGCAGCGTGATATTGTTTGGTGGGCATGGTGGTTTGATGTGATTGTTAACCGTATTCCTTTGGTTCGCCCTGGACTGGGGTGGCTGACATGTGATGGTGCCCATTTGGAATTGCAGGGTTATCTGTGGCTGTATTATCAAACCCAGGGGAAATAAGGTCATACTCATGGTCAGGGGTTGTGATGTAGCTGTCACTGGCCGTCTGGCTGTAGGTGGTGAGTTGTGTGTAGTGGTCCTGTGATAGGAGCCCATTACGCAGTGACCTGTCCACCCAGTTTTGTGCACCACATGGTACTTCGGCTTATTTTGCTCCTTGCTTAGGAGCAGATGCTGTACATGCTGGTCTGTCCTCAAGTGCGCCTCAAACTGGGATTTCTCTTGATAACCACGCTCGCAGTAGACACAGACATATTTGTGCATCACATGGTACTTCGGCTGATTTTGCTCCTTGGCTAGGAGCAGATGCTGTACATGCTGGTCTGTCCTCAAGTGCGCCTCAAACTGGGATTTCTCCTGATAACCACGCTCGCAGTAGACACAGACATATTTGTGCACCACATGGTACTTCGGCTTATTTTGCGCCTTGGCTAGGAGCAAATGCTGTACATGCTGGTCTGTCCTCAAGTGCACCTCAAACTGGGATTTCTCTTGATAACCACGCTCGCAGTAGACACAGACATATTTGTATACCACATGGTACTTCGGCTTATTTTGCTCCTTGCTTAGGAGCAGATGCTGTACATGCTGGTCTGTCCTCAAGTGCGCCTCAAACTGGGATTTCTCTTGATAACCACGCTCGCAGTAGACACAGACATATTTGTTCGTGTGCCATGGCCACTGGCCAGTGCGTAAACATGTGTCTGAACATATTATACTTGTTCCCTGTCTTGCATACATAGTTGCAGCCCTCAAATGTACAGGCTTCAGACATGTTGGATTGGATATGAATATACTGAGAATCTTATGTGAATCAAGAGTTCCTGTGTAGGCTGTAGAATTAGTGTTGAGATATTCCAAAACGTCTTAAAAAATTGTGTGTAACCAATCTAGCATGAATATAGACTAGTTTCAGAGATGTTTATGACAGTAAAGCAGGGTGTACAATGATCACTAATCAGGTGGCCATTGCACACACATCCCTGCGACACACATGTAAAAAGCAAGCCTTGTTAAAGTGTTTGCAGACTAGACCTTCGTCCATGTTGTAATTTTTGAAAACAAACGCTGGGAAAAAATTGAAGAAAATAAAAGAGAGCTATGATTGGCCGTATCACCAGTGTTGGTGTCAGTGGGTCGGAAATTGGACTGGATGGCTGTTGCCCGTCAAATTCCTCCTTCTCCACCGAGCTGACTAACCTGGTCCAGCCAAACCTGTCTGCTGGGTTAGCCCTTCCCGGCTCGGGATCAGTGGTTGCGATGTAGCGTTCACTGGTCGTCTGGCTGTAGCTGGTGAGTTGTGTGTAGTGGTCCTGTGATAGGAGCCCATTTCGCATTATGTGAAGTTTCTTATTGTTCAAGTCTTGTAATGCTTGGAATAGAAACGTTACATATATATCGTACACAGGTGGTGTTCGTAAAGGTACAGGTGGAGTGTTATACTTTGCCTGAAGTGCTCGGCCTTTATCTCGAAACCATAAAATCACGGCGGAACAAAATCGGTATACAGTGCTGTTGATTCACCCTACTATCATGGCAATTTCTGACACCAAGATATAGGGATGATGACGCTGTGCATCATCCCTTTCGTCATCAGTCGTTGATATGTCCAACGGTGGGACAAATGCATGGTGTCCTTTTACTTAATGTTTCAATGTTTCAATATATACACCAACAAATATTGGTGTTGCTGGTGCAGATTCATCACATTCATCCTCGTTACTCACCTCATCACTTTCATCTCCTGTGAGGTATGCATCAGGAGTGTCGTAGTGAGAATCACTGCTTTCACTTGATGAAACCCCAAACCACTCCCTACTTAATTTCTTTAAAGCCTTCTGCTGCCGCTTCATGTCAGCCATAGATCTGCGTAGAGCTTCCTGAAGATCACGCAACTCTTCATCCTTCTTATGTTGCTGGAATAGATCGCTCTTCAACGAATGCCATCAGTCTTTGGTAGAGATCTTCCAGACGTTCGTCACTTTCAAGCCTGGTGTTAGCGAAGTCTAAGAAGTGGCTTCCTGTGTTCTGAAACCCATAGTATTGTCTTATGGCCTGCCAAATGTCAGTTATTGATGTAGAATTCTTGACGATTGTGTTTATGGAGATGACTGGGCAGAAATTTGCTATCTAGCCCAGCATCAGGGTGGTAAAGCCATGGTCTTTTTGGAACATTGGTATCCTTTGGCGAGTAATGGGGCAAAATTGGGGTCCAGTGAGATCGTGTAATTTAAGTTTTGTTGCCAGTTCTCGAAAGAGTTGACAGTTCCTGACCCAGGGCATGACCATCTGCAAAATGACTTTCAAGAGGGCAAAATATGATAAAAAAAATTGTCCAAAAAAGGCCTACAATTTTCAGCAGCGGCTTTACAAGGATGCAAATTATTTTAAAACCTAATTGCTTGAAATACAAATATTTACCTCTGCATTACCAAAATAAAACTTCTTTCCTGTGAACTTTCCTCGCATAGCAACTTTGACTTGTGATGGTGTGACATCCTTAAACTTGGCCAAAACAAAAGCTGTAATAAAACACATGCACACAAATTGTGATTTCATATTATGAAGTTGAAATTGAAACTGAAATTAAGGGAATAAATTACAGCATGCAAATCCATGCAGATACATGTAACTGCATGGTTATTTGTTACAATAAGTGGGTTTTTAGCGGGTTCGCCATCGGACAAGTTTATTTGTGGTTATTTGTTCTTGGTAGATATAGTGGGCAACATTGTCCATGCACATACATGTAGATTGATGCTTTGGCAATTTGTTGTGAACAGCTACTGGGGTACATACTTCATGGATATTAATATGGATACTATCACGATCTATGTAGTTATTTGATGTACTCATCAGAATGGGGAAATAACCTAATTGTGATAAATGCAATTTATATGCATTCGTACATTTACACTTTTGGGAAAATATGAGGATTCCCTTGTAACCTTAAAACAAAACAAAACAAAACAAAAAATCACAATGACATGACATAGTTATGTCAGTATCATTTCACTGTGATTCAATGGTCTGCTGCAAGGTCATATATATAAAACAACAATAATAATTACCAATGATGGCGTCCACAATCAGTGGATCCGCATTTTTCAAGGTTTTCAGCTTCAACACCTCTTCCCCTGAATAGAAGACATCCACAAGCGCCTTTGCCATCTTTGAAACTTGTATTTTTTCACCTTGTCCAACATGGAGGGGTACAGAAATACCCCAGGGCGAGTTCAATCATCTAAATACAAGATTTAGATGGCGTCCACAATCTGTGGCTCCGCATTTTTCAAGGTTTTCAGCTTCAACACCTCTTCTCCTGAATAGAAGACATCCATGAGCGCCTTTGCCATCTTTGAAAACTTGTATTTCCTCACCTTGTCCAACATGGAGGGGTACAGAAATACCCCAGGGCGAGTTCAATCATCTAAATACAAGATTTAGATGGCGTCCACAATCTGTGGCTCTGCATTTTTCAAGGTTTTCAGCTTCAACACCTCTTCTCCTGAATAGAAGACATCCACGAGCACCTTTGCCATCTTTGAAAACTTGTATTTCCTCACCATGTCCAACATGGATGGGTACAGAAATACCCCAGGGCCGAGTTCAATCATCTGAATACAAGATTTAGATGGCGTCCACAATCTGTGGATCCGCATTTTTCAAGGTTTTCAGCTTCAGCACCTCTTCTCCTGAATAGAAGACATCCACAAGCGCCTTTGCCATCTTTGAAAACTTGTATTTCCTCACCATGTCCAACATGGAGGGGTACAGAAATACCCCAGGGCGAGTTCAATCATCTAAATACAAGATTTAGATGGCGTCCACAATCTATGGCTCCGCATTTTTCAAGGTTTTCAGCTTCAACACCTCTTCTCCTGAATAGAAGACATCCATGAGTGCCTTTGCCATCTTTGAAAACTTGTATTTCCTCACCTTGTCCAACATGGAGGGGTACAGAAATACCCCAGGGCGAGTTCAATCATCTAAATACAAGATTTAGATGGCATCTGTGGCTCTGCATTTTTCAAGGTTTTCAGCTTCAACACCTCTTCTCCTGAATAGAAGACATCCACGAGCACCTTTGCCATCTTTGAAAACTTGTATTTCCTCACCATGTCCAACATGGATGGGTACAGAAATACCCCAGGGCCGAGTTCAATCATCTGAATACAAGATTTAGATGGCGTCCACAATCTGTGGCTCCGCATTTTTCAAGGTTTTCAGCTTCAGCACCTCTTCTCCTGAATAGAAGACATCCACAAGCGCCTTTGCCATCTTTGAAAACTTGTATTTCCTCACCATGTCCAACATGGAGGGGTACAGAAGTACCCCAGGGGCGAGTTCAATCATCTAAATACAAGATTTAGATGGCATCCACAATATGTGGATCCGCATTTTTCAAGGTTTTCAGCTTCAGCACCTCTTCTCCTGAATAGAAGACATCCACAAGCGCCTTTGCCATCTTTGAAAACTTGTATTTCCTCACCATGTCCAACATGGAGGGGTACAGAAGTACCCCAGGGGCGAGTTCAATCATCTAAATACAAGATTTAGATGGCATCCACAATATGTGGATCCGCATTTTTCAAGGTTTTCAGCTTCAACACCTCTTCTCCTGAATATTGCACGGAACTGTTACGGTGTCCCCTATGATATACCCTGCCATCTTTGAAAACTTCTATTTCTTCACCATGTCCAACATGGAGGGGTACAGAAATACCCCAGGGGCGAGTTCAATCATCTAAATACAAGATTTAGATGGCGTCCACAATCTATGGATCCGCATTTTTCAAGGTTTTCAGCTTCAACACCTCTTCTCCTGAATAGAAGACATCCACGAGCACCTTTGCCATCTTTGAAAACTTGTATTTCCTCACCTTGTCCAACATGGAGGGGTACAGAAATACCCCAGGGCGAGTTCAATCATCTAAATACAAGATTTAGATGGCGTCCACAATCTGTGGATCCGCATTTTTCAGGGTTTTCAGCTTCAACACCTCTTCTCCTGAATAGAAGACATCCACGAGCACCTTTGCCATCTTTGAAAACTTGTATTTCCTCACCTTGTCCAACATGGAGGGGTACAGAAATACCCCAGGGCGAGTTCAATCATCTAAATACAAGATTTAGATGCCGTCCACAATCTGTGGCTCCGCATTTTTCAAGGTTTTCAGCTTCAACACCTCTTCTCCTGAATAGAAGACATCCATGAGCGCCTTTGCCATCTTTGAAAACTTGTATTTCCTCACCATGTCCAACATGGAGGGGTACAGAAATACCCCAGGGGCTAGTTCAATCGCCTAAATACAAGATTTAGATGGCGTCCACAATCTGTGGATCCGCATTTTTCAAGGTTTTCAGCTTCAACACCTCTTCTCCTGAATAGAAGACATCCACGAGCACCTTTGCCATCTTTGAAAACTTGTATTTCCTCACCATGTCCAACATGGAGGGGTACAGAAATACCCCAGGGCGAGTTCAATCATCTAAATACAAGATTTAGATGGCATCCACAATCTGTGGATCCGCATTTTTCAAGGTTTTCAGCTTCAACACCTCTTCTCCTGAATGTTGCACGGAACTGTTACGGTGTCCCCTATGATATACCCTGCATCAAAGACGTCTTCCTCACCACCGGAAAAAACCAAAGCCAAGCGGGGAGCCTCCATTTCCCTAGTTTGCAGATCATGCTCCACATTCTGAAGAAAATAAAGAAAGGCACAACCATGTTTCATTTGAAAGGTTACAGCAGGGGCATAGCTAGGTTTTGTGGTGCCCAGGGCAAGGATATAGAATAGCGCCTCTGGGTTGTTTTTTTGTTGTTGCTAAAATGGCATATTTCCTTAGTTGCTTTTGGATCCAAAATTGTGCGCTAAAATTTGCAAGGCAAATCAAGGTGAATTTCGGCCTTAGCCACTGTCGGTATTTTTGTTAAATCACTGGAAAATCTTAAAAATCATACAAACTTGAATGGTGTTCTTTTTTAATTGATCTTTTAATTTTACATGTAAAGTCCCGAGAAGGCTGGAAAGGGTGCTAAGGGAGTCTCACTATAACCTTGATGACATAAGATCGACCTAAAGTGTTTGCCATGATGTTCGAAATAAGCACTTATCCTCTTGTCCAAAAATCACTGGGGACAACCATAATGAGCTATGTACTTGCCCCCCCCCCCTGGACAACCACTATATTTTACCTCCAAAATTACCTCCAAAATCTATAATAATCAAACTTGACATTAAGGTGGTACTCCCCCTGATAAATTTTGTGACTAATTTTGCATTTTTCTCAAAAAATAACTACACACTGGCAACAAAAGTTATGTACAGTAAACCAAAGAATTAAGGTACCAGTTGTGTTCACCCCTGTATATCCTAAATAAAGACAAATGTGTCAAAATTAAAACAAGCAGCCAATACCTTTACTCTTTAGCTCTTATTTAAGACCTTATTTGTTTATAGAAGACATCCACGAGCGCCTTTGCCATCTTTGAAAACATTTCCTCACCATGTCCAACATGGACGGGTACAGAAATACCCCAGGACGAGTTCAATCATCTAAATACAAGATTTAAATGGCGTCTACAATCTGTGGATCCACATTTTTCAAGGTTTTCAGCTTCAACACCTCTTCCCCTTAATAGAAGACATCCACAAGCACCTTTGCCATCTTTGAATACTTGTATTTCCTCACCATGTCCAACATGGAGGGGTACAGAAATACCCCAGGGGCGAGTTCAATCATCTAAATACAAGATTTAAAAGAATTAAGACAAGTGATTAACATTTTATGAAAGTTTCATTAGGAATGAATTAAGTTATACACATTTTAAGGTAAATTGAAGGAATTGCCTTCGGTGCCTTCTGGTTATTTTTCTTACCAGTTTTGTCACCCGAATCTTGTCGACGCCATGTCTTTTTCTTCTTTGGTGGTTGCCAAGCCTTGTCACCGTCACTGAGGTCTGATATCTCTATTTCTGCTGGACTATAAGTCAATGCATCTGAGGATGTAAATTTGAAAAAATTAATGTTTACAATTATCGCTGTTATCATTTTTGATTAAATTTTAAAAAAACATTCAAAATAAAGGCAAATTACTGAAATTAAGGGTCATTTGTGGGATCCTCAAAATTACCATCTTGCCAATGAATGAATTTTGTATTTTAACTTATTTTTCCATATACCCTACCTTCATTTTCAAAAGAAGTTTACATTTCCATGATTTCACATGTTCTTCAATGGATAAAAATAAATGCTTTCTTTTTCAGCATCACAATTTTGTCCATACTATGAAGTAGGGAATTGTCAAGTTTAAACACATCTCATCTGGAGTAAGAAATGTTTTTCCACCAAAGGCATGCCTATATTTTTACCTCACTTTCTTTTCCAGAACTCTGGACATTCGTGTGTATGGTGTCTTTCTTGATCTGCTACTGTTCTCTGACTATACATTTGCTTGCACCATAAGCATTTTCTCAAGAAATCTATAAATATAATAAATATCATGCATTTGTTATTATTTCATTTTGTCATGGTACACAGCTCTAGTGAAAGCTGCTCTCTATAATTACTTACATTTTGCTGTTAATGAAAAGTTTCTATGGCCCTAAAAATCTGAAAAAAGAGTCACATTTTTTCTTTTTCATATTTGAATTTTCATATTGGCTATTTGCGATTCATACAAGCATAGACAAATCGCTCTTCTATGAACATACGCCCCAAGAATAAGGTTAGCACACATGTATTAAAATTGCTACTACAATATTCAACATGGCATTACTCTCAACTTAAATTTTGCCATTTGCTTGAGACTTAGGGCTCATATTGAAATACCCTACCACGCTTTCACACAGAAAGAAGGCAGGATTCCCCTCGCTAAGCCCACGCCTCAGGAAAGCTTGGTCATAAAACGGATGGATTATATGCATCAGTGATACACCCTGCCTTTTGAAGTGGTCTGGTGACAAGGATTATAATACAAGTTTATCAAAGACTGGCAATTTTATTGATTGTTGAACTAATTGGCTCATCGCACAACCCAGGAAAGCGCGCTCCTAATTTAAGTGACTAATTGCAGTGTTATAATCACACAGGATTTTAACAAAAGAAGGCTAGCACAGGAAAGCTGCAGGATGGCGCACACCTTCCTGTGTAAGGGAATTTCAATATGAGCCCTTAGCGTTCTTTTTGGCTTTCTGTGAGCCTTGATTTCTTTGCTTTACTTCCGTATCTTGTACTTCTTTCAGGTACAGATCAGTGGTAAGTTACCAAACTGCTGTTTGCGGCGTTTCACATTTCCTGTATTCCTGGAAACGATCCACAGTAGGTAGGGGTTGGATGGCACTGAATGATGTCTATTGCTAGTGGTAGTTTGTTCATCAACTGTGCTGTGAGTCAACTGGATGCAATATGTGTATCTGGCGCATCCGGTGCACCAGTGGCAGTTTGTGTATCTTGTTGTGGCTGCGCATCCGATGCACCAGCGTTGCTGAATCAATGATAGCAGCCATGAGACAGAATTCAGATGGAGGAAGCACTGGTGAGGACTACTCCAATAGTGCTACTGGCTCCTTGATTATGTTGATAACTTTTCCTGTACTCCTACTCTTCTAAAAATGATTCCTGCATGAATGTTGATCATGGATCCTGGTTTTGAATTGCCACAGTACACAACATGGCTGCAACATGTGTAGAAGCTGCATCAAGGCAATATTGCAATTTACTGTCAAACTCCACTTGACCATTGGTACAAGTCCTCTGGGTGTTCATCTGGACCAAGGCTGATATTGTCAAACTCCAGGAAGTAGCCACCTGCCAAAATGGAGACAGATGGCTTGCCATATTTTTTTTTCATAGTCATGATAGTGTCTCCTTTATTATGCGAAAACTAAAATTGCCAAAAGTATAGTTATTGTATGTTTACTTTGAGGTAGTATGGGTCCAAATGCAACAAAAACAAAATCCAGAAAGGAGACTTAGCCTTTTTAACTTTATAAATAACACAAGTTCTTTGAAATGAAATGAAGCAGTTGATACTCAGTACATACTTCCAACACTATTGATCCTCTGGTTACAAAAAGGGCAAGGTTTGCCATTGATTTCAAAGTGGGTAGCACATGGTTTGCAAAGAGTATGCCCACATGGGATGAAAAAATTCCGTCTTGTTTCTGTCTAAACAGATTGTGCACACATCACGGGACACATCAGTCCTGAATGCCACCGTGGGTGTTCCAGCAGGTCTGTAGACCGGGTCCCTGTTAGACATGTCAGCTTCAAGGCTTGTTGCTGGCTGAAATCCATCAGGGCTTGAGATTGTTGACGGGGACAGCTTAAATCGAAATCCAGGGCTTAAGATATTTGTTGCTGGCTGAAATCCATCAGCTACAATGGCAACAGCCATGTCGGCAGCTCCAGGGCTTGAGATTGTTGACGGGGACAGCTTAAATTGAAATCCAGGGCTTGAGATATTTGCTGCTGGCAAATCCATCAGCTCTAACAGACATGTCGGCAGCTCCAGAGCTTGAGATTGCAGTTAACGGCTGAATTCGAAATCCAGGGCTTGAGATTGTTGAAGGCTGAACAGCTCTGGGGGTTACTGATATTCCTGGATCGGGCAGATGAGAGTCACTATCAGAACCTGACCCTGACAAAGTTGTCGTAATATTATCTTTCTTTCTGGAAAGGCTTGCCATATCTTGTTTAGGCTTGTGCAATTCTTCAGAATGGTATTTCATGAGATAATTGGAAAAATGTTAGATAATTCCTTTTCTACACGCAGGCACAAATTTAACTGACTTTGTTTTGTTTCAGAACATTTTTGTTTAACAGGGTACTACAGAAAATTAGTGCAATGTTATGATGGAATTGGTAGATGGATGATTGACCTAACTAAAAGGTAGCATCTAAAGAATCAAGTGGACTCCTAATAATTATGACAATGAAATTTTCCCCTGGATCTTCTCAAACTCTTCCAGGAGTTGCTTTGCCGATTTTGTCCCTTTCTGCTTTACAAAGTTCATTCTTTCAAGTAAACTCCTAACCCAGGATTCAGTTATCCACCATACTCATAGGCGGGTTAGCTTTCTTGAATGATCCTTGAGCACTTGCAATCACATTTTTGCGTACAAACAACCCCCTCTTTTTTCACGGATAGCACAAATAAACCGTTGAACTTGCTGGTCAGCCTCCCGGGTTAATAACAGCGGTCTTCCTCGTGCTTGTTTCTGTAGATGGGTTACGGTTTGGCTAGTTTTCAGTTTCAGGTACGCTTTCTTCATCCCCCCACAGAACTTTCATTCACTGACTTTTTAATTCTTTTGTGAATTTCCTGGCTGCAGCATTAACCCCATGGCATTATCGATGCCTGCATCAGTCAAGTTCTTGTTGTCGGTTTTCAGTTAGTGTCACTAACGGGCTTGAAATAGCGATGCATTTTGCTGAAAATTGCTGTTGTTTACCAAGAAAACATAATATCATGGCTCTGACAATATCGACACAAGTATGCTGATCAATATATTTCGGATCCTTTACAAATTACGAATTTGCCAGTTGATGGTTTGGCTAAGCTTAGTGGTATGTTGGTCCATGTTCAATTGCTGGTCAAAAACAAAACCTAAGTTGTGCACAGTGGATGATTGAATGATATCTTGTAACCTGGATTTATGATAAGAAGGGAAACATTTACATTAAAAATTTTGCTACTGTACGTACCAGTGGACATCATCCCCAGCTCCCTTCTGAGAGATCAATTCTCCGTCTTGAGCTGCTGTATCTCCTCATATGCCTGTTTAAGTTTTGCATTCTTTTCTGCCTTAGTTTCTAAGTCAAAGGCAGAGCAGTATTTTCCTTCACAAAGTCATGAATAACACTGTCTCCCATGTACGTGTCATCATAAGCTTGTTGAGATGGCCCTACTGCTGTTTGCCATGTCTGGGGTTGTGCAATTACTTGTGGTGGAGCATATTGATGGTTGTCTGCCTGGTGTGGTGGATCAGTTTTACCTTCCTGTGGTCCATTTGTAGGCTGGTGTGGTGGGTCAGGTTTACCTGCCTGTGTGGTTCTATTGCAGGCTGGTACGTGTGGTGGGTCAGGTGTCCGCTCAAGTGTTTCAAGAGGATTAGCAGATGCACTCTTCAATGTGGTAACTACTTCCCTTACTACTTGTATGCCATCAACATGGCTGAGTTTGCTCTGGCAGATGCGTAAAAAGTTTTATCCACGGGGCGGTGAACAGTTTTCCCAGAAGTCCTAGAAACTGCATCTCCAATACTCTGATAAGTCACAAAGTTGATTCTTCAAGAAGGATGTGATTGCAGCATCTTTGTTTTTCATTGAATCTTTTTTCTCTTGACATCTTGGTTTAGTTTCTTAATTGTATGTACTTTTGGGAGATCCACCTTGTCTTTAAGGTCTGTAATAGATTTGTTCTTGTGAGATTTCTTTTCAGCACTCCTCTTCTCTGCAAGAGATTTACACCTTTCCATTAGCTGTAACTTCCGAGGCGTCAATTCACCCCTTCTAGGTCTTGCAGATGAGCATGAAGGTGCAGATTCTGGAGTGATGACTTTATTAAAGTTGCTCCTGAACCTCTGTGCTGCACTGCCCCCTGCACTGGTGGTGCCTGATCTTGATGTTGCACCCGCCACCATGCTGGTACCTGGTGCTGGAGGGCGCGCTTGCAACACACTACTGGGGCCCGGTAATGCTGTAGGTGTAGGTTTGAGGACAAACCTGCCACCGTCACTGCACTGGTGCAAGATGTTGTTCCAATTGACGTTGTTGGTGTAGATCTAGGACCAACTTGCCTGTGGATATAAAGACACTAATATTTAATTGTGTATGAAGTAGATGACTGCTAGTCATTTTCAAAAGTCAATCCCTGAATATCAGTGTGTTCTGAAAGCTATATTTATATATATGCTCAGTTATCGTGTAAACATATGCCTACCAGTTTTTCCTTGTCAAGAATATACTTCCGAAACCTCTTCATGGACCTGCTGCTAATGGTGTTTTCTTGCATGCACAACCATTGACGTACAGAGCCATATGCCTCCCGAGCCAATTTACTCTCATGTGCAGTTCCAAAACAAATTTTGTGCAAAATAAAAAGGGCAATGTACATGTACAACAAGCTTACCTCATGTAGTTTTTCAGCTCATCTTTTTAGGGTTTTTCTATTTGTGACACTACTCCTCTTCATTGGTAGTTCTATTTTCATGTAGGTTTGGTAGCATGTCTTGTCCTTCCTCAAGCCTATCACTTGGTTATTGGACTAGTTTGGATCTGGTTTGAGTGAAGCTTTGTGCTGTGCTTTCAACATGTGTACCAGAGCATCCTTCTCAGCATTGGTTTCTTTGGTTTCATCTTATTTCTGTTTTAGCTCTTCTTCAAAGGCTGCATTATGTGGTTATGGAGTTCTTGCTGGTGTTCTTCCCTTAGGTTAGTGATGGTCTGTTGAAGATCCAGAATTTCTTTTGCTTTTTCAGCTAGCAGTTCATTTGGCATGAGACAAGGTTGTACAATGTGTGATTGGCCTGGTTTTGTGTTAGAGAATTTGATAATTATTTCTCCAGTTCTTGAATTTTTTCAATTGACTGCTTCAACAAATGTGATAATTTTACATTCTTTTGGCTTAGCTCTTGCTCGTTTTGTACAGCATACCCTAGCTGAGCTTTTACGTTTGTGTATGTCGAAGCCAGTTGATTAAGTTGTGTCTGGGTTGTATGTAGGACTAGTCTAATCACATTGACATGTTTTTCACTGACACATGTGCTGGTTGTATTGTGCATGTTTTGAGATTCTACCAGAATATTACACATCTCCTCTTTTCCTACTCTAAACAAATTGCTATCTTTGGTGTGAACCCAGCAGAATCCATCCTGGACATCTACCAATCTTGCTTGGTAGTTGATGTTGCCGTTACATGATCCAACCATTCATCATTGCTTGTTGATTCAAGCCTAATTAAATAACATCCACCTGTGTGTATACATGTTTCACATTTACCACATACAACACCTTTAAATACTTTGCCTCCTGTACTTTCATATACAACAACATCATCCTTAACAAGCACCAATTAATTGCTCATTACTAAATTACAAGTAATGAAATTTATCAAAATTAATTCAAATTAATCAAAATATCATAGAGCGTATATGGTATTCATAATACATACACAGTCATACCTGCGATTTGCTAGCCCATTTAGGCTACTTTGAAATAGTATTTCATTTGAAAATGTCCACCAGTGTAACAAATTTCGGGTTTAATTCTTTTAAGCTTGACCAAGGAAACATTATTCTTAGTCAGTGGGAGTGGTCTAGTTCGTAGACACATTTCTGATTGGACAATCGCATGATTTCGGGTGCCGTCTATCAGGCCGTAGACGACCCCACGTCATCAAGCGTCTTGATAATGTAACACGCGTGTAGAAGTGCGCGTATGTATTGCGCTGGATGCGTAGACTAGTGTGGAATACGCGAACGCGCTAGCAGTACGCGCAACAGAATACGTGAAGTTGTAAACAAGTTTCGTTCATTTTATAATGAGGGAGTTTTTATGAGCGTTAACTTAGTTTTTGCTTTAAAAATTGTTTACAGTTATTAAAATAATATTTAACTGACTAAGAATGAGAATAAACGATATGAATTTTTATTTTGCCTATCCTCTACCTATGATAGATGACAGGCAGGTCCAATACCGGCTGCGCCGGCATCCACTACTCAAAATATTGGACCTGTCTGTCGTCTATCACACGGTAGAGGATAGGCAAAATAAAAATTCCTATCGTTTATTCTCTAAATGTTCACCCATGAACACTCTCGGTGGTACACTTTTTGAATTACACTGTTGACAGGCGGACCCTTACATGTGCTCTTCCATGACGGTTTTCTGATGTTGCAACTCAGGCAGGGTCCCTTTGACCTTTTTACACCCTGCAGACGGTACCATCACCAGTAATTTTTACTATCATTTTGTCCCCATTTTGAAGGCTCATTTGTGGGAATAATGCATTCATGTTTCTAACTGCATGTACTAGTTCTTCAAGTGGCTCCCACACAAACTGGTGCTCAACATTTATTTGCACATCAAAAATGGAAAATGGAATTAAGTTCCTCTGCACGATTCTGTAAAGTATACAGGGATGGGAGTAAATTACTACCGGATAGGGTTATTTCCTGATAGGCCTCATTTCCTATACAATATCTGTATATATATATGCATGTTTTGGGTTTCTAATTCAAAAAATCAAAATCCCCCCCCAAAAAAAAGATTCTTAAATTATACTCTGTGTAAATAGGTCATTCTCTGACAGCATCAACAATAGGTCCAGTACGCACTTCTTTATTTTATTTTACATTTTCATGTTTTGAACTCATCATTGTTGCCTCTTGCTAATATACCGTATTTGATATTTTCATGATTGTGAGAAAAATAGTCTTAAAGTTTGTCGCTCATATTAAAAAGCAATATCATTGGCTATAATAATAAGTTCCGATGTATCCATTTTCCACAATTAAGACTGTGAAAAAAACATTCCTTAAATTTATGTTTTTCATGTTAAGATGTACGTGGTCATCAATTGGAGGCTTTTGTTTTTTGCATGTCTCTCTTCTTCATTGTTTTGCATGGCTGATAAATGTATCATCTTGAAGTATTTTAGATGTCTGATATTCCAGTGTACTTGCAGAGATTGGGTCCCATTTCAGCAGCAAATTTAGCACAAGCAATTGGTCAACTATGTCCAAATGCATCGGCTTTGTTCTTATATGAAGGGGTTTGATGCGTTATCAAAATATTGAGTATGGTAAAGTCCCTCTCACTGATGGTATTTGTTGTGGGAACATTTCGGGCTGAGTCTCGGAGCTGTTGGGTGGGGTCAAAGTATTTACCTACTGGGTAATTGATCCTTTACTTGCCTCTCAATAATAAAAATCATGGAATTTATAATGAGTTACAGTGCAATCTGGGTGTATACATCTAATTTGATGTCTTCAGAAGGGGTGAAAAGTGCCCATGTAGTTTATCCTTGTGAACTGGAACCTTCTCTTCATCAGACAATGGATGACCCTCCAGTAATGTGGATGCATTCAGACTCCACTCCTTCTATTTCTTCAGCATGTGCTCCATGTCATCATTTAGGTCTGTGCGGGGATTGAACAGGCAGGTATGTCGAATGATAATGTCATGAAGTCGTAAATTTTAAGGTCAAATTCCTAAAACCAAAACAAAACATTGCGACGCAGATAATTCCCGACTTACATAATTTCATCATCACATCGGTGTCTTTATTATTTGTTTGAAACCTTTCCCAAGCGTTCGTGTTATTTATGCATAAAGCGGCTAATCTATCTTTACAAAACGCGTCTTTTTTAGTAAACAAAAGGCTAAAGATGGCATTATGAGATTTATTTTTATCATTACACTCATCCGCTCAACTGCCACGGTGGCGAGTGGTAAAGCGCTAGACGCGTAATCGAAGGAAGTTTAGAATCGCTGGTTCGGGTCCCAACGAAGCCTGTGGAAACTTTTTTTTCTTCAAAATTCATGATCGCATTCCGAAATGAGTCGCTTGTCGCTAAATCATGTATCGTATCCTTAATTATTTCTTTAAATTTAGCTATATCATGCACATTTTCACATATTTATGATTTTTCTTTGTTTTATTTTTTAACTAATTTTTTAATGTGTGGGGGGGAAGGTGCTCTCATAATTTTTTTCATATTCCTCGTATCATGCTTGACAATATAGGTCATGTTTCCTTATTTATTTCGCTTCTTATGTATTTGAGTGATTTACATTGTACGGTTTGATTTTGGCAGCCATTTGAATATTTCATAGAACGCTGCCATTCAACTGTACAGGGGTCAACACACTTTAAAATGTGTACGTTTCAATGGAAGGCTTCCTGAGAATACGAAAAATGGTGCCACGGTCAAACGAAAAGAAATACAATGCCCAAATTTCTTGAGGATGTGCTGCTGTAATGCTCAGGGGCATAGTTGAAGTGTCCACAGTTTCTCAAGTTAGATGTTGCCAACAAGAAATGGTACACATTATCACCTATGATACACAGACGAGAGAATTGCCCTCTTGTGTATATGAATGGCAAGATCTTTGCCATTGGTGGGGGTGAGAATCCAGTATCTTGTGAGGTACTCCATTGAGGATAACAGGTGGGAGTCAATCAAACCAATTAAATACAGTGATATTATACATGTATGGATTCGATATCTTATGCAGCTCATGAGAATAAGAAGATACTCCTTACATATGCTGGCACGGTAGCAACAGAAGAAGGTAATGAAGTTAGACATATGCTACAGATGTACAATAATAACACCGGGCTTGATCGTTGGTCAATTCTCACAAGCTACACTCATCCTTTCTCCAGTACCACAGGCTTAGTGGTACATGATGGGAAATTTTATCGAGTTGTTGGTGGCAGCTGTAATTGCAAAGAAGGATGCGATTGGCATCAAATAGTAGTTCATGAGTTGGTTATCAATATACGCAATGATTCGGCAACATTAGGTGAGAAGCAAGATCAACTCTTGATTCCTGCAGAGTTCAAGAAGAAGGCCTTCCACATCAACCAGGATGTATTTGTGGTAGCACGCAAAAATATATATCACAAATGGAATTCTAGACATCAGTTACCTGCAAACCAACACTAACTTTAACAGAATTAGGCATAAAATAAAGATTATTGATGAAAATGTTGATTTTAAGACCCCCCTGTCCAAATACTTGTTTTGGCTGGCACCTTCTCATTTTTTGGCCGATTTGGATGAAAAAGGTGTCAAATTACTCTTGAAAAATGCAACGCTGCCACCCTTTTTGCGTGGCAAGTTCAAAACATACACCAAACACAAGTCAATTGGAAGCCATACAATTTACCGCGAATTTAGGACTGTCTAGACAATGACAATATAGGTCAAAAAGAAAAATAATATTGTGATTTGACTATCTACCCGAATAATTAAAAATTTACTTGATTATTTATTTATCTGATTGTTCATTACAATTTATTCATAACCTCATTAATTTACGCAGCAAGTGCAATCCAATAAAAAGATAATGATTGGCTGAGCGTGCACCAATTCAATGAAGAGTAAAATCTCTATAATGGGATGGATGGAACAAACAGATATGTTATGTTTCCATTTGTAAATTCATGTTTAAATGTGCTAGTGTGCGATGCGTAATTCTTCTTTCCCCTGCAAATTTCTATAACTTATCACTGTTATTTTTAAAGGCTCATTTTCAAATCTCTATTCTCTGGTTTGCCAAAGAATTCAAGTGATACCTCTTTATAATATGGCTCTTTCTTTTTCCTGTTGGAAGAAGAACTGCATCATTTTGCAAATCAGATCAATTCTATTTTTTGACCTTTGTACAATCTGGTTATTTACTTTTCACCAAGGCATACATTTGATAAAGTTCATCATGTCCTTTACACCACAGATACCAGGTAGTCCACTTGCTTCCTTTCAGGGTTGTCACCAGGACCAAAAAAGTACTGGTTAAAATATTGAAGGCGAAGCGTAGCGAGCGAAGCTCTCGCGCCTCACACTATCTTTTTAGTGCTAGGGATTGGGGAATAGGCTTTGAGGGTACCACCCCACTAAAAAAAAAAATTTTCTTGCTCTTTTTATGATGAAATATCATTATCCACTTCTTTTTTTTGTGAGTGCCGGACGGCCCCGGACAGTGCCGGACGGCGTAGTGACAACCCTGCTTCCTTTACCCCTCAGATCCCAGGTAAACCAACTTGAGTGTCTCTCATCCAAGCTATAGTTGCAAAACTCTCTTCCTGTATCAAAAAGGATAAAACAAAATCTCATTGTGAGCTCAGGGCTCTTGAGAGAAAAACAAGTGTTACCAATGTAACACAGGATTTGGACACGGGATGCAAGAGTTTATTCGTCTCAAACATGTCAGTTTATTGTCGGCTATTTGTTGTGTAAAAGTGGAATTCACCATATAAAAACCTTGTCCATGAGCTTCCTTAACCGTCTCTCCTGTCCGCAGGTTTTCGTGCACTTAGTTATAGCTGGTGTATCTAGCGGGCTGAGCCCCGCAAATGACCGATTGTCTTTCCGTGGCACTGTTCCTGGTGTTTTTGCCCAACTTAGGCTGAATATATCCTGATTATATAAAAGGTAGAACACACCGTCATCGTCAAAACACATAATTATTTCCATAATATTGTTGATGGTCAAGTTCAACCATCTTGGCATAGTGAAAGTGGGGTGTGCACTGTCCTGGGCTGACCATCCACGTAGCAGAAGCCCGGAGGGGTTTCTCTTATCACTGTGAAGAAAGATACTCTGTATCTTTTTGTTACTTTGAGGGATAATTTCTGGAAGAATTTCATTAATACTTGCAATTGCAAACCAATCCTGTGTGCAACTATTGAAAATATGAACGTAGCAATTGATATCAAAATCCCTCCCTTTTTGCGAGTTATCACACAACTTTCTTTCCCTGTATTTAAATGGCATTAACTTCATTACCCAGTCCATGAGTGCACCATCATCTCTGAGTTGACTGAGACAATCTCAAGTTGTTTCCTGAGTTCTTGATTCACTGTTCTTAGAAAGTGTTTATATTTTTGGTCACCCTTCCTCCCAATCCCTTTGAAATAAAGCAAAGTAATACATGTAGGCTGGTAACTGTTGCTGGTGCTTCATTCATCATTGACACAAAACCCCTGCCACATTTTTTTTTGTATTTCAGTGCCTAATAACAGGGCATTTATTTTCAATGCTCATCTTACATGCCATTGACACTATTTTCATTTAAAGTATTACTGAAGTACCAATCAAAAACCCATCAAAGAGAGGGAAAGAAAGATGCGTTTTGGAGGGATTTTCTAATTCCGAAATACGCTCACTATTGAAGTTTATCGACCTAGCCAAGTTTTCTTCCAGACTGGCTTGTCCTTTAGTAATTTCGTTCTCACGAAACGTTCAAAGCTAACATCCGACTCGGTGGTCTTGTCCGACTCGCTAGACAAGTCTACTTTTTAGTATATGAGCCGCTAGACTTTTTGGTTTTGTTTCGCTTCGGCCCCTTTGTGAAGTTATGATGCACTGCACCGTTCAGTTAGCACATGAGGGTCAATGGGATCAGGAGCTCATCCACAACACGTCTGTTCGCAGCCTGTAACCTGTTTTTTTGGCCTCTTGGATCTGTGACAACCAGGTACAATTTCAACCCGACGACCATCATCGGCAATATCTTGGCCCACAGCATGTGTACAAAGTGCTGTCTCACATCTCTGTTATATTGCAACAATTCTTCTTTGTCATCATTATTTATGGCATGCAGCCCATCATCATGTATGCTCATCTCTACAATAATTATCACATTCCAAACACTAAATGATAGAACTTCTCCTGCCAGGAGTCCTGGGGGTCCTGGGCTATATTTGTATCAGCCATCTTTATCCTCTTTGTACATGATGAGTAGCAGTTCCTTGATGGTGGTTGAAATTGCCATGTTGTGTTGCTTGCTACATTGTAGTTTGTTTTTGTTGAACCTGTCTTAATTTATCCATTGAAAGTTTTCCCCTGATGGATGCATTAATTCGGGGGTGTGATGAAACCGAAATGGGACATTATTTGCAATTTCTCTGATTTTACTATTTTTGATGATATTTCCAATAAAGTAATAGCTCAGGCTCCCGTACAGGCTATACCATTTTTTGCTATGTAAAATACCAGTTGGAATAAAGCTTTTGACAAAACATGAAAATCACTACATACCGACTTGAAATGTAAGGCTACCCTTTTTTGCAAAAACCTTGAAATTGATACCCTTATCGCGGCCAGTGCGGGCTGTCATATGCTGAAATCTCTACCCTTTTCAGTGTTTTTCTTCTCGAGTATGACTTCAAGTTTGATTTGAATGATTTAAATGATTACGTGACCTGAACAAATGAGCATTGATAAGTTAAAAGTGTATTGTATTATAAAGGAGGATAGCATTAATTTACTTATGAGCAGTAATATGCTAAAAATAAAAAGTGTACTATAGAGGAGGGTAGCATTGTACTATAAGGAGGGTATCATTAATTACCTGACTTCACTCAATAAAAATTCCTTTAAAAAAGGAATGGGGCGCCCAATGTGAGCTTGGACGTGATATGGTGAATTCCATGGCATGGTTTTTAGATTTGATATTATAATGATCTGCTCAAGGAAGAGTAGAAGATGATCAAATGCAAATGTGTTTGATTGGGGAAGGTGTATCACAGGACCGTTTTGGATGAAATAAATTGGATTGGAATGAAGCTGTCGTGTCAATTTGCGATTATGTGGGGTGGGGGGAGTTATGTTTTTGGGGCATATTGTAGTGATGATATTGTTTCTACTTGCTAATACACTGAAAATATAATAGAGATGAAGGATTAAAAACAGTTACAGAACATTCATTCTTCATAAAAGTAGCTATGGGTATACAATGTTTACAAGATAAGAACGTTAATGTTTTGTACATGCACGTAACGTCTTTGATACATAGTTGTTAACACACTGAAAATCTGACTAGAGATTTACAATTTGATGATATCCAAAAGAATGCTTAGCATTGAAGAATTTAAAAAAATTACAGAACTTTCATTTGTTAACATACAGGTAGCAATGATTAACAATACAAACGTAACGTTTTGTTCATAAACGTAACATCCTCGAAACATCTAGGATCCGCATAATTTGTTGATTAATGTCATAAACAGTCACAAAAGATTTATGGTCTGATCATTTTATCATTTTAAGGGGGACCCGATATTGCATTTGGAAGAACCAGGCTTTTCAATAACTATCAAAACTGCTGGGTACCAAACTTTTTGATACAGCTTGTATAGTAATTTGTTCTTCCATGCAAAAGAACTTGGCCAGTTGTTTCATCCTTAAAACAATAATACACCATAATTTCAATTACACCATGCAAATAGATAAGACCTTGGTAAGATAAGCATGTTAATTGTTATGTCACTATCACTATCTTGATCTTGATAAGATGCCTCTTCATACGCTGTACCATGCTGCAGGACAACTATATAACATACATTTGTACATTCATTGAATGACTTTGAAACATTGGGTACAAAAACTCATACTCTGCAAGTTAGGTCAAATTTTGCACTATGATTGTTTATTTGAGGTTATTGGACTATGCCATTGAGATTAGGCTATTGTGGTCCATAGTGTTGGTCAACGTCTATCGGGTTCTAAGAGGCGGTAAACAGGTTTAAGCCCGGTACAAAGGTCACGGTTTATTTGGTGTTTTTATAAGTCCATTAATTTTGTATTACGCACAAGATTTTTTCCCGTGCATATCAGAAAACAATAATAAAATAAAATCCAAGCAAATTGTGGTTTTATTTCTAAGCTGGGCATAATTTTAGCAAAACAATTGCGAAGTAAATCTAGCAAGAGTGAAATTAGAAGCTTTTCACAAAGTCATGCCTATAAGGTGGCGCCCGCTTAGGCGGGCGCCCCCCAAAAATAGCAGTAGTACGGTGTCGGCTTCAGAAGTGTTCTATAAAGGAGGGAAGCATTAATTTACTTAGGGAGGGGTGATATTCTAAAAAGTGTAATATAAAGGAAATTGGTATTGATTTACTTATGATTATGACCAGTAAAATGTGAAAAAGTGTACTTAAATTGAGGGTATAATCATATGAGTGCATTAAATTACTATAATAAACAGCAAGTTAACGTTTCGGCTATTTTATAAGAGGCACTTGTTTATGCCCATGTGACCAGATGGGTACTGATATAACAGCTTCTAGTCTGGACAGGAAGTCTGGAAAAGTGATCTTTGGCACAGCGAGTGGTCGTCGTTCTGGATATTTCAGTGGAAATTGTAGTATTATTTCTGCAATAACTTTTTATTCTGTCCGTAAATACTTTCTAAATTTACTTTTTAAAAATGTGAAACATTCAAAATAAATTTCCCAATGTGTAATAAATTATCTTTATAAGTTTTTAGTAATTCTGATGATATTTGTATAAAAAGTTTCTGTCAGTTAGCACTGGTCACTTGGAGGATGTTGTAATACCAGCACCCATGGGTCACAAGGGTATTAACTAATGTGCCTTTTCAGGGACTGTCTATTGGAATTTACAGGAGAGCATTACATAGCTCTTCTGGAACCTTCAAGGAGAGCTGTTTAGAGCATTTACAATAGAACGTAAGGAGAGAATGGTCAACTAAGGAGAGCTAAAAATCACTCTCCTATATCAGATTCAAGGAGAGCAGTAAAGAGCGATTGCTCTCGGTCTCCTTAAAAAGCAGTCCCTGCCTTTTAAGCTAGCTGTTAAAGCATATTGATCTGTACAAATGTTTTGGGATGGCTTCAAAACCTAATTGCTTGTTGATTACCGATGCTTTGGCAGAACCAGTACAGTGATAGGACCTAGTTTTTGGAACAATAGAAAATGGTAAATAAACCGCCGGTGCTACCAGGGTGCTGTTTTGAAGCCATCCCTTAACAAACTGATATATATTCTGTACCTTAAGGGATGGGGTATGAACGTTTGGACAGTATTTATTGTGGGACATTAGAGCACATCAGACATATCGAATTGCATTCTGAATACAAAGAATGTCCTTCTGATATCAAATAATTTTTTTTTTAATTTGCAATGTAAAACACATTTTATTGCAAATGATTAAAAATTGATATTTTTGATATACTCGAAGTAAACTTTATAAATCTGATGATTTATACTTGAAGTGTATATGAAGTTGGAATGAAAAGCCGACAATCAATTGAAAATTTTGGCCTTTCGTATTGAAGATATGGATTTTTTTCCCAAAACACCAAAGGTCTTTTTTGGAAAAAATTCATATCTTCAATATGAAAGTTCAAAATTTTCAATTGAGCATCGGCTTTTTCCCCCAGTTACATACACTTTAAGAATATATCATTAGATTTATAAAATTTACTTTGAGGGCTGTTATATATAAAAAACGTGAAAAATATCACATTTTAATCATTTGTCATAAAATTTGTATTATATCGTGAAATTCAAAAAATGAAAATTATTTGATATCAGAAAGACATTCTTCGTATTCAAAATGCAATTCGATATGTCTGATGTGCTCTCATGTCTCACAAAAAATACTGGCAAAACGCTCATTCCAGATCCCTTAATATGTAGACTTGTGATGAAATATGATATATTGTTTCTACATAATGTAGAATTATGATGCATGTGTAAGTTTAAGTTTGTACATTTGCTTGATGAGTATACAAATTATAAGCTGTTGACATCAGTGTATCATAATTAGGAAACACATAAAGATGATAAAACTGTATTTGTCGTAGAAGTGATGATGTAACAGGATTAACTACCATAGGTGAATACAATTTTTGAATATAATGCCCTGCACCACAAGCAAGTTGCACTCATCACCTGTGTATGTCTGCAATCATAGATTGAATACAACTTACCGATCTTTTCAAAGATAATATTCTTACAGGTGCGAGTGATCAGCACGATATGAATATTCTTAAGAATTACGATATTCCAGGTCTTTATCCCTGTTCTTTACTATCTATGCAATAAACTGGTCACATGTTTATTGCAGTGATGTGGATTCTGCTTGGAATGTATTTAAAATGAACTTGTTGAGTGTCATTGACAAAATAGCTCCTGTCAAAGAGGTTCGAATAAAAAATAAAACCGAACCATGGATGAATAATGACATCTTGGATAACATCCATTACAAGAGATAAGCTTTTGCACAATTTTAAACATGATAACAATCCTGAGGTTTACACAAAATTCTGTAAAATCAGAAATCAAATTCAACGGGATATAAAGAAGGCAAAAGCTTCATATTTTTCTAACAAAATTGAAGAAAACAAAAACAATCCTAAAGGTCTTTGGAAACAATTTAAATCTCTTGGCTACAGCTCCAAAGGTAAAGATCATTCTCAAATTGTTTTAACTGTGAATGGTGAGAAGTGTTTTAATTCTAAAAAAGTTGCCAATTGTTTTAATGATTTTTACACTACTGTTGCTGGCAACCTAGTGAAAGATCTCCCACCATCGAAAGGTCTTTTTTCGACTGAGTCTGAAGTTTTTAAAAATTATTATAAAGAAAAGGATGTGAAACCAAACAGTTTTAGACTCTCATCCATCACTTCTGATTTTGTTTTTAAAGAACTCTGTTCATTAAACACATCTAAAAGTACTGGGCTCGATGGTATCCCAGCAAGATTTCTTAGGGATGGAGCCTTGGTCATCAAAGATCATTTAACGCACATTATCAATTTATCTATCAGTTCAAGTTCAGTTCCAACCGAATTTAAAATGGCTCGTGTTAAACCACTTTTTAAGAAAAATGTAAGAACAGAAGTTGGTAACTATCGTCCTGTGAGCATTCTTAGTGTCACTTCCAAGATCCTTGAGAGGGCCGTCTATGTCCAGCTTGAGAACTACTTAACAAAGAATAACATCCTTTACAGCTTCCAGTCTGGATTTAGGGGGCTTTTCTCGACGGACACATGTTTGACTTCACCTTACTGACTATATTCATAGTCAGACCGCTTCTGGCAATTTTACTGGTATGGTTTTGATTGATCTGCAAAAGGCTTTCGACACTGTTGACCATGTCATTCTTTTGAAAAAATTAGAGGCCTTGGGGTGTCCTCGGTTGAGTGGTTTAAATCTTATTTAACTGGTAGGAGGCAAATCGTCAATGTCAACCAGGTTGATTCTGCCCCACTTGATATTTCCTGTGGAGTTCGCAAGGCAGTATCCTTGGTCCACTCCTCTTTCTCTGCTATGTGAATGACATGCCCACCAGTGTCGACTGCAAATCACTTTTATACGCTGATGACAGTGTCTTGCTTGTTTCTGATAAAGATCCCCAAAAGATCGCTGATAAACTGAGTCTCGAATTAGACTCTTGCAGGCAATGGATGATAGATAATAAGCTCTCCCTTCATCTTGGTAAAACTGAGGCCATCTTATTTGGTACCAAAAGGAAGCTAAATTCAGTTGATAGTTTTACTGTTGCTTGCAATGGAGAGCTAATTAATACCTCTCTGTCTGTGAAATATTTAGGATCACCCACAATAACACTCTTTCCGGTGAATCAATTGCTTCTAATATTATCAAAAAAGCAAACGGAGACTCAAATTCTTGTACAGACATGCAGACTTTTTATGCATGAAAACATAAGACACTGTGTTCAGCTTTAATTCTTTGTCATTTCGATTATGCATGTTCTTCATGGTATACAGGGTTATCTAAAAACTACAAAAACAAATTACAAATTATGCAAAACAAGATCGTTCGTTTTATTTTGGATGTGGGGCCACGACTCACATTGGGCAGAAAGAATTGGATTTGGTGGGTATGCTATCCAGTCAAGACAGAGTAGTTCAATTAAAACTTAGTCATATTTTTAAAATTTTCCATAACTGTTGTCCTGAATATATGAAAATGCATTTTACTAGAGTATCATCTCTTCATAATTACAGTACCAGGGTAGTCCATTCAACTTTAAGGTTCCTCACTCCAAGGGCCAAAATAGCCTCACTTTCTTTAATAGTGCAATTCATCATTGGAACTCACTGCCAAATGAAATCAAGAACATCAATGATTTTAAATTGTACAAACAATCTGTCAAACAGTTTTAGCTGATCAAGGGTCCATTTGATTTTTAGAGTTTGAGCTGGTCTCACATTTCTGCTTTTTCCGTCCTTTTTGCACGTTGTCTCTGTTCTTGTTTTTGTATGGCAGTTTGTTCCTATATTTCTTTTGCTTGTAAAGGACCCCAATGGAAATAAGCTTTTCCCAAGGCTTTTTGGGCTATCCTTGGTACTTGTGTTGATTTGTAATTTTGTTATACAATTTTGATGTGCAATATATTTTATTTTGTTATAATAATACTGTATACGTAGTGTAATTTGTATGTTATTCTTATAGTACCAAATAAAATCAATCAATCAATGCATAGATACCACATAAACGTTATAGTGCAGGCGGTATTATATTTGTTCAATTTACATTATTAAATTTGTGCCCAGATTTCTCATGACAATATTCCTCAATGGTAAAGAGTACATGCGGGTTATTATAATAAGAATTTGTCCATAATATCCCTCATTCCCTTGCCTTGTATCAAAAAAAGTATTTTGAACCCTGCAATGAACATGATAAAGGCTTGCGAATATAAAAGCAGGGGTGGAATTTCGCGGGAGTCTGAGAGTCGACTCTCGCAGAGACTCCCGTAAAATCCTATTGCGAGAGTCCATGTGGACTCTCGCTGGAAATGATCGGATCAGCCAGCGAACTTATGTTTAAGTTCAACACGCCTTAAAACTCAAAGCCTGCAAAATATAAAGGAAAAGTCGCCAAAGATGCAATGACATATATGGAAGTGAGAGTATGATGACACATATATTAAAAACTTAACTTTGTTAGTTTATTTGTTAGTTTGTTTGTTTGAATGCATTTTACGTAGGCCTACATCTAATGCCTTTTGGACTCCCGCAAGATTGTACAACAAGAATCCATTTACGGGAATCCATGGACTCTCGCAAAACTCTCTTGCGAGAATCGACTTGGACTCCTGTGGCACTTTACGAAATTCCACCCCTGTAAAAGTGCTACATATTCGTAATTAAAAAACTTTGAAAGAGAGTTGGGTTTTGGGCAAACGCTGTTGTCAACGTTTTTTGCCAATTAAAAGGTTATTTATATTTACAAACCTAAGTTTTTTGTGAACCATTGCTGTAGAGGCCACCTTAATTATGACCTATGTAATTCTAGTTTGGTGTGTTTTGAGTGGGATTAATGAGCATGGGTAGCACTTTATATCGACCCAACAGAATTATACGTCCACCTCTGTCATTATGTTGCTTTAATACGTACTTTGTAACTTGAATTCCACTATGAAGTGGTTTTTAGTTGAAAAATTATACCTTAGCACTTAACTATTCTTTCAACACCCCTACTTTGAAAAGCTAATGAATTTGTCACTTATATAAATCTTCAATTTGTTATACATGTACTTGTATCAATGTTTTCTTTGAAATAAACAAATGTGAAAAAGTACAATATACAATTGATATTCTGTGTGTTATTGTTTGTTGTGTTGTTATTTTCAGCAATAAAAGGTGTAATTGACACCAGACTGTAAATAAATATAAAGGCACTTGCCCCTCTCACACTAGTAAAAAGGCCCAAAAACGTTTTGACATTTTGAATTAGAACTCCCCATCCCACCCCAAAAAAGAAAATGTATTTGTAGTGTTTTCTCATGAACAGGGAAAAAAAAAAGTAACTTGCAAATCAGGATTAAACAGTTATACTAAAATGCAGAAAACCTTTTACGAGCGCGACTACCGTGATGTTGCAAATTCGCCGCTAACAACGCGTACGACGCACAGTTCATTCATAAATTTCCACTCGGCAACAACAGATCGCCTTAGCAGCCAATCAGAGACAAGTGCGTGTAACGCAGTAAATACGCGATGCATCCTTACAATACGCGCTCGTCAAAGGTTTTCTGCATTTTAGTATAGATGATGTCATTTTGATTCACAATTTTGAACATCCATCATGATTAAACAATTAAATTGAGGTAACTTGCAATAATGATTAATAAACAGTTAAATAATGTCCTTTTGTAGGCCAATCAAATTAAGGAATCACCCTCCACTAAGTAATTGCAACATAAATGAACAGCTTTTGCAGTGGAGGCTTCCAAAATAGTGATGAAATTTATCTGTTTTATCCTGATTGCAAGTTCAACCATAACGGCTGTTTACAATAGTGAACCAATAGGCTAATCAAATTAGGAAAACCAGGGCTTAATCAACCACTAATTGCAACAGATATCATGTAATTACCATTCAATTCAGAAAAGTAAATTATAGAACATTAAAAGTCCAAGGAGAGGAACTGTGCCTTGTTTGCATAAATCCAAAAAATGGCCACTCATGCAGGGGTAAAATTTCAAATTTGGTCAATTGTTGTTAAAAACCATACCAATGTATTATTTTCGTCCATAAGGATTCAGAAAAAGTATAGTTTGACCTCTTTCCGATATACATTTCTTGAGTTATGGGGGGGGAGTCAAATGTCAAAATTTGGATTCCACAGGGGGACAAAAATTGAAAAATGCTCTGGTTAAAGATGATTTAATATTGCTCCATTTGCAGAAATGTTTGCTTAAATCCAAAAAATGGCCACTTATGCAGGGGTAAAATTTCAAATTTGGTCAATTGTTGTTAAAAGCCATACCAATGTATTATTTTCGTCCATAAGGATTCAGAAAAAGTATAGTTTGACCTCTTTCCGATATACATTTCTTGAGTTATGGGGGGGGGGGTCAAATGTCAAAATTTGGATTCCACAGTGGGACAAAAATTGAAAAATGCTCTGGTTAAAAATGATTTAATATTGCTCCGTTTGCAGAAATATTTTTAAAAAAAAGAAACAATAGTTTCCCTTATCTCAGGTGGTTTGTGGCAAAGAAGATCTAATTCCATTGAGCTATGTTGCCCTTGACCTATTTTGTGATATATTACCTATCCAAAACAATGCAACTTTTATCATTCAGGCATGAGAATTTTCAGTTTAAAAACTGAATTCAGTTTTTTTTATAGTCAAAATTTCCGCAACTTTATTTAATTTCAGCCTGTTTTTGGTACTTTTTGCCCAATTTCACGCGCATTTTCAGTTTTTTCAGTTTTTTTTAGGAAAGTGCAGTCTCATGCCTGATCATTTGATTTACTTTTGCCAAAGGAACAATTTTGAGTCCACAGTTGGATTCAAATTAGATTTCACCAGGTTTGAAATCCCCCCCCCCCCTGCATGAGCATTTTGGATTTATGCAAATTAGGCAATATTCCACTACTTTGGGGCTTTTGATATATTTTATTTTATATACTTTTCTGAAAGTTCATGATATCTATTAGTTGATTAAGCCCTGGTTTTCCTAATTTGATTAGCCTATTGGTTCACTATTGTAAACAGCCGTCATGGTTGAACTTGCAATCAGGATAAAACAGATAAATGCCCGGGGGTCACTCCCATTGTGGCCTGTACACCATTCGCGATAATCAACTTTTGAAAAGCACCCTAAACAAGGATTTAACCCTTGGCTAAAACAACATCCTAAACAGGGATTTCATCCCTAACATCAAATTTCATACCCTAAATTTCATTTCCGCATATTTAGAAATTGCAATTTTGCTACCCTTTTTTCCAATTTTTCATGTTTTTGACACCCTAAACGCGATACGCCATGGATCGTGCCTACCCACTAAAAAACGACCCTTTTACGCGTTTTCATTATCGCGGATGGTGTACAGGCCACAATGGGAGTGACCCCCTGGGGATAAATGTCATGTTGGTTCACTATTTTTGAAGCCTTCACTGCAAAAACAGTGTTTAGAAATCGAGGACAGATTGGTGTTTGTAAAGTCAAGTCATGTCTAGCATTGAAACACTTTAATGTATAGATCATAAACACTAGTCATCATGGTCATATGATTATGCGTTTTTAAATGGTTATGATCTAAATTTTTAAGTGCTAGAAAAAAAAATTAATTCTCTAAACACCAATCTGTCCTTGATTTACAGCCATTGGGGTTAAACAGGATCACTATTTTGGACAGCCATCGGGGGTTACACAATAAGTGAACTTGCAATCAGGAAACATTTTTTTTAATATGCTTTTTGTTCACTTTTTGGACAGTCATGAGGGTTAAACAATTAGTAAGCTTGCAATCAGGATTAAACAGTTTATATAATTTTGGTTCACTTTTTGGACAGCCATCAGGGTTTGACAATATTAAAAGTTAACTTGCAATCAGGTTAAATAATATCATTTTTGTTCACTTGGTATGGTAGGCCTATACTAAATGCCCCCATTTTTGCACCCGACCGCATGACCTTTTCCCAAAAAATATACAGAAAGGTCCCTATATTTTAGCGCTGCAGTGGCAGATGCCATGTGACCCCCTGGGGGGGCACTCCAACTTTGGAGGTGACGCGTATGAAGGGCTGTTAAGACCCCTTTTTCAGCATCGCTGTCACCCAAAGACCCTTTTTTTTTTTTACAAACACATGCTCGCTCCGTGCTCTGTCACCCGAAGGCCCCCTATTTTTCCATTTGATCTGTCACCCAAAGACCCTTACACGGTTCAATTTGAACAGCAACTTTCATTTATCACTGATTTTGTTACTTATTTTGAAAAAATAAAGAAATTTGAAGCCATTTAGAACTAGAAATTCAATTTTCGAGGTTTTTGTGGCGCTGTTTTGGTTCTCACCAAAGATTCCAGTAAAAAAGGTCATGTTCTCACCCAATGACCCCATATTTTTTACATTTTGCTCTCACCGAATGCCAAAAATCATGCTCTCCCCCAATGACCCCATATTTTTTACATGTTGCTCTCACCGAATGCCCCTTAGAGCAAAAGCGCCAGCCCTACACCTATACCCATTTCAAATTGAAGTGCCCCCCCCCCCCCGGGGACGGTGTGACCCCCCCTTAAGCTTTTCCCCAGTTACACGTCTTAGACGGGTCTCAGATCAGATATTCTCATGCGTATGTGGGGAGGTAGGGGGTTGAGGGTTTGAGCATTTTTTTTTTTTTCAAATCTGAACCAGTGCTCACCCATTTATTGTCCCTATCCGACTGCAGAAAAGGCCTTGAATGTGAGGGGGACAATGCCCCCTGGGCCACCTCTTGAAAAACTTTTGACGGGAGGGCAACTTGCAAGCATCCCATGGCACTAGATCGGCCACTGCAGCCCTAAAATATAGGGACCTTTCTGTATATTTTTGGGAAAAGGTCAGCGGTCTGGTGCAAAAATGGGGGGGGGGGTATTTAGTATAGGCCTACCAAGTGAACAAAAATGATATTGACTTTAAAATAAAACCTAAAACAAACTGGAAATTTTCATTGACTTGCAATAAATAAATTGAAGATTTTTTAGTTTGTTGCCAAAATACTAGCCCTGCAAAATCGAAATCGAGCCCGGGAATCGAGCCAGGAGAAGAAACATTTTGATACGCTTAAAATTCAATAAATTGGTGGTGTGCGCCCGGAAACTTAAACAAAAATTGACCCCTTACTTGCAGCCCGTATACCAAAGAGACGCCACACGCACGAGTTTTAGATATTTTGGAAATAATTTTAAACAAATTGATGTGAAACTGGCTGAATATGCCGGTAATGGTAAGTGTTGAGTGATTCGTGCATCATTATAAAATAAAGATGGTCACATTCAAGCAGCTTTTGTGAGTTGCCAGGTGAGCTAAAAGGATGGGGACCAGTTGTAGTGCCTATAAATTTCCGGGCAAATTTCGAACGCTTGACTGAGCTTCCTTGTAATTGTTCTCAAGTGGTAGAAAGACCGGAAGTGTTATACTTCTGCACTTTCTTCTTCTTCCTTGCAGAGAAGATGAGAAGAAACTCATCTTCTCTGTTCCTTGTAAGTGCTTCTCTCATATGTATATGAGTATTATCGCACTGCGTACAGACAAGCAGTATTTATTTTTTACTCTGGAACCTAGAGTAGATGAGTGTACATTCAACAGTTACAGTTAGTAGGTATCCCAGGCAAACCTTAGTTAACACATTTACTAGTCAGCGAAATTCGCCGAGACCGGGGCCCAAACACAATGCATATTTACATAGAAATTTGAATTTTTTTCGAGAATAGGTTGGTGAAGGAAACCTACATAAATATGTTTTCTATACTTCACTTGACCCAAATATATGATTTTTTATGGTGATAATCAAGTCGCACATGGAATTTTAGAGGGATTTTGATAGCAGTTCCAGACGATGGTGGACTACATTATTCACTGTGGCAACAGCCAATATCGTAAACAAAACAGACAATATGACGGCAACACTGCCTGGACATTGGACGCCCCGTGCTGAGTTGTGTTTTTAGCTCTATTGGCCCGTTACAGAAAAAAAATGCACAAAATATATTTCTCAGTGAATGTATAAATTTTCACATAAAAATAAATATTTTTGGATTCAAAATAAATGTGAAAAAAAAAAAAAAATTATAGCCGGGAGTGAGCGGGACTCGATCTCGGGACCCCATGCACCGCAGGCGAGACCCGTTACCATTAGACCAAGCGAACAGTGATACACAATGGGGGAAATTTTAGGTATATATCATAAACATACCGTGCGTTATTCATACAAAACATTCAAAAACAGTACTTACAATGAGGTTCACTGGCGAACCTCAACGGATTCAGACTGATATAATAGTGCTCAATAACATACGTACAGTTTTGGAATAATTTGAAACATTTTTGTGTTTACGTGTAAAACCAATGACAACGTCAAAATTCAGCCAATCTTGGCCGGCCCCCCCTGAGCAGTTCCATTAAAAAAAGCTGCTATCGCCATCATGCGATTAAGATCTAGAAACGCCCCTAAAAGCCGTTTTGGGGAATTTTGCTAGCAGAATCTTTTTGATGAAAGTCAATCTTTGACAAGATGTAACTTTGTTACGGAAAGTGCTATGTCATGACAAAAATGTTGTCAGTTTTGGCTTTCTTTACTCAAGGGCTTTAATTTGATATGTAAAATGATGCAGTTTGATGGCAAATTTGAATTCACCTAGGATACCTACAGTTAGACTGCGGAACTCTCTCTCAGTCATGTCAGTCTTCAAGTTCAATGACAATGTCGGGTGGACAATGATAGTCAGTAATTTATCTTTTGGTCGTTACATGACTATCATTTGAAGACTGAGTTCTTATGATACATCTTCCGAGGAGCAGTTTCAGACAATAGCTCGGGATTATTGGGGCAAAGGTTATCTTTTGAATTCTTTCATGACCACTGAAGCATACGCCTGACAAGGACACTCGGCGTTAATTGAAAGACCATATCCATGTCACTTGCCACAAAAGAATGTCAAAGGTCATATGACACCAATTTGGTGTCTTTCCGCGCCTCGAAATATGATGCTAAGGTCTATGACTGAATTACAGTATCGGGCCTACCCTGACTGAGTAAGGATAAACACGCTGAATGTCAAATTGGTAACTTATCGATCACTGTTCAAAATATACCATCTACACCAACAGTCCCCGAAATGGTCTACTTTTTAGCGACCTCAATTCCGAAACATTTAGTGATAGTTAAAAATGTGATCCCCAACCTTTTGGTTACCTTTGGACGAATTGTAGAAATCTCTGCGGAGTCTCCGTGTCTGAAATTCCCTGGTACAAACATCGAAAATGTCGCATTTCTCAGTCCCGGTGATGATACTATATCCGCATCGCTGTTTTCAGACATGAATATGCATATCTCTGACCCCTGTAAGGTAAAAAATGTGGCGTTGATTTTAACTAATTAATCCGATCCACCGATTGTGACCACGTGGTTGATTTCATGAATATTTAATACGCAGCTTGATACTGATGTCATATCCAGGAGACAGGAGATACCATTTTGGTCAACTGAACTCTACTCGTGCGTTCTTTTGGTTCACATAAAAAATCGAACAAAATTTTCAATAAGGCCAATCGTCACCCTCATAACCAAAGTGCCTTAGAAGTCATTATTACATGTTTCTCATTTGCAATTTTGATTTTCTGAGTAATAAACCCATATGACATCAAATTTCCAGCCGCATTCTTCATTAACTTGTGGAATGTATCAAAAGAGATGGATTCCACAAGTTAATGAAGAATGTGGCTGGAAATTTGATTAATAATGGGTTTATTACTCAGAAAATCAAAATCGCAAATGAGAAACATGTAATAATGACTTTGGCACTTTGGTTATAGGGTGACGCAATGAAAGTCAATTCCTTGTTTCCCGTTACGGTACACAATTTTACATGACTGTGTAGGTACGGTGACCATTTCATTTTTCATTATTGCATCTGTTACAGGTGTAAACCAATAACTACCCATGTATACATGTGATAAATCACAGTTTGTAGTTTACTGATGTAGTTTACACCACATGAGGTGATTCTACAACTATTACCGTATCAAAAGTTTCACAATATTTTTTACGGGATGAGATCAGAGCAGATCAAAAGGTGCCGGACAGAGAAGTGAGTAGGTTTTCATTATTAATTCATTATTAACCATATACCATGCTCCTACTGCAAAGAAAATCCCTGAAAATCAACAGAAAGAGATTTATGATATATTTAATTAAGCACAATTATTTATTGGTATGTTAAAGTTTGTTAGAAATCAAAATTTTATTCAAAATAATGAAATATGTGGCCAGCAATTGGTTTTGAGCGGAATAGGGTAACGGGAAACTAGGATTCGACTTTCATTAGCCTAATGGGTAATACAGGGTGAGTCAAAAAAAGTGCAATAGAGAAAAGAATCCATTTTTATTTAAAAACCGAGTTGAACTATTTAGGTTTTAAAACATTTTATAAATAACATATCCATTAGTGATATTGTGTGAAAAAAACAAGGAATTAGCATTTACCGTTTGAATGACATATTTTATAGCGATACCCAATTTTAATGTTTGTCCAAGAGACAGCTAAAATTTGAATGTCAGCCCACTCTGTGTAAGGTAGATTTGGGACAACTGGCAGTTTCTTATTAACCTCATTGGCATTGAAATAAAACGGAGCACCCAAAGTGTTATTGTCAAATGTTGGTCTTGTTTAAGGACCAGAAACATTATTTGTTGTTATTTTCATTTTCCCTTTATTTTAAAGATGTTTATTCTCTTTCAAAACCATATAAATTTGTAGGCGTTTTTTCAAATGTCAAAATGAAATGCGTGCAAATTGGAGTTGAGTGAATTACAAAACATCCAGTAAGTTGGACATATTGGGATTTTAAAAAAACTGGAGTTGGAGTCGAGTGAGGTATGAAGGACTTAAAGAAATGTTAGAAAGTGTGTTTGAACAGAAAAAAGAAATAAAAAATAACGGTAGCTGTATAAGACAGAAAACAGAAATGACAGAAAATACAGAAAAGTTTGGAGTTATGAATTAGAGAGTAGTTATTGATAGTAATGAATGCATATGAGTGAGAATGAGTCGAAATATGAATCAGTTTGACCATATACACTCTATGTGGTCCTAATGTAACACTGTCACAAAAGTCTGGACTTGCCTCAAAGCATGTTTTAAATGGTCTCTATGCTCTAAGCCAGAAAGCCTTGACCAGCTGCAGGACCTGCTGACAAGGCCTTAGCCAGCCATGCGTCCACCCGTCTTTGAGACAGGCTAATCTAATTTTAGGCGGGTGGATTTAATGGATTTTACAGGTGTGATGGCTCTAAAACAGATGATTTTCAGGTTATATAAATTTGAGACTAATTCAGAGTGACATGTAAAGGCCAAATCAGGACATATTTGACCCCAGTGACTCTTCCATGGGTATAGACAAGTTGTTTTTTATTTGAGGGTCAAATTTTGGTATCTGCTTGGACGGGTGGTTTCTGATTTCTGGCTAAGACTCAGCCTGCTGATACACAGCAGGTTCGTTTTGCATACATTTTGTACCTGCATATTTTTAGAGTTTTTTAGTGGCACAATAAGTGATGTGCATGTGATGTTGGCGATAACTTTGTGGTGGTGGAGTACATGGAGAGGGGTGGCTGCTGATCCCCAGTCCCCACAAATCATCACAATTAGATTTTATTAGCTTTTACTATTTATATGGCACAACAAATTGTGATAAAGCAGGAGACACAATTGAAGACTCTATATCCATTCCAAAAATAAGCACACCAGTTCACAAGTTACCCACAATTAGATGAAAACAATTTAATAAAAAAGTCTAGGCCGGCTGAAAAGCTGCCCCTTTTCCCCTGACACTCCCTTTTCCCCTGACGCCCCCTCCTCCCGTTGTCCATGCCACTGTTGATCTGAGTGCATGAAATGATGAAAGTAATTTGTGCACGGACATGGCAGGTATTAGGAGGCATTCATGAAGCTGAAAATAAGGGCGGCACTGTTAGGTGCCTGTAGCTCAAAAATTTGTTTAATTACAGAAACTAAATTTTGTCACATTCGCCAAGTTTGATGGCAATACAAACAATCTATACGACCTTGACCATTATCGGCACCCGATGGTGGTCGCATCTACCAAGTTTGATGGCAAGCCAACAATCTATACTGGTACTGGGATGACCTTGACATGACCTTGACAATTTTCGGCACCCGATGGTAGTCGCATCCACCAAGTTTGATGGCAATCCAGCAAACTATCAATTAATGGGAACACGCACCTTTAAACATTAACTCCCACAGCTTCCTGACAACTCTCTAATTCATAACTCCAAACTTTTCTGTCATTTCTGTTTTCTGTCTTTTAAAGCTACCGAAAAAACAACGCAAAAATCAACCTTATTTAAGTTGAACTTAAGTCAGTTTCAGAGCTGGTGCATTTATTGTGCATTGTGTGCTCCCATTCAAAATACATGGTACCTCGTGGACAAATAATGAAATTGGGTATCACAGCAAAAGGACTCATAAAAATTATACGGTAGTAGCGAGTCACTTTATTTTTTCACACAAGGTGACTATTGAGTGTGGCATTTATAGAAACTTTCAATAATGGGAAAGTTCAACTTGGTTCTTACATAATATCAATTCTTTTCTCTATTGCACTTTTTTTTTACCCTCCCTGTAGTAGGATTTCAATTTTTTATTAATGAAGTTACTTGTAGTTTTGAGGAATGACAAAGTTGTTTTTGGAAACTTAGATATCTGTTTGTTTCAACTGATGATGTAGGATCGCAAGGTGAGTGAATTCGTGGAGAGATTTGCTTGTTTGAGTGATAGTAGGATATGGGATGTAGGCTAGTCCTATGTGTTTGACTGGCTCCGACGTCTCAATTCACGCGGAATTATTCGTACCTGCTAACCAGACATATATCTGGCTCTGCTCTTTTCGAATAGCCTGTGACGTTCTTTAACGTGCACACTACATTAATGTGAGAAAATAGGCATGTACACAGGACCGACAGCTTAAAGTGCCCTCCGAAGCACTAAGCAAGTAGAGTGAAGTGCCTTGCTCAAGGACACAAAGAGCCGGACCTGGGATTCGAACCCTTGACCCTTGGATTCACAGTCCTACGCCTTAACCGCTAGGCCACGCCCACGCTCTCCTACGCTCTCCTCTCATGCTGTGCAATAATTATGAGTCCCCCCCCCCCCCCGGGGGTTACATTTTCGCTCCATGACACAAGTTAAATCGAACCCTGGTAACTATGGAATTGTAGATTATTTTCAAGAAAATAGACTTTAAACATTACAAAATTAATACTTTGTGCTTGTGATAAATAATGAGATTGAATATTAAATGCACAGTGGCAGCATTCCAGTAAAAAAAAATGCCAGTAGCATGAGCCTGGATTTTCCCAATCATTGTATATATATATGGAGTGCAATGTGCATGCACAAACAAGTTGAAGCAAAGCACACACATATGTGACATGATCAAGACTTTCAAGAGGAATGAGTCGGATGTTGCTACCGTAAAACAGGGTGGCTTGTGAAAATTGTAGACATGTGACTCATTCCCCTTGATCATGTCACATATTTCTCTTTCACCATGTGTGTTTAATATTCATTAGCATTCAGCAATATCGAAAGACACCGACCAGCGATTCCTATAAACATATAGCACTTACATGTATGGTGATTGCGTCATCGCATCATGTGGGATTCATGCATATGTGGTGATTATCATCTTAGTATTTTGTGGTATCTATGGGTGTTTAACACAAAATAAGAGTTAGACTCAATGCCTAAACCAGCTATCCATCCACCTGTCTTCCAGAATATGTAATGTGGAAATGGACTTATTGAATAAAAGTTCTGCCCATCCATAATCCTTCCAATATGAAACTCTCATCTGCAAGTAAAATTCAACTTGTACAAGCACTAAATTAGCCGTAGCAATCTGTTCAAACATTTATTGGTTGAATGTCCCTCTAATATGCTGTTATTTTTACACATTTTGCAGGAGAAAATAACTCAATGGATGACACTGGACACTTGAGCCTTGAGGGCAAATTCATCAAGGTGCAGAAGACTACGTTACCTACAACTTCTCAAGAAAGGAATGAGGAGTAGCAGTCTTTAACATGACAAACTGAATCCATAAAATGTGACGAGGTGGCCCCATGATGACTACCAAAATGAGAGGTTAGTGATTCATATCTACTCATACACACAGAGATGGGTACTGTATTGGCTTTTGTAAATTATGTAGCACCATAGGGACAAAGTCAAATCTGACAGAAATGCATATGACAGTGTTATCTGTGCTCCACAGTTGTAAAGGAAGTTGTCACCGTGTAGAATAGAAAAGAAAAAACGGCATGTTTTTGGATACATCCATTTTTGAGCTGGAGATATGAATCTTGTAAAGAATCTACATAATTTGGTTTTCAGGTATTTTTTATCAAAGTGGATAGTCATGGCTAGTTATATATTAGTCATGTGAGACCACACATATACTGTCACACAAAGGTGGCATTCTTGTTGATTCTCAATTCAAGGTTTCAATAAGCATTTGTGGCAGTTTTTTTTTTAAACAACAGGAATGTCTTCACAAAAGTGACATATTTTAATGTAAAAGTTATAATTAAACTTAACAAGAATGGAAATTAAAGATACGAGAAAGGTAGGGTAGCTATCGTAGTGGATGCTGCAGCCTGCATCTAATACTCAAAATATTGTCCAACCCCCAAAATATCTTTTATTCTCAAAGTAGAATTGATTAGCTGTTTTTCATTTCTATTTCAGATAGGCCTACCTAAAGGTGAGCTACAGGAAAGGAGACTAGAGCAACAACCTCAGGAATGGTGTCTGTGTGTATAGAGGTAACAAACGTCTCCAGATGAGGCAGGTGAAGAAAAAGTGGCTGTCATGAATGCATCTTGGCTAGAAGTCACCTGCTACCTCTCAAAAAGTGCCCATTCTTTTAAGCCATCTGGGAGCTTTGTAACTGAACTGATGTTGCCATGAAAACAAGTGGTTTGTCAACAAATTGATGCATATGTGGAAGAGGTCAGTACTGCTTTGTCTCATATATCAAGAACAGCCTTGTTAGTGATGAACTCTGAACTCGGGTTGCTTGATTGAGTCTCAATTTGAATTATGTGTAAGTGATGGAAAATGACTTCTAAGGTGCATCAGGAAAGTTGAAAAAGAAGGAGGGAGAACGGAATTATATCCTTGAGATAATCCCATAGGTAATCCTGTCGCACCTATTCATAGTCCTTTATTCTCAAGTAGTTACACATCTACTTGAAAGTAGCCTTGATGTGATGTGTGTTGCCGACTACGGTTGATTAATTTTCACTCCAGAATTGAAACCATATCCAATGTTTCTATAGAGAATCCCTTGAAAGTATGACACGTGTGTGTTAAGCACCTGATGTTGCTCTGAAGGGATGCCACACGTGGATACTATAAGAAAGAAATGTAGTTTTGTAAAGATTCCAAAAAAATCCGCCCATTTTGGAACATATGTTTTAGGATTTTGTTAGAAAAGGGATGATTTTTGATTATCTGTATTTTATTGTTTTATGTATTTTCCTGTCATTTCCTGCAAACCTAATAAAGATATTTTGATAATTGAAAATAGGCTGTATCATAAATCGTAGAGGTTGAAAGCGTAACCAAGCGTGCAAAATTATTATTTGCCATGGAACTTCGGTCATATTTTATTTGAAATAAACTGGATGTTAGGATCTGCATGCATGGTATGCATAGTATTGATGGTATACAGACACTGACCTTTCCCTAAAACTAGTAAGCTAAAACTAGTAAACTGTTTGTATCACACCCGTCATGGGTTCGAACCCTTTTGTTGTATTTTATTGTTAAACCTAAATAGCGTGATTGCTTTTGAATGAGCGGCAACACACATATTTTGTTTGAGGATAGCTGGATCTATCTCCTTTCTTTACATCTTCTCTGGGTGCATGTAAATAGATGGGCCTGAGAAGTCCTCAGAACTAATTTAAGCTCAACAGACTGTGAGTAATTAATTATCTGCTTGCCTTGGCAATATTTCCCTGCATGTATAAACCAGAATATAGATGAGGCAAGGAAATGCTAAAATTGAAACAAAGCATTGATTTTTTTTCTTTCATGCAGCTGAATTCACTGACATTCAAAACACATGGAGAATATGCTACAAGAGTTTGTTACAAATTTAAGCCAAATGGTGTATATTGGTTTGTGAACAAGGGAACAGAACATTCAATATTATGAACTAGAAGGATTGGTGAGGAAAGGAACTCCAACTCTGGATACAAGCTGACCAAGGCAAACGAACACAAACTCTGGATACCGGGTACAAGAACTTAAGAGCATTCTTTCGGGAAAGACAAAGGAACACTTTCTCGGACTCCAAGAACTATTAGCAATGAACTAAAACATTCTTGCAAGCAATCCAAAGGAACAACATCTCGGAATCTATTAGAATTCTACATCTAATCAAGGAATGGAACTTGAGGAAGTACCATACATAAGAGCACCATCGCGATACAAGTAGGAGCACCACTATTTAATGGCAGTATTGGTAAATATATATGCATAGATAGAGGATGAATTGTACCAATTCAGTCTGGTTATCCACCCTAATTAATACTGCACTTTGCAAACAACTGTCATGATCAACCAAAGCAAGTCTTATGTGCCAGAAGCTTGGTTGCTATTTTAATGCTGTCATTTGTGTTTAAATATGTGTACAGGATCAAAATGAATTGTAGAATTCACCCTCTGTCAATCAAACCATATTCAGTGATTTCTGAGCAATTACATTTTGTTACTGTAAAACAAAATGACCCAGGGCTCAAAATATGTGGAAACTATAAATGGCAATTTGCCCCAAACCTTGAAATAAAAAAAATAGTCATGTGACAAATATTTGTCAATGGTAAAAAGTTCAACATTGCCCTTGTAATCAAATATGTATTTTGAGCCCTGCCATTTACTGTACTATTATTTTATTATATGATCCACTGTGGTGATGGCCCGGGGTGATGGATGGATCATTGCTCGCGCCGGTAGGCGCGAGCTATTAGTGTTTACTTCTGAATCGAACGTGGGGACATGGGGAAAGCCTGAATATAGTAAATTACATTTACCTTCATTTAAATATTTATGACACGTACGTCCAAACAAATATTCAAACGATGATAATGTGTAATATAATAAACGTGAAATTTTAGTATTTTCAGAGTTTTTGTATATTTTAGACATTCTATGACTTTTGTTTGCAGTAGAGGCTGAATTGCACGTCAGTGATAGTCATGGGCAAATTGATTGGGGTGTTTGATAAAATTCCCTTTAAAGGGAAAGCTTCCTGGAAAGCTTAAGCAACATAATACGTCACTAACTTTGTCCGATCGGGCTCAAATTTGGTGGGTGGAATCCTTGATACGAGGGGAATATATGCCCGAAATAAAATTGAGGTCAAGCGAGGTCAAAGGTCATTACGGAGAGGTCAAATTCAAAACTTTGTCCGATCGGGCTCAAATTTGGTGGGTGGAATCCATGATACAAGGGGAATATATGCCCGAAATAAAATTGAGGTCAAGCGAGGTCAAAGGTCATTACGGAGAGGTCAAATTTCAAACTTTGTCCGATCGGGCTCAAACTTGGTGGGTGGAATCCTTGATACGAGGGGATTACATGCCCGAAATAAAATCGAGGTCAACCAAGGTCAAAGGTCATTACGGAGGGGTCAAATTTCAAACTTTGTCCGATCGGGTTCAAACTTGGTGGGTGGAATCCTTGATACGAGGGGAATATATGCCCGAGATACAATTGAGGTCAACCGTGGTCAAAGGTCATTATGGAATGGTCAAATTTCAAACTTTGTCCGATCAGGCCCAAACTTGGTAGGTGGAATCCTTGATACGAGGGGAATACATGCCCGAAATAAAATTGAGGTCAACCGAGGTCAAAGGTCATCACAGAGGGTTCAAATTTCAAACTTTGTCCGATCGGGCTCAAATACAATAAAACAAACCTGGGGGTCGTACACCTAACAGTATTAAAGTTATAAGAAAAATCATACAATTTGGGTCCCTGTTTTTAAGGTTACCTATTTCTAGAATGCTTAAGCAATGAAATATACGCCACTTATACGTTGAACATGGATCGATTGGCGCGAGGTTCATATTGGTGCGTATGCACCAAATATATATCTTGTGCTACATGTATCTGGATTGCAGGTGAGAATGTACCCAGTGATATACCAACGGAAAAGGGCGGGGGGCAGGAGTCAGTTTCCCACTGTGTGTTATTTGTCTTTATATCTCTCAGTTATAGATTTGTCATTTCTGCCAGGGTTGCCAAACATTTCTAGCACATTTTGCGGCAAGACACTTGAAATGTCACACAAATTAATATAAAAATTGCCCAAAAATATAACTTGTAAAACAATCAATTTTAGAGGGCATTTTGAGACAAAATTGGTATAAATTGTATTATTTAGTGTAAAATACACTGAAAATGGTCTAAGTTTATTGTTTTTCTGTTCAAGCTCAAAAGTAGCCCAAAAGTTGTGAAATCTCGGTGCCCATTGTAAGGTTGTGTGACGATAGTTCATGTAATTGGGCTACTAAGTCACAGATTTGGCAACCCTGATTGTTGTACTGGCATCACATTTTTGGCAGACTTGCGAATTATATCTGTAACTTGTGTTACAATTATTTTATTTGCACCCAGATTTAAGAGTTAATGTTGCGCACATAAGGTTATACATAGTGCAACAAACAAAACAATTATTCAAAAACAAAATAATTTAAATGTTTACATGTGATACTGTACATTGTAGTTTGGAAAATTATATAGCAACACAGCATATTTTGAGGTCTGCCTGTTTACATGTATGTTACAAATGTACAATAATGACAAATCTAAATGTGAATCTCTGAATATGGCTTTCATTGTTTTAATCTTTACATGCAACATTTTATGACTTTATTTCTTTGAAACAGGTGTCTTGCAACAGAACAGGTTAATTAATATTATATCATTGTGTTGCTGACTACCTGGAGTCTTCATGATCTTGATACATTAGTAATACTATCTTCTGTAATAATACATGTAATAGTACACTTTTGAATTTTAAGAGCAATGCTACCCTCTGTAATAATAGTACACTTTTAATTCTAGTATCAATGCTACCCACAGAAAAGTACACTTGATGGGCTTGATGTGCGATTCAAGCTCAACTTAAGTATCATGATGTGTAATATACCAGGGATATAAATCTTCCGGAAATTGCCGGAATTCCGGAAATTTGGCCATAAAAAAAATCTGGTTCAAATGTAATTGTTTTTTCCCATTTTCGGAATTAGATGATGATAATTCATCATAAAAAGAGCCAAAAAACATTTTTAGGAGGGGGTGATACCCTGCAGTGTATTCCCCGGACAAACCCCAGTTAGGCATGTTCCCAAAAATTTCAACTTGTTTGATAACTACTTTATTTGGAAAGATATTGAAATTCCCTTTAAAATGAGGGGTCAACCGCCCTCCTAGAAAAAAAAACCTCCTAGGGTTAAAAATGGCCAAGTTATCGTAAATTTAGTGTCGTGGAATAGCCCTATACTTTAACACAGGCTTTGTATTTTAAAAAAAGTGCACATATTATGGCAAATTTAAGCCCTTATGGGTGTTTTTACAACTTATTGGACCTAATTATTACTTAAATATCACTGAAATATTGGTTCAAAACAGATTATATATAATAATAGCTACCATGATCATTAGATTGACTGTGACAATCAAAGCTCTACATGTCCAGATGTGTACCACGCCCATTTATGCCACACCCTTTTTTTGTTTTGTTCTTTCGTTTTGCTGTTTGCTGTTTGAAAGAAACGCCTGGGCTGTTGCCCTCTCCTGATTGAGCCATACACTGTTTTCAATTTGCTATTACTCATTTCAAGTTTGCTTTTAAGTTTTTTGTCTTCCAGTATTCTCTGATTTTCTCTTTTTAATACATCGTTCTCCTTTTCAAATCTCTGTATGTTGGGCGGTCTGGGACTGGGTCTATGTTTGCCTTCCTCGGGGGGTTTTCAGTCTCCGTTGATTGTTGATTATCAGTCATGCTTGTGTTTTGGTTTTGCAATGTTAAAACACTCTTCAAGGTACAGAGAAGGGTGTTTTTTTCTGTTCAAGTGTCTTTCCCTTTACTCTTCCAATTGCAATCACACAGAACATTCATGTATATTTTCAAGTTCATAAATGTCTTACAATGTTTTACAGTAAGTTTAATGGTTTGTTCTTGGTGTATTCATACAGTTCCATTGCAAGTCCATTGATCATCTCTGACTTTTTTATGTGTGGCAGTTTGTCCTGAAGATGATGTTTGTTTAGTCCAATTTTATCGGAATGCGGGCCAATTGTAGTATCCATGATGATTTTGTTTATCAAATACTTTTTCTGTCACTTGCAAATTTTATTGTTAATGTTATATAGTTAAATATTGTCAAAAAATGATTCCAAAACTAATCAAAATTAATAATTAGCTAATTTTAAATTAAAACAAAAGATAGTACTTGCAAATCTATACGTTAGTACAATACAACTACTGTCAGGCGCCTACATGTATATGGCAATGGATTTTGGGTAGGAACTCTTGGTTGTCAGCAAGCCATATCCCAGGTGTTGAAAACACTGAGGCAGACTTTGTTAGTCGCAATTTTAATGACAGGACTGAATGGTCACTTATAACACACAAGTATTTGATCAAATATCAACAATATTTGGACCCATGCAAGTAGATTTGTTTGCAAAATGTATTGGGTATATTTCTAGGAAACGTGATCCAAGTGCTGAATATGTTGCAGGGGTGTGAGAGTTCAGATTAAAATCTGAATTCAGATTTTTGATCTTGATTTTTATCTCTTTTTCTGCACTTCCTCTGTACAAAAGTATAGGAGCTTTCCAAATTTCAGACTTTTTCAGATTTTTTCAGATTTTTTTATCTGTGGTCACTGGTCACTCACACCCCTGATGTTGATGCATTCTCACAAGATTGGCACGATATTGACGGATACATTTTTCCACCTTTCAGCCTCCTGTCTCCAACAGATACACCATGTCCAGGGTACAGCAGTAATAGTGGCTCCAAGGTGGCCAACACAAGGTTGGTTTACCATGTTACTCAGCATGCTGACACATGACCCAGTATCTTACCACAAAAGGAAAAACTCTAAAACTCTAAATCTTTCAGGAAGAGTTAGTAGTTTTTGAACCAAAATTAAGACGAGTGATTAATCACACTCACACACCTCAAAACTCAGTCCCTGGTTTTAGTTCTCTTGCCAAAAACTTAATCCATGTGTTAAAAATGCTAGAACAAGTGGATGATGCAATCCCAAATAAAGAAGACAAAAAAATATTGGCCTTAATTTCATTAAAACTAGAACTAGCTCTTTATCAGTGAGTTAGCTTTCTCTCTTTTTTTTATCTTTCAGTATTTTTTTTATTAAATAGCATAAGAATCATAACAATTAGCAAAAATCACATCAACCCTATAGTTTATGACACCTGGATAAACAAAAAAGGGTTTTTTGACTTCCTCTTGCAGTTTCTTGAATTGCGCTTGGGCCATCTTTTGCCTCCTTGCCTTCAGAGCATGTTGTGACGAGTCAACAGACACAAAAAGCTTTGCATCGTGAAATTTACTGGCTTTGAACTTTGTAACACAAGCCTTCCTCACCATTTCTTTCATGCTATACGTAGTGAAAGCCATATGGATGACTCTAGGTTTGTTCTGGGAAGTAGATGCAGAGCGTAACGTAGGAGTGCGATGGCATCTCTCAATGATAATCTGCAGCATCAATGCCAACAAAGTTTTGTAAAATATCGTTCATTACCTGAGTACAATCTTCTTTTCCAAGGGTCTCCAGAACTCAAAAAAACAAAACCATGTTGTTCCTGTGACTTGAATTTTCTAAGTCATCTAATTTGTCTAACAAAGACTTATTTTCCTCTTTATGACTGCATATCGGACGGTAAGGTGGCCATGTCAATCTTGAGACTTGCAACTTTGTGTTCACAATCAGCGATTCGCTCCGCCACAATAGATTCTAACTTACTAAACATGCTTCTTGTCTACTTTCAAAGTTGCTAATTCATTCACTTTGTCTGCTTTCAAAGTCTTTAAACCAATCAGGTGGGTCAAAGTCAAGTTTCTACTGTGATATTTTCATGGCTGTCGCCATGTTTGTTGATGTTTCACGATCTTCAACGTCGGCTGCACCAGGGCGAGTCGCCATAGCATGTTGTTGTGTACTGTCCTTATGCTTTTTCATCACTGGTAATTGAGCTTTTCTAGGCGAATCAGCTTGACATTAATGTTTTGGAGGTGCCATAATGATCTACAGTTGCTAATCCAACAAGTATTACTCCAAACCTTTAAAGTATAATGCCCTGAAACGACTGCAATCAGATGCAATTTATGCATCAAAACCATCACATCTTTTTGCTCTCACGCTAGTTGAAGAGCGCCCCCACACCTAGTTAGCTTTCTCTTCGGTCCATTGTGAAAGATGACCTCATAGGCGATTTTGCAGTTCTTTTTGGTGATTTTCCAATTTGTTTTATCTTTGTTGATAGCACTCTCTTTTTTCCTTTCCAGTATCTCATTTTTTGTACCTTTGGTGTAACAAATTCACCTTCTTAAGGCTGCCATTGTGCTTATACCTGTGGAAGTATTTTACATCATTGTCTGTCTTCAGGGTTCTGGTCATATAATTACCCTTTAACATTGATGATTTTGATTTAGTATTCATTTTCAGACATTGATTTTCCAATTGTAAAGTGCTTTTTTAAATAAATAAATAAGCAAAAATAATTAATAAATATATACCAGTAAATTTAAAAAAAAAAGAAGAACAAAAGTTCCAACAAGGCCAATCAAATGCAATTTACAGATTATTTTTGTCATGTTAGGCCAATCAAACAATTTTATTTTTTATGCTCAAGTGGGGTCATTTCCAGCCTTACATTTGTAACCCGAGGTTAGTAAAAAAAAACCTTGAAATCATAAAATTCTGCCTAAAATGAAAAAGACAGGAAAACCTTGCTGTGGTTAAAAACAAAGATAAAAATACTCGCAACTATTTATTTTATAATGATTACTAACTTAATACATACTACAATCTATAATCTAAAAGAAAGGCCTAACTGGATCCAGAAAAAAAAATAAAACGTGCGTGCATCGATGCATCAGTAAACATCTGGACGTCTGGTACATGTAGATCTGTCTTCAGAATATGAAGTCCCCTATAAAGAGCCAACTCAGATTCAGGTACAGGAAGATGGGTTGTCCATTCACAACAATTCTGGATTGTATACAAAATCTCCTTAAATTGTCATTGGCTAGAATACTTTGGTTCAAGTTCACAATCGTTTAATCAATAACAGATAGATCACAACCATGTCGAAACTGTTGAGTGTTAGTATGTCCATACCATGGCTATATCGCCACATGTAGTAGGTTGTAGCAATGCTGGTAGAGATGCCAAGATGAACATGATGAAGATCCAATAATTAGGGACACCGGTTTTCAGCCATCAGAAGTTATAGCAATTTTTATAATACAATAGCAATCCAGGCATAAATTTATGAAAACATATTTAAATACTGTAGTAATCCATATCGTGTTCCAGATACATTATATTATAATATCTGTGATCTCCTTGGTAATTTTATACTACTTACTATTTAAAATACATTGGCCAATTTTCATAAAAATGACAAAAATCAACATCCGTCACTATGTAATGCACCCGACGATATACCTACATCCTCTGTTGGAGTAAATGAACCACCTCACTTTCTTAGCGCTTTCCTATGCAACTGTGTTGAGCTGATGTGCTTCAGCAAATATTCATGCCTGCATGACATGATAGCTCCTGTGTCAGAAGACCCTGCATTGGATCCATGTCATCATCTGAGGGTTCACTGTCACTTGCCCATCAGGTTGACTGTTGAGCTCGCTGTACAAAGTCATCTGGCATTACTTGGAAGAATGAACAGTTTCTGGTGATAAAAATAGTTCCTCTCATAGCAGTATTGCCATGTAACTTGCCCTTGGGCCACTGTATTTTTCTGTCTTTGATGGTGATTGTGTTTTGTTTGTCGCTTTATTTCTTGGTTGTAACACATTTTGGCACTTTCAATTTGTTCCTGAGTTGACCAATCTGCCTGCAAAATTTTGATGTTTGAGCCGCTTTAGATGTTGAAACATTGACCAGTCTTTTTTAAGGGGGTACTACACCCATTGATTTTTTTTTGCATTTTTTTGCATTTTGTGAAGAAATTACAAAAAAAATTGGACAAAGTGGTATGCAAAATGAAGGGGCAAATCTTCTCGTTTTATTGGTGGCATCGGTATCAACGTAGCTTACATGCTTTTAAAAGTAGAAGCCAAAAGGTGGTACATCACTGATGATTTAAATTCACTTCATTTTGGAAAGCTTAATATCAACAGATTTCGTTAAAATTTTGGATATATGTTGCTAACACGTTAGGGAAATAAAGTTGATATGTAAAATGGGAATAAGTGGTTCCTGATTTCTTTTATGACTTCATGAACTTGGTGCTCCACAACTATCAAAAAGGAACTGGTTAAAATGCTTCTATTTTCAATGTTGAGCTATATTTTGTATTTTTAACTTGCGACATTATTTCACTGAAACTTAATTAAGCCATAGGTAACAGGTTACCACAACCATACTACAGCAATGTTGAAAAAAATTGTATTTCTTGTCACCTATACCACCATATTGAGTAGTTTTCCGTAAGCTTAACTTTTGTGATTTTGGTAACTATTTTATATTTATTTGTGAAATCCATCTCAACTAGGCATTCTAAATTGTACTCACCATTTACATCCCAAGGTATATTAGTATATCCACCTTGCACTTCTCGATATATATCCAGTTAAAGACAGAATATCTAAATTATTCCTCATTATGATACATTTTGTGTCACAGACTCTCACATGTGTATTCAAAATTGATGCTTAAATTTGACCTGAACCAATTGACCTATAACCTGACATACGGTGACCTAATAGCCTTTTCTTCTCCTAACAACACATCAATAACAACATCAATATCAAATTGACTAATGACTATGCATCTATTGTGTAAGTGTTTATTTAATTTATTCAGTGTTATATATTTTGCAAGCACCACTAGATTTTCTATCTAGAGAGTATAACAAAGGATTTAATGTATTCTATTCATGTACCCTACTTGAACATGTTGAAAAGAATAAATTATGGTTTGTTATGAAACACGCATCTGAGTTACCAGGATACGGTAAACAAAAAAATATATAGGGCTAAAATGACTTACTATACAATGGTTTAAAAGCACCTTTTTATTTTTTATTTTTTTTATTTTTTTTTATTTCACATGATCCGTGCATATATCACCTCGCTATAAATGAAAAAATATTTTTTTAGACCAATCAAACCAATATATGGGTGTAGTACGCCCTTAAGCTTATGTTTTCTTTGTATTAGTTTTTCTGTACATCATGTACTATGGTCTGTCTTGTCTACCTTCTTCTACCATTAACTTGAATGATTCATCACAAATGTTTGCAAACATTCCAAATTCTTTGTAATTGCTTAGTGGTTACAGTACTTCTACTATCTCATGAGCTGTTGTGAGTCCCTGATCTGATTTGGTGACACCACGCTGAAAACCACATTTAACAATTGACCCTATCGAATCTTGATATATTTTTTCCCTCATTTACCTCAAAGTAATCAAAAGAAACATGGTCTAATTTGAAATCACTAGTAGCAGTAAGAAGCTTTGCTGCTTCAATCTCATCATTATCTGTCTGTTGATTTAAAGTGTTGCCTCCAACTTCATCATGATCGTTTGTTGATTCAAATCGTTGTCTGCATCATCGTTTAGGCATTCTGACACAAAATCATGAAAACTTGTCTGCATCCCTTAATTCGGAACATTGTGAAATTTCATGCTCCAATTTGCACCACTGCCACTCTGCCTAACACCACCATGTGTGCTATGTTAATGTAGGGTCCGATTGCTTGATTCCACGAATTGGTCACCCTAGACATGATTGATCTTTAAACCCCACAGACTGACTGATAATTTCTCACAATTTTACCAAGTTCTCGTTCTAGACACGTCTCCATCGATGCCACTCTCAAATTAATATTATCTAAGCAGTTGTCTTGTTTGTTTCTTTTAACATTTATTGTATGATAACGATGGAAAAACGGTTAAAAACTTTGTGTAAACAATAGGGCAACACATGTTTTGAAGAGTTACCGAGTAGAGAGCCCCGAACAGCCAATGCATCGATCCGCATTGATCTATTGAACAGTATTGATCTATCGAACTGCACTGTATGCATGAGGGCGCTATATACAACTTTGACTGAACTTGCATGGCACTTACAGTTAATAAAAATAACATAATGCAGTAATGGCACCTTTCACCGCCATCAGTAGAAAGTAGGCAGTGTCCGGCCTCACTGTTGAGTTCGAATCTGGCACATATCCCTGTCAGGATGTACCTGCTAGAGAATTTTATTTCAATCAAAATGAATCTGACATAATAACAAACGAAATCGCAGAACTACAGAAAAAGAATGTGATAGAAATGGCCCAGCATGAGCCAGGAGAGTTTGTGTCAAACATCTTTTTGAGGAAAAAGAAAAATGGGAAATACTGGATGATATTAAATCTCAAAGATTTCAATCAGCATGTGGAATATCACCACTTCAAAATGGAAACTTTGAAACAGCTCTGAAATTAATTACAAAAGACTGTTTCATGGCATCACTTGACATTAAAGATGCATATTATTGTGTACCGGTTCATACAGAGTTCAGGAAATACCTACGGTTCAAATGGAAAGGCGCCCTCTGGCAATTTACTTGTCTCCCTAATGGACTTGCATGTGGCCCTCGTAAATACACAAAGATGATGAAACCAGTGTACGCTACACTCAGGGTTGAGGGTCACACAATATCCGGGTATATTGATGACACTTTGTTAATATCGGATACGCATGCAGAAATGCAAGCCTCAATCCAAGCGACAACACAGCTGTGACTCAAAATGTTTGATGATCGGATCCTCCTTCTGCCCACCATCCCCACGTGTGCTATGTTGATAAAAATAACATGCAGTAAGCTAAGTAGGCTGTGAAATGAAAGTGATTTCAGTAGTATTGGAAGCACATCTATGAGTTTCATCTCTCATACGGAGATAGATAGTTCCCGAATCTGAAGATTTGAAGATGATGGAATGCCAGATGTACTTCTCAATAGTCTCGTTGCAATGTCTCCATTTATAATCTTCTTCCCTCTTGCTATCAGCGGGTCTTCTTTCTCGCATCCTTCTTGGATGTTGGCTGCCTTTCCTTCCACTGGTAACCAAGGTTGTCCGAAGAATAGTAAAAAATAACAAAGGTGATAGAGGCAGAGAGGTAGTGGGAAAGTGGAAAAGTTTCATGCACCAGTTTGCACCACTGCCACTCAAAATGTTTGATGATGGGATCCTCCTTCTGCCCACCATCCCAACATGTGCTATGTTGATAAAAATAACATGCAGTAATGGCACCTTTCACCGCCTTCAGTAGAAAGTAGGCTGTGAAATGGAAGTGATTGCAGTAGAATTGGAAGCACATCTACAAGTTTCATCTCTCATACGGAGATAGATAGTTCCTGAATCTTAAGATTTGAAGATGATGGAATAAGTCTGCATGCCAGATGTACTTCTCAATAGTCTCGTTGCAATGTCTCCATTTACAATCTTCTTCCCTCTTGCTATCAGCGGGTCTTCTTTCTCGCATCCTTCTTGGATGTCGGCTGCCTTTCCTTCCACTGGTAACCAAGGTTGTCCGAAGAAATAGTAAAAAATAACAAAGGTGATAGAGGCAGAGAGGTAGTGGGAAAGTGGAAAAGTTTCATGCACCAGTTTGCACCACTGCCACTCAAAATGTTTGATGATCGGATCCTCCTTCTGCCCACCATCCCAACATGTGCTATGTTGATAAAAATAACATGCAGTAATGGCACCTTTCACCGCATTCAGTAGAAAGTAGGCTGTGAAATGGAAGTGATTTCAGTAGTATTGGAAGCACATCTACAAGTTTCATCTCTCATACGGAGATAGATAGTTCCTGAATCTTAAGATTTGAAGATGATGGAATAAGTCTGCATGCCAGATGTACTTCTCAATAGTCTCGTTGCAATGTCTCCATTCATAATCTTCTTCCCTCTTGCTTTCAGCGGGCCTTCCTTCTCACAGCCTTCTTGGGTGTTGGCTGCCTTCCCTTCCACTGATAACAGAGGTTGTCCGAAGTATAGTAAAAAATAACTAAGGTGATAGAGGCTCAACCCACTCAGATGATCTTGATACTCGGTCGATATGCTTCTTCGTTTGCTCAATTCTGCCAAAGTCCCTATCACATGGCATTCTGCTACATGTATGCCCATGATAATACAGATGAACTAACATGAGATGCATATTGTTTTGAGAGAAGCAGTTGTCGATAAAGAAATGCACCAATGTGATGTATTCTTGAAGATTGTATATAGTCGTTCAAGCAAGATATCACTTCATTAGGTCCTTTTGTGGCGAAGTGGTCTGAGTAGTGCCTCTTCTTCAACCATATTGTGGATACACAGGTTGTGGAACCACAATTGCCTCTTGTCTTAATACCTACATTTTGGGTATATACCTAGCTACATCCTCTGTTGGAGTAATGAACCACCTCACTTTCTTAGCGCTTTCCTATGCAACCGTGTTGAGCTGATGTGCTTCAGCAAATATTCATGCCTGCATGACATGATGGCTCCTGTGTTAAGTCTTGTCAGAAGACCCTGCATTTGATCCATGTCATCATCTGAGGGTTCACTGTCACGTGCCCATCAGGTTGAGCTTGCTGTGCAAAGTCATCTGGCATTACTTGGAAGAATGAACAGTTTCTGGTGAAAAAAATGTAGTTCCTCTCATAGCAGTATTACCATGTAACTTGCCACTGTATTTTTCTGTCTTTGATGGTGATAACCAAGGTTGTCCGAAGAATAGTAAAAAATAACAAAGGTGATAGAGGCAGAGAGGTAGTGGGAAAGTGGAAAAGTTTCATGCACCAGTTTGCGCCACTGCCACTAAAAATGTTTGATGATCGGATCCTCCTTCTGCCCACCATCCCCATGTGTGCTATGTTGATAAAAATAACATGCAGTAATGGCACCTTTCACTGCCTTCAGTAGAAATTAAAGTAAGCTGTGAAATGGAAGTGATTTGAGTAGAATTGGAAGCACATCTATATGAGTTTCATCTCATACGGAGATAGATAGTTCCTGAATCTGAAGATTTGAAGATGATGGAATAAGTCTGCATGCCGGATGTACTTCTCAATTGTCTCGTTGCAATGTCTCCATTCATAATCTTCTTCCCTCTTGCTTTCGTGGCGAAGTGGTCCGAGTAGTGCCTCTTCTTCAACCATATTGTTGATACACAGGTTGTGGAACCACAATTGCCTCTTGTCTTAATACCTACATTTTGCGTATATACCTACATCCTCTGTTGGAGTAAATGAACCACCTCACTTTCTTAGCGCTTTCCTATGCAACCGTGTTGAGCTGATGTGCTTCAGCAAATATTCATGCCTGCATGACATGATGGCTCCTGTGTTAAGTCTTGTCAGAAGACCCTGCATTGGATCCATGTCATCATCTGAGGGTTCACTGTCACTTACCCATCAGGTTGAGCTTGCTGTACAAAGTAATCTGGCATTACTTGGAAGAATGAACAGTTTCTGGTGAAAAAAATAGTTCCTCTCATAGCAGTATTGCCATGTAACTTGCCCTTGAGCCACTGTATTTTTCTCTGTATTTTTCTCTGTCTTTGATGGTGATAACCAAGGTTGTCTGAAGAATAGTAAAAAATAACAAAGGTGATAGAGGCAGAGAGGTAGTGGGAAAGTGCAAAAGTTTCATGCACCAGTTTGCGCCACTGCCACTCAAAATGTTTGATGATCGGATCCTCCTTCTGCCCACCATCCCCACATGTGCTTTGTTGATAAAAATAACATGCAGTAATGGCACCTTTCACCGCCTTCAGTAGAAAGTAGGCTGTGAAATGGAAGTGATTTCAGTAGAATTGGAAGCACATCTATGAGTTTCATCTCATACGGAGATAGATAGTTCCCGAATCTGAGATTTGAAGATGATGGAATAAGTCTGCATGCCGGATGTACTTCTCAATAGTCTCGAGCGGGTCTTCCTTCCCACAGCCTTCTTGGGTGTTGGCTGCCTTCCCTTCCACTGATAACAGAGGTTGTCCGAAGAATAGTAAAAAATAACAAAGGTGATAGAGGCTCAACCCACGCAGATGATCTTGATACTCGGTCGATATGCTTCTTCTTTTGCTCAATTCTGCCAAAGTCCCTATCACATGTCATTCTGCTACATGTATGCCCATGATAATACAGATGAACTAACATGAGATGCATATTGTTTTGAGAGAAGCAGTTGTTGATGAAGAAATGCACCCATGTGATGTATTCTTGAAGATTGTTTAATATAGTCGTTCAAGCAAGATATCACTTCATTAGGTCCTTTCGTGGCGAAGTGGTCTGAGTAGTGCCTCTTCTTCAACCATATTATGGATACACAGGTTGTGGAACCACAATTGCCTCTTGTCTTCTTCTTGTCCAACTCCTGTTAGTGGCAATGGCAAATTCTTTATCGCTCATTATTTCATCAAGATTGGATCGTAACTGATTGTTTTCTCTCTCAAGCTCTTGAAGCTGACTTCGAAGAAACTTATTTTCTTCTTCTGCTGTCAATTGCTCTGTGCTTCGTTTCAGTTTTTGGTACCTCAGCTGCTCGGTTTTGTTTTTATTTTCATCATTCATGTCTCTTCCCAATGTGCTGTTTGTTTAACTTAGCTATTTCCTTCAGTGCTTCTACGTCTGCTTTAAGTTGCTGTGTTTTGCATTTTTCATTTTCAAGTTGAGCAGCTTGCGTTTTCAGTCTACTTACAACATTACCTGATTTCAACTTGGTAACCTCTTTTTGTAACTTGGCTGACAGGTCTTGACCCCATTTGATATCAGTTTTATATTTTCTTTCACAAGCACATTGTTTGACAGCTTCTTTTTTTTTTTTTAACTTCAATCTTCAGCAGCTATGCAAAATTCTTGTCCTTTGCCCAGTTCTAACCGCAGTTATTTTTTTCCTTATGTTCCATTTCAAGTAATTTATGGAGGATGATCATTAGGGTCAGAATTTCACCACTGTGCGCGAGAATCAAGCTTGATTCTCGCAGCATAATTTTGCATGAATCATTGATCCCTGTAAATTAGCGACTCTGATTCCCGCAGGAAAATTTGTGTGAATCAAGCTCCTGTCCATTAACCAACTAAAGAAATGGCTACCTTGCCACCCTCTCCCTAACACCCTGTTTCATTTGATCAGCCATTATATGTTCAAATGCTTTTGCGCCCTTCTCATTTTTTAATTGAATAGAATTGAATTGCTGTTTGTTGCACTACTCAAATTTTGCATAGCGATCATGTTTTAACTGATTAGCCCTACTCACTGCATGATTCACTGCACAAACGCTATTAATTCCCACTTCATTTAAACCAACAGGCATTTATATGAGTATTGCTCAAAACTGTATTCAGATTTGGTAGCGCATTATTATTATCACATTGTACACCGATCAGCATGGGATATATCACAAAACAGCATCATAAATTGATATTGCACTGAGCAACCAGCTCCCAGGTTTAGTTTACCGATTACTTTCAGAAAGCTCTGCAACAACTGGTGTGTTGCAAGTAAGTAGTGGACAGCTCCTGTACTCGCACTGACGAACGTAACTGCCAACCATGGCCCCTTCATATGACATATTTACCAACTCGCTTATCTCTTTGGCGCTTTTCACATTAATTATGCTCTATGGCATTGATGTCCTGTATGAGGTGAAATGCATGAAATGAAGTTCTAAATTGTTCCAATCAATGGGATATATCACAAAACAGCATCCTAAATTGATATTGCACTGAGCAACCAGCTCCGAGGTTTAGGTTACCGATTTCTTTCAGAAAGCTCTGCAACAACTGGTGTGTTGCAAGTAAGTACTGGACAGCTCCTGTACTCGCACTGACGTACGTAATTGCCAACCATGGCCCCTTCGTATGACATATTTACCAACTCGCTTATCTCTTTGGCGCTTTTCACGTTAATTATGCTCTATGGCATTGATGTCCTGTATGAGGTGAAATGCATGAAATGAAGTTCTAAATTGTTCCAATGAAAAGGATATATCACAAAACAGCATCGTAAATTGATATTGCACTGAGCAACCAGTTCCAAGGTTTAGTTTCCCAATTTCTTTCAGAAAGCTTTGCAACAACTGGTGTGTTGCAAGTAAGTAGTGGACAGCTCCTGTACTCGCACTGACGAACGTAACTGCCAACCATGGCCCCTTCGTATGACATATTTACCAACTCGCTTATCTCTTTGGCGCTTTTCACATTAATTATGCTCTATGGCATTGATGTCCTGTATGAGGTGAAATGCATGAAATGAAGTTCTAAATTGTTCCAATGAAAAGGATATATCACAAAACAGCATCGTAAATTGATATTGCACTGAGCAACCAGTTCCAAGGTTTAGTTTCCCAATTTCTTTCAGAAAGCTTTGCAACAACTGGTGTGTTGCAAGTAAGTAGTGGACAGCTCCTGTACTCGCACTGACGAACGTAACTGCCAACCATGGCCCCTTCGTATGACATATTTACCAACTCGCTTATCTCTTTGGCGCTTTTCACGTTAATTATGCTCTATGGCATTGATGTCCTGTATGAGGTGAAATGCATGAAATGAAGTTCTAAATTGTTCCAATGAAAAGGATATCACAAAACAGCATCGTAAATTGATATTGCACTGAGCAACCAGTTCCAAGGTTTAGTTTCCCAATTTCTTTCAGAAAGCTTTGCAACAACATTACTAGTGTGTTGCAAGTATGTACTGGACAGCTCCTGCACTCATATTGATGAACGTAATTGCCAACCATGGCGCTTAATATGACATGTTTGAATAATTAGCTGATTTCTTTGGCACTTATGACTGCATTGATTTCCTGTATGAGGTAAAATGCATGAAATGAAGTTCTCACTTTTTCCTTCACAGAATATTGATAAGCCACTTTTAATAATAAGTATTACATGGGTCAAGTTTATTTTAACCAATTTTGAGCCCAATATCTTAAGATTGCACATTACAATTACATCAAAATAGATCATGAGCATTAAGATATCAATATGTTTACTAGCATTGCAAGTATGCAAGTCTTTTGTGACTGTAATATAAGCCAAGATAAAAGGTGCTTCCCTGTTCTCTTAATAGCAACATGGTACAATGTAGCTACTGGGATCCGGAATAGTTCTTTCGTTTATACTCATTTCCCGAAAATGGTTACCAGGGATCAAATCCAAAATGGCTGCACTCCTTCAAATCAAAATGAAATATGTACTTCATATTTGGAAATATTCATGCTTCTAACAGATCACTATGTACATCCAAATATACCAGGGAGTTGGATAATGTACGGTCAAGGTGCACATTATCGTTTAGGAAAACCCCTTGTGCGTGAGGATGATCAGGTGGGAGTGCTTGACTGCGTCACGCATTACCCAGCTCCTTGCACACCTTGCGAGCATACTTGTTGATGTTCTCTGTAGCATGTTTCCCCACATATTTTTGTCTTAACAAAATATCAGACCAAATTATACTGGTATCTGGCAAGATCCCTCTTATGCTCTTCACATTGTCAGAGTTCCAGTCCATTACACATGTCTTTATTTTGTAAATTCATAACAGTGGCACAACACTATTTATAAATATAAGTTTTGCTTTGTTTCTCAATAGTTCCCATCTCTGCAAGTCAAAGGTTACGTTGATGATTTCAATACCCTTGCGGTATATAACACAAGGTCACAATGTTCTAGTCCAGTGACCCCATCTGATATTGAATTTGGCTGTACCATGATGAGGATTGCTTCAAGCGAAGTTGACCAGATCCATCCAGTTCCACATGATACGAATTGTCCACAAGTGGAACTTCCGTCGCGTTTATGTCTCTATGCTTATACGAACACTTTATCTCGATGAGTTTCTTGCCATGACAAGAGCAGGAAACAATTCCATCAGGAGATGCCCCGGAGGTAGGGCATTGCAGGCAAACAAAATAATCCAAATTCCTCAACTTCAAAGTGTTGAAAAGTGGGATAATGGCAAACCATCTAATGCCATGGCATGGCATACGCTGTTACAATAAGCTTCAAATAGGTCTCTTCTGCTTGTTTGCGGATCGCATCATCTATACTGGATTGGGTACGCTGTTGCTTGGGTGCTGATTGATCATTTCTAACTGCTTCCTCATCATCCAGGAGATTTATGTAATCAAGGCCAATAGCATGACCCTACAAGATATTGCATACTATCAAATTTAATATTTTTATTTTACAGTATTGTTTTCATAAATTTGTATTCCAGTTTTGTTGTTGTATTTTGTTTTTGTTTTTTTAATTTTTATTTATTTATTTAGAGGCACCCCATTAAATTAAGATATCCATTCCAGGGGGTAGGAAGTTTTATCAAACAAAGTGTCCAAGAATAGGCACCTTTAATCCTTTACCCCAGACATTCATCTAGGAGCTCATTTACATATACCAAGTCTAATTAGAATTAGCAGTGCAGGGGTAGACATAAGGAGCAATAAACAGCTGGAGAGACAATATTTTGACCATTTGTTTGTCACCAGGAAATCAGATTCACATCTGACAAATGCTCCACAACATTTATAATCTGACAGTGAGCCCATTAAAATATAGTTGCTTATAACTCATTCAGTGGCGTGATACTCTACGGAGGCGGTGCCAATTATAAAGCAGAAGCAGAAGCAGAAGCAGTGGCTAATACAACTAATCCCCTCTTCTTCCTTGTGGACCATGCCAAATGATCATTCCAGCAGTGACTAATACAAGCAATCCCCTGTTCTTCCATGTGGACCATGCAAAATGATCATTCCAGCACAACTAGCCCTTCTTTTTTTCTTTGCGCCTAACTATGGATACATTACCTTGCAGAGAAACCAGAAAAAAATTGAATCTTCAGATGAACATCAGCTCCAGGTTCCGTTCCCAGGTTAGATTGTGCGAAATGTAACCAATGGTATGGTACTATCCTTGATCATTGACTTCTCAACCTGTACGAAAAAAGGAATGTTTAATGAATCAGAATTAGTAGTCATAAGGAGCAATAAACAGCTGGAGAGACAATAAATTAAGATATCCATTCCAGGGTAAGAAGTTTTACTAAAAAAAAGTGTCCAAGATGCAAGAATAGGTACCTTTAATCCTTTACCCTAGACATTCATCTAGGAGCTCATTTACATATACCAAGTCTAGCTGTGATTCATGAATATATGACAGCGTTCAAGCTTTGACTTACGTTTTGTGGCCAGAATGGTGGGAACTTAAGGTAGAAACATCGGCTACGGTGTCATGCACAGATTTGGTTTAAAATGATACAGGATGTGTAGTTGGGTGAGCAAAACTTGCCTGCCAAATTTTAATTTTTGCCAACAAAGCGTTTTTGAGTTATGCCATTTTTTATCATTAGGAAACCCCATTGACTTTGTACATAAAGTGGTTTTGACACTAAGCCTCGTTCACTAAAATTGGTAAAAGTTTGAAAATGGATACTATGTATAAATATTATTTTTTCTCCTTTCTATCCCCTTTATGGAACTGCTTTTTGGATCTTTTATTACAAAAATGTTACCAAATAATATTAGTGACTTTTTTCCTATATATTGGCCAGTAATAAAGGGGATATTTGAAGGGAATGTTAGTACTTGCTCAAATTTTCTTGATTTGATCTAGAAACACTGAATGGCCCAATTTCATAATTATTGTCTGAGCTAACCATAGGACCAATTTTAACAAACAAGGTGTCATATGAAAGGTTATTAAATTTAGAAACTTTTCTCGCCAGCTTTTTTTAATAAAGTGTTTCTATTTTAAGTTATGGGTGTTTCTAGATTTCCCTAATTTAAAAATAGAAAAAATGATTTTTCTCAAAAAATAAACACTTTATCAAAAAAAATCTGGCGAGAGAATTTAGGTATTAGGCTTATTAACCATCCCACAAACTATGGAAACCATATCACATTCCCTCTTGGCTAGCAATAATTATTTGTAGAAAAAATTAGGGAATTTTCAAAAAATAAAGAAAAACATAAGAAATGTTTAAATTTTCTTGAAACTTTAAAAATAAGTGGAGTAAAGACTTATCTTAACTTGGTTATATATTTGATATGGATACATAATTCTGATTTGATATAGTGGCTATTTTACTGCATGGGCCTATTATCCGATGCTCCTACCTTAAAGTGAAAGATATCCTACTTAAATAGGAACATTTTCTAGGGTGAAATTTTGTGTAGAAACTGAATCTGACATAAAAAATGCATAATTGTCAACTTGAAAATTTTCCCCATAGCACAGTACAGGCATATTTCTGCTCGAAGTCCTCAAATTTGAGTGAAAATTGTCGCAAAAAAAATAAGTCCTTCAAAACTGGGACTCTCAGGGCTAAACAAATATAAACTTGCTCTAGAGGGAGGTCTTGGCTATAGCAAGTTTATATTTGTTTATATAAACTCTCACAGTTTTGAAGGACTTATTTTTTTTGCGAAGGCCTTTATTTTTTTCACACCCGCCGAAATGTTAGGGGTAGGGGTGACATATTACTACTTTAATTTTTGTCAGTACATTTAATTGAGTCAAGTTTTATATCACTATTTAGCTATTGAAATACTGAACAAAAAGACACAAAAAGCATCTCAATAGCTCATACCATTGAGGAGTTATGGCTTTTTCAAGCTCAAAAATAGGCGAAAATTGCATTTTTTCCCAAACCAATTGTCACCCTGACCCCCAACTTTCTAACCCTGTTACAAAAATAAAGAAATAGATTTATCCCATTTAATGATTTGAATATCACAACTATACCCTTGTCACATAATTAGCATAAAAAATTAGGCACTACTCAGTAGTTTTCATGTTCATACACTCACAGGAAATTAGCAAGTCAAAATGTTTGTCAACCCAAAACGGCCATTTTCGGCTAAAATAGGAAAAAAAAATGAATTTTACTCAAAATCAGTGAAAAATAAGGGGTTTTAAGTGGCAAAATCTGAAAATATGTGACATTTTACCCCTAGAAACATTGAAGTAATCAAGAATTTTGACTGTTTTCACCCCTAAATATTTTTTTCACACGCGTGTCCGCCAAACGTAAGTCAAAGCTTGAATGCTGTCATATGTACATGCCATTTACCACTCATTACATTACTTGTTCCCGACATTTCAGAAATAGTGAGTGTTAGGGATGGGAGAAGAGAAGTTTGGTGCGCTCAATTTACATGGGATTTAATCATGATTATTGATATTATTGTAAATTAAGTATGGTAAAACAGAGATGATTTTCATTTTGGACTTTACTAAGTCCAGATTTATTTTAAACTTGAAATTAAATTCACTTTGTGTAACAAGTATGATTTTGAATGTCCAATTTATTATCCATTCCAAAAGGAGCACCCCCCTTCCAAGGCTATATGATTAGGATTTGGACTAAGGTTAGGAATTGATATAGGATTAGGGTTTGCCTGTTAAGGGTATGTTAGGGTTAAGGTTGGGATTAGGGTTAGGTTAGGATTAGGGTTAGGATTAGGATTAGGGTTAGGATTAGAATTACGGTTAGTGTTATGGCCCATGTTTAGGGTTTAGGGTTATAGGGTACCGTATGTAGGAGGGGTCTGCAATTACCTTGGATAAAATACAGTTGTTTGTGTGGGTGTGTGTACATCTGTACAGGTACATGTATGGCTATGTGAATATAGGCCTGTGATTCATATGAAGAATGTGCATGGTCTTTTTTATAGTACAAGGACAAATTGGCCAATGCCAGAGGCTATATGCATACCAATGTGTGTACATCTACAAATGAGAAATTTTTGGTGGTTTGCTTTTCATTGCAAATTGCAGTCATTTTAAATTATCGCAGTTTTTTAATTGCAACTTCCTACACACAAAATGGCGTTTAATTTACTCGCAACATTACTGGCGTCTGGTAAAGCCGTGAAATTGTGCCTATTTAGAGGATATCTCATCATTTGTATAATGTACATCATCACTATACTTGTCCATGTTATCAAAGATATGGCTATATGCAGCTGTGAATTCCCAGCCCCCCCCCCTTATGGCCAGGGTACCAGAGGGATGGGTGGCTGGGACTTATACCAGGGCTAAATTTCAAAAATGTTAAAACTCCGGCCAAGTCCCGGACCGACGGGAAACAACACATGGCCGGCCCTACAGGGACAAATTTTGTGTCAATGCCCGTCTGTTATAATAAACTGCCCGGCTATTTTTTCCGGGTACTCTGCACTGCAGCCAGGGGTTGGAGTGGGTCAGGGACTCAGGGTTTCAATTGACAAGTGCATTATCAACAGTCTTCATTTTCACGTGCATGAAATCTATAAGCTTAACTACTGAACATACGGGCCTATGCACCCCCCCCACAATCATAATTACTCACATCACTAGTATCACAGGGTCAGGCTTTCAATTGACAAGTGCATTATCAACAGCCTTGCATTTTCACGTGCATGAAATCTATAGGCTTAACATACAGGTCTATACCCCCCCACAAACACACAATCATAATTACTCACATCACCAGTATCACAGACATTCAAATTCCATCATGAAATCTATTCGGCTTTCACAGTACACTGATTTTCAAGTTCAAGCGCTAGCTCTTCAAAGGTGCTGAATTCGACCATCGTGCAAATCGCCAGATATCGTATGAGGAAATTAACATAAGGGAGCACATCACTAAAAATGATGCCAGTTTTTCTCTATAAAAATGCTAATTAAAATCATTTAAACAATTTTTGATATCTGCCATCTGTGATACACTTGTAGGATTTAATATTACTAATCATTACCAATCCAAATTTAGCCAAAATTATGCACATTTTAATGCTTACTTTTAGAATCTATGTTTTTTCTTAGAATAAAAATAAATTAAGATTTGTTCCAAGTCTACCATGTTACAATAATGATAATTCAATAAAAAAACTTTTTAGACTGCAACAAGTCTGTCCTAAAACATTGTATTTATTTGGATAATGAATTGGAAATTCAAAATCATATTTGCTACACAAAGTAAAATTATTTGAAGTTTGAAATATATAGTGGACAAAATAAAGTCCAATTTGAAAGAATTTAATGTTGTAAACAGAATATGACTTTCAAGTATTAACATGAATAACAAATCAAACAAGTCTTGCCATGAACTTTCCTGGTGTGATTTCAATGTACGATGTATGTGTACATTTGATGCTAAACTTGCCGACTATAGCATAGAACTTTCCTTGTTCCACTGCTGTGGGGATTCATGAGTACTGGCATTAACAATAATAGCACACTCATACACATCTCCTCCACGATCCATACCATAGAACTTGTGCACTTCCACATTTGTTACTAATGCTACTGAGCGCATTTAAATGGCAGGTTGCCCGACGGCTACTGTGTAAAGAACTGTTTTCCTGGTTGTGGTGAGTGGTTTTTGCAACAACTGAAGTAGATGTGAATTAAAGAAAGAAAGAATAAAAAAAGATAAATTTCATGTTATCTGATAACGGTATTTATCATCAGATACTGCAGAAGAATTGTCAACCTGATATTCCAACAATATGTCACTATCATGCTATTAATATCATCAAGGTCGCTATCAAAAACTGATTTTTGTATGACCTTTATGGTACCATTGTCTTTGACATCCTTTACAGATGTTAATCCACTGATTGTTGAAGTCAGAAGCCATGTATTGTAGCTTACCCAATTCCCACATCAAATCTGGCATGTCTTTGTCATGTCATTTGAGATCCAAATAGGGGGCAGATTTGAACCACTTCTAGATGTACCAGACACAGACCTTGAGGTGGAGGACCTATGGGACTCAATAAAACAAAGCTTCAAGGAAACATCTGAAAACGTACTAGGCCTCAAGAAACCAAAGCCACAAAAGCCTTGGATTTCAGCAGAAGTACTCAAATTATGTGACGAAAGGAGAGAGATAAAGCAACAAAAGCTTACAGACAACTCAAAAAACAGAAGATACAACTTCCTGAACAGAGAGATCAAAAGACAGTCAAAACAGTGTAAGGACATCTGGATCAACAATCTGTGCAAGGAGGTAGATCATTGCCACCAAGCCTCTAAAACTAGACAGGTCTACCAAACAATCAAAACCCTGCCAGGACCTCATCAGAATAAGCCCTGATGTATTTCTTCCCAGCGATATAACTTTTGGCCTTGAGGTGTACTCATCTGAACATTCATTATTGCTCGACTAGCACAATTCTTCACAACCCCTCCCTCATCATCATGTGGCCCATGATGGGAACCTAAGAAATGATACACCGAATGAATTCCATAGTTTTCAATGAATGGGATATATCACAAAACAGCATCCTAAATTGATATTGCACTGAGCAACCAGCTCTGAGGTTTAACTTACCGATTACTTAGCTTACCGATTACTTTCAGCACTCCTTCAAATCAAAATGAATTACATGTATGTACTTCATGTTTGGAAATATGCTTCTGACAGATCAAGGTGCACAATACGTCATGTTAGCAGTTGTACTATCAATGACACTCACATAATAAGCAGGTGACAAGTATAATTAAAATTCAAAACTTGGTAAGGCCTATAGAATTTTTATTAATATTTGGGTAAACTTTGGAAAAATCATTCTGGGATACCCTGTACATATATCCACTGATAAAATGAACTACCGGTAGTGTTATTTGGCCTTTTCACTCTTTTGGACATGTGTGGTCCTTCTTTCGCACATGACATTTCGAACAAGTGTAGATCTTACGGGGTTAGAGACATCTACATTATGTAGCAGATGGGCATGAAAAGCTCCAGATTGATTGCCGTTTTCTTCCGCATCGAGGTGCCGAAATCCTTGCTTCCTCTTCCGTCTCCGCTGTACACGTCGAACTTGACTTGATGTAGGCTCCATGGCAAACGCCGTTTGTATTCTGTGATCATCCTTCTCCTAGAAATGTGGCTTTGCTATCTCACAAACAGGAATACTGGTATGTGACATAAAAGATGGCACAGAAGTCATATGACCAGCATTGAGTATAGCAGCTGACATGTACGTTGCCATGATAATTTGGCCTGCTGAACTAAAATTTTCTTTAGGTGCCAGTTTCCAAAGTAGGGAGTTGTAACTCTCGTTGGCATTCTGGGTGAGACACTGGCTGCAGTGCTTCAGCAGCTCAATGTCTGAGAGAGTGACATAAAAGATGGTGCAGAAGTCACATGACCAGCATTGCAGATAGAAACTGACATGTACGTTGCCATGATGATTTGGCCTGCAGAACTAAAACTTTCTTTTGGTGCCAGTTTCCAAAGTAAGGAGTTGTAAGACTCGTTGGCATTTTGGGTGAGACACTGGCTGCAGTACTTCAGCAGCTCAATGAATGTCTGAGAGATCCTGTTTGAAAGAGGAAGTAAATTTCATTTCATTTTATTCCCCAGTAAACATATAAAAATACATATATTGCACATTCAAAAGCACTACGTCAAAAATACATTCAAATATTATATAAATTAAAAGAACAAAGTATAGAAATATATATTAATAAAAAAAGTTATTGCACCCAAAAAGGTAAAAATAATCAAAACCCAGGATTAGATCTGGACCTGCAACTGATTTCATTTAAGTATTTTTAGTACATCATAAAACTAGGAAAGCTAGAAGCATTTCCAATTGCGTTTCGATGCCCGTAGTCAAATTTTATGTGTGTCAATGTACCAATGTCATGCGCATTTCCTCCTCTGAATAATTCATCCAATGTATCCTTTACAAGAAGAAGAATAATTAAAAAACATGTGTATGTGGCAAAATCAAGGAGCTCCTTTTTTTTTGTTGAAGTTGAAGCTGCTAGAAGCATTTCCAATTGCGTTTCGATGCCCGTAGTCAAATTTTATGTGTGTCAACTGTCAATGTGCCAATGTCATGCGCATTTCCTCCTCTGAATAATTCATCCAATGTATCATGTGCAAGAAGAAAAATAATTAAAAAACATATGCATCAGTGGCAAAATCAAGAAGCTCCTTGTTGTTGAAGCTGCTAGAAGCATTTCCGCTTGCGTTACGGTGCCCATAGTCAAACTTTATGTGTGTTAACGTGCCAATGTCATGTGCATTTCCTCCTCTGAATAATTCATCCAATGTATCCTGTACAATCAAGAAGAAGAAGAATTTAAAAAAAAACGCGTCAGTGGCGAAATCAAGAAGCCCCTTGTTGTTGCTCCTTGGAGATGGGCATGGAATGCTCTAGATTGATAGCCGTCTTCTCCTGCATTGCAGTGCAGAAATCCTTGCTTCCTCTTCCACCTCCGCTGTATACGTCAAACTTGACTTGATGTCAGCTCCATGGCAATCTGTAATCTGTGATCGTCCTTCTCCTGGAAATGTGGCTTTGCTATCTCACAAACAGGAATACTGGTATGTGACATAAAAGATAGCACAGAAGTCACATGACCAGCATTGAAGATAGCAGCTGACATGTATGTTGCCATGATAATTTGGCCTGCTGAACTGAAACTTTCTTCAGGTGCCAGTTTCCAAAGTAAGGAGTTGTAAGACTCATTTGCATTTTGGGTGAGACACTGGCTGCAGTGCTTCAGCAGCTCAATGTCTGAGAGAGTGACATAAAAGATGGCGCAGAAGTCACATGACCAGAATTGAAGATAGCAGCTGACATGTATGTTGCCATGATAATTTGGCCTGCTGAACTAAAATTTTCTTCAGGTGCCAGTTTCCAAAGTAAAGAGTTGTAAGACTCGTTGGCGTTTTGGGTCAGACACTGGCTGCAGTGCTTCAGCAGCTCAATGTCTGAGAGATCCTGTTTGAAAGAGGAAGTAAATTTCATTTCATTTTATTCCCCAGTAAACATATATGTGACTCCACGCCACAACTGAGCCCGGATGTCGCCCCTAGACGATTTTGAGTTTTTGGCATACGTGCAAAGGCCATACCATAAGCTTTTAAAAAACACTTCAACCAGCTTCATATCATACCTAGAAGTAAAGTTATGGTCGTTCAAAGGTGTCACGGTTTCAAAACGCGAAACCGAGAAAACACAGTTTAAAGTCAGGGGTTTCAAAATTTGCCAATTTTTAAATGATTTACAACTTTTGAGCATAGCAACCACTACCTTTCATACATGCTATTACCACCAAACTTTGCACAAACACTTATTATATCCTATCCTAATTATTAAAAGAGAAAGAAACCACACTTTATCTTATTTTTGCATATTTAATGAGTTCTTAATTAGATACTCATTAATCAGTATCGGATATCGTTAAAAATAAACGGATGAAAATGCACACACATAACCATGTCCAATAATGTTGATATCAGCTGTGTTAACAAAAGCTTTTAGACAATTTATACAATAAAAGCAAATAAGAAACACTTAAAACAATTCTAAAAAATATAAAGATAAACACTAATTAATACTAATTAACATCTTACACCATCACCATAGCAACAGAACAAATAACTAAACTTATGAATTTAGATGCCATTTCGAGTTTGCACCATTTTTGCATTGCGATTTTTAAGTGTTTTATTTTTTCTGTGAATTCTACAATCATCAAATACATGAAAGACAGGATTATAGTATCAATTGGAACACTTAACTATCACCACAAATAACTGTGTCATTAGCATGATGACCCTCGACAGCACTTATTGAACTGCCCGCTCTGAAAAGAGCGCTAGGCTGGGTATAATGCTTTTTGTGATGTTAACAGCAAGTTACCATAATTTAAACATTTTAGTATGTAACTTCTGTGCTAGAATGGGACAAATAAAAAATGGCATTCTGGTATGAAAATGTCAGTAAAATAGCACCAACTATGTAGCACATAGCACCAACTAGCACAACAAGTGCAGCACACATTGGTTTGTCAATGTGGAAATAGTAGTGCATCTTTACAGATGCAAAAAGAGGATGGCAGTTATGATCCATAGAAAAGTATGCACCTATTTCAATAAGTGCATACATTGCATTAGTTTTGTTAGAAAATGAATCTGGAAATCCCCAGCTTTCCGGCAATACCAAACATGGCGGCACTCAAGCGAGAGAATTTTTCAGTAGCAGTGGACACTTTTACTCAATTTTAGGAATATTTTTAGAATGACAAGCTTCAGAAAATGAGGTTTTTTACTTGTTTCTACTCTACATTTTGCAATGAAACTTGGACTAGTGTAAGAAAACATATTAATCATTTCAAATCTTTAAAAATCTCATTTTTCATCGGAATGAACTTTCAAACCAATTTTCACTGTAGCGCAAAATCAAGTTTAGCGACATCCGGGCTCAGTTGTGGCGAAGGGTCACTTATTGCACATTCAAAAGCACTACGTCAAAAATACATTTAAATATTATATAAATTAAAAGAACAGAAAGTATAGAAATATATATTAATAAAAAAAGTTATTGCACCCAAAAAGGTAAAAAGAATCAAAACCCAGGATTAGATCCTCATAAAAAAGTAGGAAGGTTAGAAGCTTGAAGCATTTCCACTTGCGTTTGGGTGCCCATAGTCAATCTTTTAATGTGCGTCAATGTGATGTTATGCGCATTTCCTCCTCTGAATAATTCATCCAATGTATCCTGTACAAGATGAAGGAGGATTAAAAATCACATGTGTCAGTGGCAAAAACAACAATCTACTTTGTTGCCGTATTTATCTGCTACACACAAAGTGGTGACCTTAATACCAAGTGATCTTAACAATACAACTGTGGCATCGGCAGTTTCAACCAAATTCTTTTTCATGCGTTTCACATACTGTTTTGAAAACCCTGTTTTAGATCCATTTTTCCTTGATGACTTTTTTTTACAAGCTTTCTTGCAATTTCATTTATCTATTTTTCCATAGCCTTGATCACATTTCTTTGTTTATCTATCTCTGCTTCACATATCTTTCTTCATTTCTTTTCCCTTTTCACTTTGTTCTCGAGTTTCCGTTTTTCAAGTTTACAATACAATCTTTCAATTTTGGAGCATCTTTTTAGCATTTTGCCCTGCTTTATTTGATTCTTTTTTCAATTTACTGAGCATTGATTGGATAGAATCCAGTAACTGTTGACAAAGATTTGGTTGATCAATGTCATTTCCCGAAAAATCATTAGACTTTAAAATGTTGGCTAAAACAAGATTCAGCAACAGAGTGGTCAAAAGATGCAGTTTTCTGTTTCGGACATGATGATACTACAAGATTGTAAAGAACGTATTTGTTGAGGGGAAGAAACCAGTCATCTGGATTAGGATGTGAATGCACAAATCTTGAAATTGCAAGATAGATAGTAAAGTCAATAAAAATGAAGCGATACTTGCCATGATGAATAAGGGCCTAAGTGTAGAACTACCTGATGAAAATATACTTATACATGTAAATCCAAGGAGTTACCATAGTCTTTTACAAAACAAACAACAATGTAGAATCCCCGATGTACAAGTTTTTTGAGTTACCAAGAATACCAAGTGCAACCACATCTCTCCCAGCAGATTCCTGCAATGTTTCCTCTTGCAGACTGGTCCAATATTGCTAAGCAGCTGGATTGCTGCAATGAGATGTTACCTTATAAAACAGATAGGCATTTGTTGCCTTCGTATTGATGGCATTTAAGAAACAGGCAACCTTTGCATACTGGTTCCCTGAAAAGAGTATGCCACAAAGCTATAAAGTCCCTGAGAGTTGCTCCATATTTGAACTTGGGCTGTGAGCACCACTGTCTTTCTGTGTGTTTATGCTTTCCACTATTGCATACCTAAAGAAGAAAAAAACAATTAGAAACAAAAGCATTAAAATGAGATGAAATTCAGCATATCTACACCTGGTGCTTTAGGATCTGGGAACTCAACCAGTAGTCTGATTCCACCAGCTTGTGACCTGATCATTAAATTTGCTGAAGTTATGTGAAGCTAATTGCTGATATTTGTGGAGATTACATCTCAGTCATTGGTGGGAAGTCCTTTGGAAGACCTTCCGTGACTGTCTGCTGGTTTAAAAATGTTATCAAGGGGGGTTGCAACAAGACTTGATTTGTAGTGTTGGTTTTTTTAATGTATGGTGAAAGAAAGAAAAAAATAATTTGCATCATGACAGAAATGCATGCACACCATTGAATATTGAATTACTAAATATGCTACTTTTGTGGAATGCTGTACAGGTGTACATCACATTCTTGCTTCCCTAAAGAGGTCAGGATTGTGGAGCACAATAAATACCTGCAGGTTGATTTGCCAATAGGGTGTTGTTGGCTGCATGTGTACGGTTTAATGGGATGTCATGATTTGCCAATGGGATGTCATTGTTTTCATCTGTACGGTTTGCCAATGGGACGTTGACCTCTGTAGTTCTCAGGTTTGCTAACGGAATGTTGTCCTTTTCATTGAATGGATCTGAAATGAAATAACTGCAGTAAGTGTCTAGTAAATACTTCCACTGTTTATTTGTTGTTAAAGCATGTGCAGTATTTTCAGCTGCTTGCTTTGTCAATGCTTTCTGCTTTTCTGCCTTTTTTCTTTGGTTCTTTTTAGCTTTTGAGCTTTTTGTCTTATGGACTTGTATTTCTGCTGATAGAATGACTTGCATTGCTGTCTGGCATTGCTAAGGTACCTGTCTCTCTGTTCCACTTCCATTGCATCAATTAAGGTATTCACAGGTTTTGTTTATACTCCATAACAGAATACCTTCAAAAGCCACTCTATTGGCATTAGGCAAATTATGTTTCAAGTAATCCAAACCTTCAAATATCCTTTCTGCTGCTAGGTTGTCCTCAGGGCACGAGGTAGTTTGTTGACGGATTTCTTCACTAGCATCGAAGAACCGTCCCCCTGGAAGATGGTCTGACAGCTGTCTCATGATTGAGACCTATTTTTTCATTGCTGCTTTCTACCTTTTCCATTCTTTTTGGGCTGCCAATGCATACTCTTGCTGATTTAATTCAAGATGCTTGCCACAATAGAGATCATTTAAAGAGGATAGTTCTTGTTTAATTTCTTCCTCTAAACTTTCCCAATTTTGAAATATGTGCAATAGAACACTTGCTAGCCACTTTTCTAATTTATTTACATATGATTTATTTACAATTGACCGGTCCGTCATTGTATTTTTTACTTTTGAAATAAGTTTATGAACATCTTTATTTGAGTCATGTAGGCACAGGCGTTGGTACTTTCCCCTGCTAGTGGACATTGCTTAACCTTATTACTTTATTTGCGGAATAACAAACTTGTTATAAACAAATTGACCCACCCTAACCCTTTAATATTGACTTGTCATCCTATTGAGTACCATACACAACCGTAAGGTCAAAAAAATTGTTTGTTTGTTCATAGAGGCTTATGAAACAGTTTGGTCAGTAGGTCAGATTATTTTTTTTTTTTTTTTTTACAGATATTGCACTTGAAACTGACAATTTGAAGACTGGTAAATAAGTCAAAACACACAGCACTTTACTGGTTGAACTCTTGAGATGGTTCTGCATGTTATACTATTGATTTTCTTTACATTTTCTTTCTTTAAATTTATACTAAGTTACTAACCACTGTTTTACTAGCACATTCAACGCAAATTTAAAAAAAAAAGACACGGTCGGGACCAGAGTGCAAGGTCGGTCGGACGTGGACAAACAAACAATTTTTTTTTGGCCTAACTCGCTGCTCATGAAGCTCTCAATCTGGAATAAAGCAAACAATCATATCAATGTAGATAGTCATTCATGATGGAATACCACTTACATAATTACATTTCCCATGCATCTTGTTATACCAGTGAATGATCATGCCCAGTATATTTTACCCTTCTACATATAGGCACAGGCTTGCATACTTCATGGAAATTCTTTAAGGCATGTTACAATGCTATATGCACATATCTTGCTTTGCCAAGTACATCTACAGGCTCGAGGCTTAATTACATATAATTAGTCCAACATGGACTATATTTAAGGCATGTCAAGCCATATACACCGATCCGACGAAAAAGCAAACGCATGAGGGCAGTACAGCCGTCCGCCATTGCTGCGGTGTCCCTACTACGATACACCGCGCGGCTCAACACGTATTCTCAATACTTATCCGAAATCTTGTCGTCTATTTAGCCGTTTTCTGCATTATTTACGAAAATATGGAAACCCGAAGAGAAAGAAAAAGAGGGGACATTCTGGCAGAACTTGTGCAGTAAAAGATTGCTCCAATAATAGTAAGAAAATCCAAGAATGGAAGGAAACCGAGTGTACAGAACATACCCGCTTACTCATGATGAATGCCCATGTCAAAGACCATACTCACTACATCGTTTTCCAGGCAAGCCAGAAGACGCGGCAAAGAAACGCCAATGGATCATCAACCTGAACCTAAAATCACTCACTGTCAAGGATCATAGTGTGGTAAGTTATCATTTTCACCAAAAACTTTATTACGATTGTCAAAGTTGGTAAAATTCGGCGAAAATGATGCAAATCATAATGTAAACAAACATTGAATTGTTCAGTAATCAATAGCTCCCGATTAAAAGCGTGCGTGATGAATGGTAGACTCCAGCGCATTTCGTTCCGTGGGAAGAAAATGTGGGCAAAATGTAAATATTGCGGTTTTGGAAAGAGACTAGTCGAAAGCGCTACCAATTATTTTCGTGGCAGCTTTTCAATGCTCTGTACATGTAAGCTTACATGTCGACTTTCACCATTGATATGCATGTACACAGTACAGTGCTCAGTTGAACTTGAAATACTTGCACTTTCTTTTTATTATTTTTGTTTGGTGAGATAAATTATCTGGAAGTATAATTCACCTACATAATTTGATGGTGCAATGGCAATTTTGTGATGAAAAGTTTACTGAAGTTCTGTTCAAACTTCACATCGTTATTTTTTGTAATGGTTGTGTTAACTTTAGTTTGAAAATAAAATTATGTTTTGACATTTCTTTTTCATGTCCCCAGGTATGTGGCATTCATTTTCCAGATGGCAAACCAACAGATAAGCATCCATACCCAGTACTACATTTGGGATACCAAGGCGTGGTAAGTAAAAAGCCTATCAAAAAAGGGTCAGGGCCTACAAGAACATTTAATTTGGTTACGATTGTGAATATGATCCACTAGAAAAAAGGCATAATCACCTTCTAGCACCCGTCTCGTAAAATCTCCTTGTTACTACGGAATAAGCAGTGTATGTTGTTTATTCTGTACTACCGGTACCATTAAAACGAGTACAAGATTTTGCAAGACGGGGCTGGGTGGTGATTATGCCGATTTATTTATTTTAATATTTTTTGAAAACCTGGCATTTTTTTTGGATGAAAATAGTGAGTTCATATTTGAAGTAAAAGTTGTGCTACTTTTTATTCTGCATTCACTGAAAACCTCTTCTCTTTCATGGACCAATTTTACGCTCAAAATATTATTTTAAACTAGAATAACTGCAACAATTAAATTTAACAGTACAAGCAGCATTTTGAGTCAAGTAATCAGATGACTCATGCTACTTTGGGTTTTTTTTTCTGCAGAAAAACTATCACCTGGTAGAGCCCCTCCGAAGAACCGGTGTCCAGTGCGAACGACAGACAGCGCTACCAGTAGTGAAGAAGTATCAGAGGACTTACCAGACATGGACGTGCCATTGCAACCAGTTGAGGAAGAGGTCCAACGCACACATGACATTGGTGTGCAGCATCCTCCAATATCAGACCACACGTACGTGACCAAGGCTGCCCCCACTAAATCTGTGGCAACACAGACAGATCTGCCATCAATATCAGCTTATGACTTAGGTGACAAGGACTGCAAATTTTTTACCGGACTAAGTGTGGCCATGTTTTGGAATCTTCTGACGGCACTCCTTGCCTTTTCGCCACAGCCGCCCAAATTCAAACTTGCTTCGAGTGATCAGCTGCTGCTTGTTTTGATGCGACTTCGTCTGGGATTAATGTTTACCGATTTGGGGAAGCGTTTTTCTGTTTCAAGGACTACGGCATGTGACATTTTTAGTTTATGGATTTCGGTAATGGCAGACTTCATGCAGAAGAATGTGGTAGTATGGCTGCCTAGAGATACTTTAAATAGAACACGTCCTAAAAGTTTCGCAACAAATTATCCCAGAGCCACATGCATCATTGATTGTACTGAGATCTTTGTGCAGCGACCGACATTTTCAAACTACAAACACCACAATACCTACAAGTCACTTTATTGTATTTCACCATCTGGATATGTTATGTTTGTTTCGAAGTTGTTTGGTGGGCGTGCCAGTGATGTTTTTATTTCTCGTACATCAGGTTTCACCGACGTGTTGCTTCCTGGCGATGAAGTTTTGGCTGATCGCGGTTTTACGATCGATGACATACTACCACATGGGGTGAAACTTGCCATCCCAGCATTTACAAGGGGCCTAAAACAACTCCCTGAGGAAGCGGTAACAGAAACGCGCAGACTTGCCAATGTCAGAATTCACGTGGAACGGGCCATCAGAAGACTGAAATGTTACAAAATTCTTAGTAATATAATCCCTGGAAGTGTCAAGAACGTGGACAAAATTCACTTAGTGTGTGCAGGTCTGTGTAACTTGCAGCCCCTCTTGATCCGTGAAGATGAGGTGGAAGAAATGGAAGTAGATGAGGACAATGATGACACTGAGGATGAAGATCAAGAAGTGGACACATATATGTATGACATTGCAGAAGATCTGGAGTAATTAAATGGAAACTTTAATACTCAAAAGTTAAAGTACAAAAAATATCATTAAGATCTACAAGACTACACAGCCAGATTCTCATGGCCCGCTGTATGGCCCACCATAGCAGAGTACCTGCATGGGTACTTAAATCTGGAGTAGCCATGCAGTACCTTCAGAGTACCTATCTCTACATCTTGAGGTACTCTGAAGGTACTGCACAGCTACTCCAGATTGAAGTACCCATGCAGGTACTCTGTTAACTGTGGCCCATTCAGCGGGCCATAGAATCTGGCTGTGTACTAACATATAAATGCACTGTTTATTTGGTACTGTTACTGTAGCACTTATTTCATTGAATTGAATGCATCGGATACCGGGATCGGATATTGTCTGCAATTATCAGTTTATGATACAACACAGGTAAAACTTTCAGAAAAAATTAAGGAATTTAGGTCATGAATACTTGTACGAACAGTATCACATCACTTCAAGTTCATTTTCATGTTTTAATTTGTGCAATTTTATGTGGGCTATATTTATCATTGATTTGAGTAAAAGTTCTAATAAAATGTTCATCTTAGGCCAAATTAAATTAACTGTTTGTCTCAATCAAAGCCGGCCTATTCTTCAAAAACTAATGCAACTTGTGATTTGATCTTTTAATTTTATTTGAGATTTTTTGAAAGTCTAAACGTAAAAGTTTGAATATTTTCAGTACTTTTGAAATTTAAGTAAAGTAAAATTGAAAAAGACAATAAAAAAGAAAAGTTGGATTTGCGGAGAATCTAATGCGTGTTCATTTGCTAATGCGCGCATGTGCTTTGAGACAAACAATTAATTGAATTTGGCCTTACCAAACTGTTAATTATCATACTCACAATGTTCATGAACAGTGATTATGTGAGGGCTAGAAATTCGGCAATAATCCATTCTCGCAAAGTTTCTCCTGGTATGGGTAGATTTCCAAAATTTGAATAAATTCATTCCAAAATTTGAATAAATTCATACACCAAAACACAAATGTTTTTTGCAATATCGTACATTTTGTAATGAACATGTACAAATGTTTTGGATTTTGATTCTTTGTTCTCGTTGAATTCTTTAGCATGAATCTGAATAGATCTCTCACAGCGTGATACAAATTTTTAGCCCTCTACGAACAGCGCTTTTAGTTCACTTACTGTGACTTACACATACACTTTACTCGTTGTTACTCAATTATAATGCATAATAATAATTGATAATGCAAAATGATTAACATGTAAAATTGTGTTTATTGCATTTCGAAACTCTTCAATTGCAATCGGTATTATCACGTTTTTCATAACAAGTTAGATTTAAAAATGAAACTTAATTTCAAATTCATAACTTATTGATTTGAAGCAATGACCAAAACTACACATTTTATGTTTTTTGGTGCAGCTTCATAATGTCAATATGCATTATTGCATCAGTTCAAGCATCAGCAATTTAGTTAACTCCCAGTATTTTAATATGTCCATATGCAACCTTTGTAGCAATCGCTGGCAGTAAGTGTCCGAAATACACAGTTCGCAGGTGGTTTATCCTTTCTTCAATCCATTCTCTGTCATATGGGACATCGGCAATCACATGTTCGTCCGCTGTCCATACCAGAAATTTACATTTTGTCTTCTTGGCGCAGTGCATTGCCAATTGCACCTGGTAGTAATAGCCAAGTCCAGAAGCAGTTTGACGAAGCTTATACTCTCCATTAACACACCGTACGTCATATCCATTTGCAGCTATCATTGCTTTCAGACTGCCTCCATGGGGCTCTAATTTCTTGGCTGTGGGACACTTGATCTCAAGTATGGTGTCCTGGTCCACAATACCATCAAGGCTAGCACCTAACCATGAGTCTTTCTCGTGTACAACAAGTCCTGTGGTTTTACTTGTTTTTCGACACAAACGTTCAAAGTGCTGACGTGCTAGTGGTTCGCTTTTCTTGCCCATGTCTTGTCGCAGCGTTGCCAAGAAAAGCGATTATTCAGCTTTCGGTCAATAAAGTTCTTTGGATCGGCTTTCTTGGCACATTCAAGCTTCACTGCTGGTTATTCTTAGCTTTCGCTGTTGCAGCCATAGTGATGATGACTGCTCAGCTGTAGCTCTCATCAGCTTCTGTCTTTGTTCGGGTGTACATTTTACATGCTTTTCAAAGACATCATTGCATAGTTCACACTGCTGCTTTTCACAGTTATTATGTTCTTTAGGTAGATTGGTGAATGTACTTGGCTGCTCAATAACAGGCTTGGCAGTTAAGATGTGGTGCAATATCGTTCCAGGGATCGATGCAATTCCTGCCATTTGCGGTGATTGCAGATGATTAATCAAGTCCTCATCGGTGTCGAAGGCAGTTGTTTCTATGTGTTGTGACTTGCTTGTGGAATCCTCTGATGCTCTAATGTTTTCGACTGTGTCTGGGAGAACGTTTTTTGAAGTCGAGTTGTTCCATGCACAGACCTGATCGGTGCATGCCGAACCGATGTATCCCAAAGTTGCCGCTGTGTTGATTTTGTACAGAAACCCTGCCATATGGCTGCAACACCTGCCTTTGCCAGCCATACAGTCGCATTGTGCATCGATGACCTGGTTGTTGTCTCGCTGAACGAAAACCTCCACATTGTGGTTGTTATTAATCGACTGTGAAAATCTGACTGGGCCCTTGAGAACGATCTGATCATTGTTGATCTTGTGAACAATCCGTCCAATCCAACCAGAGCGAAGATAGTTCTGTCCTTCTATGAGAGATCTGTAGTTGCTGTTTGCTTGGTCATCACATGCCGGACGATTAAGAAAATAGTCCTGGATACCTGTGTAAAAATTGATAGAGAAAAAATGTTAAAGTTGACATGTTGGAAAATGTAGAATACTAGGATTTACATGATCAACCATATGTTTATTTTGATTGTAATCATGATGTTTTACATATGATGTTTTACATAGTTAATGTTCATATTTTTGTGTGAGTGGACAATATTATTGAGGCATAGTCATCAATTACTTTTAATGTACATTTTGTAAAAATAAAAAGTTGAAAGATAAAAATTGCTAAAAATGTATTTTGTTTGCTTGTTTGTTGAGTCTTTATATTTTTATTTCATTAATTTCTAGGCTTCTACACGGTGTAATAATGGTTTAAGCTTTCCATTTAAAAAAATATATATTCTGTGCCTAATTTCCTTCCTTTGAAATTATTAAATTATGTCCTCACTGAAACAGCTGATTTTGCGATCAGCTGTTCATCATAACAAAACACTACAATCACCCGAAACTGATAGACGATGACCGCACATATTAAATTCCCCGTCCATAATGTGACATATCAAACTTCGCATTGTACTATGAGGCTAACAATCCCGGATGTTGGGAATCCCCAAAGCGTGACGCGTCCTTTTCCACGCCCGGTAGATTTGCGAGAGGTACCGAAATCAACTCAAGTTTTGAGCCAAATCTGGACATCAATTTAGCTTTTTAGCACTTGGAATTACTAGCAAACGTTTCATTAAAAGCTTCCATCATTGTTCTTCAAAAATCCTGGATTTATACATGCGATTTTAAGTCATGGAAAGTAAGCTTTCCAACACCAAAGTATGCTCCGTGCGTGTGCAATCGGAATTTTATGCCGTGGATGTCATGAATACATGCAGTGACAACAAGGCAAGTTTTTCTTTATTTTACGGAAATATTCACATACCCTGATCAGAAATATTAGGCCATAGTCGAACGTCATCTTCCCATGTGTCCATGACAAAATATCGATGAAATATAATAAGATAAAATACACGACATTGGAAGTTGAAAATGAGTTAAAATGTCACTTGTACTACATGTGTTGTGTTGCGGTGTACGGCGATCAGCTGATTGGCATTGTTAAATACCCCGCGGGGACACCGCAGCTATGGCGGTGTCGATAGAGGGCCAAATACATGAATGGGCCGTCGGATTCGTGTATATCTTGCTTTGCCAAGTACAAAGGCTCATGGGTTGCATATCATTATTCCATCATGGACATTCTTGAAGGCATGTTACAATGCAACATTTAGTTAAAATGATGTACAAATTACCTAATATATTGGGTCTTCTGATTTCAGTACCTCCATGACCAAGATAGTTAAAGAGGTACTTTTCTGTGGTGCATACTTACAGATCTGTCCTCCTTACGTCAAAGCCATAGACTTCATCGAGCAAGCTGATCTGTTCCTTGTCTGACATATTGGAGAACACTGATTTAACCTCCCACTGGGGTTGAGTATAAACCTTTCTATTCCAACATTGCTTTTAGATTGATTTCTGCGTTTGCCTAGGTATAAAACAAAGTCATCCATGGTCCCGTAAGCAATTTCCCCAGGAGAACCAGGCACTGGATTTTTGCCTTTGCCGTATCAGTTTCAAAGTCCTTTGCTGATGTTTTCTCTCAAACCACCACAGGATACAACACCACTTTTGAAGAAGTTTAAAAAAACACCCATAATTATGATGAAATAATGCCACAAATGTGGAATAATATGTGCATACGATTTTGTGATATCTTGGTTATGAGTCCCTTAGGAAGTTGGTTGTCTGTAAGAGAAACCTTGAATCCATTCGGATCTTCCTTTCTATCCTTAAATCTGAATTTATTCACCTGGAGGATGACATTTGCAGCGATGCAGTCTTTACCAAACAGGTGACCCTTTGTAGTTTCCAGTGATTTTAAAGCTGAGCGACAAGCTGAAGAAATCGAGTCCAAAGGATGAAGATGGCAGTTCAGCTTATTCACCTGTTTGTTCCATCGCAAGTTCACTTATTCAATTGTAGCGTGCTTGACTGCTGCTCTATCTTGTCTTGTCTTGGTACTGTCCAACACCCACTGTTAGGCGAGTCAACCGGACAGGATACTGTGCGCATGCGTATCTTTCTTTGGATGATATCCGATACAGGCACTAAGAAGTACTATTTTTGTACCAACACATCTGATTTGTGTTTGCTTCCCATGTTTTCTGATTTCTTTGGCCACCTGTGCTGCTTTTCCCCTCACACCTTTAACACCCTCTAAAACAACTTTTAAGTTGTTTTAGAGGGTGTTAAATGTAAAACAAAAAAAGGTACTTAAAAGTACCACAGCAAGTATCTTCAGTACTATAAGATTATAACTATTAGAAAATGTGCATGTAAGCCCTTAGAATACTTGCATTTGTCAACATGTAGTACAATTTGTACCATACTTTTAGCACCTGAAGTACAGTCACTTATTACTTATCCTTTGTATTATGAATGTTGAGCTTATGCACAAGAGTTATAACTGGTCGTGGGATGGCATCATCATCTTAGATGTTCAGTAGAATCTTTTGACAGAACATCATAATCTTTCCCAAGCAACATGGTCTTTCCCTAGAATAAAAAAAATATATAACACAAACATCCACATGGATAAAGTGGGAAAAAACTCATCTCTGCTTGCCACTACCTTGCCATTCACAATGAGCTGGTACTCCTCTGCCTGAAGTATTCTTCTGAAAAACATGACAACCAAATTGCCATTTTGTAAACAAAAGCTCCAGTCTTTGTGACTGTTGCAGATGTGATAGTATAGCTCTCTCAGGAAAACAACCACAGTGTCAAATAGATCCTTCAGTGCATCATTGGCGGCCAACTCTAGCTTGTGACTGAACAATGAATTCCTATAACCTATTCAGCGCTTGAAGATCGGAACAACTGTATGAGTCCTTTCTTTGACCCAAAGTTAATACTTGCCCTGTCAGCCCCTGCCCCTACTGTTTTCTTGTACAGAGCAGATTCCTTCAAAACAACCACTAGTGTGTCAATGTACACCTCGTCGTTCGGGTACTACTTATTCCAGCAATGTTACATCAAACACAATCCATTTTATTTTTTTGCTTAAACGTGAGCTACCAAAATGCTATGGATACATGCTTACCTTCGTCAGTGTCCTTTTAATAGTTGTTTTCCTGCAGCAGGGTTGCCGCAAAAAGAAAACTTTAATCACATCAACTGGTTGAGTTCCTTCAGCCATAAGTCTCCTATGTTTTCCCTGCAGCAAGGTTACCACAAAAGAAAACTTTGATCGCATCAACTGGTTGAGTTCCTTCAGCCATAAGTCTCCTATGTTTTCCCTGCATCAAGGTTGCCGCAAAAGAAAACTTTGATCGCATCAACTGGTTGAGTTCCTTCAGCCATAAGTCTCCTATGTTTTCCTGCAGCAAGGTTACCGCAAAAGAAAACTTTGATCGCATCAACTGGTTGAGTTCCTTCAGCCATAAGTCTCCTATGTTTTCCCTGCAGCAAGGTTGCCGCAAAAGAAAACTTTGATCGCATCAACTGGTTGAGTTCCTTCAGCCATAAGTCTCCTATGTTTTCCCTGCAGCAAGGTTGCCGCAAAAGAAAACTTTGATCGCATCAACTGGTTGAGTTCCTTCAGCCATAAGTCTCCTATGTTTTCCCTGCATCAAGGTTGCCGCAAAAGAAAACTTTGATCGCATCAACTGGTTGAGTTCCTTCAGCCATAAGTCTCCTGTTTTCCCTGCAGCAAGGTTGCCGCAAAAGAAAACTTTGATCGCATCAACTGGTTGAGTTCCTTCAGCCATAAGTCTCCTATGTTTTCCCTGCAGCAAGGTTGCCGCAAAAGAAAACTTTGATTGCATCAACTGGTTGAGTTCCTTCAGCCATAAGTCTCCTATGTTTTCCCTGCAGCAAGGTTGCCGCAAAAGAAAACTTTGATCGCATCAACTGGTTGAGTTCCTTCAGCCATAAGTCTCCTATGTTTTCCCTGCAGCAAGGTTGCCGCAAAAGAAAACTTTGATCGCATCAACTGGTTGAGTTCCTTCAGCCATAAGTCTCCTATGTTTTCCCTGCAGCAAGGTTGCGCAAAAGAAAACTTTGATCGCATCAACTGGTTGAGTTCCTTCAGCCATAAGTCTCCTATGTTTTCCCTGCAGCAAGGTTGCCGTAAAAGAAAACTTTGATCGCATCAACTGGTTGAGTTCCTTCAGCCATAAGTCTCCTATGTTTCCCTGCAGCAAGGTTACCGCAAAAGAAAACTTTGATCACATCAACTGGTTGAGTTCCTTCAGCCATAAGTCTCCTATGTTTTCCCTGCAGCAAGGTTACCGCAAAAGAAAACTTTGATCGCATCAACTGGTTGAGTTCCTTCAGCCATAAGTCTCCTATGTTTTCCCTGCAGCAAGGTTGCCGCAAAAGAAAACTTTGATCACATCAACTGGTTGAGTTCCTTCAGCCATAAGTCTCCTATGTTTTCCCTGCAGCAAGGTTACCGCAAAAGAAAACTTTGATCGCATCAACTGGTTGAGTTCCTTCAGCCATAAGTCTCCTATGTTTTCCCTGCAGCAAGGTTGCCGCAAAAGAAAACTTTGATCGCATCAACTGGTTGAGTTCCTTCAGCCATAAGTCTCCTATGTTTCCCCTGCAGCAAGGTTGCCGCAAAAGAAAACTTTGATCACATCAACTGGTTGAGTTCCTTCAGCCATAAGTCTCCTATGTTTTCCCTGCAGCAAGGTTGCATAAAAGAAAACTTTGATCGCATCAACTGGTTGAGTTCCTTCAGCCATAAGTCTCCTATGTTTTCCCTGCAGCAAGGTTGCCGTAAAAGAAAACTTTGATCGCATCAACTGGTTGAGTTCCTTCAGCCATAAGTCTCCTAAGTAATGTCAATTGTATTTTAGTTCAGCTTCATAGGTGAGCCGCTTCTTAGCAGCAGCACTACCATCTAAGCCAATTTTGGAGTTACCGCTTCTCACAACTTCCTTTAGGTTGGCCTTAATTTGTGTGACAATTACGTTATTAAAAGCTTTTGCCATCTTTCCATTGTTGTATGCTTTTGTTATATTCAATCCCATGTCACCACTTGTTTCCAAAAGAGCATTGCATACCCATTTCCAGATCAGTTCCAATTTGGTTCTCTTCTAACTTTAAAGATCCAGAACATTTGCTGCAAGTGTTTGGTATTTCCATTGTTGTTAGCTGTTTAAGCAAGTGCCAACAGCAGTTGGGAAAAAGAAGAAAAGTTTTTGCCAAAGGAAGCTGAGATCATTTTGTTTTTGCCTTATAAAAGTTAAAATGTTTCTCTGAGGCAAACCTTTTTTCGTAATTTGGCCTTCATGAGTTAACAGAATGCATCAATAATGTAATATTTTACTCCCCATCACATTTACTGACATTATCTTTGCAACATGCTTCTGTTGGTTAGTCTGGTAAAGGCCGCTGCAAGTTTAACTTGGCAATGTTGTCAACACACTCCTGTAAGGCTTTAAGTTCTGGGCCAAATACGACTTCCAAGTTGGCCCGGTTATCTTTCCCTTCAAAATACCCTATGAGCTTTGCAAAGTCAATACCGTGTCGGTCCTTCTGGTTGATTACTTGTAGTTTTAATTTATTTTCCCCCCCCTTATCTGCAGCAACATGAAGCCATAATTTGTTGTGTTTCAGATTGTCTAGGTAAATTAGCTGATTTGCTCGATACAACTCACCAACAATTTGTGTCACAACTTACAAAGTGAACAAAGTCACCAGTTGACAACATCACGGTACCACACTCATATTGATATTCTATAGTCTTGAGTTCTTTTCGCATTTTGTCGACACTGCCGAACACATCCCACCCCACTTCTGTTTTAAACACCTGTTTTAAGACCCGCCACATGCGCAATGTCATTCTTTGTTGAATTTGCCCACAACCTTCAACCCAGCCTCTTCAGCTGCCAAGGCATACCCTTTTTGGTCTCTGGCGATTGTGTTTACACGCTATGGATGAATTGAATCATTATTGTTGCCGGCATTATTGATTGTTAGTATTGATATGATTTTCTCTACTTTTTCAATTATTTGAGTTTATTTTTTGTTCTTTTCCCGGCACTTCCACTCCCACATTGCACTTTTGGTATTTTTAAGAAGCGTTTTTCTTTGCCTGCTCCAACCTGTGGAATGACTATGCAGCCATCACGGTCTACATTCTTTTCTCTATTTTTGATTAGCTTTCCGAGTAGCTGTTTTTGTGGTCTAGATAGTTCACCATCAGATACATTAGTCAACTTGGACAGATCCTTCCTCCTTTGCCTTTCCATATTTGGCATGTTATTTTGCATATCAGGTAATATGAAATTCACAATAAGCATCACAATTTCATGGTCATCCAAAATGAGAAAATGTTATTCACTACCGTACCAGTTAACTTCATCCCAAAAACAACACTGGCAAATAACTCATGTGCTTGTGTTGGTTGCTTGTGGATATTGTAGAATTTAAACTGGGTATGACTTTAAACTGCATCCAGGCAGCGTAGGGAGGTTGTGTGGGGGTTAGCCAGTCCCAAGCTAACGTCTATAAAATGCACACAAAAAGCCGATATTACCTACAATGCAACTGGCGGATCCGGTCTGGGAGCAGTCTGTATGGTGGAAATGGCGCTGATCATCAAAGGATCTTACGGCATGTTTCCAAAAGAGCTTATTTCCAGATCAGTTCCAGTTTGGTTCTCTTCTAACTTTAAAGGTCCAGAACATTTGCTGCAAGTCTTTGGTATTTCCATTGTTGCTAGCTGTTTTAAGCAAGTGCCAAAAGCAGTTGTTGTCTTATCATCCTTGTAGTCTTCATAACTGTTGACAGGTATGTAGCCATTATTGCCAGCTTGCTGTTGTTTCTCCTCTGCCTCTGCTTTTTTTGTGCACCATCTAATTCCAGTTCCTCTTCACAGTACTGCAATGCAATATCCTTGTCTTTTGTTGCGCTGTAAAAGTCAACATGTATACAGATATGCCATGATGATAAATTTGATGCAGTCAACCTTTACCATAGTCAAGCTTAATAAGCGCATGACCATTTTAAAAGCGCTTACATTTTTGCCAAAGGAAGCTGCATTCAAATATTTCTTTTCTTTTTTCCAATGAAAATTGACAGGCCAGAGATACCCAAGTCAATAATGTAATATCAAAATGTAAACTTACTCTACATCAATTTCTAGAAGTTCTTCTACTGTAATGGACCTCAGTATAAATCAACATTGCTAACGACTGGCCCAAAGTTACCGGCAGTGATACGGCATTTGTGGAACATTCTCCACACTGAACTGTGTCTTTGTCCTCTTGTCTCTTTCTGAACTGCAAGAATTTGACCTTCATTTACTTCCATCAATTTCAAAAAGCGAGCAAGTTGGTTTGAGGATAACAAAAAATCTTGGTTTCCCAGGATCATATTAACAGTAGTAGCTGGAAGCTGGGCTGTGTCTGGTTCTGTGGCTAGCAACCACCTCATGCCACATGTTATACCATCAAGAATTAACTTGGCTTGGAAGTTTTCCAGGTTCCTATTGTTTCCAGATCACATTACGGTTTAGCTACCTGGAGACTTTTTTTCAGCTCCGACCGGCGATTAGTTGAGAATCGACGGTCATTATTTTCCCTAACTTTACTCTTGCAGCTGGTATTCCTTATCAATAACACCATATGCAGCGCATACCGAGGCATTTGACTGGATAGTAAAACTCGCTGTCTAGACGATGCACTAATTGTTGTGCTGACCATGAAGTGAAAAAGTTACGCACTGCAGATAGTTCTCAGTAAATAATTCAAACAAACAAATATTATAATAATAAATATCAATCTGAAATACATGCAATGCATTTCAATTGATGTGGCATTTTCTTCTTTGAAATGATCAACAACCCGCAATAAATACAAATACTCCCCCTTTACGATGCATCACAATAATAGTAATAATCATATTAATGCGCGTCAATGAATGTAAACAGTTCACCAACAACATGATCGATCATCGAAGTTGCAACATCATTCTTCGCGGCAGAATTCAGACATACTGTGAATGAAACTTCAATTTTTGCCTGCAAATTATATACTTTTCTGTGAGTATGATTCTTTATGTACACTAAAATTTGATTGTATTAAAGAGTTAAGACCGACTGGATGATATTATTTATTCGCTAGAGCTTCGAAAGATGCTTCAACTTTCATGACACCTGAATCTTGAATCGTATTAGTAAAACATGTGTGTATTGGCACAGTGCCATTGTCATCGCATCATAAAATGCTTTTTGAAGTACATTGTAAATATTAGGCTACATGCTGTAACATGCATTGCATGCATGCAATGATCCGACTTTTTGTCTGAAATGGAATGGAATGGAGTTTGCCAATGCTTCTAAAATCATTGGACTAGTTTTTTAAGACGGAATTCGAGAGCAAGCATAAAAATACGTCAGTGATGATACTACACACTGTCCATGCACGCTTCGACCCCTCACTGTACTTTGTTATTATTTGGATTTGACTAGACTCTAACTCAGGGAAAATAATTAACACAAATTCACATGAAGCTGATATTTTGCAATGGACAGATATTTTTAATTTTTAGGCCTACTATAATATAGTTGAGACTTGTATTAAACAAGCTTATTTTTTTAACACCATTCTTGTTTTCTTTTCTTTTTTTCATTTCTCACAGGTCCAGAATACCATATCAAGTTAAACACATGTATCAGAGATGTATGTCAATGCAAATACCATTTAGTTGGAACCAATATAGACTATGCAGGTGTTTGTGGGTTTTAATTCATTTGACACAAGAAATTGAGGAGCAACAATGAATTCTTGATTAGAAATGATCAAAATACTCGTACTTCAGTGAATCGTGCATTTGCATGTTGAACAAGTTCACTGCAATGTTAATTGAGAAATAATTGCCTAGCTGTGAAGTGTGAATGTTAGAGGAAATTTCCTGCAGGATTTTACTGGATGGATCTTATTTATTGTACTTGATATTGAGAGTTTCCGTGAGAGTTCGAGGTCTAATCGAGGATTCATACACAAATAACACAAACCATACTTGATGAACACATTAAAATGCACAGATGAACAAAAGGACACTACGGTAATAATACTAATATCAGAACAGCATGAGAACAATTTATATTATTTTGATTAATTAATACTAATTACAAAAAAATTGTGTCTAAAAAACTCTGTTCTATATAGGGCCTACGCCCGCCCAGGTTCTATGGATGGACAGACAGACAGACTGGTTCGGTTAATCTGGATTTTTTTCCTTCTGGAAGTGGGTATATGATCACAAAAATATTGATTTAAAAAAAATACTTTCGGTAAAAATTAACACTTACGCCAAAATACGACTGTGTTTTAATTCTAATTCATCTAAAAAAATCCAAAAGGCTAAATCTGGGTTGTTCGGGGCTGTAGAACGGGTTTTTTTCGTAGCCTGAAGTACACTCCAGGTGAATTTTAAAGGAAATGTTACCAATGATTTGATATTTTTTTATATGTACTGTAAAACACTTAAATTTCACGAGGTATTTAATTTTGCGAGGACCTGAAATTTGTGAAATTAAATCCCATGTGAAATATAAAATTTACATTGAAACTAATAGTAAATCTTCTGGATTCGTGCTTTAAATCCCTCAAAATATCCTGCATTTTCTCAATTTGTGAAATAAAGTACCCGCGAAATTTAAGTGTTTTACAATATGTATATTTAAACTCAGGACCAGGACTTTTGAGTATGGTATATACATGTAGTATGAGATCATAATGATTTTGAATTTTGAAGCACACTGAATAATAATCACATTTCAGATGGACGGTAGACAATGGTAGACCTACATGTTAAAATTATTGTAAAAAGACAATATGAAAACCTGGGGGGGGCACTCAACTTTGAAGTGACGGTATGTGCCTGTCAATAGGTCCCTCTTTTGAAGTCGACTATACCCGATGACCCCTTTTTTAAAAAGCCATACCCGATGACCCCCCTTTTTTTTGTTCCGGCTACCCAATGACCCCCTTTTTTGGTTGCGGCTACCCAATGACCCCCTTTTTTCTAGAATAGCATCATCAAAATGCAACAAAAAAATGCCGAAACTGTCAAATGTTTTCAAAATTATGCCGAAATTTTCAAAATTTTCTACCCGATGACCCTTTTTTTAAAATCTTATACTCGATGACCTCGTTTTTTCAAAATATTGTACCCAATGACCCCCTTTTTTTAAATATTGTTTTGTACACGATAGGCCCCTACTTCGCGACTCGGTAGGCACATACCCGTCACTTCCAAAGTTGAGTGCCCCCGATGAAAACTAAGATGTAATAACAAAGGGGACGAATCCTCACAATATTTTTTTCTCGTCATTTTTTCCTGCATTTCAATATAAATGTTATTATTATCAGCCAGAAAAATAAATAAAATAAATTATATATCAGCCAAAAATAAATTAATGTGTAGCTTCTGCATCTGTTCTCTTTGTTGTATTGTAGACCATTAAACAAGTATTTTATGTAAATTGCTGAAGTTTGGCCGTGTTGTTTATCCAATTCATTCAACCATGTGCCTTCATCATCCTTGGCCCGGCGCGACCCGACCCGGCGTCTCTCAGGTTCATTGAACTGGTAGCGATTGTTTTCGACCAATGAAATAGAGCCTCATAAATGCACAAGCACACATCGGTAGTCCTAAAACCGATCGCTTGTCGCTCAGTGTCAGCGATGGGAGTGTAAAATCAGCTTTTAATTTACAAAGGTCATGGACGCGAGACGGATGTATTTCGATGTAAACATCAACGCCCGGGGTTGAATGACTGACTTCAGAGTAGGTATGCCACATGTATATGTAGTATGAACGCAAATTTAACATGGTTGGTGGGTTGGGGTGTGCAAAACTTTGAGTTTAAAAATAACTTTCAAGAGATTTGTTTAAATTTGAGTTTGAACTGTCATGCATACCGATCCCGGGAACGAGTCATTGGGTGAGTCATATTATTAAAATAATAATATTAGAATATGCCCTTTGCCAAAATTATTGAGTTGATTCCAGCATGCCAGTGAAAACCCGGGTATACTGGGGAAAGACCCAGAAAATTGAACAAAATAATACTAGCGTAGCATGCGAGGAGAACATCTTGAGTATTCGAGGCTTTTACCAACTTTTAGTGTATACGATACTAATGTAACTGGGAAAGATTTACCGACATTCTACAGTCTATGGAGGGACTGTGTGGACAAGTTATGGTGACCTCGCAATACCTCCGGCGTGTTTACGCTAGAGGTGAGCTCCCGTCTGAACCTAGATAGTGACTGAACAAGCCTAAACAAAACAAAGTAGTTCCGTCCATGGTCCATGAGCAAGCTTCACACGCCCACCTGTTCATACTGGTCAATAGTGACAGCTGATGGTGCACATGCTGCGTAGCCCATGGCAATACTAGGCTGACAGCTCATGACAGGATTTTTTCAAAAGTCTCCAGGTAGAAAGACGTAATGAATACCTGGCTCCATAGTCATGATACAATGACTGACGGCCGCTAAAATCCCTCCAACTCGCAAAATACTTTAATAAGCTTGACTATTTCAATTGATTTGTTTACAGACAACTTTAAATGTGTAGCTCGTGCCAATTTGCGATTGTAGGACACTTTGACCGATGACCTCACCATAGCGAAAACCGGACGTTACAATGGCAATTCGGCTTATTTCCCAAAATGTCACTAGATTCCATTATTTTGATTAAGACAGATTCTACAACTGAGTGGTCAAAGGATACAGTTTTCTTATTTGGACATGAGGATACTACTAGATTATGAAGAACATATTTGTTAAGTGGGAGAAACCAGTCATCTGGATTGGGATGTGAATATACAAAATTGTAATTGCAATAATAAAGTATATAAAAATGAAGTGATACTTATAATGCCATGATGAATTAGGGCCTACATAAATCTATTAAATGAAAATACAAATAATTATAAATCCAATCAGTTAGCATAGTCTTTTACAAGCAGACAACAAGGTAGTATATCCTTGATGTACAAGTTTTTTGGTAAGAGTTCACGTCTATGTCACCATTGGACTCCTCTCTGCAAGCCAAAAAGTTTCATGGTTGATCAGTGCATGATCTCTAGCTTCGTCAGAAATTCATACATCCCAGTCTTCGTCTAACAGTTCAGCTAACATGTCTTTGTTTGGCAGTTGATATTTTGTTAGTCCCTCCTCTATTGCCTTCTCACAAAAGATAAGAAATGTCTCATGCTGTACCGGGATACTGATCGCCATCCCAGAGTCGGTCCGTTTAGAAATACTCAGCTGGTCCTGAATCTGTTTAAAAAAGCCCAAATGAAAATATAATTAACTAAAGAAGCCTACAAGTAGTGGACTATCTGTAACCTGCAGGTATATAAATCACCAATTCAGTTTGACAGGTCATTCAAAATTGTCGCAAACAATCATTTTAATTTTGAAAATTAAAAGCCTACCATCAATAAATCGTAATTGCCTACTCTTGTAATGATCACTTCTCAAATTAAAAGAATAATTATTTCAGTTTTTATAGCATGTGACATCTATGTAAATATGCTCAAGGCACTGTGATGTACTGCTGCTGCCTGAAAGGCACTAGGGTGTTTAAATAAATAAATTTAGAAAAACAAAAAACAACATGTACATATGAACATGAAACTGGATTCTAAAATGTAATCTTATCTTATTCAAGTATTGCCAAATATTTTGGTACCTAAAAATAAATGTAGCATTTGATTATATAGCACCTTTTCAATTTGTCCGAAGCGCTTGTGCTGCAAGTATGATATATCACATCATGTGACTGCCAATAACAATGGCTACACCTTTCAGTTCCCATTATACACCTGGGTTGAGTGGAACAAGCGAGGTGTCTTGGTCAAATGTACACAAAACATTGGCCAAGACAGGGTTAAAACCAGCAACTTTGTGATCACAAGTCAGATGCCCTTACCGTTAGCCCATCATGCTCCCTGATTGTAAATATCGTGTTTCTCCTAGGCAGATGGCATGTGACCTTGGTTGGCTGAAGCTTGAAAGGACCAGTTGATTGGGGGGGGGGGGTAATCTGGTCAGTCATCTCTTTGAACAGCAAACCTGGTATACCGTCTGAACCAGTAGCCTTGTTTGCTTTGATCTTACTCGGCAGCTTAGCGACTTCTAATTTGAGTATTGCGCATGTCTCCTTGGCAGTTCCTCCAACTTGCTGTCTTGCTCCACAGACCACATTGTAATGTCTGATTTTCTGTTGCCAACTTCACCTCCATTAGTGTGAGTGCCTTCTTTGTTGTCCCATCATATTTAATTGTAAGATTATCTGTCACATGCAACCACTTAGATAACTTTTTTTGTTGCAGTGCATGCTTTAACATCACCTTTTACAGTGTTGTGATATGTTGCACTTGGCATTGGGCCATCTATCTTTTTCCTGGAGAATTATTCTGTAACTTGTTTTAAAGCAGCACTTGCATTTCTTTGAGACATGCCATACCTCTTCAGTATCATTGAACAGATGCAGATGGTCTGTTCTGTGGGTACTCTTTCTTGTTCTTTTTGGTGTGTATTTTCTCCTCTGTGAGTTCTGTAAGTCTTCTGTTGCTTTGTCAAGTGCATTCTCTAAATGATACACAGTTACTAGGAGGCCCATTTACGAATTCTATTAATATGGCTTAAAGCAGCTTTTTACAGAGTCAACTGTCGTATACTCTTGCTTCTAGTTTGTTTAGTTTCATGGTTTCCTTCAAATCTTGTAAGATTAATCAAAGATTGATTAAATCCTTGCTACAGAAGGTCGGTACTGGTTTTCTGCATAAATCAAGTATCTTCCACCTACTGTCAGTTTGAAGAGAGTTGAGCCCGACTGATTGGTTGATGAATAGAAAGCGCGGAACTTTGAACCTTGAGTACATGTGCAGATTAATTTATCAGTCTTGTTCCTGTAATACTGTCCTTCTCAAACCCCAACTCCTTCTCTGCTGCTTGGGTCATGGCAACTGCTGTATTATTGATTTTGTGTAGCGAGCAAGTGAAGGAATAAACTAAAAACTTGCTCTTCTGGGCTGTTGAGTGACTCAGAATATTGGCGTATCTTTCACATAATTGTCACCAAGTGTGTCTAAAACGGTACTCTTCTTACAACAGATTGTATAACATTGCATGATACACCCTTGTTAAGCAAGTCAAAGTAAACCAGTCTTATCTCTGCATTGTAGTGATTTTTATGTTTAGTTTCAAGAATATTTAAGTCACTTAGCCTTTGTTGAAGGTCTTCATTATTGCTCTTCAATTTAGCGACAATGTTGTCGTGAAGTTTTTGTGTTATTTCTTTGTCCGACTCAAAATTATGAAGCATGTGTGTATCTTACTGTCTCTTCTGTTAAGCTTCTCCTAGAGTTTATGCTTGTCATTAGTTACCTTGTTGGCATACTTGTTTGCTTTTATTGCATCACACTCTATCTTCAGCTATGTCCATGAGCTCCACACACTTTTCTTTCCACAAGTCAACTGCTTTATTCACTTTTGACTTCTCGGCTTGTGTCTTTTTCAACAGAGTTGTTGTTTCTGATGAGAATTTGTTTTCTAGCCAAAGTGAGTGAAAGTGTATTCTTGCAAAAAGACCAGTTGTCCATTTCTCTCTATTCCAGAATCTGGTGATACTGCTAGAAATGGGCGAGTTGTATCAATTACAGTTTCTTGGTGATCTTCTGTCGCCTTTTCTTCAAGATAATGCTTGGTTATTGTTTGCTTGGAATCTAAGCCAATCTGGGTGGTAGTTGAGATGGCTGAACAATTGTGCAATATTATCTGTATCAGTGCGGTTGTATAATTTGTAAAAATAACACACTCTCACAACTGTACATCCCGTAATACAAAAGTTTCTTGAAGTAAAGCAGTCTGAAAGTCTGCTCCGTAGCAAAGTACTCTTTTGAATGAAATCTTGCTCTTCTTTTGAAACAGTAAGGACTTTATTTCAATGCTTCTAGTCTTGATTCATTACATAACCACTCACAGGCAGATAATCCTCAAGTATTTACATACATATTGTCTAGAATAATGCTAATTGCCTGTCCAGTGTTGAACTGTACCTCCTCATCAACATACGCATATATTGCAGTATTAGGGGTGGGCGAATGAAACCATTTTGGGGAAAATTAATTTTGGACGAGTGCATTCTATGGCCATTTTGGCTGCTGAATCCAAATCTAATTAGTTTTTTGGCCTCAGATGACATCTGATATTGGTTTCTAGCGTTTTTTCAAAATGGCCGCCAAAATGACCCAAAATCACTATTTTCGCATATAAGACTTCAAATATCTGAGCAACTCTAGCTTGTAATATGTCTAATCCTATGTTTTCATGGTCCCTGAATCCAAAAATAGATAAATTAGACCTGTTGAAATGTGTATATTCTCCGCTTGGGGTAAAACTGTATTTTTTACCATTTTTGGTCAAAATTACCCCACAAATCACTATTTTTTGTTTATTAGCCTTCTTATTATCATGTAACTATAATTGTAATATATCTAACCACATGTTTTCAAGGTCTCTGAATTCAGAAATAGATAATACAGAAAAGTTGTACCATATATAATGTCTAAATATGCTGAAAATAACTAATTTTTAGGCATTTTTGGTCAAAATTACCCTAAATCATAAGGATTTCAGATATTATTACAATTGTGAGTTTGTTGTGACTTACACATGTTTGGGCGTATTCATGGTTTCACATGGTCAATTACACTGTACATTGTAACAAAATTCAAATATAATTATATCAGGAGTTACATCACTCATGTTGTTAAAATTTGGGGGAAATATTTTGACAAATTTTTGTAAAAATTGCCAAAATGCCCAAGTTCAGTAAAGTATACGCTTGAAACAGTAACAGTCTTGCTTAGGCTATTCATATGGATAATTTAGCGTACATGAATTTTTGAACCAGTGCTAAATTACCTATCATGTTAACAGTACATTCAGTAGTAGATTATTAATGTCTTCAGTGACATTATCTTCTGGTCTCAGTGCATTTCTAATTGATGCTTTCAGTTCCTCCACAGAGAATTTTTCCATCTTAAACTTGCCATCTACTCCTTTCACGCGCCTCATCTGCCGAATGTCTGGAGCTACTGTGAGCCGAAGATAAGAAATTTCATCCAGGAGTTGCTTTTCTGCAAGATGTGGTAAAATGTCCAGGTCATTTGGAGTGAGTGGGCCATTATGCTGCTTGCATCTTTCTAAAACTGTTAGAGTTTTACTGGCCTTCTTCTTCTTAAGCTCCTCCTTCTTGTGGAGTGCAAGTTTCTTTGTAGATTCAACAGTTGCAAGAAAGTCTGCTTCTAGCTTTTGCACTGCATTCACCTCTTCAGAACAACGAGCCCACTTCCACCTTGCCTTTCTCTCATCTAATGTTTTCAATTCAAATTCAGAATCTACTAGAAGACCACTACTTGCAAGAAGATTCTTTCTTGAAAGAGTTTGGATTGAAGTACTTCCACCAGTAACTTTGATCCTGTGGTCTAGCTTTGAAAATTCCGACTCACACCCTAAGTTGGTCAAAGGAGCATACTTCATGTCATCATCTCCATCATCATCTGTTCTTCTGAAGTATTCAGTCTTGGACATTTGGTTCTTCACTGCATCAATAACTTCTTCAATTACAGCAGCAACAAGTCTATCTCTTCCAGATCCTGCTTCTCCTCTCTTGTCCAACATAATCTTCTCTAACTCAGCTAGTTTGCCCTCAAGGAATTTCTTCACACCTGCCCATGTTCTGTCTACATTGTCTTTATCACCCATCTTGTCGATTCCTAGTAGTTCCATCATTGGGAAGATGATCAGATCACCCATCATTGAGTAAATCTCAGAACAGCAGGTGAACCACTCATTCTGAATAAATGTAGCAACCGCAAGAACAAGCTTGTTACTGTTGGTGTCCACGACTGCATTGAAGAACGACTGGATTGATTCACGCCATGTCAAGTACACTTTTGCTAGTTCTGCGATTCTACCAAATCTATTAGCTACTGAATCCTTTGAATCCTTCAGACTGAAGTTTGTTATCTGCCATCCAAGACTTGAAATCATTGTAGAGGGACACTGAATGCTGAGCGTGGCTAGGAGAAAGTAACTTGGAGATAGCGATTAAACCCAGTGTATGGATTGAGGATCGTGGGGATAGAAAGATCTTCTCTCCTGCTGAGACCTCCAGTAGCTGGTGTACACCAATCTTCTGTTCTGTGTTCTTGAAAACCTTATCTATCGCATGATCTATACACAAGATTATATGAGCACAGCACTTCAGCATTTTGGTTGGGTCTACTCCAAGGGTCTGAAGAAGCACTTCACAGTCCGCAGCACGGTCTGTCATCCAGAAGTCTATCTCTGATTTCAACTCTTCAATTGTTGATTTGGCAAGGATGGCCAAACACTTCAGCTTAAATTCGTAAGCTTTAGCTCCGTCTTTGCCGCTATGACTCACATTTTCCACATAACCTGTAGTCAGTGATTTCTTTTTACCTGAAGGCCCAACTATGGTGATGTGGTCTGCTTTAACATCGTAATGACGATGACCAGCTGCCTTTGTGGTGTCATCTAGGCCTACTGTTACAATATTGTCTTCTTTGTGGAGGATTTGTTGGGCAACATACTCTAGGGTTAGGTAAGATGCGTCTTGTAGATATCGCATAATTGAGCTGCGACTTGGAAACACATAGGTCAAGTCAGAAGACAGGCGATGGACTCCTGGCGCCATTGGTGATGATTCTGTCAGATCACTTTCTTCGTCACTTTCAATTTCATCATCTTCATCATCATCTTTGTCATTCTGATGTTTCCAATTCTGACCAAACACCATATTAGCTACTCTAACTACTACTTTTGCAACCTCATCAGGTGACATCCTTGTCTCTGCAAGGCACTGCACAACACATCGCATCAAACTCTCATTCAGACTTCTTCTTCCAGTGCGTACTTTAACTTGTGGAAATGCAGAGCCCTGTTTTTCATCGGTGTCTGTAAGATTTGGTTCTTTTTTTGATGAACGAAGCTGTTTTTGATCTTTGAAGAGGGATTTCTTTGATGTCTGTGGCTCTGTAAAATTTGGATCACTTTCACTATCTATTGGAGCATTAAGAACTTCACTCATTTCTGATTCATCTAGTTGCTTTTGCTCTGCTAGTCTGCTCTCTGTTGCTGCTTTTTTCTTCTCTTCAGATTGTTCTCGCACATGTTTTCTTTTCTGCTGTCTCATCCAATGTCTTGGAACTGTGGAAGTGCATACAGCTTTGTATGATCCAAAGCAATTATCTTGGTAGAAATCTTCATCTTCTTTGGTCATCTTTACTTTAAATTCTTCTTCAAGTTGCTTTTGATATGCTGGGTCATTTGTTCGAATGTTGTAAGCCTGTTTTGTCAGCCCGTCATTGAATTCATTGGCACTTTTATACCATTCATCGCTTTTCTTCTTCTTCTTATTTTGCTCTTGTTTTCTGAGATTGTTGAAACGCTCATAGTCATCTTTAATTTTCTTTGCTACCGATCTTTCATGCATAGGATAAACATTCTTTGTGATCCAATCCTGCCTGAGCTCATCAGCAACCATTTTGCTGGCAGCTTCGCGAGACATTGCCTTCTGTCCCTTGGCTGGCCTTTTACATAGTGCAAGCATTCTACCGATGATCTGGTTCCCAGATGGTAATTTGCCAGTTGACTTGAACTCTGTGATTTCTTTGTAACTTTCATCAAATAGTTCCTTTCTAGTGGTACTGCGTGATTGTCGTTTTTCAGCCATGGTGGTGAGTTAATCTGAAAGTACTCAAGTTTCAATGTCAGTTTGCATTAGAGAAGTGATGCCACATGACTCCATTTGTCCTAAAGAAAGGAAAAAAGTACAGCCATCAGTTGATAAATACATGCAGATATCAGTATGAACAAAAAGAAATCCAAATCTGTACATGGTGCAAAATATTTACATTTTATGCATACAATTTTAGACCAAAATCGTATTTTCTGTATATTTTTGTTTAAAAAATGTTATTTTTCTCGGATATCACCCTACAAGTACCTCCAATGTCTTAAATATGTTCATATTTGAAATCAGCAGCCTCAAAAACATATAAAAAGACATATTACATAACATTTTTATACACTTTATTGCAAAAATATGTCAAAGTCATTTTCCCGCCATTTTTCAAAAAAAGGGCGGAAACCAATATCAAACTTCATCGCAGGTCAAAATGCTTGTCATATTTGTGTTCAGCAGCCAAAATGGCCATAAAATTCACTCATCCAAAAAAAATTGTGTCATTTGCCCATCCCTAGCAGTATGGATGTCATTTTTTTCAGGTGCAGAATCATCAAATAATATTGCAGTGTCATCAAGTAGATCATGTGGATTTGTCATCCATGTGTGAACCCAGTCATGAAAATGTGTATAGTACTTGTCTGTATCTATTACTGAAATTTCTTGATCATCCAGCATGGACATGAGAGGAAGTGAAATGTGTGTGTTAATTATACACATACCGCCAATGATCCCACTTGTTCCAAAGAAGGGAATCTAACTTGTGAATATTGGCAAGATAGTTGAAGACCATCTGGCATACCTTGAAAAATTCTTAGATCCGCTTCACTGAAAAGACTAAAGAAAATGTGTGTATCCTCGATGGAGTCTTCAAAGCCTTTGTAAGTTCTTTGACAAATCGTACAGCCACCTTTGAGGCCCTTGCCTTGTCTCTGTAAGCTGGGGTTGCTGTACGCAAGTTCTGCAGGTATTGCTGTTGCCTCTCTTGCTTTAGAATGTTTATTTTCCTGACCTGCCCAACAGGCAACCATGCCTGTGCCTACTCCCCAAGCCTCTCTGCAGGTATTGAGATGTCAGTGTCCCAGGCCACCTTGTCATCCATGATCGAGTGGCAATGGATAACAGTGTTGCCATCAGCGATTCTGGCATGTATGCCTGTGATCAGTATAATACACTGGAAAGCAGTGTAGAATGTATCCATCAAATAGATTATCTTCCCGTTCTTCAACACACATGATGCTAAAGTGACACCCTCTGCAATACCAAAATGAAAAATAAAATAAACAAAATATCCTACATTCAAATTATCATTTATCGCCATCAATTTCAAGAAGCAACCAAGTTGGTTTGAGGATGACAAAAAACCTTAGCTTCCCAGAATCATATTAACAGTAGAAGCTGGAAGCTGGTCTGCATCTGGTTTTGTGGCTAGCAACCACCTCGTGCCACATGTTATGCCATCACATTTTGACTTGGCTCAGAAGTAGTTACGATCTTCCTGTATTGGTTCCCGTAGAAGTGCCCTGAAGTGCTGAGATGGGAATAGTTTGTTAATGAGACGGACCAAACCTGAGGCTTCACTCTTGTTCCAAGTACAACAGTTGTCAGTTGATGAAATAGTTCTTATCCTATGCAATAGTACTGCACCCATGTGATGGCATTTATGCTGTCCCTGAGCACATTCACATCTGGCCCCACGCACAGTTCCATCATCATTCAAATCAATCTGAAATATCAAAGCGAAATATGTTTTGTAAAAATAAATGATCTAAAAAATAAATAAAATTGTGTGAACCGCCACTCATTAGCGCATAAGCAGAGGGTTGCTTGTTGGTCAGTCAAGTAGGAGGGGGTACACATGCTCATCCAGCCTGACATTACTACATTAACATTAATAACAAATTGGGAAAAAAGTTTGATTTCACTATGACGAATGGCCTCAGGATAATCGGAGAAAAATAATGTAGTACCCTTAATGTAACACAAATCAAAAACATAGTATGCACTGAGGAGTAGAAGGAATGCCCCGTCTGGTGACTGTGTTTCACAGACTTTTTGCTGCTCCATGCAGATAACATACTTTTTAGCAGCTCCAATGATATTTCCACCCTCAATGGATGAACATCCCAGATATAATATAATGTGTGTCTTTGTCATGAAATTTTGCTCTTTGCCATTTCAGGTACACAGACACTATAAGTAGGGCAATACTTTCCTTCAAAGCTGATGTTTGAACATTTTGAAATGTTTGAAAAGAGAGAAAAGTCACGCTCAGAAATATCGTTGTTCCTTCTAAGGTCTTCAGACTCAGACCATTTTCCATGAAGGAAAATCAAATACATGTAGCTGCCTTTCACACACAATTAGGAAACTAGAACAAAGAACAGAAATTAACTGTCACACACATGCTTGTTCTGGTGATATTTCAGCATACAGAGAGTCCTATACCTCATCTTTCACAGCTGGAGAGTCATGAAACAGGACCGCTGAACCATATGGGTGCAATCACTTGCCATTTCTTTAAGAAATGTTAACATGCAGTTGTGAGTAATATTGACGCAAGTCAAGTATGTGCTCTTTTTTGCTGGTGATGTTTTGAAGCGGTGATGTTATGTGCTTTTCAAGTAAGGCCATAGCATGCACCTGTGAGTAGAATGAGACTCACTTTAAATCAGCAATGACGGCTTTGTGAATTCATGCATCTCAGAGTGTGTCGGTGGGGATACACAGATGAGCCTGCTGTGAAGACAATGTTGAAGCGATTATGCTTGAATCAAGGAATGACATTTTTTTGGCCTGGTTCCAGCAAGTATTCAAAATTTTGGGGTATACCATGCATCTATACCCCAGCCCCTACCAACTTGCATGCAGTTCGCACAAGTCGGAGTCCTGCAGGCTTTTGACAGTTCCATTTTACAAACTCTTTTAGGTTTTTCTAATGAATCGCAAAGACAATGCATGACCGGTTGGATGGCTTATTGATTTCAAGTTATTGTCGGAGTCTATAATTAGTTCACGTACAGCTCTCTCTTTTGAAAATGTAAAATGCAAACTATGTAAGAAAAGTCACATTGTTCATTCAGGATGCGTAAATGCCAGTTACGACCCAGAACTGGTGTCAAGTCTCTGACTTTGATACATATTCTCCTACCCTCCTTTTGATGTGGTAGTGCGAGAATCGAGTCGAACTCCAGAGGTGTGCATTAAAGATGAATTTTTACTTTATCTTTTAGTCCGAAGTTGTAACTTTTTCTTAGTCTCCGACTTGATTTTCGCAAAGAAGACAGACTCTGGAGAACTGTCTATAACATCACCCTTCTGGACCCAACAATTATATGATGAGCTCCACCCAACTCATTGGGTCGGGTTTCCTCCAAGATCTGTAACAAACAAAAGGGATGCATATTTTATAATGAAAGACAAATAAACTTTGTTCGAAACATTTCATTTGCATTTTGAGATTTCCACTGCACTGTGTAGTGTATGCGGTTATACGCCAGATGACAAAGAAAGTGAACAAGAACATACGCCATAAGCTGTTTCTCTTCGTAACAAGATCATAATGTTTGCATTGCATAATAATACCGGCCACAGATATTCTTTTAAATGATTGAATTTTTGAAACATGTCCTACAGCATGCTGAACCGGTGCTATAAACTGTTTTCCCTGATTTAGAGCACCAACAACATGATGGGAAATATGTGCAGTAATTTTGGTTCTTTTAATCCTGGACTTGCTTTTCATGTGGTTGTATAATTCATACTCTTCAGTACCAAAACATAAAATAGTAGCACTAGCAAGATTTGGAATTTGTTGGTTTATGGCAATTGCTGCAAGTATTTGGTTCTCCACACCATTACAATTGTATTACATAGCATTATTTTAAGGCTATACTACAATTTGTTTGAGTCTTAAAATGAATTGTGATGATGCAATCTAATCTTTCTCATGGTGGTTGGGAAAAATTCCAACAAAGGCAACATCTTCCAACCCAACATCCATCCAAACACATGGCTGACAAATGCTAGTGACAGGTATAACCATTTTGAGCAGTTTACAAATAAATTGGTTGAAAATATCTTTACAATTCCCTCACTGCATTTCCATTTTGGCCAATCTCGTCATAATAGAATTCACGATTTACAAGTTTGACATACCTCCCGCCGACGATCCTGTCTTTGGTCCCCTAGCTGATGTTGTTCCCTGTTATCCGACGTCTCGCCGATCGTATGTGCCTCTTCTTCGTGTTGTCGCCCCTGGTTGATCAATATTTCATAGATTAAAAAAAAAAAACATGTCGTATGTTAATAATAAAATTATATTGATATGATGGAAATACCCATTGTGATACATATTTTAGTGGACATGCTTTTCCCTATCACACAATACAAAAGTTGATACTCAGAATACAAATTCAAGCATCATAATGTCAAAGGAAAATGAAGTTACAATTTCATCCTTTGGTTACGTCAAAGAGTTAACAAATTTTGCTGTAAAAATTAGAAATTAAGGTTGATGCATTTACATCAAAATATGCATGCGTCCTTGGTGTTAAAGATTGGGTAAATGGGTTGTTATTTCATAGTATTCTTTCCACAGTGCAGAAATGGGTTTCCAGTTTTGCAGAAAAAAAATATGATTGTATTACACAGCATTATTTTAAGGGTATACTACAATTTGTTTGAGTCTTAAAATTAATTGTGATGATGCAAGCTAATCTTTCTCATGGTGGTTGGGAAAAATTCCAACAAAGGCAACATCTTCCAACCCAACATCCATCCAAACAGATGGCCGACAAATGCTAGTGACAGGTATAACCATATGTTTTAAATACTTTAATCACTGGTATAAACTTCTTCATCCAGTGGTGCACTCTCACCCACATGGCCTGGTGGAGGGGCTATCACTGGTCGCCTTCCCATGAAAGTATGAATATCGTAAAACCACGGAAAGGCTTCAAGATCTACAACCCCCGCCCCACTCTTCCCCATCTCGTCTGATATTTTCTTGTATTTCTTTTTCAGGTCTTTAATTTTGTAATAGACGTGAGTACCGCTACAAGTTTCGAAGCCTTTATCATGAAGGCGAGTTGCGATCTCTTCCCATACAATTTTCTTGAGAATTTTGAGTCTATTTTATCTTGAACCTCTGGCTCGCTCCAGATACTGATCAGCGCTTTTGTTTCACCCTCAGACCAGTTTTTACTGCGTCCAGCTCCTTTGCCGCCTTTTTTATTCATTTCGGCAGATTTTCGGCTGCAAAGACGTTAAGAACTAGATGCAAAATGTGATTTCTCTCGTACAATGTACATGCAGTCACACTCGATCGCGTGTGATCGTAAACACACACATGTGTGTATCCACGTCATAGAGCGTCTGACCCGGAAGTTAATTTGTAGCGAGGTCAAATCTGGCGAAAAGGTCATTGTTTACCTTGACTGTTACCTCCAGTGCGATCCACACGTGCATCTACCTCGACTGCTCAGATCGGGTTAAGGATTTACCTTTGACTTTTTTCAGAGGTAAATCGGCCGGGTTAAGGTCGGGATAAACTGCCCCGACTCCTGTCCAGACGTGCACAAACTCGACCTTTATCATGAGCTTGCCCCGACTGGGCACTTTACTCGAGGTAAATACCCCTTTTCTCGAGTTGACTACCCTACGTCTGAACACGGCTAATATGACTACTTGTACTTTCATTTGTGCTTATACTGGCACAACATTGAAAATCATATACAGGTTTTTACTCTTCAGCTAAAAAGTTGGGTTCATGACATCCGCATTTTTCATGACAAAATGTGGGATTTGGACACTGTTTATAACACTTGATATTTATTACAACTTGGCCATAATGAATTTCATTCTCCACTTGGAAGGATACAGTAAAGCTGTTTCTCTTTGTAACAAGATCATAATGTTTGCATTGCATAATAATACCTGCCACAGATATTCTTTTAAATGATTGTATTTTTGAAACATGTCCTACAGCATGCTGAACTGGTGCTATAAACTGTTTTCCCTGATTTAGAGCACCGCCAACATACACATTATGGGAAATATGTGCAGTAAATTTTGGTTCTTTTAATTCATACTCTTCAGTACCAAAACGTAAAGTAGATTTGGAATTTGTTGGTTTATGGCAATTGCTGCAAGTATTTGGTTTTCCACACCATGGAACATATGACGGAGGTCTCCATTCAAATCTTCATACCAAAATCATGAATTTAAAAACAGAGGCCCTAAATCTTGACAGTATTTACCGTAGTGTAGCAGAGAGTGCATGTTCCATGTATTATACCTTGGTTTATACAATTCGTTAATTTTGAAACAAAACAATTTCAACATTACCCGTGTATTTTTAGCTCTTTTCTTGATATTGATTTACTCAATAAGATGTGCAAGGCATTAACAAAGAGTAATAAATATTCAAAATACTCATTTGGGAGAATGCCATACAAACATGGGCCCTAAATCTTGACAGTATTTACCGTAGTGTAGCAGAGAGTGCATGTTCCATGTATTATACCTTGGTTTATACAATTCATTAATTTTAAAAGAAAACAATTTTAACATTACCCGTGTATTTTTTAGCTCTTTTCTTGTTATTGATTTACTCAGGGATGTGCAAGGCATTAACAAAGAGTAGTAAATGTTCAAAATACTCATTTGGCAGAATGCCATACAAACATGGAATGGCTTGACACTGTTGATGGCTTAAATCCAGCTCCAGCAGGCATGTCAGCTCCAGGACTTGACATTGTTGATGGCTTAAATCCAGCTCCAGCAGACCTATATTCTGAGGCCTTCCACCTTGTGGTGGCCTAGAAATTAAATTAGGTGGTTTAATCAAGGACAATCTATTATCTACCATTTTACATACTTCCTTATGCTAAAGCACTATAGTCTATTAGACACATCAATCCAGAGGCCCATCAATACAATGCCCAAGCATGTGCCGTGCATGTAATCAGGGACAACACATCATATTACATCAAATTTAGGCACAGATAAAAAGCAGGATCTGCCCTTTACCCCCTTGACCGACATCACTCTCCTACAAGCTTGTGAATCAGCAGTGTCTGCATAATATTTAGTTTGGGTGTGTGTCCTTTCCCATGTCCAGTGGTGTTGTTTGCATCAAGACTGAAAGGGTAGGTCTGTGTACTTCCCAGCTCAACTGTTTCTACTGTCTTTCAGTTAAGCAGTAGGCACACCCATGCTTCCCGTTAAACTGAATAAAATTTCCGCAGACTCTTCCGTTTCAAAAGTCGGGCTCAGAATGGCATGTTTTTTATTGCAAAAAAATAATATTGGCATAGTCTGTGTCATTGAGTCAAACAGAACTCAACAGTTCTGCCTCTGTGATGATGCAAGCTAATCTTTCTCATGGTGGTTGGGAAAAATTCCAACAAAGGCAACATCTTCCAACCCAACATTCATCTAAACAAATGGCCGACAAATGCTAGTGACAGGTATAACCATTTGTGTTTTAAGTACTTTATTCACTGGTATAATATGACTACTTGTACTTTCATTTGTGCATTCCCAATAGATTCCAAAAGTTCGTCATTGAGTTGGCTGAGTAAACTCTTACTCTCAGATTTTTTCTCTTTGGGTAGATCAGCGAAACTTGGCAGTAGAGATAGTTTTCTCTTCAACGTTTTGGATTTGATTTTAATGACATTAAATGTCGGGTTATATAACATCCACTTGGTGCTTGGGATCTGTGTGTCTGGTGGGCACAGCTTCCTGACCTCATTGACCAAATCCCTAGTTGAGAAAGCCACAGCCATGTGTGTAATTGTGGTTTGACGCCGTTCATGGACTGCAGACTGGTCGAGAAGGGTCGAGAAGAAACTGGTGCAGCCAAACTCTGGTGTAAGCTCTTGCTGCTCCTGTAGCATCACATCATGTGCCTCAGCAACATGCTTTGCCGTTTCTGTTCTTTTGAAAATTGCTGTATTGCACATACTGCACATGTATGTTTCCTTTAAAATCTTTGCACAGAGAATATGGTAACCCATTGCATATCCCCTGCCCATTGCCGTTTGCTGGGAGAGTCATGCTACTGTACTCTCAAGTCTTTGCCTATGGCTTGAAGTACAGTAATCGTATTGGCATATGAATTCGGGTTGACAAAGACAGGGTCTCATACCTTTATCTTGATTGGGTCTTCCGGGCATGGTGTGATTGAATGTGCCCATATGGGCTTTGAGACTTTCGGGGCACTCAAATATGACAGTGTACGCATGTGTGACCAAATGTTTTTCAAGTTCCTTGGCACAAGGTCTTCCCTCTCTTGCAGTATTCCCTTATCCATATCTGCCAAGGAAACCACTATGATGATTGACATCTTTGCTTTGTTCTCGGTCCAAGAATGGTAGGACTTACCAATTACTAGTACTTGATCATTGTCGAAGGCCACAGTTACATCACCCTCTACTTCTGGTTGAGGTACATCTGCCTGTGTATACAATCACTGCCGTATACTCTCATAACCACCACCACCTCCAACACCATTAATATTTGTGGCAATCTTGCTGTTTGTGACCGAGTAAGATACAACATTTTCGCTGAATGTAATGATGTAATTACACAAACATATGAGCAGAATTAACCTCTTATCCGACTTATTCTGGCGCTCTCTCAATAGCATCCAAAATGCCTGCCTTCTGAAAGTTAGGGATGTCTTAAGGGGCTGTTAGCTAAGAAGGCATTTTTGGCTATTTTGGACTTTTTTGATAAACAATTATCACTGGTGTATACCTATAACAATTCTCAACTCAAAAATCTTTTTTTTTTTCATCGCCGCATCTACCGTTGCCATGGTAACGGCGGCCATATTGGATTTTTATACACTTAGTTATTCAAGTTTCATCCTCACTCCAGACTACTATTGAATTCTGTACTGGAGGATGTAAGCATGCTGGATCAAGGAGAGTTTTTTTCCATGTGTTTATGAATCAAACATGAGAGTTGCTACTTACTGATTAAATGCATCAGCTGTGTGACCAAATATGTAATAGTTGGCTGTTCTTGTTAAAGTGGCCATGATGTCTCTGGTGGTACTCATTTCCTGCATTGTGCCACCATTATCCACTGTGGTTGCCAGTGCCTTATGTTCATCTTTTTCCAATTCCTCCAGGAACTTGGTTGGATCCGTAATGTCTTTCAACTATTATAAAAATACAAAGGTACATTTAAACAGGAGTTATTATTATATGAAGCTCACAGGTATAGGCATCAATTTACCATTGACGTACAAGGTGCGTCATTCATGAATATGGACTTTCATAAAGATCATAAACAAGCATTGATATGAAAATTCACAAGTATGTCAATTGTACTTGAATCAATTTCATGTCCCATAGTTTCTCTTTCTGTGACGTACTGATTGGGTACAATGCAAACGTTGAAAAGAATTGAAAGCCAATTAATTCAACACTGCTATTTTTAAGCCAAAATATCAAAGAGCCCACCATAGATAATACATGAATTGTACATGATTATATAATCTTCGTAAGGATTCTATATTTTAACAGTGAACTTGAGTGCATGCCAAATAACATAAATTTATTAAAGCAATAATATGTGATTACTTCACAGCAACGCCCTCAAGTTTTCTTGAATTTCTACTTTTTGCATTATAACATTTGGCCAATGGTGTAATAAAATATTTCATGAAAGACCAAATCTGATGTGCTTTAATTACAGTAAAATTTAAGTTTTCATATTAAATCATGAGATCTTCAGTTTTATTCCGAGTTCACTGATTGAGTGATGGCAGAAACGTCTTGTGCATGTGAGCTCATTTGTATCATTGAATTAGTGACATATAAACTGAGTGCATATTGTATTCATCTGATGTAATGTCTTATTTACATGTCCTAGCTGGTTGAAGCTATGCTCGGTAATACGATCAGTAAGCTAATACACAAATTGTTCTGCTGTACTCCCGGCCCCGCACTCGTGCATCCACAGGCATTCATGTTCGTCGAAAATTTCGAGAAATAAGGGGTGATTCTTAATTGCTAGGCGTGATAATTATGGTGCAGAAAGACAATATTTAAGCAATGCAGCAGGTTGGGTTGTAACTTCTTTCATTCCACTGTTACCCAATACTTGTAAAAGGGATATTTCTGGTTGATGTAGCAAATCCTCCATTCAACATGCTCTCCCAGGTTCAGTGTTTGCATCATATGCTCTGGCAACAAACTCAAGAATATTCTGGGCATAATCAAGACGGTTATAGGCAAAAACGTATGTAGCTAAATTCTCTAAGCTTGCAAGGTACAGAAATAGTTTAAGATTCTTGACTGACCTATGAAGTTTTAGCAGTGCACTAACTTGTTTCATGTAAATGTGCTACCTATGCAAGTCCTTTAAGTCAGTTAGTCAAGAGCCACAGTTGTGAGGATTAACTTTGAATTCTTAGGAACAGTTCAATATTCACACCAGGGGTAGTGAGAGTTTTGACAATAAAATCCACACAAAATTTTACGCTCTCCACTTGCATCCGCTTAAAATTGTTTGATACCCCCACCTGTTTTCCCCTTTTTCTCCATTGCAAACTTAACATTTCCCCCTCATGGTAAAAAAATGGCAAGACCCAAAAAAACTCCCACTCCCCCTGGTGTAAATATTGAATGGTCCCTTAAAGATTGTGATGTAATCAGAGTACTTTCCCAAAAAATACTCAGTCCACCAACACTTTGTGGACTGAGCATGGTTTGGAAAAAAACTTTCAATTTTGAATTGGCTGATAGTATACTATAAACATCCGAGTGTTACTTAAACAATAGTCCATTGTAAAAGTTACAAATATAAGTTGGTCATGATAAACATCGCACAAAAAGAAAGTTCATACTTGTTGAGGGTCATAATTTTTGGTTTGATACTGTCTAGCATACCCATCTCCCGACCCATCTAGTATAATGCTACAAGTAGGGCATGTCAGTCCAACAGAATGAAGAAAAACAGTGATTTAAGGGGTGGGGTATGAACGTTTGGACAGTATTTATTATGGGACATTAGAGCACATTAGACATATCGAATTGCATTCTGAATACGAAGAATGTCCTTCTGATATCAAATAATTTTGATTTTTTGAAATTTGCAATGTAATACACATTTTATGGCAAATCATTAAAATTGATATTTTTGATATTTAGCAGTACTCGAAGTAAACTTTATAAATCTGATGATTTCCACCTAAAGTGTATGTAGGTGGGATGAAAAGCCGACGATCAATTGAAAATTTTGACCTTTCGTATTGAAGATATGGATTTTTTTTTCCCAAAACACCAAATAAAATTAGGTCTTTTTGGGAAAAAAATCCATATCTTCAATATGAAAGGTCAAAATTTTCAATTGATCATCGCTTTTCCTCCCAGCTACATACACTTTAAGAATATATCATTAGATTTATAAAATTTACTTCGAGGACTGTTATATATCAAAAATGTAAAAAATATCACATTTTAATAATTTGTCATAAAATTTGTATTATATCGTGAATTTCAAAAAATGAAAATTATTAGATATCAGAAAGACATTCTTCATATTCAGAATGCAATTCGATATGTCTCCCATGTCCCACAAAAATACTGTCGAAACGCTTTAAACGCTCATTCCAGATCCCTTAAGCAAAAGTTGTGTGCACATATTTGTGGCTTTTCTGTGAGTTGTGCAAACAGGCTGGCTTGGCTTCCAACAGCTGCTTTCAGTTGAGCATTTTGCTGTTCTTAGCAGGTCATTGTTGCATTGCCTGAAGAATTGTTCTTGCTGATTAGCCATCCTGTAGATGTTTCATACTTGATGGCATTGACATCCACAATGAATGGCATTATAAACATAAAATGAGACAGATGAATTGGATAATAATTGGGAGACATTGACTAAGAGAAACTTGTTGGCATGTCTACATTTGCTGATGAGTTCAGATTTGGAATTTGATGCAGTAGATTTGTCCGCGGCAATGATAAAGTACTTTGCTGATGAATTCAGATTTGGAATTTAATGCAGTAGATTTGTCCGCGGTAAAGATAAAGTACTTTGCTGATGAGTTCAGATTTGGAATTTAATGCAGTAGATTTGTCCGCGGTAAAGATAAAGTACTTTTCCCATGAACAGAGATGGCACCTTTTGGAAGCATTGGTGTATGAGGATATATGGTTGCCAGTGCAATGACGTAGTGCCTTGCAAACCTCTCTGTCCATGCGTATGGGTTGGTTTTCTTTTGGATCAACCATTTTGTTGCATTTTGTTTTCTTGTCCTTTAAGTCCCAAATTTATAAGTCGGTTTCACATAATCCAATGTATATTTGTGGTGACTGTGGCATTGTAAATGATAGATTTGACAAGGCAGTTTCCCATTAGTGGGTGGGTACTCTTTGGGTTTCCTACAGTGCACGTTTTTGCAGGTTTGGTTGTATTGTTCTTAGGTTTTCAAATGATAGACTCATTGTGGGCTTTGATGATTCGACATGATGTTCACGCAGCTGTGGGGGAATGTGGCCCTTAGGGAAATGCTTGTCAATGGGGATGAGGAATTTTCAACCCACATTAGTAGACACATCCATAAATTATTTTGAAAAAAGGTGCCAGGGTGCACGATAGTTCATGAATCATGCTTGTGACTTGGGTGTTGTTTGCTTGTCAGTTTTACATATAGCATCAATGGCAGTCTTGGCCCCAGTCTTTGTTTCTTTGTCTTTGTTTTCTTCGAAGCTGCTCTTCAGCTTCTTGTTGGTTAAGGTACCTGTTATTGGTGAATTCTAGGCTTTCCTTATTTGATGATACAGACCTTGTAACTCTTTTCCGTAGTGATGGAGTTGTTGTTATTTTTCTGCACTCTGTGTATATGCTGTCCTCAAAATGTGTTGCAAATGTGCAAGTTCTACTTGTGAGTGTTTCAATTGACTTTGACATTGTCAGAGACTTTGGAAGTGTGCGATATGGTTCAGCACACCACAGTGTATTTTTTTTGGAGTCTAGTGCTGGACTTTCTGAGAATAAGTGGCTTATGTTATATGTGGTCTTCCCATATGGGATCTCTTTCTTGTAATAACTGTAACAAACTTTGTGCTTTACATCTCTAGCCATTTCAGTATCGTCTCAGTTTTTCCTCAAAAATGATGAAATAATGTCAGAGATTGTCAGAGACTTTGGAAGTGTGCGATATGGTTCCGCACACCACAGCATATTTTTTTTGGAGTCTAGTACTGGACTTTCTGAGAATAAGTGGCTTATGTTATATGTGGTCTTCCCATATGGGATCTCTTTCTTGTAATAACTGTAACAAACTTTGTGCTTTACATCTCTAGCCATTTCAGTATCGTCTCAGTTTTTCCTCAAAAATGATGAAATAATGTCAGAGATTGTCAGAGACTTTGGAAGTGTGCGATATGGTTCCGCACACCACAGCGGATTTTTTTCGGAATCTAGTACTGGACTTTCTGAAAATAAGTGGTTTATGTTATATGTGGTCTTCCCATATGGGATCTCTTTCTTGTAATAACCGTAACAAACTTTGTGCTTTACATCTCTAGCCATTTCAGTATCGTCTCAGTTTTTCCTCAAAAATGATGAAATAATGTCAGAGATTGTCAGAGACTTTGGAAGTGTGCGATATGGTTCCGCACACCACAGCATATTTTTTTTTTCGGAGTCTAGTACTGGACTTTCTGAGAATAAGTGGCTTATGTTATATGTGGTCTTCCCATATGGGATCTCTTTCTCGTAATAACAGTAACAAACTTTGTGCTTTACATCTCTAGCCATTTCAGTATCGTCTCCAGGCGCGTAGCAAGCGGGGGGACAGGGTGGACAAAGTCCATGGGCCCCGAGGGTTCAGGGGCCCTGAGCACAAAAGCGAAAATTAAATAAGGGCTGATAATGTAGAGCAGGGCCGGATTTACCATTGTGCCAGATAATGGGACACTGTCCAGGGCCACCAAAATTTGGGGGCCCCAAAATTGCCCTATGCATCTTTCTTTTAATCCCAATAACAGCATGTTTTTTGGCCAAAATAGGGCAAAATTGTAAAAATTTTCGCGCTTCGCGCGCATTCAAATGGCAAATTTCATGTTGATCTGAGGCTACAATAGTCTGAAATTGAGTTTTTTTGCGTGCTTTGCGCGCAAATGTCCTAGTAACATCGGAGCAAAATATGTTAGTCCCCCTCTATAATACGTAAACTAAAACTTGACCACCGACTTGAGTGCACATGACTCGGCACGGGGCCTCCAAATTTTGGCCTGGCCCACGCCCCCATAAGGTAAATCCCGCCCTGGTTAAAAGGGCCCGTACTGCTCCTTGTCCATGGGCCCCTGATGCTCTTGCTACGCCCCTGATCATCTCAGTTTTTCCTCAAAAATGATGAAATAATGGACTGTTTTTTAGAATGGACACTTCTTTTGTTGGTTTGAATTGACATGTCCCTACATATTAGCAAAGATGTCTCCTCTTTCAGGACAGAAGTGCATTCTTGTATCTTGTGGGGCAGTACTGGCAGACAAGTTCATATGTATTTTGCTGGTATATATGTTAAGATACATTTGTTACTTCAAATTTCATTTCGTGTTCTCTCATTTCTTCCAACCTTTGAACCAGTTTCCTCTTCTTTGCTTCTTTCAGTGTTTTTTCCTCTTCTTGCTCTCCCTCCATTTTTCATTTTAGGAGTCTGTCCTTATATTGGATTACATTTCTGGCATGTGATGGCCTAACAACATGATCATTTAGGTATTGTAACTGGGTCTGGGACCAGCAACTATGAAAGTGTTACAAGGTGTGCAGTGTACTTACATGAGGAGTCTGCTTCCAATTCAGCTCCCGTTTTCATTCTTTTTCCGTAATATTATTGCAAGTATATAAAGTGGTTAATAAAGTTACTAAAAACCATAAAACAAATTAGTTGCCAGGGTGAAAAAAAATTTGCCATGGTCCGCTTTAACACCTATTTCCATAGCATAGTTCCATGGCTTTGTCAATCTCAGATATCAGTAATATTTTACCTCTGCCTCTTCCTGCTGCTCCTCTTTCACTTGTTGAAGAGCTGCATCCAAGAAAAGTGCCAACTGCTCTCTGTGGGCCTTCTCTAGATCCAAGAAGATGGGGTCAGTTGTATTAATTTCCAAAAGGCACCTTGCCTCCTCCTGCACCCTATCACCATTACCTTCACCTAGCCACATCCCTGGTCTCAAGTCTTCTCTCTGCTGCAATTTGCCACTTGGGTCTAGAACTATCCATGCATTGTTAGTAATAACAGACATGTTAACTTTATTTTTAGGTTTTACAGTGTATGTTTTTCAAATGACTTGGTCATTGTCAAAAACACTGACAATGTCCCATCAGGACACACAGGGGAGAGGCATCAAGACTTTTAGCCAGCCTGTTACTGCTGTGTAAGACTCACTGGGAGAGCTTGCCCCATTCGTTCTAAGTAAGGATTTCTTATCCCTAACAAGGGCATCTTCTTGATGTTCCATTCTGCTGATACAATGAATTCCATATTTCATCCTTCTTAGGTGGATAGTCCATTGAACAAGACTGCACTACATGTACCATTCATTACTGGTGTTGGATCTGCAACCATTGCTTTAAGAAAGTACTGGAGCTGGGCATAATAGTGTTTCATATCTAGGATGTGTTCTTTTTGGCTGGTGATTGTAAATAGTGGAGTAATCAAGTGCTTTTCAAGTAGCCCAATTGCACGAACTTCCGCCATACATGTAGTTACAATGTTAATAAGGTCTGCCACGACTGATTTGTGTGCAATCTATTGTCACTTTCAATATTTTGAAGGAGTTGCTTCAGTTTATGCCGGTGATGATAAAGTGAAGAACTTGCTTTGAATACGATATTGAATCTGTTGTGCTGGAATTGTGGCATGTAATTTTTGCTACCATCAAGGAAGTCTTTGATAAAGTGTGAACATGATGGGGTTCCTTGGCCCATGGACCCACCAATTCACTCGCAGTTCTTACAATCCTTAAGCCACTTGGCTTCTGGCAGTTCCGCTGAATGAATTCTGGTATCTTTTCCATGCCAAGGGGACCTGTGTAATCAGCAATTTCCTCCTTCCACAATGACAGCCTTACTTTGGCCGGGTTAGCTGGACCCAAAATAAAATGTTTGCCACAATTAAAAAGCTGCTTGCTTTTGGGCAAGTATGTCTGATTCAATTACCATCAACTTAACAGTTGCCTTTGGTAGACCATCAACTTTCATTCCCATCATGTTCTCCACAACTGAACGTATCAAAAGTGCAACATTGTTTATACCACAACCACACACAATTCTGTCCCTGATCAGCTCATCTTGTGTAAGCTTAATCAACATTAATTCACATTTAATTGATAATCTTCTAAATTATGTAAGTCGCCATTTTGATACATGTAAACATTAGTGATTTGCGATTACAGATACACAGCTAATAGGATGTTCGATGTCATTATTCCACAAGAGTTACCCAATTTCTTCATCAAATCTTAATTGCATGTCTTTGTCCAAGACCTTATCAGAATAAGCACTGATGTATTTCTTTCCAGCGATATAACTTTTGGCATTTGGGTGTACACAACTGAACATATGTTATTGCTCGACTAGCACAATTCTTCACCCTCCCTCACCATCGCATGGCTTGTGATGCTCCCCAAAGAAGTGATGATCCAACATGATGTCTGGGGATGACATTATTAATGAGAAGCTTCAATAGTATCAGGGTATATTGCCTTAATTGTTGAACACAAAGTGTAAATTCTGCAACAGTTCGGGAAACTAATTGAATTTAATGTGTTTGTTCCCACATGAACACATACTACATCTGGCTTTAATTCCGTCTGCATGTTCGAACAGTTGCCCCTGGCTTGTAGAATGGAGTGACATGTATGACTATTCGAGTACGTTGTAAATGTCAAAAATGTCCTCCGCTTCTTTCATATCTCCTTTCAAGCCAAGCTCAATCGGGTCTTTTAAGAGTAACTTGTTTTTGCTAACATAATTCTTCACAATCCTCCCTCACCATCGCATGGCTCATGATGGTACCCAAAGAAGTGATGCTCCGAATGAATTCAGTGGTTTTCCAATGAATGGGATATATTGCACTATCTGTGAACTGAATCAGCCGAGTTGGTTTAACATTAGGTCCATCTTGTAAGTGTTTGAGGGCCACTGTGAACAATGTTTACATTATGAACAAGGTCTGGCGAAACAATATGAATGAATTCTTCGTTGACTTCTCCATGTTCAGGGCATCTGTATGTTGCAACAGAGCCTCTGTTGCAAGAGAGTCTTCTCATGATGGCTGCAAGTTCCCACAGTTTTGTCCTCGTCAGGTCCTTGCAACAGTATGTTGCAATCACATTCTCACAGTACACCAAATATCTTCCACCAACTATCCGCTTAAACATTTTGGACCCCGATTCTTGCAGGTAGTCTTCCGACAGACAGAAGGATCTGAACCTTGTCCCTTGCACATACTCCTTGGTGCTTTCTATGCAGATCAGTTTATCTGCCTGATAAATATGCCAGGTTCCAGTGGTCTCATTATCATATTGCAGATGCTTTTCTGCATCATTGCTACGGCTGTATAGTTAGTTTTGTGGAGGCTGCATGTAAAACCTTGGCTTGCCGCTTCGCTTCTTCATCTGAAAGTACACCCTCACGTAACAAGTTGACCTTTTCTTCAATGAAGATTCATGTCAGCTTTGTCTCAGTTGCCGCCCGGTCGGACATGTGTCCTACAATATTAGAAATGGAGTAAATCCTGTTGGCCTCATCATATGTCGCTATATTGTGTTTAATGGCAATGTCGTACAGTTCATCTAAACATTTTCTGAATGTACCCAATGTACATTCTGATGTACCTGAAGAAACAGGCTCCAAGCAGAGTGTGAATGTACTATCCTCATTGTCATTTGGTCTGAGTTTTACCACAATTGACAGCCACTCTAGTTGTAGTCCAATGTGGTGAGTCTGCCAAGGTATGTGAAATCAGGTTTATTGACACACTTGCTGACAAAACTCCAGCATTATGCATAGTGGTTACATATGACCCCTCCCTTATCTCCCCTTGAACGTGGTTGGGGAGGAGGTGGCGCACCAAGTCCAGTGCTTCTGATGGAAAGCTGTAATATGCTCCAGTTGGTCCAATGTGGCAAGTCTGCCAAGGCATGTGAAATCAGGTTTATTGACACACATGCTGACAAAACTCCAGCATAGTTATTACATATGCCCCTTTCCTTATCTCCCCTTGAACGTGGTTGGGGAGGAGGTGGCAGACAAAATCCATAGTGGAAACCTGTAAAATGCTCCAGTTGGTCCAATGTGGCGAGTCTGCAATAATTTAAAATACCAAATCAAAACAAATGGTTATAAACATTCAAATGAAACACTTTTATAAACAAGTGTAACAATATACATATTCATGAGCTTTTAAAGCACCATTTTAGGGAGATCACAGTGCACCAGTTTCCATCATTGACAAGACATTTTTAAAACATAATTCAGTAACATCTTTATACCCTAATCCTTTCCCTGGTTCACTTTTTGTTTTGTTCGACCCCTTGCCCCCTGCATAAATGTCAAAATCAATGGTGTACCCTGTAGATGACTCGGCCAAAACCCACACTTTTATACCAAACTGTTTTGGATCCTGTGTAGAAGATTTTCTGTATGATGCCTTTTAGTCTTTCTTTGCCCTTGCTTGTCATCCCCTTTACTTTGGCTTTCATTTTGTTTTGCACTTTTTTGATTGCTTCTTGTATTGCTTTGGATACACCATGTCTCTTGTATACATCAAGTAAACAAGCAAGGTAAGTGGTAGAATCAGCACCTGTGAGAAAAGAAAATTAGAACACAACATATGCATCCCACATGTGTTCTGTATCAACGCTCACATTATATCAAACACAGATAGCCATCTATGGGGGATATAGTTTTCAGGGGTGGTTCCCTTGATGCCCATGCCTCGCAGATTAACATTAAAGCCTCTCTTTTATGTGGGGAACACTTGAAGTTGTTATACAATCATAATGTGTTTTATACAATTGCCCACAACATTATCAACTGGAAATGGACATTTTCTTTTTACACCTCTTTAAGTTTTGCCAGGAGTTTTTTCTTAAGTTCCACACAACTCTTTTCCTCTGTTGAATTAGATATCAAGCTTGCTTCATTAACAGAACTTTCATCTGCATGTAGGCCAACATTCAACTGATTCACAATTTCTTTCAGGTTTGTTGCAAGCTGTGATGTGGATACTGGTTCCCCTCCAGCAGCAACAAAAAAGCGACCTTTGTACATTTCCTTGATTTTCACATTTGTAGTACTTGATTTGTGACAATAGTACTGCTCTCTTTGTCATCTCAGTGATTTTCCATTAGCTTGTCACACATATTTGTGCAAAATAATGCTGATTGCCTGTCCAGTGTTGAACCGCCTTATCAACATTGGCATATAGGCATGTCAGCATCTCAAGAACATCAACTAGCCTGGCTAATAGGACTTCTAGCCTCTCCAGGCGTTCTTGATAGTCCTCTGTGACTTTATTTGTCTTAGTTTTCGCTTTAACCCCGGCTTTCGAGGCTGGTAGACACCGTAGAAATAGTCGGCACAGCTACCGAATTCTTGGCTTTGCCGGTCACAACTCCAGCCTGTTTTTCTTTTTTTTTTTAAATTTCCAGTGGGATATCACGTGAAATTCATGAAAATTCCATGTGATTGTCTTGAGAAGTGTTACACTTCCAATGGCCATGTGCAAACTGCTATTTTCGTGGTTTGTGCAGGGTCTTCACGTAATATCTCGCGAGATTACAAAATAAAATGCAGTATGGATGTCATTTTATCAGGTGCAAAATCATCAAACAATATTGCAGTGTCATCAAGTAGATCATGTGGATTTGTCATCCATGTGTGAACCCAGTCATGAAAATGTGTATAGTACTGAATATTGAGTAAAACTTACCTTAGAAGCATTCTTGTTTTGCTGTTTCAAGCATTCCTGCCACACTTAAATAGATGGAGAGGATAATTTAAGAAAAAGATGCTTTTGCCATGGTTCTTAATCCAGGGATTACTGTATGGCATTGTAATTTGATATATTGGCTTGGTCATGGAACTCTTCCCATGCATGTTAAAGAAACTTCTGTTTGTGACAGCCATGTCGCAAGTTACAGCCACCACCTTGACGCCTGCCAACTCCATTATTTCAACACCTCTCCAAAAGATACTAAATATTTCCCCTGCCTTTGTGTTCGCTGTTGGGAAGTGGGCAAGTGGGTACAAGAAATTGGCAAATAGATCTCTCACTTGCCCGATGAGGATATACTTGGCGAGGTTTTTCTCTGGTTTGGTTTCTTTGGTCAATTCGTTCTTGAAGTCTGGTCAATTCGTTCTTGAAGTCTTTAAGTTTGTTCTCAAACTCGCCAATGTCAACAAACCCTACTAGCTTGCCTGTATGCTTGTTGTACACAAGATCAGACTGGATTGATCTTTGTTGATTGGGAAGTTTGATAGTGTTTCGAAGAAGGTCAATATGCCTTTGATAAAGCAATCTGCAGGTTGATGCACCATTTTACCATCATTGGATGCCACCTGTGACCTCTTTGGTCATTTGTTTCTAAGGCCTGTAGCTGCCGTTTCCATTACAGATGACCAAATCAGTCAGGGCGTGATTCTTGATGGCATCCTTTATATCTTCCAGCATGGCTTCTTTAAGGCTTCTGTTGGTTGCAGCTCTGGTGCAAGTTACAGTCACCACCTTAAGACCTGCAACATTAACAAATTCTCTTTTTCTGTTTCTGACTGGCCAAAGGCAATCAAGCGCCCTTTTAGTAGGCCGACTGTTTCAGTGCAGTTGGTTGCCACAAGTTTCTGGAACTGCCCTAGTTTAGAAGTACAGTGCTTCTTCACTAAAGTAGAAAAAAATCAGGGATACATCATTAGTGGCTATAATATATAGTATAAAACTAAAGAAAACAAAGCTCAAAATTAAGTTACACTACATGTAGGATTTCCAATTAAAGTTACATGCAGATGCTATAAATGTTAATTTCTCGATCCTAAGAGTAAGAGCAAGTACTTACTGTCAAGGGCTGAAAATTACGACTGCTGGTCTAAGTTCAAGAACTTTCATAGGCGGTGGTTGGTGTTGCAGATCCACAATGATGTCAGGGTCTTCACATAGCATTGCAACAAGGTTAAAGGTGCAGATTGGTCACCAGCTAACTCTCTGAAAATTGCTCTTAAGGTGACAGAACATATTAATTAATGACGTCATATGAATTATGATGGGTATATAGTTCAGTGGGCAGATGGGGAGACGAAAATATCATGTATTTCAAAAAGATTTTCAAGACTTTTATAGATTCCTCACATTATTTACTACACCTGCTGGTAGATTTTTTTCTCTGGATAACTTTAGGAAATTATATTTGCGGTAGAAAGCATGAAAAGGGGACACGATACCAGGACACGATACTTTAGGTGCCGAATTCGGAACCAAATACGAATACTACTTAACGTTGCCTCTGGCATGGATAAATTACGCTGTATATATTGGTATTTTATATTCTCACAAAACTACTTTACGAGAATCCAATCAGATTCATGTAACAATCTGCGAATCTGAAGGCCTCATGGTACACTCTGAATTCATCGTGTCATTATTTATATGTAGACCTATTAGTGATACCGGAGGGGGTAGGGCAGGCCTATAATAGGGAGGGGTAGACTTTTTAGTGTTCAATGACAAGAACTGACAAGTTAGTAGGCCTACAAAAAATTGTTCAAGTTGTCAAAATCCATCAAAACTTGTAAAGTGGGTCAAATTTAGACAAAAACTTGTTTAGGAGTCAAAATTAGACAAATTTTGTTTAGGGGGTCAAAATGAGACAAAAACTTATTTAGGGGTCAAATTTTGGGGGAAAGCGCGCTAAAAACTTGCACAGAGGAAAACTTGTTTAGGGGATGTTCGAAAAAAAATTGGTCACGCATGGCAGCATGCGTACACTCTCATATTTGAGTGCCCCGGGTATGCGCGCAGCCCTGTTACTTCTACTTCCTTGTCTCTAACTTTAAACAGTCAATGAATTTTGAAAAACAGCAGGTGTGCTACAAATCGCACTTCTGGAAATAGTCAGGCGAGCTACAGGTGTGCTGTTAATTGCACTCGGTAAGGATTTTAGGTGTGCTATCATTTGCACTCGGTAAGAAGTTTAGGTGGGCTATTTGAATTATTGCACTTGATATTCAGATAAGAAGCATTGGGGTTGAATGTGGGACTACAATGTACAGGTGGGCTTACTAACTTTGTGAGAATAAACTTTCGACACGAATATCGTCCCGTCTGCCTCGGTTTTTTCAAACCCCATTACATTGACATTAAGCTTGTAGGTTTTCCACGTCTTGTACTGGACCCATTTGTTCTTTTTGTCCGCCATGATGAGTAGTATAAACTGATATTTCTATCGGCAAACCTCGGTACAATTTTATCATAGCGCTACACTCGCCGCTGACAGATCACACATGTGTAGGTCATGTCAAAATATCAAATCAGCCTTGTTCAGCTTCTAAATAATTATACAGTTCAGTTGAATGCATAAACATTACCATTCTCCCAACCCCTCTCTCTTCTCTTCTCTTCTAGCTCATCTATGCTTCCCCCCTCTTCTGTCTGTTACCTTCGCTATACCACCTTTCTTCCCACCTTTCCCTCTAGACCTTTTCTTGTACCCTTTCTTTTTCTATCTTTTTCAAATCCTGGTCCAATCGGGTCAAAATTGCCCAAATTCTTGACTAATTCAATGAAATTGTGCAATTTTGGCTCTTGGTGCATGGGCTCCAGTGCTAAAATTGCAGCTGAGTGGTGGGCTCCAAAACTGAGTGGTGGGCTCTGCTGCCTACCACTGCCCACTGTAGTAGCTACAACCCTGCACTCTTGTATATGATAATCTTGTTTCCTTATCATAATCAACTGTAATTCTGTCCATGATCTCTTCTGTATGAGGGATGTCTTTTCCCATTGTCTTATGTGGCAGTTTGCGGACAATAACATATCCACTGGCGTAGTGCAATGCATTCTCCTCGGCACTTAATTAGCTTGCCCATGTCAGGTTCAGCTCTGTGTGAAATTAGCTCTTCATGACGCAGAAGTTTTTCAAATAATTTCCAAGGATACATTTGCAAAAAGCACCTTGGTAAGTGAGTGACATCACATTAAACTGCAAAAAGGGCTAGTCTAGTAACTGCATTGCGGAATGCATCATCTTGCCGAATCTGATGGAATCATTTGTGACGTGTCATGTCAAAAGGAGACACTTTTGGGCAGGATCGTAAAGGGAGAAATAGCCAAAAATCTGCCAGGAGGTGATATTTTCACAATTTAGGTTTGTTGCGAATTTGTGTTGTTATTAGTGTTCAAAATATTGTCTGATAGTTTCAGACTGGAATGTAACTGGTATCTTGTATTTTTTGAGACATTTTTCTTAAAGGCCGTTATCTCAGTTTCCAATTTTTTAATACCATAACTTACGAACCCAATATCCTCGCTTTAAAATGTCCGATTTCATCGGGGAAAATGCCGCTGTGGAGCAAAACATCTCTATATTTGAGATATGCAAAAAACCTCAAATTGATAACCTGCCCATAAGTGTCTCCTTTTGACATGACACATCACATTTGTACATTGCCTGTCTTCAACTGGTTTCAATGATATACCTATTTGCTGCTGCAAGTGCAGGCCATAACATGAATATGAATATATCGCTTGCTTAGAATATGGAAACAGAACCACAATCCACTTCTGGGATTTAGGTTCTGAAGATACTATATTTTGACACATGACAGGTGCGTAACTCTTGCAGGATGAGATTAATGACGACAACACCCAGTACATTGCTAGGTGCATTTGACAGTTGTTGCCCACAAGAAAACCTAATGTTTTGAAGACTTCTTCCCCAGACATGGGCCTTTTCCAAAAGCAATGTTGATGTAGTCTGGCCATTGATTGTACAAAGGAAACGTTGTTCCATTCAAATCATGAAACCAATGATCCCTCATGGTTGTTGCTCTTTCATTGGGCCATTCCACAACAACTGCCGCTGTGTTATCCTTCTTTTTGACCATTGCCTGATGATAGATGAATCTGTGTTTGCTTAAAATATGGAAACAGAACCATGATCTGCTTCTTGGGATTTAGGTTCTTGAAGAATGATATTACATTTTGAACAATGACAGGTGCATAACTCCAGCAGGATGGGGTTAATGACGAGAACACCCAGTACATTGCTATGTGCATGTGACATGTAAAGGCTTCAACATATATCTTGCAAAAGCAAGAGTATGGGATTCCGTGTAGACATAGGAGAACCTAGGAATGGCAAGACCACTGGGGCGGTGAGTAATGGCAGGTGTTGGACCACGGGAGGAAATACCAAGAAACGATTTGATGGTATTTGTGTGGAGATGTTCTAAAAGGTCTCATTAAGAGTCGGTGAGCTTGTGGATAGTCATGAGATAGCGCAGAGAAGAAATGGAATATTGAATGTAGACTTTGAGTGTGTAATTCATCTCTAATGGCCACATTTTTTTAATGTTTTTGATCAGTTCAGATATCTTCATGATCTTAGCTACACAAAAGTCATCTGCAAATGGGAGTGTGATGGATTTCATCCCATTAAGATCATAACCAAACTGTTCAAATTTTTTTTGAATGAGAAAGCTGTATCAGGAGATTTGATGTCAGTTTGTGTCTTCGAATGTTTGCTTTGTTTTTTGTCAGCAGATTTGTTTGTTTTTGATGTATGACGATTGTCTTTGCTCTTGTTTGTATCAGACAGTTTAGCCTCCGACAGAGGTTTGCTACCACTACTACTACCACCAGAGACCCCTGGTTGACCTACTTTACCACCACTAGTGCCACCTGATTTAGTTTTCGAAGTACGATGACAATATGGGGTTTTACATAGACAGTACCATTCATTGACGGACTTTAAACATGGCATTCATTGCAGGACGGTCTTTCAATATATTGTATCACTTTGTAATACCACAGGAAATCCCATAGACTGTCCACTCCAGCTCCAGATGGCCCTACAACACCTCGGATTCATTTGTAGTCCTTTTTTATAGTATTTATTTTGTTCTTTACGGCAGTAGCCATGTTGGCTTCGAAGCCCAAATTGTGCAGTCTCACCGATAGCTCTTCCCAGATTTTTTTCCTCTGTGTTGTCTTTCTTTCTATGTCCTCTTGCACATTCGTTTTGCTCCACATTCATTGCAATCAGTGTATCCACCTCGGTACTCTATTCTTGTCTGCTTCCGAGTATTTTGTGTGACATTCATCAAAAGTCCCAAGAAAGTCATCATCATCATGAAAGACCTTACTCCTGCCACAAGTTTTCTCCTGATATTTTGGCAAGATCGATAGAGCATGTGGTACATTCTTAGTCAAGCTGAGAGGATGATCAAACAACTATTGCAAAAGTACTTTCCATTTGGTTCGCTGGGCCCCAAGGACTGTGCTTCTCATTTTATCATGAACTATGATGATATACTTCTGGTGTTCATGACATTCTTGAAATCTGAATGAATGCAGTAACTGCTGAAGTGCTTCCACACTGAAGCCACTTTTATGATCTTTCCCGTGGATAAAAGACTTCAGCGTGGTGTATGCCTGATGGAATGCCTGATAGTTTCTGTTCGGAATTCACTAAGTTCATCTTCCAAAATGATGCTTTCTTCAATGTAGGCATTGGGTCTATTCTTTACCATTGTGATAATTTCAGGATTTGAATTCCCAATGCACAGTCTGAGTCACATTGTACGCTTTGCTTGATGATAAGCGGTCAAGATTCAGGGCCCACTTAATAACCATGGAATGCCACCTGTGACCCCTCGGGTCAGCTGTCTGGAGCGCCTTTTCTTGTTGTTCCCAGAACAGCCGACCAAAGGAGTCAGGGGGAAAATGTTTGTGCACAGGAGAACTGCTGTCCTTCAGCTCCTTGTTCACCATCTCAACCAAGCCATTTGACAAATCTGTCTCTTGTATATTGATTCCATTCTTAACTTCATGTTGTAGCCTGGATGCCAACAAGCGGTTTGACTTTTGCCTGAGGCTCTTGACAGATTTGGAGAGTTCACAGGCCCATATCAACAGTTCGGCATAAGGTAGTGTTCCAAGGGGCACTTTACTCTCGGATATGTCGGACTCTCAACGTCAAGTTGGTTCTGTTGTGCTCTTGAGAGCAGTTTGCCCAAATAGCTCTTGTGGTCTGAACAGAGCTTACACCTGAATCATTTGTCGGTAATAACAATTGTACAGCTGGAATGCCTGATGGTTTCTGTTCGGAATTCACCAAGTTCATCTTCCAAAATGATGCTTTCTTCAATGTAGGCATTGGGTCTATTCTTTACCATTGTGATAATTTCAGGATTTGAATTCCCAATTCACAGTCTGAGTCTATCCACATATTCCAGTAGATCTAGAGCCATCCTAGAATGTGGCAGTGTCACAGGGAACATATGCTGAAGATTCAGGGTGTTCCTGAATATCCTGACTACCCAAGAGCCATTCTTCCAAATTTTCACTGATTTTAATATCTTATGTTTTTGAGTATCATCATTGTTTACAATCATGTAAGTTCTGCTGTCTATACCAGATGACATCAGCCACTTTATTGGGGCACTGGGAAATTGAATTCCTGCATTTGTGGTGGTGGTGGGGTAATGGATTTGGATGGGTGATCTTGGCTGGAACCGATGTGAAGGGACTCTGAAAGGGGATGGAGTAAATTAACCAGCAGGGCTGTAGTTCCAATTGTGTGAAACTTATGCTGGTGCAGCCGTCGGTGCAGGCAACCTTTTCTGGAAGACAAAAAAAAAGAGAAGAAAACAGGTCACACATACTATCCAAATCTTTCCTATTAAGAGAGGAGTTCAGCCTTTCATTATGATGTGTCCCAGCAGGACATAATTCTATGTGAGGCATGGAATTAAATGTGATCACCAAGTACATAATATATGCACTATGCAGGGCTTGAAAAAATGTAAATTTCATGGGAAGCAAGCAAATACCGGACTTTTTTACAGTCCAGGGTGAGATCTTGAATTCTGAGATAATAGTGAAGAAGGGAGAGAAGAATATTATGGTTGACAGTGTCAAATGCAGCACTCAAATCAAGGAGAATCTAAGTTGTGATTTGACCATTGTCAAGTACTGTGAGGATGACATTATTAACTTGAAGAAGAGCAGTTTCTGTTCTGTGGTAATGTTTATAAGCCGATTGATAAGGATCTGATAGGGAAAACGTATTGATATGATTTGAAATTCTGTTAGAAACAATTCTTTCAATTGTCTTTCTAAGAAATTTTAGATGGGATATTTATTACCCCAATCATGCCATTTCTATCTTTGGGAAGGAAATCGTAAATATTAACATGGTAGATTGAACTATTCCAATTGTTAAAATTGGCTAATGGTTCTTCTTCTTTGTTCGGAGTAATAAACCTCAATTGTAATGGTGTTTTGTTTAGACCGTCGTCTATGTGATTAGCGTGTAACCGTGTAGCAATTGCAGGTTTGCCCTCACGAAGTACCAGCCTGCAATCAAAGCTCATGTCTAGTATGCAGTTGTCTTTTGGAATCTTCTTCACCTGCCACTCTCTGTTGTATTGTGATCTAGTTAAAAATATCGCTGTTAATTTTGGTATTTTAGTATTTGGGGCACAACAAATCAACTTAAGGGTACAGGTTGATGACACACCATAAGAATTGACCATGTAACATTATAGGTCTACAAATAGATCAGTATAAAAACATGAAAGATAAGACATTTCCAAGGTTGGAAATGAGCGAATATTTATACAATGTTGTTATTATGAGAAAAGTGTATAGTAATCATCATGTTTGTTATCTTAATTACCTCTTTGGGCATGATTGGTCTTATGGATGTTAAACAAATTCCTGTCCCAATGCCAACTCCAACTGCTCCTAAAACTATGCAAATGATGATAACCAGGGACAATCGATTTGCATGAAAAAATAGCAAATTGCGCAGAAAAAAATGTCGGTTTTGTTGTTTCGCGACAATTATACCTATACTTTTAACTTCTAAACTTGCCTTTAAAATCCCTGTTGTAGAACTCACATGCGAGGTCCTGCGAAATGTTGTGGCCAGCTCTGCCAATTTGTTTACAGTTCTACTCCAGGTGAGCTGATGTGCTGTTCTTGGTGAAACGGCCCACTGCTTTTGACACACATCAAAAAGTCTGCCGTTAGACGTGCATAAATATGATGATTTCTGTTTACAAATTGCAATCAATTGAATTTCCAATATCTCAGCATTCTTTCTCCATTATTCTCTTTCACAGCATCGTGTCGCACCATATTGTTAAGACCTTCCCACATAAGAACCTTTCCATACTCCCTCACGTTATCCATACGAGAATTTGACAAGAAACACACTTCAAGAATGGCCTACCCTTAGGTTTGAATGGTGTTTTCTGTTAGATATTTATTGACATCATCCAGCAATGTGCGACTGCTCCCTTTTCAAGTGAATTGCCCTCCACCAATTTTCCTGCCAATTCAATCACTCAAAATACCAATTAAGTTGTATTACAATTTTGCAGTAAACCATATTTTCAATTTTACATTTTTATGGAAAAGTACTTCATCAGGGAACAGTCACACCTTGCCTGATAACACAAAACAAAATGTTAAATGTCAAAACACCATTCAAACCTACATGTATTAGAGAGCAGCTCTGGTCCATTCTCAACAAAAGAGGTTTTGTCAGGTTCCCCTTCGGCTGAATAATTGGTGTTATGTATGCATGCATCAAACCCTAAACCAGATAAACCAACATTACGTACAAGAACTTGCCGCACTAATGTCGTCCTGTAGGTTTAAATGGGGTTTTACATTAGACATCTGTATACACTTTCAGACACGGTGTAACTGCTTTAAAGTGAATCACTCATTGCCACTCATCCCACAAATCAATTCATACAATGTGGATTTGGTAAATAAAACTTGGCATAAGTTGCAATTGATTTACTGTTGAACCTTTTATACACTGTATTTAGATTTTTGGATCCAAGGTGCCAACTCCTGACATTGTTACCCATTTAGTACAATGATTTATTTGAGTAATAACCTGAAATGAGGAGACATTGGCCTTGATCAGATACTATCGCTTGCGACAGCTGTTGCAAAACCAAAGACTCCTTGGAAGCCGTCTCAAGTGCACACATCTGATGTGGTATTCCATCACTTTGTATTCTGGCTTGCTACACTTTACCATCTTCCCGTACTGTGGCTTCCTACACACACACACCAGGTCCTGTCATCCCCCTTGCTCTCAGGATCGTTCCGTCTGGTAAGAACTTCCGGGAACACATACTTCATGTAATTGGCATGAAGGGTGGCGACAAGATTGTTAATAAAGTCCATGTTCATGGCGACAGTGGTTACTACAAAGTCTTCAGGTGTCCACACCATGAAATCACAAGTCAATTCTTCTGCTTTGTCTGAGTCAACGCAAAACATTTTAAATTGCACCTGGTAGTAGTATTCATGATTTTGCTTTAAAATGTTGATTGTGCCCCCTTCCTGTGTCAGGTAGAATGACTTGTTCTTTAAGACTTCTGAGACTGATGATTGCTGGAGTTTATATGGACATTTCACCTCAAGAAGGCAAAAACCACAACAGTCACAATCCACAAATCTGTCTGGTGTGGCAGCCAGCCATGGCTTGCTGCGGCAGACAATCAGCCCACAATCACTAATCTGCAGATTAGTGTGGTGGCCATTGCTCATTGCAGTTGCATATTCCTTCACAGCAGTGGCTTCCTTCTCACATCCCCATTTCAAGGCTGGAAATTCGGATGGAACTGACGTGTAGCCCATAATTTCACCGACCAATCTACTAGGATCTGTTATTTCCTGGAGCGTGAACAATTGTTTTGCCCTGCTTGCTGTTACATGTCCAGCACGATGCTCAAGCCAGGCAGGGTTATCTGCTTGGCCTGTAGACAGTCACTTGATGCAGCACCCTTTGCTCATCCTCACTGTACTCTCTAGCTACATTTATAGCAATTTCTTTAGTTTTATTTGCCAGTTGCTTCTAATCTAAGTCCGGGTAGGTGACATCAAACAAACTGGTGAGTGGATCTGGCACACGAACACCTGCTTCATCCTCCTCCGATGCAAATTTTTTTAACTCATTGAAATCAGCTTGAGTTATTTTCTGCCCCTGACCAGGGCCTCTTTGGTGGTAGACGTTTAGCAGTTACCTGCAAACAATATAAAAAGAGAGAAATTAAATGTAAGTACACTGTCAGTTAACAAAAGACAAGGTGGCTATGGAACCACTAGTGCCAGTCCCGATTGCATTAACGATCACTTTTTTGTTGAGTTGTTAGTGAATAAAGTATGACAGGATTAATAGACCCTTTTTTGGAATTTTTTCAAATTCTTTTAAATTTGAACTAGGATGCAAAAATAACCAGACTCGCTGGTTGTCATGGCAACCATATAAAAAATCTAAATCCATTAATCCCTGTGGAATATTCTCATCTACCACCACCTCAAATATGAACCAACTACGACTTACGTTTGCCATAGTTTTTAGCCAATTGGAGGCCCTGTTTGGTTACCATGACAACCAATATCCACGGAAGACTCAAAAACTTTTCAGTTCAGTTCAGGACACTTTCACCCCCTACTTAGGCATCTGCTGTATTATTTTCGCAAACTATTTAATTTTGCGAATTTCATGGGAAGATTAGATTAGCGAAATTAAATTGCCACAAAATTATTATTTTCTTCACTGTGTACAGTTTGGCAAACTTCAAATCTGCAAAATTGTCGGTCATTGTCAATTCGTGAAAAAAGGTTGCCACAAAATTATCTTGTTTTACAGAACCACTCTAATATCAAGGCCACACACAGTCAGTGACACAACCCATCTCTCTCATTTAATTCAAATTCTGTTTTAAAAAAATGCAAAAATTATGCAAATTAGCTACTTAACATGCACAGAGGAGTCTCAAATTTCCAGCATCAGGCAACTTCCAACCCCTACCCTACTATCCACAAAGTTTCATCACATGTACAGTCCAGCTTCAATTTGTCTTGCTATGGCAATTTAAAAAAGGTTGACTGCAAACTTAAAAAGTCCCCCCCCCACCCCCCACCACCCCCCCCCCCCCCCAACATACATGTGGACGACGTTTGGATAACCAGAGGCCTCCTGCAGGTGACAAAATACATAACCAAAAATAAGACAAATGGGGTAGAGACTGAAAAGCAAGTCTCACGTCAGTCATCATGCCACTGAAAAAAAAAGGAAAAATAGTATGAATCTGTTTCTCCTACACTTTTAAAAATGTTTATTACCTCCCTCTTTGGGATTTTCCACTGGCATGGTAGGCTGGTAACTGAAGGTCTGTCTGGGAGTAGACGTAGAGTTTGCTCCATGAAATACATGATGGCTCCAACATGTGTACATCTGGCTCGTCCACCAGTGACTCTGTGTGAGAAAGATGCATGTACAATGCTAGGATGTACCCCTGCATGCACCATGCCAGGAAATCCGAGTGGAAGTTGAAATCGACCTTAACTTTTCCATTTACGCTTTTGAAATCGTATCTGTTCTTAAGATTGAACATATATGACAGCATTCAAGCTTTGACTTACATTTTGTGGACAGAATTGTGAAAACATAAAGTGAAAGATATCTTACTTAAAGGAACATTTTCTGGGGTGAAATTTTATGTAGAAACTGAATCTGATATAAAAAATGCATAATTATCAACTTGAAAATTTTCCTCATAGCACTGTACAGGTAAATTTCTGCCCGAAATCCTCAAATATCATGAAAATTTGCTCTAAAAAAAATAAGTCCTTCAAAATGGGGATACTTAGGGCTAAATAAACATAAACTTGCTCTAGAGGGAGGTATTGGCAAGAGCAAGTTTGTGTTTGTTCAGCCTTAAACCTCCCAGTTTTGAAGGACTTATTTTTTTAGAGAATCCATTAATTTTTTCACGCCCTCAAAATTCTTAGGGGTGGGGGTAGCATATTGCAAGTTATTTTCTTTTCTGTAAATGAAGCTTAATTATTTATTATATTACCATTTAGCTATTGAAATACTGAGCAAAAAGACACTTAAAGCATCCCTATAGCTCATACCATTGTGGAGATATGGCTTTTTCAAATAGAAAATGAGGCAAATATCGTACTTTTTTCCAAATCAATTGTCACCCGAACACTCAAGTTTCTACTGCTGCTACGATAATAAAGAAAGATGTTGATCCCATTCAATGCTTTTAATATCACAATTGTACCCTTGTTACACAATTAGTATAGAAAATTAGGCTCTATTTAATAGTGTTCATGTTCATACACTCACAGGAAATCTGCAAGTCAATTTTTTTGTCACCCCGAAACGGCTATTTTCGGTCAAAATCGGACATAAAATTGAATTTTTCTTGAAATCTATAAAAGATAGGGAGTTTTAAGTGCCAAAATCTGAAACTACATGATATTTTACCCTTGGAAACATATAAACAATCAAGAATTTTTATTGTTTTCACCCCTAAATAATTTTTTCACACTTCTGTCCGCCAAACGTAAGTCAAAGCTTGAACACTGTCATATGTGGCGCACTCACTTGAGGGCTGACACTGCACTTCGGTGTCTGTTTTATTGGTTTTTGTCTGTTTTTTATCTTCATTCTACAACCATCTGAAGGAATTAACCACCAGGAATCTACTGGGATAACTATTTCCAGATGATTTACTACCATTTTGCAGATATTTAGTGTTATCTGATGATATTCTGCTAATAATTTTCAACTTGGATTTGTGTCTTATATATTGAATGTTGTTAAACTTATTGATCTGCTGATTTTTTCCACCTTGTCTAGATATTGTAATGTTATCTGCAAATTTCTCTAATTAATAACAGGCTTATAGTATCGTGTGTGGTGTAAGCCTAAGTGGTCCTTGTCAGCATGATTTTTTTTTTTTTTTCAAATTTCTTTTTTTTAACTTTCTGAAAAATGGGATAAATTCATTTTAAAGTTTTGGGACACAGAAAACGGGGCAATCAATTTTTTTTTCAGAATTGGTTGGTCGGTCAGGAAACTCACCAGGAAATGAAGAATCTGACGTACAGCTGTCTTGGAGACTGTCTCTGAACACTTCCATTTCATCATCTGAATTTCCTTCTGCTCCTCTAATCTCAGCTTCCTCATCACGGTCAACCCGGGAGTCAACTGTTGCTTTGTAAATTGTATCTGCTATATCTTTTTCCCGCTGGAGCCTAAGAAGATTTTTCTTTCTTTGCTCTGAAGATGGAGCCTTTTGTGCTACTGTTGATGCTCGTCCTGGTGATGTTGGTTCAGAAGAAAAGAAACAAGCTACAAAAGATTACTTTTAGCAATCTATGTCTTTAATAAATTACTGTCAAAGTAAAATGAGTCTGAGGGTAACAAACAAATTTTGATGGTTGTCAGTGTTTTAACACAAACTACTACATGAGCTCAATCTATGACAAGAAATTTGAAAACCAACAGCACATGAGGAATCCAAAATCCAGTGTGTACAGTACAACTTTTTTACATTTTATTTCTTCATTTTTTTAAATTTCTTGTGAATAGTCAAAATTCCAATATAAATAAATCTTGTTGCTGTTATCTAGTGAAAGGCCAGTGGCATTTTCGACCGTCTACGAGGAAATTGTTAATGGAAAATGCAGGTCTGGGAAAGTTCCGATCATATATGATCGATACTATTCAATTGCGCTACATGAAAGCTGCATGATGCGAACACAATGTTGTGTTCGCTGAACACACTACCATTTTGGCATGCCATTCCTGAGTACCTGACATTTCTTGAGAACGTCTTCCTGGTGCTGCAAGACAGTGTCAAAGGCACCATATTCACCTTGTACATACTCAGCATGCTTATCAAATTTGATTGCAGAGTTTTCAACAATGTTTAGAATCTGAAGACCTAGCCCAAGGCCGATGTGTAAGGGACTGGTGCCGATTACATCCACAATGAACTCGGGACTACTAATTACTAAGGGATAGATACAGTTATAATACTTGTAAGCATCATAAAAGGCCCCTTTTCTGCAATAAGATTTGTCTTCTTGTAACTCGTGTGGCCATTATTTTGTTGTTGTTGTCACTTGTTGAGATGCACATGTTTGACCTCAGGTCACAAAGGGTCAAAATTGTATTCATTTATGCTAATGATATGCTTTCAATCAATCTCCTTGCCAAACTTGACAACAGTTGCTTGGTGATGGTAAACTAATTGAACAATAGGGCTTGACAGTGGCTGATAAAATAAGCTAAAATGCATATTTTTTCTGGATTTTGTTTTATTACAGAAGATAAGTAGACATATTTTCTTACGTTTTAGGCAATAATATCTTTTTTCAGGAGGCAAAGCCATTAAAAATTGTATTTAACCTTAACTCTTTAACCTTACATTACTGTTTCAATGCCAACTACAACTGCTCCTAAAACTATGCAAACGATGATAACTATACATGTAATTGTCCACGGCTGTTGTCCTTAATAATATCCACTTTCTTCTTTGATTTGTGTTGTCTTGTCTTGAGTAGCTTCTATCTTTCTATTAAGTACCTGACATTTCTTGAGAACGTCTTCCTGGTGCTGCAAGACAGCGTCAAAGGCACCATATTCACATTGTACATACTCAGCATGCTTATCCAATTTGATTGCAGAGTTTTCAACAATGTTAGAATCTGAAGACCTAGCCCAAGGCCGATGTGTAAGGGACTGGTGCCGATTACATCCACAGTGAACTCAGGACTACTAATTAGTTGGGGATGGATACATTTATAATACTTTTGAGCATACATTTTGTTTTCACCTGCTACAGCAAATTCAGAGTATTTTGTGTGACATCAAAAGTCCTATGAAAGTCATCATCATCAGGAAAGACCTTTTTCCTGCCATAAGTTTTCTCCTGTTATTTTGGCAAAATGGATAGAGCATGTGGTACCTGCTTCAGCATGTCTGAGAGAATGACCAAACAACTATTGTACTTTCCATTTGGTCCGCTGGTCCCATCCTGTATGTTTTTATAACTTCTTGGAGTTCATGTATAAGTGGTCCAAATATACACCAAATGTTTGTGTCATTGTCCTTGCCTTCAAAAAAAAAAATTAGCAATGCTTGATTGAGTGCCAGCCTTTCTCGTTTACATTAATCGCTTGCAAAATGAGTTTTGTGCTTTTGCCACCTTTATCCACTGACAAATGTAACCATAGGGTTTCATCAGGACAAGTTGTCCAAATGTTGGATAAAACCAGCATTGCATAGACTGTTCACCATGTTTGAAATAACATCCTTCACATTCGTCACTCTGACAAAGGGAATTCTTGTCATCTGATGAAGTTTCCAAAGTTCCACATTCATATTCAAATTCTATTTCCCTGATTTCACTCTTGAGGGTGCTTTCCATCATGAAAACATTGTCGCCAAGCTCAGTTTTTAATGTCCATCAAATTGCAGAGTACTAACGCAGTTCCTTCTATGAAATGTCCAATAATATTTAGTCCTGCCTCCTGTGCAACTTTTAGTATATGTTTCCTGGCTACGAGTTACTACTACAACTAACTGCTGGTGTTTATCTTCATTTTCTTCTTTGGGTGACATAAAGAGAACTTTGGTTACCTTTTCTATCAACTTTGCTCAATGCAGTTTTTTTGACAAAGCGGCAATTGAGCTGTATTGTTGAACCAATGAAATCTCTGATCAATTTTGTTGGTTTCCATGACAGTGATTTATTAGAACAAATTTACTTAACAGTTCTTTCTGTGTTTGGTCTTGTGACTGAGACCTGTACTGTCTTATTTAACATATCCAACACATTCCTCTCATCCAGTAAATGATCATAATGACAGTTCAGAGAGTAACAAGTTTGTATCCATTTGCAAGTTAGGTATTAAAGCCAAGTCATCTTTTGTGCATTCTCTGTTGCCATAGTCGTACTTCTTGAGTGAAGGTGCTATGTGATGGCATGTCTTCTTTGTAGTACGCCTTAATTTCACATATTGCTGTTGCTGAGTTTCGATAAATTGGCTGGCAAAAGAAACATAGCTTTCATAGCAGGCTCTGACAGGCTAGAGAATTTGCCAGGTAATCGAGTTGAGATGTCATTTTGTCGAGATATGGTACAAAAATTCAGGGGAATTGCCGGGAGTATTATTTTGTAGTGTTTGCCTTGCACAACACCTTGGAATGGAGATGTCATCTTTGGCTATGTAGGATGCAGAATCAAACAGTGTTTTGAAGTCTTCCTCACAAACTTTTTCTAGGATGTTGCTGCCTTATAACTGCTTCACCTCCTCATACGCTTTAATGATATCCATGGTTGTTCATTGTAGAAGGCCATACAGTACTAATGCAGCTGACAAACAAGGTGAATCTTGAGCCTATCCTCCTCAGACTTAACACTACACTGATGGGCCCATCTTCTTATCTGCCTTCGACCCAAATCTAGTTTTGTACCCACCCCTACATTCACTCGTTATGCCATTGCTGTGTCTGCTTCCAGTGCTGCATGTGTAACTGTTTGGGTGCCTACTTCTGCAATTGCGGCGATATGCATTTGGGTGCATGCATTATCAAGCAGTTTCAGCATTGAAGTAAAGAACGCCCTTGCAAATTTAATAATTCAATTCAAATTTATTCATCAATCAACATCATATACAATAACATCGTATACAATAAATATAATTTGATAAATATAACAATAAATAGTAAGAAAAGTAAATTACAAGAATATTGACAAAATCATATAGTAATAATAATTTGTAAAAATTAATACAAGTGGAATACATGAAGCTTTCTACTATATAATTCTGCAACTTGGTCTTCTCTATTGGAAAAACTGCCTGTGGTGTATTTGTAAAGATTCCTGCACTCTTCTTCTATTGCTATAAATGTATTGGCCCCACAAGTCGCTATAAAAGCATCGACCTGTGTATAAAGTCCGGGATTACCTAGTTTAGTAGGATTTAGAGTTATGATAATTCTTATGATTACAAAAACTTTGGCGAATGGCATTCAAATAAGGAAACAAAGGCAGACTATCATGACCAGCATGCCCTGCTTCCTGCCAATATTGGATGACTGAACTTGGCAGACCCATGTCGGGAATATGCACACCCATAGATAAACAATCAGTAGAAATAATAATACGAAATACACTATCAGGTGTGTCAATCTCAGAAAGTATATGTGTATAATCGGAGTCGTACAGTTCACTGTGAAATGTCTCGACCATCAGACCCTCCCGGTCGTCCATATCCTTGTTGACGTAGGCACACTCCCAAAGCATGCTTAGCAAATCCATGTAGAGAGTACTGACACTGCGCAAAGTTCTGTAAGGAAAGAACAACAGAAGGACAGAGTTAAACTTTCCAGTTAAATGAAGACTCTCAGATGCAAACAGCGATTTGTCAAGTTTTCTCGATTTGAGATGTAGGCAAATATAATTCGTCAAAAATAAAGAACATGATAAAGAATAAAACTGACAATTACCTTGGTTTGTTGTCATTGTGCTGTTGCTTGCAGCTTTGCTTTGAATACCAGTTGAGGTTCCTGAAAAGAGTACAATAAAGTATATAAGATTTAATTAAACACTAGATATCTTTAAAAAATAATGGTCTTTGGTGTTTGAACAGCTTTCTCTTTCATAACTTGTACTAGACATTGAAGGTCTGCCTTGAATGACATTGCAAATCAAAGATGTGTATTGGGTCTGTACAAAAGATACAAAAACCTAGTGCTATGAAATGGTTAAAAGCACACCTGTTGCACAGGCAAAATCAACATATACCAGATATTGTAATGTTATCTGCAAATTTCTCTAATTAATAACAGGCTTATAATATCGTGTGTGGTGTAAGCCTAAGTGGTCCTTGTCAGCATGATATTTTTTTTCAAATTTATTTTTTTAACTTTCTGAAAAATGGGATAAATTCGTTTTAAAGTTTTGGGACACAGAAAACGGGGCAATCACTTTTTTTTCAGAATTGGTTGGTCGGTCAGGAAACTCACAAGGAAATGATGAATCTGACGTAAAGCTGTCTTGGAGACTGTCTCTGAACACTTCCATTTCATCATCTGAATTTCCTTCTGCTCCTCTAATCTCAGGATACCTTGTAAAAATAATGGTCTTTGGTGTTTCAACAGCTTTCTCCTTCATAAGTTCTACCAACCATTGAAGGTCTGCCTTGAACGACATTGAAGGATGTGATGCAAATCAAAGATGTATGTTGGGTCTGTACAAAAGATACAAAAACCTAGCACTATGAAATGGTTAAAAGCACACCAGGCAAAATCCATGTATAGCAGATATTCTAATGTTATCTGCAAATTTCTCTAATTATAAGGGGCTTATAATATTGTAAGGGGGTTTGGTAAATGGTCCGTGGTGTAGGCCTAAGTGGTCCATGTCATGATTTATATGGCCTCAAATAAGTAGAATGTGAGGGTACCATACTATATAATGGGTGCTTGTAATTCTGTGGCCCTATGCATGAATTTGTGAATATGAAAAAGAGCAATTGAATTATTATGACAGAAGCCGATTGAGGAATTACTCCTTTTTAATAGGAAACCTTTATTTTGGAGATGTTGCAATACTTATTAAGAATTATTAAGGTGTATTGTTTAAATATGTTAAGACCTTACTTGTTGTGGGGTGGGCACTGGAATTGTAACTCTTTAAACATGGCTTAAGTACCACGGAACCCCAAACACTTAGGATGTACCCAGTAACGACACCGTTTTGTGCTGCATTTAATCCAAGGGCCCATCTTCTTATCTGCCTTCGATCCAAATCTAATTTTGAACCCACCTTTCAATGCTGCTTGTGTATCTGTTTGGGTGCCACTTCTGCAATTGTGGTGATATGCATTTCATGGTTGTTTGATGGCACATAAAACTGAGTCATTTTAAAGAAAAGTTGAACAATGATGGCGCTATTCATCTAAAATCTTGTTTGCATCTTGTAAAATGGTATTAGAACATCAGCAAATAGACTAACAAATGGCAAGGGAATTTTCAAAAAACTTTTTTTCATGAAATGTAAGGTATAACTCCATATTATTTGGCTAATTTAAATTTAAAATATATGTAAATAGCATCCTTAATTTGCACACAAATGTACAGTTTATAGAATTAAAATTATCACAAAAAAGCAGAAAAAGATGCATAATTTGATAACAAAATACATGTGTAAATACAGTTTATTAGTGTGATACCTGTTGGTATTATTCAGGTCTAGAATTGAATATTATAATAATTTTTTATTAGAACAATTAATAAATGATCACATCAAACAACCGTGGTTTGTGTACATGCATTATCAAGTGGCTTTCAGCGTTGAGGTAAAGAGCGCCCTTGCAAATCTAATAATCCCGCAACTTGTTCTTCTCTATTGGTAAATTAAAATCTCTGAGGACTGAGGGACGTAGACGACTTGCTTGTACCTTTGGACCATTTTCTCTTTCTGGGGTGGTACATCAATGGCACAGCAGTCAGCAGTTAGCAACATCAGGGTTTAAAAAATGATTAACTTTATCTATAGACATGCCATGAACAGAAAGAATTGAAAAATGTACTGCTTTAAATAAATCCTAACACAATTCTCTTGATTATAAAACTCTGGCGAATGGCATTCAATTAAGAAAACAAAGGCAGACTATTGCTGCCAATATTGGATGACTGAACTTGGTAAACATTGCAGACTGAACTGTGCAGCATTGAGGTTTCGGTAAAACACTGTGTTCCAATGAGTATCTGGGTTATTTTTTCTACTTTTTGTATGTTTTTAAGGATGGAAATAAAATAACTATGAACTAAATATGAACTGCATAATGATCAAAAGAATCACCTTTTCTGCAAGGAAAAGGAGGATCGCATAGGACTTCTGAAGTCTGTCCTCTACATCGGGCATAACTCCCTCATCCCCTCCCTGTATGTCATTTTTATTTCCACTTCTTCGTCCACAAGTAGTTGCCCAAGGGATATCAAGGCAGGGAGGCAATGGAATGCCTCATCCATAATGAACAAAACAATCACCTTTTCTGCAAGGAAAAGGATGATCGCATAGGACTTCTGATGTCTGTCCTTTACATCGGGGCATAACTCCCTCATCCTCTCCCTGTATGTCGTTTTTATTTCCACTTCTTTGTCCACAAGTAGTTGCCCAAGGGATATCAAGGCAGGGAGGCAATGGAATGCCTCATCCATAATGAACAAAACAATCACCTTTTCTGCAAGGAAAAGCAGGATCGCATAGGACTTCTGAAGTCTGTCCTCTACATCGGGGCATAACTCCCTCATCCTCTCCCTGTATGTCATTTTTATTTCCACTTCTTTGTCCACAAGTAGTTGCCCAAGGGATATCAAGGCAGGGAGGCAATGGAATGCCTCATCCATAATGAACAAAACAATCACCTTTTCTGCAAGGAAAAGGAGGATCGCATAGGACTTCTGAAGTCTGTCCTCTACATCGGGGCATAACTCCCTCATCCTCTTCCTGTATGTCGTTTTTATTTCCACTTCTTTGTCCACAAGTAGTTGCCCAAGGGATATCAAGGCAGGGAGGCAATGGAATGCCTCATCCATAATGAACAAAACAATCACCTTTTCTGCAAGGAAAAGGATGATCGCATAGGACTTCTGATGTCTGTCCTTTACATCGGGGCATAACTCCCTCATCCTCTCCCTGTATGTCGTTTTATTTCCACTTCTTTGTCCACAAGTAGTTGCCCAAGGGATATCAAGGCAGGAGGCAATGGAATGCCTCATCCATAATGAACAAAACAATCACCTTTTCTGCAAGGAAAAGGAGGATCGCTTTGGTCTTCGGAACTCCGTCCTCCACGTCGTGGCCTCTCTCCCTCCTCCACGCCCTGTAGGTCGGATTGTTGTCCCCTTCTTTGTCCACAAGTAGTTGCCCAAGGGATATCAAGGCAGGGAGGCAATGGAATGCCTCATCCATAATGAACAAAACAATCACCTTTTCTGCAAGGAAAAGGATGATCGCATAGGACTTCTGATGTCTGTCCTTTACATCGGGGCATAACTCCCTCATCCTCTCCCTGTATGTCGTTTTTATTTCCACTTCTTTGTCCACAAGTAGTTGCCCAAGGGATATCAAGGCAGGGAGGCAATGGAATGCCTCATCCATAATGAACAAAACAATCACCTTTTCTGCAAGGAAAAGGATGATCGCATAGGACTTCTGATGTCTGTCCTTTACATCGGGGCATAACTCCCTCATCCCCTCCCTGTATGTCATTTTTATTTCCACTTCTTTGTCCACAAGTAGTTGCCCAAGGGATATCAAGGCAGGGAGGCAATGGAATGCCTCATCCATAATGAACAAAACAATCACCTTTTCTGCAAGGAAAAGGAGGATCGCATAGGACTTCTGAAGTCTGTCCTCTACATCGGGGCATAACTCCCTCATCCTCTTCCTGTATGTCGTTTTTATTTCCACTTCTTTGTCCACAAGTAGTTGCCCAAGGGATATCAAGGCAGGGAGGCAATGGAATGCCTCATCCATAATGAACAAAACAATCACCTTTTCTGCAAGGAAAAGGAGGATCGCATAGGACTTCTGAAGTCTGTCCTCTACATCGGGGCATAACTCCCTCATCCTCTTCCTGTATGTCGTTTTTATTTCCACTTCTTTGTCCACAAGTAGTTGCCCAAGGGATATCAAGGCAGGGAGGCAATGGAATGCCTCATCCATAATGAACAAAACAATCACCTTTTCTGCAAGGAAAAGGATGATCGCATAGGACTTCTGATGTCTGTCCTCTACATCGGGGGCATAACTCCCTCATCTTCTCCCTGTATGTCGTTTTTATTTCCACTTCTTTGTCCACAAGTAGTTGCCCAAGGGATATCAAGGCAGGGAGGCAATGGAATCCTCATCCATAATGAACAAAACAATCACCTTTTCTGCAAGGAAAAGGATGATCGTATAGGACTTCTGATGTCTGTCCTTTACATCGGGCATAACTCCCTCATCCTCTCCCTGTATGTCGCTTTTATTTCCACTTCTTTGTCCACAAGTAGTTGCCCAAGGGATATCAAGGCAGGGAGGCAATGGAATGCCTCATCCATAATGAACAAAACAATCACCTTTTCTGCAAGGAAAAGCAGGATCGCATAGGACTTCTGAAGTCTGTCCTTTACATCGGGGCATAACTCCCTCATCCTCTCCCTGTATGTCGTTTTTATTTCCACTTCTTTGTCCACAAGTAGTTGCCCAAGGGATATCAAGGCAGGGAGGCAATGGAATGCCTCATCCATAATGAACAAAACAATCACCTTTTCTGCAAGGAAAAGGATGATCGCATAGGACTTCTGATGTCTGTCCTTTACATCGGGCATAACTCCCTCATCCTCTCCCTGTATGTCGCTTTTATTTCCACTTCTTTGTCCACAAGTAGTTGCCCAAGGGATATCAAGGCAGGGAGGCAATGGAATGCCTCATCCATAATGAACAAAACAATCACCTTTTCTGCAAGGAAAAGCAGGATCGCATAGGACTTCTGAAGTCTGTCTTCTACATCGGGGCATAACTCCCTCATCCGCTCCCTGTATGTCGTTTTTATTTCCACTTCTTTGTCCACAAGTAGTTGCCCAAGGGATATCAAGGCAGGGAGGCAATGGAATGCCTTATCCCTGACTTTCTCATCCCTTTCTTGCCCTTCTACATGAAACTCGTGCCACTCCTTTGTAGCGCTTGGCTGACAGTCTTCTAGTATATGCTTCACTGTGCATAATTGCACAACTGATCCGTATGATATTTTAAACTTGTACTTTTACTGGAGGTGTTCTTGAATTCTTTTGAATGTAACCTTTGGGCCAGATTTTCAGTTTGTATCAAAAGTTAGCAACCCTGTCCTTAGCCAAGCATCAGCACCCACATTGTTTTCTTCTACGAAGTCTTCAATGTCCTTCCCAATTGTCGGGTGGTCCCTTAGTATTGTGGAATCTCTTTTAGAGATCCGTTTCTTGAGGAGACAGATTTTTGCCTGTTCTTTGGCCATTTTTCTTTGAGCTTTGCGTTTTATGTACTGATGCTTCTTACGGATTAGTTCTCTACACATGTCAATGGAATGTGAGTTAGATTTAAAGACATCCTGTTCTGTGGCTATGAGGTTTTCATCTTCCGATTCAATTTGGGTAAGTTCATAGCCCCATCATCATCATCATCATCATCATTAGACAATTAGAAATTGCTTCTTGATCAGCAGCAATCTCGGCCAAAGTGTTGATACTCTAACAGCATTCACAAAAGTGATTCCTTCTCCTCAACTGCCCTAGTGAACATGCCACATGCACTGATGTGGCACTTTAAAATTTTCCGCCATGCATTATGCAAATTAGGTCATCACCTGATGAGCAGCTAGCAGGGAAGTCCACTGAGAATCAATAATAGCCCTCTCTATAGACTAAAACCCATTCAACCAAAAAATTAGGCTTGAGGAATCTTTTTAACTCTATGTAGGCAAATATGCATGTGCCTAAATAGAATTGAAATAACAAATAACATTTATGAAAAGGAAACAACTGATTCAGAAATGGATTGGAAGCACTTTGTCATGTCATACTTGTGTTGTACATTGTGTGCTTGGACCCACACCATTGATCACAAATAAAATGGGGTTTGTCTGTAAAAGAAGATTTTTAGAATAATGTAGAAACTTTGTTTCCATCCTTCTTTTTTCCTTAGCATTTGATCCATATTTTGTCCACTTCATTTATCTCTCTTAAGCCTGTTGTGGGCCTGGTAGTCTATACAGAAGGGGACTTTTAATTACATACATCACTAAAATTGATAGAAATGTTAAAAAAGTGTACTATAACAGAGGGTAGCATTAATTTACTTAAGTCATGTTATGTAACATAGAGCTTTAAGCTTTAAGGAGTTGAAGTGTACAAATTAATGGTAAGGGCTGGCATCAAAATCATCCACCGGTTGACCCCCGGTGCCCTGCCAAAACCAGTGATTGAGCCTAGCTTATATTGTTTGAACAATAGAACATTGTTAAACCAGTGGTTCTGCCAGGGCAATTGCGGCTGCCTGGTGGTTGGGTTTTCCTTAAACTTAGTTTAAGAAGTTCATCTTTAAACTGTAAGGATTTCATTTGTACAAATTGATGTTTAGGGATGGCTTCAAAACTACACCACTGGTTGACCACAAGCACTCTGCCAGAACTAACGATTGAGACTAGTTTATATTGTTTAGAACAATAGAACATGGTAAAACCAACGGTTCTGCCAAGATGATTTTGGTCAACTGATGGTTGGGTTTCTATAAACTGTAATGATTAAATAGTCATCTTTAAACTAAGGAGTTCATCTGTACAAATTGATGATGTATAAAACCAAACCACAGGTTGACCTTTGGTGCCCTGCCAAAACCAATGATTGTCTTGATTAGCACAACAGAACATAGTTAAACCAACAGTTCTGCAAGGGTGGTTGGGTTGAGACTGACTGGTGGTTGGGTTTTGGAGCCATACCTTACAAACTGATTTATAGACCTTTTCAAATCAACATAGAAATGGTCTTACCCAATGTAGAATTGGGATAGCCTATACTTGTATTAAAATCATGCACATCAATTGTTTTTATCTAATGTAGAATTGTAATAGCATACTTGTGTCGAAAGCAGAAGGAAGTACCTACATGATACTAGTGTTAAAGGTGTTCAGTCTACTGCATGTAACATATGAAATGAATTTTGTGTTCTTATAATAATTAACATGCATATTGCATATTGGTTAAATGGGTATCAGCACTAATTTGAGGGCCAGGGGGTCATTCTTTGTACCTATTGTAGAATTATTGTTATATCATACTTCAAGCACATATTTTGTTTTTACCAAATGTAGAATAATGGTATACTCGTGTCGAAAGCAGGAAGATGTGGAAACCTACATGTTACTGGTGTTAAAGGTGTTCAGTCTACTGCATCAATAACATATGAAAAGAATAGTGACAGGTTATAAACACCTCAAAAGAAGTAAGTCCCCCTCTGAAGATGTTGTCATAACATCGTGAGGTTTCATTTTGTACCAACAAAACTAACTTTGAAATAATTATATGACTGTTTACTAAGTGCTGTGTGAAAATGAGAGATTTCCATTACTTTAGGGCTGAAGGAGCCTAAATTGAAGGCAGAAACTGCCCTGTTCAAAAGTCACAAAAAGTAGGCCTATGCTTGTCACAAAAGTTGATTCATGGCTTGTTACTAATGGAAAACCCCATGTGTTTGAGTGCAGTTTAAAATCCTCACCAAGTGAACATTTACTGTAATGTGTATCGATTCTTGATCATTCAGCCATGCAAATCCCCTTGGTGCAGAGTTCAGCACAGTGAGTTGTAAGATGGTCAGTTCCATTCCTTGTCCCAATCACGCCTTGCAGTTAACAAGCATAGGCCTACTTTGTGACTTTGGAAAGGGCACTTTTGTCTTCAATTTAGGCTCATTCAGCCCTGAAGTCATGGAAATCTCTCATTTTCACACAGCACTTAGTAAACAGTCATATACTTATTTCAAAGTTAGTTTTGTTGGTACAAAACGAAACCTTACGATGTTATGACAACATGTTCAGAGGGGGACTTATTTCTTTTGAGGTGTTTATATGAATCGTATTGGAATGGCTCTTATGCAAGCATCAATTTGAAGCTTGAACCTACCAACCTCAAGCCTCCACATATTATTGACGTTGATTCGATGCCGATGATTGACCAAAGAAAAGTATGATATCAATCATCGGCATCAAATCGACATTGATAAATGTGGCTTTCAAGATTTGGGTCAATATGGATATGCCATTATCATGATTATTCAACATTTTTACCTTTTTCGGAGCAATTTTACTGCATAGGTTTTTTTATTTGAGAAATTCAGTTGCAAAATTGAAAACTGCTTTCCCAAAAAATTGAATTTGCTACACAGTGTTATTTTTACACCTTGTTAAGGCTACATTGTCTGAAACAATCAAAATTGAATGATTTACTGTTACTAACATAGTGCTGCTTAAACAATAGAAAAGAACGTCATCCATCATAAAGTGTTTACATATATATTTTTTTTCTCTTGAGTTGGCCATGGTAAACACCAAACAATAAGAAAGTCCACAAAGGGGTCATTACTTTTGATATGACATCTAGAAACCACTGACATTAGTGATTCCTGTATTATGAAGAATTTTGTTATCAGCAATTTCAGACCTCAATTATGTGAAAAGAATATGGTGGATTTACCATGGTATGCACAAACCTATGTACATGAGGTCCAGATTCTCATAGTCTAACCTTAATATACCAAAAACATAGACCTTTCCTGAATAATTGCGCTAGTAATTTTTCAGAATGAAAATCAAATTAAGGGATAACTTGTTGCAAGAGTGAAAAGCAGAAGTAAAATGAATTTGAATCGCATTATAAAGTGTGCGTTATCATGGTCATAGTAGAAATGTTATAAATGTTTGCGATGTTGTAATTCTTTTTGGAGCAGTCCTAAGAGAGTATACTGTTCACAAAGTTGAAAACAGTATGTTCACCAGGACCTTAATCAATTAACTAGTTTTCAACAACTTTACTTTGAAAAACTAGTTAATTTGTCACTTTGCTAAAACTCCTTTTGTATAATTTTGTCGATAAAATATCAAATATACTTGTGCAATGTTTTGTTTGAAATAAATAAAGATGTGAAAAAGTACAATATACAATTGAGCTTCTGTGTTTTATTGTTGTGTTGTTATTTTAAGGGGGTACTACACCCCTGTGGTAAATTTGACTATTTTTGCATTTTTCTCAACAAATAATTGCACACGGGTAACAAAAGTTATGTATATTATTGGGCAAGGAATCCAATTACTACACTGAAATTTCAGTGACTCAAGACAAGCGGTTCAGTATATGTAATAGGAAATGAGGTACATCCTAGCGGTACCTAATTTCTTATCATAAATAACGAACCGCTTGTCTTGGGTCACTGAAATTCCAGTGTAGTAATTGGATTCCTTGCCCCTATAACATACATAACTTTTGCAAAAATAGGCACAAATTTATCGAGGGGTGTAGTACCCCCTTAAGCAATAATATTGACAAGCAGACTATTGAGAGAACAGACTGTAAAGAAGTGTATAGAGGCCCTGCATATCACGTATCATCCCGTAAATATGGCGGACTACTCAAATGCATTCAACAAAAGCATGATTGCAATCTACCGTGACAGTTCGTCTCACACACATAACCCTGCACTACGATCAAATAGGTTGATGACAACATTTGATTGAATGGACTGCACTCCGCCATAACCACGGTGAAGGACACCGGTTCAAATCCTTTTTGGAGCCAATCGATAAAAGAAAGCAGGGCCTCTATTAACCAGTATCATAAATAGCCCCCTACCCCTTTTGAAACTAAAGGCCCAAAAAAGATTGGACATTTTGAATAACAAAATTTTACATTCAAACCTCAACTATACTCGAGTAATGCCCCACCCTCCGCTAGCAGCCAGCAGGGTTAATATGACGATCCGGATTAAACAGTTAAATAACATAATTTTGATTATGCACTCTTTTGGACAGCCTTCATTAGGGTTTAAACAGGATTAAACAGATGATGTCATTTTGGTTCACTATTTTGAACAGTCATCAGTCAAGATAATAGGTAAATTTTCACGGGAAAATTTTCTGGACATGTGACCAATGCATATCAATGTGAGTGTAACCTCAAGCCTGATCCCTAACCCCCAGCGGTGACCTCGCTATTCAAGTCTTAGTTATTTTGAATTGGAATAGTTTCAATAGAAATTCGTACATTGCAAAATTATTAAAAATTATGCAATCTTAATTTCTTCACAATATCATCAAAACGTCATTTCAAAAATATTTACCTGCGGAAAAAAATATTTATCTACTAAACTCTTGTTATAACATTATTAACTTCCGACAAGTATTTTATTTTGCATCCAAGGAGAAATTCTTATTCCAAAAGTATTTTGGACAACCATCATGGTTAAAAAAAAACTTACAATCAGAATTAAACAGTTAAATGATGTAATTTGAAGTCATTATTTTGGACATCCATTAGGGTTATTAATAAATTAATTCACAATAAGGATTAAACCGTTATATTTTTGTTTACTATTGGTTTGAACAGCAATCGGGGTTAAACATAAGGCAACTTGCAGTCAGGCAGTCAGGGTTAAATGTAATTTGGGTCCCTATATTGGACAGCCAAAGGGGATTAAATAAAAATAATAATGTCATTTTGTTTCACTGTTTTAGACAGCTGTTGGAGTTACCTTTCAACATTTTTGTGAACCATCAGAGTTAAACAATTGGGTAAACTTGCAAATGGTGATTAAACAGTATGTCTTAGTTCACCATGTTAGCCAGCCATCAGGGTTAAACAATAAAGTTTATTAGCCAATGCACAATAAACAGATTTACCCCCTGCGAAATGGTTTAGGCCAATATTGTGGGCTGGGCTTCAATGCCTAGGTGCAGCATTCTCAATGAACCAATTGGCATTAAGGCCTATTGTCTGCGACAGCCAATAGGCTTTGCCTGGGCACAGCGATGCAGATCAAATTTCTGAGAAATAATCACATATCGTTCTGTCACGGAAGGAGTAAGAGGTGGTGTTATTCTTGGAAAAAAATTTTTTGGCGGGAAGTACTCAAGCCACTGCTACCGCAAATGTTAGTGCAACAGGTGTAGGTGTGGATCCAATGGTATCATTCCCAATTATTGATCCTTTATCGTCAGTGTGCAGCCCTTTGGGGGTGGGTTTGCCTCAAACAATGACCACAAAAATAGTGAACGGGGAATATGTTGATTTCGGGGTTATTTTGGCAAAATGTGAATCCATGGGAGATGAGAAGAAAGAGGTGATGTTGTCGGTTAATGACGGGGGGAAAATAGTATGGCATGACCATAGGGCTAAGCGGCCAATTAGTTCCATACACACATGGACTTCTGTTTTCCTGACGTATGCAGCGGTTTACTTACGGGCACATCCGCATAGAGCACAAGAAATGCTTAAATATGCGCATATCGTCAGAACAGCCGCTGCACGTCACATGGGATGGGGTTGGAGGTCATATGACATCCAATTCAGGATGCGGCAACAAGCGCATCCCCAGAGGTCATGGGCGATCATTGATGGGGAGTTGTGGAGTTTTTATGTGACCACGCCCACATTATCGGACAGGTCAAACTCAAAGTGGAAGCACTGGTTCCACATTCAGGGGAGGGTTTGGGAAGAATACAAAGGCTGGAAATTTTCGAGCCTCATCCCAAGGTAATTTTCGAGCCTCATCACAAGGAAAATTTCAAAATGGGGGCCGACAAGGGCAGCAGGGTGCTGGGTGGAGGCTTGCGATCTCAAGCGGAACATGCTTTGACTACAACAGCACTGGATGTTCCAGGGCACAATGCAGATTTTTGCACAAATGTAGCCGGTGCAGCGAGTCAGGGCATGGGGCAAAAAATTGCACAAAAACAGGGAGCAATTAGTGTCCAGTGTTTTCATAGGAACCTATGTTTATGTTGCAAATATTCATCACCAATTAAGTTGGCAACATTAATTCCTCTGTTAGACACATACCCCAAAAAGAAAGCTGCAGAATTACTTAGGGAAGGTTTCTCTAAAGGGTTTAGGTTGGGGTATACAGGGGAACGGGTTGCAAGGGAGTCTCCAAATTTAAGATCAGTCTCGGAATTGCATGACAAAGTGTTAGAGAAAATAAACAAAGAAGTGCAATTGGGAAGAATAGCAGGCCCTTTCAAACAAAGACCAATTTCAAACCTCATTGTTTCACCGGTGGGGTTGGTACCTAAGGCCACACCGGGAAAATATAGGATGATACAACATTTATCATACCCAGATGGGGGATCCATTAACGATGGGATTGATAGGGACTATTGTGCAGTGCAGTATACCAAATTTGATGTGGCTGTCAATGCAGTGGTGAGGGTTGGAAAAGGGGCAATGATGGCAAAGGCAGATATAGAATCCGCATTTAGATTGTTACCTGTACACCCCGATGATTTTGGCCTTTTGGGAATGAAGGTTGGGAGCGATTATTATGTAGATAAGGCCTTGCCAATGGGAGCTTCCTGTTCACCCGCCTTATTTGAGACTTTCTCAACTTTTTTAGAATGGGCTGCAAAATCAGCAGCAGCCACAGATAATATAATTCATTTCGCAGACGATTTTCTGCTGGTATCGCAGAAATCCTCATGTCATAGGCTAGTAAATTCCTTCGAAAAGACGTGCACCAAATTAGGGGTGCCATTAGCTAAGGATAAGTCAGTAGGACCTACAACTAAAATTGTATACTTAGGATTACAAATAGATTCAGTTGATCAGGTAGTGTCAATTCCACAAGAGAAAATTCAGGCAATTAGAGACAAAGTGGAGAAAGCAGTGCATGCATCAAAACTGACTCTGAAGGAGATGCAATCATTAATTGGTTCCTTATCCTTCGTATGTAAAGCTATAGCACCAGGTAGACCATTCATTCGCAGGCTGATAGACTTAACATGTGGTATTCAAAAATCTTGGCACAAAATACGATTAACAGCAGGTGCGAAAAGCGATTTGCAGATGTGGCTCGTTTTTTTGCAAGATTTCAATGGGGTATCTATTATTCCCGAGCAGAGATGGTCAGGTGCAGGCGATTTGCAATTATTTACTGATGCAAGCGGGAGGTAGGATTTGGAGGGTTTTACAAGGGAGGTGGTTCCAAGGAAAATGGCCAAAATTACGGGAAGGTGAACAAAGGAACTCTATAGCATGGATGGAATTATTTCCAATAGTGGTGTCAATTGTGCTATGGGGGAGGTTGTTAGAAGGGAAGCGCATTATCTTAAGGTCGGACAACCAAGCGGTTGTAACAATAATCAATAGGCTAACATCAAGGTGCCCGAAGATTATGAAGCTAGTGCGTTTTTTGGTCTTGCAATGTTTAAAGCAGAATTTGGCATTCACGGCCAAGCATATCCCAGGAAAAGAGAATAACATTGCAGATGCATTGTCTCGTTTCCAGATGCAGCGCTTTCGGAGGGAGGCGCCAGCGGCTCAGGTGAAGGGGACTCCAGTACCCGAATTTCTTTGGAGGCTTAAGATGCTAGAACACAAGAACTTCTTAAAGCGTCAATAGCAGGCAATACACAAAGTGCTTACATTAGAGCAATTGATGATTTTATAGAATTCAGGAGGCGTTGGGGCTTAGAGGAAGTATGGCCAGCAAGTGTGCGACATATTGTGGCATACATATCATATTTGAGTATTAAAGGCCTTGCCCCCTCTTCTGTCAGTACCTACATTTCAGCCATATCGTATGTTCACAAATTGCATAATTGGGAAGACCCAGGGAAGAGTTTTATTGTAAGCAAAATGAAGACTGGATATAAGCGCCTCAATCCACGTCAGGACAGTAGGCAGCCAATTACTTTTCCAGTTCTCAGTAGGTTGGTGGGTATTTTACCGTCCATATCTAAATCATCCTATGAAGCAGTCTTATTTAAAGCGGCCTTTTTATTAGCCTTCTTTGGGTTTATGAGAGTTAGCGAATTTACATGCCAGAGTAAACAAGGGCATACGGACCGACCTATTGGGGTGCAGGACGTGTCTGTGTGTCGGGAGGGTCAGACTGTTTTAAGGGTGGTGTTAAGGTTTTCGAAAACTGATCAAGCGGGGAAATCAACAATCATCAAAATTGGCCAATACAGGGATTCCGGCTTATGTCCGGTCCAAGCTGTATCAGAGTTTATGAGTATTAGGCCACCAAAGGAAGGGCCCTTCTTCTTGCATTTTGGTGGAGACCCTCTTACGGCGTATCAATTTACTCACATGCTGAAGGAAGGGGTGAAGACAATAGGCTTGTCACCCCAACCCTTTTCGTCTCATAGTTTTAGAATAGGAGCCGCCACATCAGCGTCCATTTGCGGGCTAACAGACGATCAAATTAAAAACATGGGTCGATGGAGCTCCTCAGCATATAAATCGTATATCAGGCCAAATCATCTGATTTCTTTTGTTTGAATTTTAGCAAGGTCAAGACCTGTCAGTTAGGAATTATAGGAACATTGTGTACAAATATATGCGGGAATTGGAGCCAAGTGGTAAAGGTGTGGCCAGCAGTCATGCATAACTCCACTACGTAACTTACGGGTGGGCCGGCTCTTGTGTAGATTACGGGGAGCATACACACTGGTGCATTCTTAGGGGTCTAGTATGTTAAGTTAGTACACACACATATTTATATATAAGAGGCCATTAATTGTAGGCAACTTCTAGTGCGTAATTTACGGGCAGAATGTGCAGACAAGGCGGACAAAAGCAAGCGAGAAAAAATGAAAATGGAAGGGAAAATAATAAAGGAAATTAAAAATTGTCAGGTACAGGAAATTACTTACTTGCAGTCTAATCCAATCAATAAAATTTTTCGATCTCACACTTGCAACCGGCATCTCTTGATGCCAGTTGCAAGACGTGGGATTCCCACTTGTTTCTTTTTCATCTACAGGTCGGACTCGGACGCTAGTCTTGGGTGATAGCATTATACGGCGGGCGGGGGAAGGAGACCCTCAACTACACGGGGGAGGTCTTATGAGGTGGAAAGGAATATCCGGGGCACGCCCTTACGCGGTGACGGACCGCCTGCGTCGATACTTGAATCGTTACGAGTATCCAACGACAATAATAATACATCTGGGAACTAATGACATTTTTAAAACAAGTCTAGGGGACATCAGATCAAGGGTGGAACAAACAATTAAGGGCATAAGAGGGATCTTACCAGATACTCGTATATTGTGGTCTGATATTTTGTTAAGACAAAAATATGTGGGGGAGGACAGACAGGGGTGCGGCAAACGTGCAACAGAGAACATCAACAAGTACGCGCACAAAGTGTGCAAAGAGCTGGGTAATGCGTACGCTGTAAAGCACTCCCACCTGATAATTCCTCACGCAAAAGGGGTTTTCCTAAACGATAATGTGCACCTTGACCGTATGGGGGAATTAATGTTCCGACAAAATTTGTCCAACTCCATGGTATATTTGGATGTGCATCCAGAGGAGGCAGGTTACCCCCCATCTGGCCAAGTTGTAGCACCATTTTAACCAATTATATCAAGGTTATAGATTTATACCATTAAAGGTAGACTAGATGTTGGGTCGAAGCAGCTAAAAGTATCCACTGCGTATATCTAAATCAATGTTTTTGGAAAATGCATGAACATTTTTCTTTTAAATGCGGCACAAGATGCTGTGACCTGCTAAATCACAACAGTTTTAAAACAAAGGTGCTGACCTTAATGGGTTTCCCCCTTTTCATCTCAAAATTTGAATACAGTATGTTCACAGGGGAGGCCTGAATTGTCCCGAGGGATTTGGATGTGGTCCAGGGCGGAAGAAATACAATCCCAGGTTGACATGGGGTAGTAAGCCAGGGGTCATCCTACGTTCTCATTTCTCCCAAGAATAAAATTTAATAGGAGTTATTGCGAGTTTTTGTAGCCCGCTGCCGCCACGATTGTTTGTTTTCGACTAAATGTCGTAATGAAAATTTCATTAAGACATTTAAAGAGGGTAATAGCCAAAAAGGGAAGGAAATTAAAATTTCTAATTTCAACAGTCCGAAAAAAAAAAAAAAAAGGGGGGGGTTGGGTCAAGTTTCTGTGCCAAAAACTTGTTTGGCGGAAAAATAACGGACAGGGCCAAAAATTCCATCAAAAATGGAATTATTTAAGTGCTTGCCCCTATATGTATTTGCTTTTAAAGGGTTTTCAAATTGGAAAATTGATTTAAATAAAATCGTAAGGATACAATAAATTTACACTGTGTGTATAGGTAGGGCTCGGGAAATTCGGGAGGGCCCCATAGCTTATGGGGAGTAATTTTAGGAAAGGGCTCGGGAAATTCCCAGGAGGGCCCCGTAACTTACGGGGAGTAATTTTTGGAAAGGGCTTGGGAAATTTCCGGGAGTGGGCCCGTAACTTACGGGTTAATGAATATTATGTAAACTTCTCTTGCGAGAAGTTAGACTTCATTGTATCCAAATTCGGCCCCCGGAACTTACGGGGAAAAGATTCAGATTTCCAAGAAAACTTGATTATAAATAAAAGGAGATTACTCCAGACAGATGATTTGCAAAACTTTGAGTATAGTATGTGCTTTATTTTGTATGGGGGTAATAAAGTTTATTAGCCAATGCACAATAAACAGATTTACCCCCTGCGAAATGGTTTAGGCCAATATTGTGGGCTGGGCTTCAATGCCTAGGTGCAGCATTCTCAATGAACCAATTGGCATTAAGGCCTATTGTCTGCGACAGCCAATAGGCTTTGCCTGGGCACAGCGATGCAGATCAAATTTCTGAGAAATAATCACATATCGTTCTGTCACGGAAGGAGTAAGAGGTGGTGTTATTCTTGGAAAAAAATTTTTCCCTCCCACCACACCCAAACAAAAAATTTTCTTGCTTTTCTTGACCTTAAATTGGTTTCTGGAAGGTGTCCTTGGGTACGCAGCTTATATGGGATACTGGTGGTAGTGGAATTTTTTTTAGGACAAACAGTCACGGACCATGGGAAGGCATCAAGCAGTAAAAATGGATATAATGAAATTGTAAGGATACAATAAATGTACACCGCGTGTATAGGTAGGGCTCGGGAAAATTCCTAGGGGGCCTCGTAACTTACGGGGAGTGAGTGTAGGGAAGGGCTCAGGAAATTCCCGGGAGGGGCTCCGTAACTTACGGGGAGTAAATTTTGGAAAGGGCTCAGGAAATTTCTGAGAGGGGCCCCGGAACTTACGGGGAGTAATTTTAAGAAAGGGCTCAGGAAATTCCTGGGAGGGGCCCCGGAACTAACGGGGAGTAAAATTTTAAGAAAGGGCTCAGGAAATTCCTGGAAGGGGCCCCGGAACTTACGGGGAGTAATTTTAAGAAAGGGCTCAGGAAATTCCTGGGAGTGGCCCCGGAACTTTTGGGAAGTAATTTCTGGAAAACCAGAAGGTCGGTCTTTTGGCGGAAAAATAACGGACAGGGCCAAAAATTCCATCAAAAATGGAATTATTTAAGTGCTTGCCCCTATTATGTATTTGCTTTTAAAGGGTTTTCAAATTGGAAAATTGATTTAAATAAAATCGTAAGGATACAATAAATTTACACTGTGTGTATAGGTAGGGCTCGGGAAATTCCCGGGAGGGGCCCCATAGCTTATGGGGAGTAATTTTAGGAAAGGGCTCGGGAAATTCCCAGGAGGGCCCCGTAACTTACGGGGAGTAATTTTTGGAAAGGGCTTGGGAAATTTCCGGGAGTGGGCCCGTAACTTACGGGTTAATGAATATTATGTAAACTTCTCTTGCGAGAAGTTAGACTTCATTGTATCCAAATTCGGCCCCCGCAACTTACGGGGAAAAGATTCAGATTTCCAAGAAAACTTGATTATAAATAATAGGAGATTACTCCAGACAGATGATTTGCAAAACTTTGAGTATAGTATGTGCTTTATTTTGTATGGGGGTAATAAGGTAACCAGGTAACTTGCAGTCAGGATTAAACAGATAATGTCATTTTGGTTCACTATTTTGGACAACCATCATGGTAACTTGCAATCAGGATTAAACAGATTAAATAACATCTTTTTGATTCACCATTTAGAAATACAATAGGCCTATGTGTTTACCATCCCCTGTCAAAAAAGGGGCAGCGCGAAGGTGGCATTGAGATTTTTGCCCCTCGAGACTTGTGACTCCCCATGACTGTCCAAAATACTGTCCAGGCCCACTCTGGGACCTACACCCTAGCCCATTGTGACTCCCACTTTGGAAGTGACGGGTATGTAGGCCTGTGTAGGGTTGTTCACCCGAAGGTCCCATAGTGTTTTCTCGAACACATGCTCTGCCAACCTAAGACCCCTTATCCGATCATCTATCATCTAAAGGTCCCTATTTTTCAGCAACTTTCATTTATCACTGATTTTGTTACTTATTTTGAAATAAGCAATTTGAAGCCATTTAGAACTAAGGGGTGGTGCAATAAATATTACATGTACCCCCAGGTTGGTGAATTATAGGGGAGCAAAGATTTTTTGGCAGACCCAAGGGGGGGTAAGCAATTTTTGACAGGTCAAAAGGGGGGTCAAGCAATTTTTGGCAGGTCAAACGAGGGGTGTGGGGGGCAAACAATTTTTGGCACTGATATTTTGGGCACCATTTCTATATTACGGGAGCACGGTGGCCGAGCGGAACGGGCTAGGACTCATAATCGGAAGGTTGCGGGTTTGAGCCCCGGCGACGCCATCGTGTTGTGCCCTTGAGTAAGGCACTTTATCTCGATTATTCCTCTCCACCCAGGTGTGAAATGGGGAGCTGTTATGAATACTGTCCATTGAGCGCCGCACAAAGGTATGAGCATGCCTTGGGCATTGTATGGCAGCTGACATATTCTAACGACGGCGGAATAAATGTAAAGCGCTTTGGTACATGTTCACATGTGAAAGGCGCTGTATAAATACCAACATTTATTTATTTATTACGCTCTAAAATTGTGCAGGAAAACATTTGGAACACGATCAAATATGCAAAATTTCCTGCTCGCTGCTCTCGCATTATATGATAAGACAATTTAAGGTTTTAAATTCGGGTTCCCAAAAATCTTAGTGTGGAAAGGGGGGGCAAAGATTTTTTGGCACATTAAAAGGGGTGGCAAAGGTTTTTTGGCATGTCAAAAGGGGGGCAAAGATTTTTTCGCACGCTTGAAAGGGGGGTCAAGCAATTTTAATAGACCACTTTCACCATCCCAGGATACACATAATTATTACACAGCCCCTAGTATGTTCGATGCTTCTGTGAGACTCTTTTGGCTTTCAAAACTCCCAGATCAAAAAAAAGGTAATTTTCTCACCTAATTCCCCCCTCCCCAATTTTAGGTTCAAACGGCCCCATTATCTATAGACCCCATATTTAGTCCCAGGTAGTTTAGTTAGGGGTAGCGTTAACCCCCGATCGGGGGTGAATGACCCCCTAAATTAAAAATATATAAATTTTTCACCCTCCATATATTGGGAATGTGCATGCAACCCCCGACTTTCGGGCCTTAATGCTACCCCTGAGTTTAGTTTGCTCTAAATAATGAGCCATTTAGGCCTATCATTTTTACCGAATGCCAAAAATCATGCTCTCACACAATGACATTTTTTTAATATATTTTGCTCTCACTGAATGCCCCTTGCTGTAAAAGCCCTATCATTTTTACCAAATGCCAAAAATCATGCTCTCACAGTATCACTCAATGACATATTTTTAAATATATTTTCCTCTCACTGATGATGCCCCTTGCTGTAAAAGTGACTGACGCCCAGGCATATAACACTCATGTCATATTGAAGTAAGCCCACCTGAAAATATGCTGAAATAATAGAAAAACAAAACAAAAAAACACCTAAAACCAACTAAATTTTTATCGATTTGCAATAGATTTTGTTAAAAATAATAATAAGAAAGCCATTTCTACGAAAAATTTTGGTGGTGTGCGCCCGGAACCTGTCCAAAAAATTGACCCCTTACGTGCAGCCCGTATACCAAAAAAAAAAAAAAGCTCGCACGGTTTTTAGATTTTCTGAACAGGTGGAAATATTGCTGAATATGCAAGAAATGTCAAGTGTATAGGGATTAGCACATCATTACGTAATGGAGATGGTCACACTCAAGTGGCTTTTTATGAGCTACTATTGCCATGGTTTAAAAGATGCAAAGACGGCGCATGTGGGTCGTGGGATAATGCATGAATGCTGATGACAATGAATGATGCTGTTTCAGTTTCCCACGCTTTTGAATAAGAGTTTTTGCGCATTTTCCATGTTTCCACACGTTTGGTGAGCACATTTTCTTCAATATTGTGACAACTTGACGTCGAATATTCTATTCTACATTGTTTAGCAATAATGTCTTTTGCCAGTACATGAATAGGACGTCCAAAGTTGTGTTTTTTTGATCGCAAAGATTGGATATTTTTATTCCTGATTCAAATTCTGCACCCTTGCAAGTTGCAAGCTTGCATGAAGCAGATGGCAGCAAGTTACATGGGCGAGACAAGACGACCATGTCAGAAATTTTAAATATTTTGTTCTGGGTCTGATTAAATATTCGGACTAGGGCGAGACCATCGCCGAGCTACAAAATGTATATTATTATTTAAGGATTAATTTGTTACTTTTGCATCAAGATTTTAGTTTTGCATCATGGTTAACAAGTTGCCAAACACTTTGGAGTTAAGGTTTAATGTTAAATGTATTGCTATTATTTAATTATATTGGAAGAAGGACAGGGCTTCGATAAATGAGGGAAATTTATGAGGTAAAAAACAAGGCATGCAAGGACAGGACAAAACAAATTTTTGAAAACAATCAAAATCATGGCCCTATTTTAGAGGGTTTTGTCTCCAAAAATAATTGTAAAGTAACATACCTTTTTTAAATAATTGTAAAGAAACGTACCTTTATAAAATTAGCATCGCTTACAAGTTACATCACAATTCACATGAAATTGCGTCAGGCAGTAAAAAAATGACAAACATGCTTGAAAATGCATGATTTCGCTAGCGTAGATTTGTGGTAGGTCCGTCAAAACATGCGAACTGGTATATCATCAATGTTCTCTTGCAACACAAAAGCTTTAGAGCTGGTATCACCGGTTTTGCATTGAGCTCTTTTACATCAGAAATAGCCATTTAACATTAAACTTTGAACAAAATAAAGCTAGTCCGATGGAATAAAAGGATGTTTGTAATTGTACAGTTGAGAACAAGTTAAACCTTGAAATTTGCAATTTTAACCTTAATTATACAATGTAGCTCGGGTGGTCTAAGTCGGGATCGCCATTGCATGCACAAACTTAAGGTGGTTCTGGACCCATTTTGGAAGTGCTCTATTTATGTTTTAAACATATTAATTGAGTAGGGCAGAGAACACTGATCCATATGTCTTTTGTTTGAAGCTAATCGGACATACGGTTTTCATAATACATACATTTTAAATGTCTTTGTATTGTATTGTTTTTATCAATAATCAATACAGTTAATGAGCTAATATGACTTGAAAGTGCTCATTAATATGTAATTTTGTTAATATTTTGCTAAAATCCAATGCATAAATGTTCATAACATTTTTATTTTTTTTTTTATTGGTTTCAAACTTGGTCAAAGTGTTCCTAATGACTTCCAGATAATTTATGCATAATTAATGTGCTAGTCGCCCTAATTTGCATAATTAATTAGCATTTATGCAAATTAGCTCATTAATTATGCAAATGAGGGGGTGCTTCACTATATAATACATTAGAACATATTAGAAACACTTTGACCAAGTTTCAGGGCAAAAGTATGCAAAATAAAAGTACCATGAACATTTATGCATTGATTTTTAGCAAAATATTGGCAAATATTACATATTAATGAGCCTTTACAGTCCTTTTAGCTCATTAACTATATTGATTATTGATAAAAACAATAAGATACAAAGAAAATATAATTTGATGTAGTACAGAAACCGTATGTCCGATTTGCTTCAAACAAAAGGCATATTGATCAGTGTACTTTACCCTACTCAATTAATCTGTTTAAAACATGCTCAAAGCATTTCCTTATTTCTAGAAAATGCATCCAATACCACCTTAAGTTACATGTACAACTCATGCAGGTGTGCAGGCAGTACAATATCGAACACTGGTCGGCAGCGTTTTTTTATTTACTTAGACAGTAATTTAGTATTCTATTCTCTTATATTATTTTTAGTTTGGAAAGGAACTACGGTACATGCTTTTGCAAAGATCATTCGCACTGGTGCTGACCAAAAAGAACTAGGTCATGCTTACCCCAGGATGCTTACTTAAGTTTACTCTAGCTTCGAATTTGCACACTATAGTTACGCATTCGATGCTAGAGTACTTTGCTATGGTTTTTCGGTCGGACAGCGGTGCAAAAGGTTATTTAGTCTGTTTTAAATGTTGAAATTTGGATGAAAGTTATTTCGATGAGTCAACTATATCTTTTGAGCAAGATTTACAAAATCTGGACAGTAAAATTTTGCTGAAGTGTAATTTTAGCAACATTTTTGATACTAGCATGAAACATCTTTGATGCAATCGCCTGTTGTGATCAACTGTGTTTACTTATGAACTTCCATTGCTTTATACGGTGTCATGCTTCAGCGTATCCGACTAGATTTTGAATAAAATGGTCTCTAGCCTAGAATGTGAAGCTATCGGTGAGCAAATTCTTGGCTAGACTTCTCGAGCAAACTTTAGTCTGAAAAGTCTAGCCACAAATTTGCTTGACCAATAGTTTCACATTCAAGGCTAGAGACCATTGCATTCAAAATCTAGTCAAATTCACTGAATCACAACACCGTGTAAAGCAATGGAATTTCAGAAGTAAACACAGCTGATCACGACGGGTGATCACATCAAAAATGTTGCTAAAATTGCACTTCAATAAAATTTTTAGACTGCTCAAAATAGGTAAATGTTACTCAAAAGATAGTCGACTCATCAAAATAGCGTTCCAAATTTCAACATTAACAGAGTACGGTAATTATAACATCCATTGCAAAAAATGTCAATGGTGTCCGACCAAAAAACGATAGCAATGTACTCTTGCAGCGAATGCGTTTAACATGCAAATTCGAAGCTAGAGTTCTCAAGTAGGCCCTAAGGTCATCAGCCTGAGTCATATGCTATGCAGATTTGACATGATTCGAAAAACAATAAGAACCCAAATTCATATGCTTTAAACTGCCAAATTGGGCACATTGGGTCTTTGCAACTGGGTGTATTTTACAAAAGTTTTCTAGATGTCAACAAAAAAGGTGACTGTCAAAGGGAGGTTTTTCCTTCATGTAATTTTACATAAAATTAGGGTTAAGGTTAGGGTTAGGATTTGGGTTATGAATAGTTTACCGGCTTGCAGGGGTCGCATTCTTCTTGTGTGTCCTGGACCCCCCCCCTTTTTTTTGACTCCTTAAATTACAAGTTGAAACTGACCAACGGGTCGATATACATACTTTATTTATTTTACTTGGCCTAATTCGTTTTGACATTTTATTCAAATTGATAGATGATTTGGGAAAGTTTTGTGGGCATACCTGTAGATGAACGTCTAGCACCAACTGGTGATACACCAGTCTACTTTGCTGAGGAGGAACAGATGTATGTTATGTGGATGGAGATAGGGGTGTGGTACTGAAGAACTTCAAGGTTTAGAAATGGAAGATGAGGTGAGTAGGGACTACAATGTTCACTTTATTATACAAATATTTATTTCAAGAGACTTTTAAAGGAAAACTTAACCATATGATGTGCCATGTTGCCGACTTGCCCTTCAGATGGTCGAGAACTGCAAGGTATTAACCAGGCAGGTTCATTCTCAAAAATGGTCAGGAGCTATTGAATTGTTTGCACAAAAAATTGACTTATTTTAACAACAGTAAGTCCATGTATGTTAAAATATGACAGCGAGCTCAAACAAGTCAAATCAATAAGGTCAGCGTATATCGGTTTCCTGTACAGTACCAGTACTATAGAAACCTTATCCCTGAATTGCCTACCTGTATGAAATGTCATGTTTGCCAAAATTTTCATTACGTTGAATAACGTGCTTCTTCTTTAATACAATTTGGAGTATCTGTACCAAACACAATGAAGTCCCTTTATGCTTCTGAAGATTTCAACACAGTTTTAAGTTAACAGCCAGAATGCAGTGTCATGTAGGCCAACTAATGAAATATTATGGATGCCCTTGTCATATTGGAGAAGTATGTTTCTTGGAAGTCGACAATAAAGAAGGTGACTGAAAGAGAGAACTTTGATATTCCTTGTAGCCTCCTATAATCCTCAGATTATGTATCTGCTCAGCACATCTACGTCTCTATCTGAAACTTGGTCTGGTTGCTTCTCAGCTCAGGCTCAAATATGAGGTGGGTTCCTGTTCAAAAGTTGTCTACAGATTTTAGTGGCAATATGTATGGTCGCATGTCATAAGTTGGGTATGCCAAAGGGTGGAGGGATTACACTTTTCTGAAAATGTCGATACAAATTTGATTGGCTTTCCGTAACCCCATGTCCTACAGCAGTGGTTGATACCTCATTTTAAGCCAAATTTTATACTCTTTCAGTCTACTGAAGCATATAATTATACATTATTCAGTAAAAAAATCACATCAGTTGAAATGAAAAATGCCAGGGGTGGAGGAGCAGGCGGATGTGGAGCAGGCGGATGCGGGAGTGTGCAATAGGGCCTATGTGAAAATTCACATGTCAGCATGTCAAAACTACTGGTTACTTTTTCAAATCTAGTGAGGGTATGATGTATTGACAGCTTTGAATGTTGAATTTGGACAACTAAAATAATTATTGACTACTTAAGGTGGTACTACACCCCTGATAAATTTTGTGACTAATTTTGCATTTTTCTCAAATAAGTAACTACAGACTCTGGTAACAAAAGTTATATGTATATTATAGGGGCATGGAATCCAATTACTTCACTGAAATTTCAGTGATTCAAGACAAGAGGTTCATTATATGTTAAGAAATGACGTACATTCTAGCGGTACCTCTTTTCTTATCATAAATAACGTACCACTTGTCTAGAGTCACAGAAATTCCAGTGTAGTAACTGGATTCCTTACCCCTATAATATACATAACTTTTGTTACCAGTGTGATATTATTTTTTGAGATAAATGCAAAAATATTCACAAATTTATCATGGGGTGTAGTACCACCTTAAAGGGTTATACATGTATGTTCCATTTTTTTCATTTTTAATGAAACCCTAGTTGAATTTCAGTATTTTTAGCAATATGCTGATGTACATTTCTCTTCTTGATATTCATTTCCTCAACAATAGAATAACTATCTCGCTAATTATTCATAAAAAGGTCATTGACCTCCACAATGTAATTAACATACGTACAATTATTTTAAATAGTTCATTTCAGCATTAATGCATTGAGAACATATCCTCTAAATCTGATGACATTCTTGCATAAAATAAAAATTTTACAGTCATTTTTGTAATTGAGGTCCGATTTGAGAACAATGCATTTGAAAATTGAGATTTACATAGACGCCTGTGTATTAATTAATTAGTAATTAAGCATTATCTCAAAAATTAAGCATGTGCTAAGGTTAAAAGTGGTGTTAATTGTTAGAGGTTGTCAATATATACAACATATCAACAAATACATTTTTTGTCATTTTTGACCATGTAATGGAAATTGTACCCAACTTATGACATGCGACCATATACATTAATTTGACTTGAATTTCATTTTCTTTTCTTTTTAATTTTTTTCATGTTTTTTTATCAAATTCTTATAGATGATTTGGAAATTAACAAGCCCAGGTTTCATTGGGATATCTGCATTTGGGATGACAATCTCTACACCATTCTACTCTGCTTAGGAACAAACATGAAATAAGGATGGAGATAAGAGTGTGGTACAGAAGAACATCAAGACGTTAACGGGAGATGAGGTGAGTAGGGACTAGTGCCGTACTATTACGCTGACTTTCGTATTCGGCGAGGAGGACAATTTCAACCTCCTGGTTTGTTTACAAACAGAGAGGTAGACAAAAGACCGTTCCGCTTGTCCAAACACTCAAGTATCAGAAGGATGGTCCACAATAGCGTGATTCACGTAACATGAATAGGGATTAAAAAGCTGTCACGTAGAACCATGTGCTTCTATTGTCCAATTTGCCGTCAAGATTTCATATGGAAACAGTTCAGACCCAGAAGAGGATCATGTCAGAAATTAATATTTTGTTCTGGGTCTGATTATTCGGACTAAGTAGGGACAAGGATATCCACTGTGTTGAGTGTAATATCAGCTGGAGCAAACATGCATCTATATAGAGGACATATGATGTGAAATGGGATATTTATCCACTGTATCATATCATTCATATGGTCAAACAAATACATATTAAAAATGTGAAGAAACTTTAAAAAACCTGTGTGTGCATGTCAAAATTCTAAAAGTAAAATAAAACCTTTAAAGGAATTTCCAAAATTAGGGTCCTTATTCTTTTGTACAGTAAAAACTTATTTTCCAATTTTCAACATTCAGGTTTGTTGGAAGCCATAACTTTAAGCCAGTAAGCCATTCAGCTGCCTTTCAGATGTAATGCAGAAATGTGCTTATTGAATAAAAGCTTCACCCATCCATAATCATTCCAATATTGAGTGAAACTTTGCAAGTTGTAGAAACACTTTCAGCGATAGCAATCCAAAATTCATTAGCCATTGAATTTGAGTCTATGTCCCTATTTACTATACTGTTATTTCTTATACAGGAGAAAATAACTGATTGGATGAAGCTTAGCTGTTCATGGTAAATTCAAAAAAGTACAAAGGAAACACATCTATACATAACATCTCAAGAAAGAAACTGAGGAGGAGCAGTCCTGAACAAACTTTAAAAATTCATAAATGTGACAAGTAGGCCAGCAGGATTATCAAGATGAGAGGTTAGTGATTCATATCTACTTATACACAAACACAGATGGGTATTGGTAATATAGCACCATAGGAACAAATCAAAATCTGAAACATTTAATTGAAAAGTTATTAAAACTTAGTTCTTTTAGGGTGGATGACTGGCCAATGGTGAGTATGGGATTCCGAATTCTTCCAGATTCTCGCCATATAAATTTGTATGATAAATTGAAATATTTACGAGAATCCATTTAGATTCTTGCCATTTTGTTGACGAGAATCTTTGCGAGACTGGATTATCGGATTCTCGCCGAATTTCTGACCTTGAAGTCCACTTGATTAGCTGAACAATAATAGCATGTGATATACATTGTAATCTGCACATTGTATTCACATCCAGATCTTACTTAAAAGTCACATATCCTTGCAGCATAATTTGGGATGCATTGTGGGAAATCTTGTTAAAATGTTGAATTATAACCATAAGGAATGACCAAATATTGGGACACTGTTGTCATATATGCTGTGTGTGTTCCAGGCAGGTGTCAAAATGTAAAATAAAACAGAAAATGCTGCATCTCTTTTGGGATACATGAATTCTTGAGCTTGAGGTCTGTTAGTAGAATTGGTTTTTTTTCTTTTCTATTCTAGATACCAAAAGGTGAAGAAAACCAAAGCCTAGTAGATCAACAACTTGAGAAATTGTGTTACTGTCTATACAGGTAACAAATTCATTCAGACAAGGTAGGTGAAGTGGCAATCATAAATGGAGCTTTTTCAAGAAGAAGTTCGCACCAGCTGAACTTGCAATGGAACCTTGGTCCACAAATTATTAACAATTAACAGGAATGAACTAATCAGAATTGGTACAAGCAAACAAGACAACAGACCTCTATCACTGGATGGATTGGATTATGGCAAGTACTGGAAGGAAGAGAGATTAGGAGCACCACCATATGATTGCAGCTGTGGTAATAAAAAGTGTAAATAGTGGATGAATTGTACTAAGTCACATTGAATTCCACTGCCTTGGCTTGGCTCCTATATTAATGTTGTCATTTGTGTTTAAACAAATGTGTATAGACCACTTGACATCACTGTTTATCAACAAAGGCGAGGGACTCGTCTGTCGATATGCTTGAACGAGCCGCTACAATGTTCAATGGCTTTCTTGTTCTGAAACATGTAGCGGACGATTTAAAATGCATGTGCTCTAAGCAAACGCATACTGAAGGACAAAGAACAATGGAAATTGCCACAATTCGTGCGCATACTGCCGGGCAATGACGTCACATGCCAAGTGGTCTATAGAATCAATCATGTGGAATGGTGCAATTCATCCTCTTGTGTGATCAAGCCATATTCAGTGATTTCTGTGCAATTGTATTTTGTTACTGTAAACTTGAGCAAATGACTCGTGTACTGTACCCCCAACAATTTTGCCTGGTACATCACTCTGTAAATGTGCCCAGAGAAGATTTCTTACTCTTCCCAGAATGCTTTGCAACATGATGCATCACCTCATTACACCAAATGACACTCCTATTACTTTGTACAGGCTACCTTTGTTTTAACATTGCAAATAGACTCACTAAATATGGGTCGATAGTCAAGAAAGAAACCTATTTTGCAAGATCTGGATGTGTCTGTTCATCGAGGTACTTTTTGTCACTATCAACCCATGTTGCACTAGATAGCAAATCAATGCAGAAAATTGAAATGGAAGAAATGCATTGTGTGAAGTATTAGATCTCTTCTCTGAAATGTGCCCATATAATATGTGTTTACATTGTCTTTGTATTCCTCAATATGGAATACAGCATATTTTGAGGTATGTTTGTGGTTACATTGTATGTTACAATAATGGCTTATTTAAAGGTAAATCTCTGAATATGGCTTTCATTATTTTAATTTTACATGTAGCACATTTCTTGTTAACATTTTGTTATGATTGTATTTATTTGAATTGAAATATGTGGCTCATTTGTTAAACAGGTATCTTGCAATAGAATGTGTTATTTAACCCCATAAGAACTACCTGCCGATTGGCCAAAAAGTTTTCATTATCAATTGGCCCAATAAGCAACATTGTTAGAATAATTTCATCATGCAAAAAAATTGGGGTGAATTATTTGCAAAGCTCCATTCTGATTGGTGATTTAAGTTAAGATGTCATATAATTGACCAATCAGAGGTCCTGTTAGATCAGCAGGTAGTGCTTAGGGGGTTAACATCAGATCATTGTGCTGCAGACTACAATGCTAGTAATAATATTACACTTTTGAAATTTAGTAGCAATGCTCCACTTTTGATATGATAGGCTGGAAGTTTAATTTCAACTTGTCAATTTGCTCATTTGTTAAAAAGATGACCAGGAACAGAACAGGTTAATTAACATCATATCATTGTGGTGTAGACTACCTGGAATCTTAATTAGTAAAATACCAGTATATTGCAAGTATACCCAAGGGTGAAAATAAGCAGTCTACGGTCCCTGTTTCAGGCCCATTGTAATAGTTAGTTGCCTACTATATAGCCCATTGAGATTAAAAATCACAACATCAGGCTACACTTTTTGTTTTGAACCATAGCCCATCACTGTACATAATTTAAGGTCCATGTCCCATTCAAGAGCCTCATCTCCTCATGGATCCCAATACTATTTTCTCATTTTTTCCCAATACTATTTTCTCAGTAGGGGCAGTGATCAAACAATTCCTCAATAGTGGCTTTACCATCAGATGTGGTATTAGAACTTGTTGAATTTTTAAATAAGTTCCAATATTTCTTGGACTCTAAGTTTTAAATGATCTGATTTTCTCATGCAAATCTGAATAATACTTGTTCTTTGTATTCTTGATGCATTTCTTGTACAATTTAAATTCTTTTTAAATTTTTGCATGTTGGTATACCATGCCTTGTTGATGCTGGTGCTGTTGTTGTTGTTGTTGCATATCTACATGATTTACGTGTACAGGCACATCCACATGTCCGACAGGATCACCCACCGGCGCCTCACCTTGTCCGCCATTAACTACATCAACGTTGACATTTTCATTGTCCGCAATTTGAACAGCAGGGGCCGCATCAACCTGCACTTGTTGAACATGTTCGACATTGTTTGTTGGATTTAAAAGGCGACCCATGGCCCTAGATTGTGATCTTGTTTGCCTCTCAACACTGCCTGATTGAACCAGGGTAGATTTCCTTCCCCTCCTCGTACCTTTTCTTCTGCCCATGATGTTTATGTACAATGTGCAGAAAAGTACACGACTGATCGATGAAGTCCAAACGTTAATTTCACGAATTGAATTATTACTGCAGGTAAGCTTAAATCACAGAAAAACCCGTGAAATTTCATTTTGATTCGATCAGTAAAATGGCTGTAAAATTCTCCTGACCGAACCCAATGAAGGCTATAGTGATGTGATTCCCCCTTTGCGACCTGAGCAACAAAACTAACAAAATGGCCCGCTCTGATTGGCCGAAAAAATGTGATCCAAACAAAGTTTGCCAACAATTTTTGCCAATATCCAATGATTGATTGCTTGGAATATATTTTGGTGTACAATCTCTTATAGCAGATGAAATTGGCTTATCTGATAAGCAATTGTCAAAATCATCAACCCTGAAATCTTTGACATACGGCAACAAGGGGGAAGACATTATAACATAATCAATTACGCTTTGCCCTGTTTTGCTTTTTTATCACATCCAAATCGGCCATTTAAGATTATTAAGTTAAATGATTTACATATCGTCATTGGGCAGGAAAAACCTCCTACATGTATGTGTCTTTGGCACCAGAACATGTTTAAAGCAATACCGCCTATGTAACCTGTTGGCAGTTTTGCTTTAAACCCAATGACGATATTCCAATAAGATTGGTACCGTTATTGTTGGTTTTATTGGCTGCATTCGATCTTTCAGTAATAATCCCTAGAGAATCCCCTGGTTTTAGAACAGGCAAAGTTTGTGTTGTTGACATATGACTCACAATCGCCATCTTTGTGTGGGAAAATTGAATATTCGTCATCAAATACTTTGAAATCTGAGAGCGGTGGATTTTCAAAGAGTTGAAATCGGGCTTCTATGTATTGCTCTGCTGATGTGAGGATGCTTAGTCTAGCATCTTTGATCCACTCTTCATTCTGTTCACCTTCTTCCAGTTCATGATAATTATTGCTGGTTTTAGAACTGGCAAAGTTTGCATTGGTGACATGACTCACAATCACCATCTATGTATGGGAAAATAAAATATTTGTCATTAAAAAAATCAGTCATACACACTGTAGTGATTAATTAGGTCCGTTTCCAAGTTTTCAAACAGAAGAGTCATGTGTATTGATCCTTCATGAGGTACTTTGATCTAGTTGGTGCTGTGGAAACTTAGTTTATACCATCAAATGACAAAGTTATAATTCCTGGACATACAACAAGGAGAACACCAAAATATCTAATTCCAAATATTGTGGAATTGGAGTTTTCATAAAAGATAACTTGATAAACAAAGTGAAAGTGATAAATAACTGTTTCGCTGATAAATGGATTGTTGGCATTGTTTATCTTGTTGACATAGCTCTCGGTGGATGACAAGTCTAGTTTACTTTGTAATCCACAAACGTTAATAAATGCATTCTAAATAATTCAGATTCATTGTCAGTTTTGTAGACTGAAGAAGAATCAGTTGTATGATTTGATATGGGATCAAGCCTGTCCTATTCATTGTTGGAATCAAAATCCAGGTGGAACACAGCACTTTGGATTTTCTTTTTATCCCAACCAAGTTTCTCCAAATCATCTGGATTATTGATGATGATCTTCTTGCTGTCAGTTGTGTAGCAAACAATATATCTTCCCTTCTTGTGTAAATGCAGGCTTCACCTTACTGTCATTCTAAGCTTGGTTCTAAGAGGAGTGAGATCCTAAACAATGAATATTGGTTTGGGTAAATCCATCTTCTGCAATTGCTTCTTTGCTTTCATGATATGTGATTTAGTATCACGTCTGACAAACTTGGCAATGATTGGTTTCGCCTTTGATGGAAGGCGATGGCTGACTCTGATGTCTTGCTCAGATATGTTAACATGGATTTTCTTTGCGATGTCAATCACGATGTGGTTGGTATTTTTCCCTTCTGGTGGGATTCCAATAACTTTGATGGAATCGCTTCTACTATATTGTTCGAGGGAGGCCATCTTCCACAGCATCAGAAGAACTCTTGAACGTTTCAGTCATTTTTTGGCGGCATCACTTATGACCTGATCAGCAATATTGCTGACCAAATTCAAAATCAAGAGGGACCAGTCTATCTAAATTATCTTTAACAATTAACTATTATAGTCACTGGTTCTGAGTTTTCTTTTGGGTGTTCAATTTGTTCTTTTTCCTTTGTTCTCATCTTAAAGTCCCTCATTCAAGCTGCACAAGCTTCATTGTATTTTTTCTGCTGTTGCAACGAGTCCTCCTACTTTTTTCTTTCGTCAACGATTAAAAATTAAATTTCCCTTCCAAAGCATGGACTGTGCCATTGACATGTGAAATCTTTTAAGTTTCTTGTAGTCATTATTTTGCTTCAGTAATTGATTGAGGCTGAAGCAAAGTCCCCCCACCCAGTGGTGGACCCTCACCCTCCAAAAAAACCACTGTTCCTCCTCATCCAAGATGACCTCTTCTGAAGAATTGAAGGTATGTCCCGTAGTTTGATTATGGGTTCAAAGGGTAAGTCTGAGCTCTCAGGGACTGTTTGGTTCCCCTACTCGCATGAGCAATCCATCTGGCCAGTCGCTGGTAGTGTCTGACGTGGCGTCTTTTGTGAAAAATGTTGAAAACACATTTATATGTTCATTAAGGGGGTACTATGTCCACCCCTCGATAAATTTGTGTCTATTTTTGCATTTTTCTCAAAAACTAATAACACAGCGGTACAAAAGTTATGTATATTATAGGGGCAAGGAATCCAATTACTGCACTGGAATTTCAGTGACCCAAGACAAGCGGTTTGTTATTTATGATACGAAATAAGGTACCGTTAGGATGTACCTCATTTTCTATCATATATACTGAACCGCTTGTCTCGAGTCATTGAAATTTCAGTGTAGTAATTGGATTCCTTGCCCCAATAATATATGTGTTATTATTTTTTGAGAAAAATGCAAAAATAGTCACAAAATTACCACAGGGGTGTAGAATCCCCTTAACAAGTTTCATGAAGACAAAGCCCAACAAATTCAGTGTTGAGCAAATTCCTCGCAAAACAGTCGGCTTTCTAGTACGAATGTGTAGGTAGGGCCCTGTTTTGCAGGGTCATATCCTGGAATATATGTGTCTCTATAAAAGCTGTCAACTGTGACTTGTAATATTTTCAGTATGCATAATTTGATCCTCAACATGAACAAGGTTCTTTGTGTTAACCATGTGCGACATCAAGCATGTGCATAGAATCTTGTGAAAAATAATAGTGTACATGCTGCCACAGCATTAAAGCTGGATTGTTAGCAGTGGGGGAATGTCATTTTCCTCAAAAGGGGGTTATGAATATGTCGGTGACCAGAGTCAATTTTTTAATGGCCCCTATCTTGGCTTTTGCTGGGCTAAAAAAATTATGCCCCCCCCCCCATCTCTGGTTGAAAATTTTTATAACCCCCCCCCCTTCCGCACACACAGACTCAAGGTAAATGATCTATTGTTGGAATTAAGATGCAGAGTACACACTTTGTGTTTGATTGCAAGTGTAAAGAACGTAATAATAAGAACAAAAATTTTTGCTGGATTGGCAGGAAAGTCCTTCAATGTGGGTAATAACACTTTCGTAGGGTTGTAAAGGGGTGGAAAGTTTCGGGAATTTTGGAAAGTTTCCCGGAAAGTTTCAAGGAATTTTGAAGGGCCCGGGAATATTGGGAATTTTGGGAATTTTCAATTATTGGCTTTTATCATGTTTTTAACTTGTATTTTAATGTTTAATCATTCAGAAAGCAAATTGAAAGCAAATTAAATCTTTTTACAACATATGTATGATGTTTACAATCAGATAAGTGCTACCAATGAAGAATAGGCCTTGTTTATATGTTCTTTAACCACAGATTTTCAGTATTAAAAAATGACAAAGATTTTTTCATGTGGGATTTTCCAAGTCCAGCATCTTGCATATTTCCATCCTAAAATGTTGCATATTTTGGGAATTCCCAATTACCATTAGGCCATCAGCAATGAATTCATAGTTTCCTCTTGGAGATCTTGAAAAGGTGACAAGGTCACATTTCATTATTCATTATTTGGCATCATTTCAATATTTGCTATTTGTAGATTGGATTCAAACATAAAACATGTTCCAAATGAATAACTGCAGCATTGTCATAGGTTCATTTTGCTCATATTGTGAAATAAAAATCTTTTAAAATAAATTACTATTATTGCAAGCGCATCTGAAACTCCACCATTAGCACACACCGCTACTGCAGGAAAACACTGCTAAATGGTTACAATGAGACAAACATAACTAACAAGTAAACACTTTCATATAAATGATATCAACTTCAAGAAAATTGAGATTTGAATGAAAATAATGAAAGTTTTGGCCAGTTTTGAAAAATGATGAGCACTCCAAGAGCTCATAATAGTTCATTGCTATTTCTTAACCAAAAAATGTATCCAGTTGGGATTTTTCAATAGCTTTGAGCATAGGCCTATGCTTTGAGTCACTGAGACAAATATTCCTATTTATTTTGCTTTGGAATATGGGAGTCATTTTGATTAACGATGTAACTTGCCATTTCATATAATTGACTTCCTCAATCAAAACTCTTCAAATTGCTATGAAAATGGAAATTTTTTTATTATTTTCAGCAATCGTTTCTTAAATACTTTAACAGCACTAGTGATACTATACTTCTTGAATATGAATATGACTGCTGTAAAATTTATGTTTTGACATTGAAACATAATCGGTGATTATGAAAAATAATTGGTGATTATTTGCATTTTAATTTTCAAAAGTCCAAGCAATTTTTTTTTTTTTTTTTCGTATGTTTGCCTACACCATGGTACATATGTGTATTTTGGTACTGAACAGACGACGTTAACTCCTGGACATTAATTCATGCAAGATCTTGAAGTTCACATCTTATGAGCTACATGTAGCACTGAATGAGAGTTTAAATTTAATATTCAAGATCACATAGCTGGTAACAAAAATGTTGGTAGTGCGAAAAGTATTCTATTACTAAAATATTAGAAGTCTTTATGTAGGCCTAATAAGATTTAAGACAATGATTATCCCTTCAGAGTTTGTGGTTATTGTTACAAAACACTGGCTAGTGTAAAATGTTTTACAGAACAAAAACATAACGCAGTAAGAACTGGTCATGCTTGTTGTTTTCTTTGATAAAAATGGATATTGATCATTCTTGAAGTTCTTTATTTTGATTATAAATTACTCCAATAGCATAATCTACACAGTGATTGCCCTGTTTAAACTTTGATTTTTAGATTTGAATGAAAATTCCCGAATGTTCCTGAAAATTCCGTTAATTCCCAAAATCTCCCGTGGAAACTTTCCACTCCGAAAATTCCCAGGAATTTTACAACCCTACTTCGCAATGTTAATACCTTCAACATGACTTGGTTTGCTCTGATCAGATGTTCCAGTGTAAAACATTTACATCCATGGTTCTGTGAATAATTTTCCCAAAAGACCAAGCACCTGCATGCATTTCAAGGACTCCAATTTGGCTTTCAAAATCTTTTCTGATGGTACTATCCACTAGTCTCCTGTTAGTCCCCTGTAGGAATCAGCTCCCATGCTGAAGAATTTCAGAAGCAGTTGGTAGTGCTCGGTAAATGTTCAAATGAAATAGAATATTTAGTGTGTTCCCTTTGTAACATGGAATAATCGCCAATGGAAGGTTGGGATCCTGTGAAAATGTTTTGAATCCAACGTGAATCTCCCTTTCCATCTTTATAACACATCTCAATCTGAAGCACTATGTTTCCGGCAACACAATCTGTGCCCCAGATAGATCCCCATACTCATTCAGATGTTTCAATATATTTTATAGCTTTTCTACATGATGTTGATAACTATTTCCAAGTGATGCAAGTGACAGTTTTAATTCCTTTCAACTTTTCTCCAGGATTCATTTACTTTAATAACTATATGGTTGATATGTTTGATATTATCTGTGAGCGACAGTATTGATAATCGGCCTGGTAGAAATCAGTGTAAGTATTCGCCAAGTTGTCAACTGATGTCACAATGTAATTGTGATAATCAGTACCACCTGGCAGCTTGTCCACAGCGATCACTTTTTTTCTCTGGTAAAGTGTAACAGATTTGAATAAACAAAAACATGAAAAAAGCCAAGTACCTTTTTTTATTATTTCAGCCTACCTGATTTAGTTCTGATATGATACTGGCATGTGCCATCTTTAGGTGCTTTGCTACTCCCATATCCGGGGCATTTTTGCTGCCATTAGCCTGTTTTTCCACATTCTAAGCATAAATCAAACAATTTGGGTTGATTAACTGCTCTAAACTGTGATAATAGCACCAAAATTATATATATTTGTTGTCTGCGGTATCAATGATGATTGGGGCTTCATCACTGAAGCCCCAATCATCACTCTGTTCTTTCAAGTTCTAGCATCTCTCCCTATCCATATTTGGCTGAAATCCACCTGGTCCGATCCATTTAGGCTTTGCTGTACCTACAATGTACGCATGGATCGCATCTGTTCTTTCAAGTAATTAAACAGCTCTAGCATCTCTCCATATCCATATTTGGCTGGTATATGATGTCGCGGAATCTCTCTGAAATCCACCTGGTCCGATCCATTTAGGCTTTGCTGTACCTCCGCATGGATCGCATCTGTTCTTTCAAGTAATTAAACAGCTCTAGCATCTCCCCATATCCATATTTGGCTGGTATGTCGCGGAATCTCTCTGAAATCCACCTGGTCCGATCCATTTAGGCTTTGCTGTACCTACGCATGGATCGCATCTGTTCTTTCAAGTAATTAAACAGCTCTAGCATCTCCCCATATCCATATTTGGCTGGTATATGATGTCATGGAATCTCTCTGAAATCCACCTGGTCCGATCCATTTAGGCTTTGCTGTACCTACGCATGGATCGCATCTGTTCTTTCAAGTAATTAAACAGCTCTAGCATCTCCCCATATCCATATTTGGCTGGTATATGATGTCGCGGAATCTCTCTGAAATCCACCTGGTCCGATCCATTTAGGCTTTGCTGTACCTACGCATGGATCGCATCTGTTCTTTCAAGTAATTAAACAGCTCTAGCATCTCCCCATATCCATATTTGGCTGGTATATGATGTCGCGGAATCTCTCTGAAATCCACCTGGTCCGATCCATTTAGGCTTTGCTGTACCTACGCATGGATCGCATCTGTTCTTTCAAGTAAGCATCTCCCCATATCCATATTTGGCTGGTATGTGATGTCGCGGCATCTGAAATCCACCCAGTCAGCTCCATTTAGGCTTTGCTGTACCTCAGCATGGATCGCTTCAAGCCTTAAGTTCCCCAACAATGTACTTCCTATACACGTCCTGGAGAATCTTAAAGATCTGCTCTGAGCTTTCTTTTTAATTTAAAATTGTACTCTTATCCTCATGGTCTATTCCTGTTGCCTCTTTTGCAGAAGCTGGTGAACAGGCATTGTTTCGTATATCTCCCTTTATTCGAGATGCTATAGCTGTCAATAGTTTTTTAAGGTGATCTTCTGAAAGGCAAGTTGATGTTATTTTATTTACTACTTCATCCACTAGGCGATCATCATCATGTACTGTGGCTTATGCACAGCTATTGTTGACTATAATGCGGACTTGGATCTTATCAAGACAACTAGTTGGATGAAGTTTCGCCATTCCAAGTGAGTTAATTGTGTGTGTTGTTTCCAACAGTCCAAAACACTTTTTTCCACTATTTCAGGGACATGTGTATACTGAGGGAGTACTACATAGCACGGTCCGCTAAATCGATCCCTCTCATGTACAATGTACATAATTAATATGCTGTACGGTCTTCGGCTTCTGGCACTCAACATAATTATTTGCATTTTAATTTTCAAAAATCCAAGCAAATTTTTTTTTTAAACCGCGTATGTAGGCCTACACCATGGTACATATGTGTATTTTGGTACTGAACAGACAACGTTAACTCCTGGACATTAATTCATGCAAGATCTTGAAGTTCACATCTTATGAGCTACATGTAGCACTGAATGAGAGTTTAAATTTAATATTCAAGATCACATAGCTGGTAACAAAAATGTTGGTAGTGCGAAAAGTATTCTATTACTAAAATAATAGAAGTCTTTATGTAGGCCTAATAAGATTTAAGACAATGATTATCCCTTCAGAGTTTGTGGTTATTGTTACAAAACACTGGCTAGTGTAAAATGTTTTACAGAACAAAAACATAACGCAGTAAGAACTGGTCATGCTTGTTGTTTTCTTTGATAAAAATGGATATTGATCATTCTTGAAGTTCTTTATTTTGATTATAAATTACTCCAATAGCATAATCTACACAGTGATTGCCCTGTTTAAACTTTGATTTTTAGATTTGAATGAAAATTCCCGTTAATTCCCAAAATTTCCCGTGGAAACTTTCCACTCCGAAAATTCCCAGGAATTTTACAACCCTACGCTTTCGCAATGTTAATACCTTCAACATGACTTGGTTTGCTCAGATCAGATGTAAAACATTTACATCCATGGTTCTGTGAATAATTTTCCCAAAAGACCAAGCACCTGCATGCATTTCAAGGACTCCAATTTGGCTTTCAAAATCTTTTCTGATGGTACTATCCACTATGTATGTACATAATTAATAAGCTGTACGGTCTTCGGCTTCTGGCACTCAACAAACAGCATCCCCTTCCTGATTATGAGATGAGCAAACGATGCAGTCTGGTCTCTTTATATTCCTACTGTAATTCCTTTCTAGGAAGTGTTCTGGATAATGTGGTCCAGGGGTGAAACAGAGCTCTGTTTGATGATGGTCATGCAGACTTGGTTCCCATCATTAGGTAGATGGTTGTGAATGTTGTTTCCAACAGTCCACCATTCCAGGGACTTGTGGGTATTGAGGGAGTACTATGTAGTCTGATCCGCAAAATCAACCCCTCTCAAGTTCCAACTTCTTGTTTGTTTGGTAAACATAAATGTCGTATGCACTGTTTTACCAGGTTCCGATCCATCCATGTGATACACTGGCACCTTCCTGTCTTGGTCATCACCAGTATTCACTCTCTCTAAAATTTGAGTGGACCAAAATGAATAAATTTAAAATAATTGTCGCATTGACTGCGGAGCGTGTTTTTATTCCCTTTACTTGGGTTTGATGGGGGAAAGAAAAACATACAAAATAATAAACCATCAAACTGTGCACACACAAAGAGCAAAATATGTGATCAGTTAAATAGTTTCCTTGGGCTGTTGTTCAGCATCATGGAACAGAAACCTCTCATAAAGAACATTTCTCTTAGGTTTGAATTCTGCAGTAAGTTTGTCAAGAACAGTTTTCGGGTCTTTAGATTCTTCATCAGTTAGTTTCAGACTGGTAAACTTTTTTCGACATTCTAAGCCCATTATGGTGCGAAGCGACAACACTCTAACTGTAGCATCTTTTTTTATCCAAGCCAGTGGCTATTTTATGGAACTATTACTACAGGCTGTATATATGTTACAATTCCAAACCAACAGTTTCATACATGTACATTACAACAAAAGTTCAAAATGCATAAAAAGAAACCAACAAATTGCATGAAAAAGAAACCAACAAATAATCTTTAAAAGTGCAGAACCAAAGGTCTGAAATCAAATTGCCAAAGGTCCTCTTTTTGTTTGTGGTTGGGTAATCGGGTTTTGATTGATCTACTTATTGCGTCCATAGGACAATTTATTATTTCTGATGACAATAACTCTCTCAGACTTAAAACACAAAGACACTCAATTATATTTCTTTCTCAACCTTGCACCTATAAATATAGTACTTGACCAAAAGAATAATCATGTTTTGAGACAATCTAATTCCTCAATCCCCATCATCAAGCAAACCAAAACAGACAGTTTTGAAGGTAAGATTCAGAAAAAGATGAAGATAATTTCCTATTTCCTTCCAGAAAAGGTTGGAGATTTATGATCTTATTTAACATTTTTTTATATACAAGCTGAAAACAGAAATCAATTTATATAAAACATATTGTACATGTATGTAGCTAATTAGTTTTGCAAGATGCAATAACATTTATCATCTTCTTCATTCTTCATCGTCATTGTCTTGTCTGTTATCTTTTGGCTCTGGCGGTGTTACTTTACCGCTCCCATCCAACTCCTGTAAGCCCTGCTATAAGGAAAAGTTGCTGCTGTAGCTGTAAACCTTCCATCCATAGTCACTCTCACCAGCATGTCAAGGTGTAGGTTTTGAAGCCTGTCTCTTGTTGTGGTCTTTATTAAGTTCTGCTGGCTGAAATTGCGCTCGCATTCCACACTGTTCGCCATGAAAGGGAGCAGCGCAGCCAACAGTCCAAGATGCGGGTAAGTCACCGGGCAATAATCTGAGGTAACAAGATGTAGGCAAACCTATTGGAAAAGAAGTAGGACAATTGTAGTCTAGAATATTAGAGACCAAGATGGATAAGTGATGATGATCTGGTGTGACATCAAATCACCATTTTTTCTGCATCTCGGGATCGATGCAAGAAGTATCTTAACCCGAAAGGCATTTCTGTTTTGGACTATTGTCGAAACCACTACTTTCCACATGGAAAGTCCAACTTTGGTCCATTATGCTAAACCTAGCAAAAAATGATTTCCACAGTAAAAATCATTTATTTTAGTTATTCTACTTACAGCTTATGATAATTCTTGATACATGGGCAAACTTTTCCCGTCAATACATCTTCTCGCCACAACTCAATCCTTCCCTACTTGTTGGCCCTCTATCAGTCATTGTGTTTGTGATGGAGAAAAAGTTACATTCCACATCTTGTTCCATTGATTGGTTGCCAAATCCTTGAACAAATCTTTTGTCACTTTAAGTTGGAATTCTGCATTCCCCTCTACTGTTTCCACAAGTCCTGTAGAATAGTATCCATGGCTTAAGGTTATACACAATTTTGCCATTTTCAGAAGCAAAATGGGATGCACGTAACGTAGCCCCTTTAAACTTATCTATTTCTGGAAATAAATATCGGAGAGAGAAAACATAAACTACGCCTAAAAGCTGAAAGTGTAAGGGTCATTATTATGCTTGAATTTTTCACTTGGCTCAAAATGAAATGTACTTTTCAAACATTTCAATTTTTTTCAATATCCGAGCATCAAGATTTTTGGGAACACGGCCATAATTTCTCATTGGAAGTGGCGATTTTGTTGGGAACTTTGACGCACATTAAAAACAAGTCTGATACAAGAATGTGCATATTCATTCTTGATATTGGTTGTCTCGATTTTTATGTAAGCTTAAAATGTTGGCGAATTTGAAGTAAAATGGCCTCCACTTGTATGTCGTTTTGTAACCAGTAATAATAATTCCGTGCAAGATTTCATAGACAAAATTCTGACCTACATTATTTCTATAAACCCTCTTCTGCATGCAGGTGCTATTTAAATTTTTATTTCGATAGCAGAAAATTGAGATATTTGCTGTTTTTCCGACTCGCTGCTGCCAAATTGTCTAGTTTCGCGATAAAAAGATACAGCGAAATCAATTTTTTTTTCGAACCATTTCACCTCGTTTCGGCTTGTGCTTTGAAGTACAAACTTCAAAATTGATATAGTGATTCTATATTTCAAGCTGCGTCATACTGTGTTTTTCTTACCTCTGATTGTCGCTGCTCAAGGCCAAAATTCGAAATTTTTTGGACAGAAGTGACACTCTCATTTTTTTTTAAAACACGTTGTTTACGTACGACGGGCTGTATTTGCCCGATTCCTTTCGTCACAAAGTGGTGTTGCCGAGTTTGGATTTTAAAATATTTAGGTATTTTCTAGCTTAAAATCTAGCGCCAATGCTGCCGCGCTTGCAACAGGTACAGGTAGATATTTAGAAATCCATTTAAGGTATGGGTATGGGTATGGAAATTGGGGATCAGGCGCGTAGCAAGCGGGGGGACAGGGTGGACGAAGTCCATGGGCCCCGAGCACAAAAGCGAAAATTAAATAAGGCTGATAATCGAGAGCAGGGCCGGATTTACCATTGGGCCAGATGGGACCGGGTCTAGGGCCACCAAAATTTGGGGGCCCTAAAATTGGCCTATGCATCTTTCTTTTAATCCCAATAACAGCATGTTTTTGGCCAAAAAAGGGCAACATTGTAAAAATTTCCGCGCTTCGCGCATTCAAATCACAGAATTCATGTTGATCTGAGGCTAAAATAGCCCAAATATCCTAGTAACATCGGAGCAAAATATGTTAGCCCCTCTAAAATACGTAAACCAAAACTTGACCCAATGACTTCCTCGGCACGTGAGTTCGGGCCTCCAAATTTTGGCCTGGCCCAGGGCCCCCATAAGGTAAATCCCGCCCTGGTTAAAAGGGCCCCGTACTGCTCCTTGTCCATGGGCCCCTGATGCTGTTGCTACGCCCCTGTTGGGGATCCCAAAAAATTGGCATATGCCTATATATAGGCTATATGCAAAGGGATGGGGCATTTTTGGCAGGCCAAGGGGGAGGGGGCCACAAAAATTTGGCAGTCCAGGAGGGTGCAGACAAGCGATTTTCGGCTGGCCGAGAAGCGATTTTAGCGAGTCGCTTGGAAATTTTGGCTTATTTTAGTAGGCTAAATTATTATTATTATACCGGTACTGATTGCACAGCCTTTCGAGAAAGCAATTTTTTGGCAAGGCGGGGCCGGGGGAGAGAATAAATTTTGGCAGGTCGAAAGGGAGGAACTGAATGACTTTACTTAGCACACATTAAAGGGGCATTTCGTGATCCACAGCCTCATACAACCCCATAGGCCTACGTCCTTTCTCACAAGTTAAGATTTTTATACCAGTCATCTCGGCCGCTCTGGCCACATGTTTAGGCATTTTCACGCAGATCATTTCATTAAGCAATGGAAAATATTGCCAAATTTGAATTTCGTTTTAAAAGCCTACTCCCCATTAAAAAAAACCACTAATTTTGGGGGATTAAAAAAAGTTCTGTAAAATGAAACAAAAGGCTGCCTCGTTCGTTCGTTCGTTAGGTTCGCTCTCGTTGGAGCAGGGTCATTGCTAAAAGCTTGTCCCTCTGGTTGCAAAAATCTGTTCAAAAGAACAGGAACTGCGTAACTTTTGGTCGCTGTATAAGCCGACCCAATTCATTTAATAGGCCAGGCCTTCATTTCTGAAAATAGCGGGAGCTCAGTTAGTCACTCTCCTATGTGTAGGCCTGCTGAGGAGCTTGACAAGGAGCTCAATTATATAATATCAATATTAAACCATAGGATTTTGAAGAAGTGAGCAGCTCAATAAATGCCATTGGTAAAATTATTGGGCCTACGATTTTTATATTTTATTTGACTGTGATCCGTTTTTCAATAGGCTATATACATGCCTACACTGTATATAGGCCTACCTTTAAAATTTCTAAAATTGGCGGAATTGAACAAGCTCTAAATTTCTCATACGTCCAGCATAACCAAGGGCAACGGGAAGGGGGGGGGAACGCCCCCTAGCTATGGCCATACCCGTAGTGGCGGAACCAGAATTTTTTCGCGGGGCATGGGGCCTGGGAAGTGAATTTGAGACGGGGCACTTATTGCACTTGAAATTGCCGCAAAAAGTAGAAAATTACATAATTGTGGGGATTTTGCCTAAAAACTGGATGGGAAAGAAAAAATATTGGGGGAAATACTGCCCCCCCCCCCTAGCGGCGCCACTGCATATCCATCCATGATGCTAGAATGACGGAAGTTCTGGCGCTGAAATTCAATTTCAATATCACGAGTTTTTATCAGGGATTTTCTACGAAGGGAAGGCGATAGGTGTAGGATTTTGCTGATATACCAGGCAACACGAGAAAGGAACAGGTGTGGCTAAATAAGGGAGAGTTCATTATAAATATTTTCCATTATCATACTTGGACGCCGAGAGCATAATTATTTGAAGCATACATCGTGTCAGTCACATGGTCACATTATTTTCTGTTGAAAGAGAAACGCACATGTCTCTGATTAGCTCGGGATTAGCTACTGCTGGCGCTGCGTGCTGGTCTGTTGTTGTCGAGTGGAAATGGGAAATTTATGAATGAACTTCCGCAACTTTGCAACATCATCACGCAGCGGCGTAGCTGTGATTTTTTCCAGGAGGGGCAAGACTGTAGGCCCTATGGGGCGGGGGGCGGGGCCCAAATCCACCAAATTTCCCACTGGGGGCGGGGGCCCAAATAGACAATTTTTGCCAGGCTTATCATAATCATATATGGTAGGCCTATTGAGCTGTATTGCATATCGTTTGGATTCCCCATCTCTCTGCCCCTCCTCTCACCCTCTCCTCTCTTTTTTCCTCTTTCTCCCCCCCCTTTCCCTCTTTTTTTTCCTTGCACTAGGGGCGGGGGCCCAAATAGGCAATTTTTGTAATTGCCCCCCCCCCCCCCCGGCAGCTATGCTACTGTCATCACGGTAGACATACACGGTATAGGCCTACAAGCAGGGCTGTCAACTCTCACGCATTGGCCGTGAGTCTCACGCATAGGGTCACTTTCTCACGGTCTCACGCCAAGGTAGTATAATCTCACGCCTAGGTAGTCACACAAAAAGCTGGAAAATGAGTAAAATCTCGCGATCGTCATGAATAATTTGTTGCTCCTACCCCCCCCCTCCCCGCTTTTCACATTCCCAGCGCCGTGGCTCAAATATTGATGCTGACCCCAAGTGTAGGAGAACACATCATCTTTGTGTTGCTCTGCAGGATGGTGCCTTACCATACCTAAGAAATACAGCCTTGGTTGGCGATTATAGTAGGCCTCCCCCATTGGGCTCTTTGGTAGCATACAATTGTTCTTCCACCAGCTCGGATATGGTCTTTCTCTGTGTGATTAAAACTTCAATCATGTCCAAAGACGCCGCCCACTTTCACCACTGTACCATAGAGTTAGCATCATAAGCATGAGCTACTATTAGTGGTGTAAATCGGTTATGCAGCTTATGAGTTCCACACTGTTTATGCAAACAGGTTTGGCATACTTGTTGCCATCATTTTTGGGGCACATTGATAGACCAATTAGCTCTTACTTAGTTTTTGCCTTTTATGTCTGGCATCTCATGTACCTAAGCAGCCCTGTTCAATGACTTCAATTTAAAAACAGAATATCAGTATAGTAGCCCAGAGACATTGATTTTAAAAGTTGATTTCTGTGTTGTACTTCTTTGAATCATGTATACTTCTGGAATGGTCATTGGGGTTTGCAGTGCAGTAAGGCACTATTGAACTGTTCTTAAGCTTGAATTTCTCAAAAGCCATGCATGGAGCAGAATTTTTAGTTGGGTGCAGCCACATCCAGCAACAGTCCAATGATCATGATGATCCCTAATTGTAATTCAGAGATCTTTCTAATATGATTTGTAGTTCCTCAATAACCGTTGAAGTTCTGTCTTCATCTTTGTTGTACAGGGTTTTGTGCCTGATTTGCAGCTCAGAAAACTTCATGGTTTTGCGACAGATGAAGGCCCATGCATGTCAAAGAACTTTCGATTAGTTGCGGCACCATCACAAGTAACCACAACTACTTTCATGCCCATTATCTCCAAAATCTCCCCCACTTTCCAAAACAGCAAGAAAATCTCATTTCCCTTGGTTGCTGATGTGGGGAAATGTGCAAAGGGATATTGGAAGTTCCAAAAGATTCCCCTGACTTGGAACACCAGCATGTGACTTGCCACTCCTCTGGCTTTCCAGAGCCCTGGAGGTTGTCTTCGTACCTACAAAGTTCATCTTTAAAGTTACCTAGTGTGTGGAAGCCAACCAACCTCCCCGACGTTTTCCTGTATACAAGACCACTCTGAATCTTCATCTCGTCATGGACGACTGTTACAAATTTCTGGTAGGTTTAAAGCTCATGGAGCTTCATGTCCTAGACACATCTGTAATATAGCATCAAGGGTAAACCCACTACCTTGGTCACTCCAGTGGATGTATGAACGGAGCGTTGACTCATGTGGAAGTGGCCAGCCCAGAGTTTCAGACATGGTCTGAATGGTGCTGGAAAATTCAAGATTATTTCTAACACTATGAAGAATTACGTAGATTATCAAGTGAAGATCAGGCATTTAAATATTGGAATATCAGCAGCGAGTTTGGTTCTGCTTCCTCCACGCAAACAGTCCTATGGTGATTCCAATGTACATCATTTGCAAGAGATACCACGTTTTATGATGGTCGGAACCCTCACGACAGTATTTTTGGCTTTTGGCTCTCGAAACCAAAATTATATGCCAAGTGGCTCACAAATACATCCCAGTTCAGGTTGATGAATGAGCGAGCCGCATTCATCTCCAAGTGCAGAAGTCCTACAACCAGAACTATCCAGTCAAATCCCACTAAGCTTCATGAAGTCTGTGCAACACCTGACTACTATGTTCATCTAACTTAATGGTTTTCTTCCCCATAAAAGGTTCTGTGGTATATGTTACATATAAGGACAGTGTCCATGATGTCCCGCATTATCTTATATGGCAATCCATCACATTCAAGGAATACCCACTGTTGATTCCCCTCACCATATCTGCTGACTTATGCCTTTTCCCCATTGATCCCAATAATGTTTATATGGTTTCAAATCTGTTTGGGTTTAGAAATTCTGGTTCTCCCGGTTTTACATTAGCCTTGTTTTGTGTAATTGTTAGGTCATTTTTCAAAGTGAATGTTACATCAGTATATTCCACATTCTTTGCACACTCATAAATATTTGGCTCATAAAAATTCGGCAAACTTAGTACGAGGGATCGTTTTCAGACCCGCATTTTTGACATACTTTCTCTTGGAGAGTAGATTGATGTGGCAATTTCACAAACTGAGATTGTCTGAGCATTTTGTACATGCTGCTAGGGACTACTCAGCAGGTCCAGGAATGAAACTCACAATTCCAACCAGAAGACGACACAACTTTTACGTCATTGCCAAAATATCTTCTAAGATTTGCTTTCCTTAATTGCTTTACCCTACATTTGTCAATGACAGCCCAAGGATCAAGATGATTCCCAATTGCAATTCAGAGATCTTTCTAATATAATTTGTAGTTCCTCATTAACCCCTGAAGTTCTGTCTTCATCTTTGACATTCAGTTTTTTTTGTGCCTGATTTGCAGCTCAGAAAACTGTATGGTTTTGTGTTACTTAAGATCAGTTTATGTGCTGACATGTTGAATCCGTCTAGTATAATGGTCACATCACAATACTGCCCTCTCTTGTATTGTAGATATAATTCTTCAACAAGAGTCGAAGTATCGTGTTCACTTTCAATCATTCTTCCCGGATTCATGTTGCATACTGTAAAAAGACGCAAAAAATAGAAATATATGTTAGTAGATCATGTCGGTTTGCATGCTAGACATAGACCTCAAGTAGATAGCTAAATCAGTGCTATCTTCGGTAGTGTTACGACCAAAGAACCAATCTTGCCAATGGTCTAGAGACAAAAACCCATTTTCTATGTTTATACAAAATATTTTGTCTTGGGGCAAGACCGACAGGGCCTAGACATGTTGAGGGGTCCAGTATGTCAGTGCAACAACACTAACCCCACCGGAACACAACTCGTAGCCCTAAGTAAGCCTTAGTACTACCTCTTACCTTCATCCCATGAGTTGATACCACAAGTGTGGTATTTCCCCAACTCAATCACCCACCGAGAGTATTCCTCTGGGCTCTTGTTGCATTGTACCATGATGCTGTAGAGGTTTCTCTTGGCAGCAGATATATGTGACGGCCTGATGCTTCTTTCCACGACACACACATTTCACTTGGTCCACGTCTGGGAAGTTTTGCCGGTACCTATCCCTGTAGGACTTTGAGAACTCTTTCATGTTCATCAGTTTTGTTAGCTGGTTGCCATGTGCATGGCCAATGTGCCCAGCACATTTCATATCTTGCTTGTGTCCTTACTGTTGTAAACACTGAGGAAGGACTTACTACAGAGCTGAAACCTCCAGCACCAGAGTCGAGGGTTAGTCTTGGATCTGATATGTCCCTTTCCCCTAATATGGGTTTCAATTCATAGTAGAACTTTGCTTCTTAATCAAGCAGTCGTGCCCTGCACCACTTCTGTCGGCATCTTTTGCAGCATTGAACTCCTTCAGTGATTTAAGTTTGTTGATAACCGACTTCCGAAGCTGTACTATCGGAATACATACCACATTGGGGCATGTATCGCACACGGCTTGAGCTAAAATGTTGTACGCTTCCTCGTTCCTCATCGACCCATCCATTATCGTTTGTACTTGTTGTAATGTCCATGCTGTTATGAGGGCTTTCGTCATGTCATCTGTCCAATTTACTTGATGATTTACTTCACATGTGCGAATTATAAACAACACGAAAGTTCGATAACCCGGAAGTCGCAAGGCCTGATGGGAATGATACACATCAAGTTACCGCTTCTGTCTACAGAAAATGTAACTGCTTCGTCATCGGCAATAACCTACTCCAATGAGGTTTCCGTTGGCGTTGCAAAAAGGCATTGGAGGCTGTTTCCACAGGAGTGATTAATGGTTCCATACCGTTTCTATAACGGTATTTCGCTGTGTAGAAACACTGAAATACTGAAATGGGTCTGCATGCGTGTTTCCAAGGGAAGCACACATAGGTTGAGCCTGGCTTGATTATAGAGGTGCTGCTGAGAATCTGCACCTGGACCCATCAATAAAATCATAGGTCAAAGTTCCCGGCCAAATTCAACATCAACTTGTTTAGTATGTTTACATTTTTTTCAATTATGCAATGGTAATGTGGACGCCAATCCAAAACCTTATTCATAAACAGCAGCTGGGCATCTAGAAGTGCCATGTTACATAGTTTGGATTGTCATTAGTCACATTCCAGTATCGCTGGACCGTTGCAACATTCCCCAATGCAACATCAATCCCTTACATATGGTACCAAGAGTCTTTTGGTGATTCCAATGTACATAATTTGCAAGAGATTCCATGTTTTGTGATGGTCAGAACCGTTACGACAGTATTCTTAGGTCTTCTGGCTCTCAAAGCCAACATTATATGCCAAGTGGCTCACAAATACATCCCAGTTTGGTAAATGAATGAGCCACATTCATATCATCTCCAAGCGGTGTAGTCCTGCAACCAGAACTATCCAGTCAAATCCTACTCAGCTTCATGTGCAACACATGACGAAGGTGTTCATCCGACTTAATGGTTTCTTCCCCATAAAAGGTTGTGTGGCATCTGTTACATATAAGGACAGTGTCCATGATGTCCCTTATTATCTTATATGAATATCCATCACATTCAAGGAACACCCACTGACAATTCCCCTCCACCCTTTTCCCAAATCAATTGCAAAAATTGTTTCAAACGAGTTTGGGTTTAGAAATTAATCAAATTATGTAATTTTTCGAAGTAAATGTTGCATCAATAGATTCTACTTCCTCCGCACTTTCATAAATATATTGCTTCATCTTTTTCTGTGAAAATTCCATCACATTCTGGCACACGCCAAAACTTGGTATTGAAAACCAAAAGTCTACGAACACAATTATACTTTTATATTAAAAAATCATGTTAAAAGCGCCCAAACCCTAGGAAATTAAATTGCGAAGCGGAGCTCTCACTAGTTGCGGCGGGGGGTCCATGGGCTCTTCAGGGGCCGCTTAAGAGCCCCTGGTGGGGTCCATTTGTCCTGGTCAGGGGTGCCAGAGGGTTTTTGCACACTTGAGCACCACTGGAGATGTAATTTCGATTTTTTTTGTCAATTATGCCACCCATTATGCTGAATGCGCTCTCCTCACGTGGGCCATGAAAGCAAGTCAACACAGCTAGGATCATCTTAACTGTTGGGAAACCTGGGAACACATTGTTTGTATACCATACATCTATACGTTCTGTTTCACTGTTATTTACAGTAGCCGTGTTTGTTCACTTTCTTAAAATAATCCCTGAAATAAACTTTCTAACTGCCGTGCGTAGTTGGCCTTGCTCTGTAGGTTTGACACCCAGAGAGCCAAGCACTCTTCCAAACTCATCTGACCAGGCACCTCCTTATCCCACAGCAGCATAATAATTTCTACCCTAGGCCCCCCTATAGAGATCAGTACCATTTACTGAAGGGGCTACCCTGCTTAAAGAAAGAATAAATAAATGAATCCTTTAAATATTAAAGAAAAAATTAGATATCACCTTTTCTTTCATTGTGTTCTTCACAGTATTTGTCAAGAGTTTCAACAAGTGGGGCCAATCTGAATCTGATTTCTTTGGCATATGCCCTGCTCCTTTGGCTTGCCTCTTCTCTTGTTCTGCATTTTCTTTTCTTTAAAAGAACATTCCTCTACAGTTTGGTACTGGCCATTCTAACATTTCCATCAGTAGGCCATCCAAGACATTGATCGGTTCAACTGCAGTCATGCCGTCTTGACTAAATGGGTCTTCTTGGATGGGGTTCTTCTTTGGAGCCACTTTGGCTGGTGTAGGAAGATGAAGCCCCTCGTATAAGGTGACAGTGCCAGGTGGTTGTAAAAGCAGCTGGTTTCGCTGTCTGAAGACTGAAGAAGTCGTCCTGCTGTGCTTAGCTGGCCTTGCTCTGTAGGTTTGACACCCAGAGAGCCAAGCACTCTTCCACACTCATCTGACCAGGCACCTCTTTATCCCACAGCAGCATAACAGTTTCTGCCCTAGGATCTAACAGATCCTTTGAATGTTCTTTCAGAAGTAAAAAGAAGATACCACCCTTTCTTTCATTGTGTTCTTCACAGTATTTGTCAAGCGTTTCAACAAGTGGGGCCAATCTGATTTCTTTGGCATATGCCCTACCTACTTGACACAGCAGCTCCTTTGGCTTTCTTTTCTCTAAAAGAACATTCCTCTACAGTTTGGTACTGGCCGTTCTAACATTTCCATCAGTAGGCCGTCCAAGACATTGATCGGTTCAAATGTAGTCATGCCGTCTTGACTAAATTGGGTCTTCTTGGATGGGGTTCTTCTTTGGAGCTACTTTGGCTGGTGTGTGGTAATCTGCCCCCTCTTCGGCAGACTCGATGGTATACCTGGCTGTCCCAGGCAGATAGAGACCCTTGTGTAGGGTGACAGTTCCAGGTGGTTGTAAAAGCAGCCAGTTTTACTGTCTGAAAAAGTCATACTGCCATGCGTAGTTGGCTTTGCTCTGTAGATTTGACACCCAGAGAGCCAAGCACTCTTCCACACTCATCTGAGCAGGTACCTCTTTATCCCACAGCAGCATAACGGTTTCTGCCCTAGGATCTAACAGATCCTTTAAATGTTCTTTCAGAAGAAAGAATAAGATATCACCCTTAATACTTTCATCATGTTCTTCACAGTATTTGTCAAGAGTTTCAACAAGTGGGGCCAATCTGATTTCTTTGGCATATGCCCTGCCTACTTGACACAGCTGCTCCTTTGGCTTGCATCTTCTCTTGTTCTGCATTTTCATTTCTTTAAAAGAACATGCCTCTACAGTTTGGTACTGGCCGTTCTAACATTTTCATCAGTAGGCCGTCCAAGACGTTGATCTGTTCAACTATAGTCATGCCGTCTTGAATAAATGGGTCTTCTTGGATGGGGTTCTTCTTTGGAGCTACTTTGGTTGGCATGTGGTGGTAATCTGGCCCCTCTTCCGCAGACTCGATGGTATACCTGGCCTGGCCATCCCAGGCAGATAAAGACCTTTGTGTAAGGTGACAGTTCCAGATGGTTGTAAAAGCAGCTGGTTTCGGTGTCTGAAGAAGTCGTATTGCCATACGTAGTTGGCCTTGCTCTGTAGATTTGACATCCAGAGAGCCAAGCACTCTTCTACACTCATCTGACCAGGCACCTCTTTATCCCACAGCAGCATAATAGTTTATGCCCTTGGATCTAACAGGTCCTTTAAGTGTTCTTTCAGTAGAAAGAATTGGATGTTACCTCAATTTTATTGGCATATGTTGCTGTATTTACTTGACTAATTGCACATACAAGTGGGCAACTCATTAATTAAATAAAAAAATATTGTAAAGATATTTAACTTCCCTTCACTTTTACCTTAGTGTCCAAAATTTTCCTATCTACTGGTATCGCAACCAGTTTCCTCTTTGACACTTGTACTGGAGTACAAGTTAGTGATAGCTCATTGCTGAACATTCTGCAACTAAGATTCTTCAAAATATATGTGCTACCTTTCTGCACAGGTATAAAAAATTGGGATAAACGAAAAAAAAATAAATGCAAGATAAATGACATAATTTAATAAACTCACTTTTTTCTGGTGAATGGTTAAGGGAAGGGGTATGAACGTTTGAATGAGCCAAGCACTCTTCTACACTCATCTGACCAGGCACCTCTTTATCCCACAGCAGCATAATAGTTTATGCCCTTGGATCTAACAGGTCCTTTAAGTGTTCTTTCAGTAGAAAGAATTGGATGTTACCTCAATTTTATTGGCATATGTTGCTGTATTTACTTGAGTAATTGCACATTAAGTGGGCAACTCATTAATTAAATAAAAAAATATTTTAAAGATAATTAACTTTCCTTCACTTTTACCTTAGTGTCCAAAATTTTCCTATCTACTGGTATCGCAACCAGTTTCCTCTTTGACACTTGTACTGGAGTACAAGTGAGTGATAGCTCATTGCTGAACATTCTGCAACTAAGATTCTTCAGAATATATGTGCTACCTTTCTGCACAGGTATAAAAAATTGGGATAAACGAAAAAAAAAAAGAAATGCAAGATAAATGACATAATTTAATAAACTCACTTTTTTCTGGTGAATGGTTAAGGGAAGGGGTATGAACGTTTGGACAGTATTTATTGTGGGACATTAGAGCACATCAGACATATCGAATTGCATTCTGAATACGAAGAATGTCCTTCTGATATCAAATAATCTTGATTTTTTTTTTTAATTCGCAGTGTTATACACATTTTATGGCAAATCATTAAAAATTGATATTTTTTATATTTAACAGTACTTGAAGTAAACTTAATCTTATGATTTATACTTAAAGTGTATGTAGGTGGGATGAAAAGTCGACGATCAATTGAAAATTTTGACCTTTCATTATTGAAGATATGGATTTTTTTCCCAAAACACAAAAAATAACAGGTCTTTTGGAGGAAAAAATCCATATCTTCAATATAAAAGGTCAAAATTTTCAATTGATCGTCGGCTTTTCCTCCCAGCTACATACACTTTAAGACTATATCATTAGATTTATGAAATTTATTTCGAGGACTGTTATATATCAACCATTTTAAAAATATCAAATTTTAATAATTTGTCATAAAATTTGTATTATATCGTGAATTTAAAAAAATGAAAATTATTTGATATGTGACCCGACACGGCGAATGAGCCGTAAATTCCTCCCGGGTCAATTTTGTTTTATTTCGTGTTTAGAAAATATACATCATAAGGCTAATGGAACTCGATTGTTAGTTTCCTATTGGCCGCCCGCATCACTTTTTCAATTTGACCAAAACTTTCATTATTTTGATAAAAAAAGTCAATTATCTGAAAATTGAGATGGAAATAATCAAAATTGAAACTCTCAAAATGTCTGACATACCCTGCTGATCATAATCAGCAGTTTTTCTTAGTTGTAGGGGTAGAGGATGTAGTAAATAATGGAAATTTAAGGATTACCTCATCATGTTTCCAGTGATTACAAAAATTGCAAATTTCTTTTCATTTTAATAAAAACAAATTCAAATCTTTTCTCAATCTGTTGCAAAATGTCTGTAATGATGATCTAGCATTAATACCTGATTTGAAATGATTTTTCATCAACAATATATACTTTGGTATTTGTGGGGTACCTAAATTTGGAGAAAGCTGTTCATAAAATCATTGATTTTGTTGACATAATGGATAATGAAAAGAGACCGAATAATGAATAATGAAATAGCGACCTCGTCCTTTTTTTCAAACATCCAATCGGAAACTAATAATCGAGTTCCATTGGCCTAAGCTTTAAAATGGTATATCATTTGACTTCAAACGATATCCAGAAGCGGGGTTATGGTTTGTTAAACTTTGCTCCATCAACAAAATGGTACCTTCTTTCGTTTCTACATGCAACTCTTTTTCCACATTGCTGGCAATAAATATCAAACAGTCATAATTAGCGGTCATTTCATATCAGCCCCAAGTCAACGAGGTATAAGAAAGTTTTCACATTAATTGTTGGTTATACATACCTATACAAAATGTGACCCACCACTTGAACAGAATTTAGCCAAACCAATCAAAGACCAGCGCTATTAAAAACTCTCTAGCCATTTAAGGTAGAAGCTTATTATCCACTTCAACAATAGGACTATTGATTGGTGTTGGACTATCAAAATGAGAAAGATGTCGCGCCAGCTTAAGTTAATGATGAATACAACCTTCATAGATATTTTACACTTTAACCCTGAATACAATTTAGGGAATTTACGGCTCATTCGAGCTGTACGGTTACATATCAGAAAGACATGCTTCGTATTCAGAATGCAATTCGATACGTCTGAGGTGCTCTCATGTCCCACAAAAATACTGTCGAAACGCTCATTCTAGATGACTAGATCCCTTAATGAAATATAAAAACTGTTAGATTGTTATTTTCATTAAACATTGTAAATACTGTAATATGTTGAAATCAAATCACCTGATGTAATAAAACATGTTTGTCCCGTTCTTATACTCCTTATATACTGTGCAGTGGTATGTGTAGTTTAACCCTTACACCAGAAAATACCACTGAATACCACGATGAAAAATTCAGCGCATGCATGCATCCCAGGGTCTGCAATGACGCAGTCAGCCTAAGTGTCAAATGCTCACCGAATTGCTGGCCGGGCAGCAATAATTCGTGTAGCTCCCGGTCCGCGATCGTGCGGTTGGCATGCGGGGGGTCAAAGGTTCGAATCCCGGGGGTGCCAAGTCAAAAATTCTTCTTCTTGAAAAATTCGGATCTTCTGTGACTTACGATAGCAAAAAACCTGGGTCAGTGTTAGGGTTAAACAAGATGGGTTCAAACTGGTCTGGTGGGATTTGCTGGCATATGCTAGACTACTCTGTAGCAGACATGCCTGTTTTCGAATGGATCCCTTGATTTTTGATCATTTTAAAAACAAGATGACCTTCCATGAACAAATTCCAAAATATTTGGGCTTTGTATTTTCTTGGAAGTGAAATAGTATAACTGTCATTGTTGTATGTTGATGGGTTGACTCTTCATCCCAATGGATGTCATCAAACATGGCATCACATGTTCTTCTTCGGCCAGTACATGTACGTCATCCAACTCCGAGTCGGGTGAACTGTCAAGCTCACTTACTGTATCCTCTTTCAATGGCTTTGTACACAAGTAAAGTCGTAGCACCTTAACATGTGTGGCTTTGTAGATGTCTGCGATGCTGGCTTCATTTAAATCAATCTTCCTGAAATCCTCTACTGTGATTGTGAATTCTTCCACTGCCCCCTTTCTATTGCTGAATACGTTGACCCTTCCATCAAAATGGGTGTCTTCAAACATGGCACCTTCTTATGTTTCCAGTTTTGATAACAATTCATGGACCAAAAATTTGGATTTTTGTTACGAAAGACAATTGCACGTAACAGCACGTTTATGTAAAAATGGTGTACATTCCCTCTGAAAATCCATTATGTCCAGGTGACAAGACAGCAATACTGAAAACTGCTTAACATGGCATGCCACCATTTAACTTGTACTGGCAGGTACATTTCTGAACTACATTCTTTTCATGGTCAAGTCTTGTTCTTCCAACCCTTTCTCAGTCTCATCATCCAACTCTTGTGCCCTCTTCAGTATGGCTGGGCTCAACCACCCAGTGATCCACTTCAGCATCCGTCAGCTCACCTTATGACTTATACACACAAAATGAAAATGTGTGCACACAAAAATATCAAAGTCGCTATTCCTCAATGCATTTACTAGAAATATCTCTCCACAGAAGTGGCAAGCAATTTCAGTTACCGATGCACATGATCTTCCCTTGTCAATATATATGTCTTGTTGTATTGGTCTAATATACATCCGCTTTGTTGAAAGTAAGTGTCCGAGGAACATGGGCGAACATGAACTCCCCGCAACCTCATTTGATTTGCCTGCGCATGCTCTGCTAATTTGTATGAGTTGTGATGCATCAACTTCCAAATTACGTTCATCAGTCAAATAGATAGTTATATTTATAATTTTAATTAAATTATTTTTGATTTCAAAAGCATTGAGTTAGTATCCAATTTGAAATGTGAAATGAGAATTTACACTAAAAAACCTGATTTTCAGTTATTTTTGTTGGCAAAATTTAACGCTATTTAATTATTTATTATTATTAATTTTATCTAAATACTTGCATACTGCATGCACGCCATTCTATATCAATATCTCATTGTTGACCTCTGCTGACAATTCCTGCTGCTTCTTGTACTTGTTCTTGTGTGAATATTACATCATCAGCTGGTTGCCCTCTTTTGTACACCACCTGGCGAACTCTTACCATCTTCACTGCATCAATAAAGCGGGTCACTACCCCGCCATTGTTATCCTTTTTCATGCCTTCATTGAATCCACCCACAACCTCACCTAGGTCCACGTCCGAATCAAACACTGCATCTTCCTTGTTTACTTTCACCGGCATTTAAAAATATAAATCATAAATAATTGCCGTAGATATGCATGTACAATGTATCTCAGCAAGCAGTGTATGCTGTTATTTTTGTGTCAAGATTTTGTTTTGGATTTTGCGAGTTGTTTATTTTTGAGAGGTGCATAGTGATAACTATTTACCATGTTGTTATTTTTCGGGCAAGCACGTTCACTCACAATATTCGCTAAAATAAAACCTTTGACCTCTAGGGATTCAATCACTTTTCATCATTGTTCATCACCTGTTGAACGTTCTGTCTATATCGTCTGTGTGGATTTTACTTCCGAGCAAAATAAACTACGCAGACACGCTGGATGAGAGTTGTTAATGTTAATACTCAACCAAATATAGCAGAACTGTGCAAATGTGAATTCCACACACATACTTGATCATGTCCACTAACTCCTCGTCTATGTAAGGCTGGAGGCAAATTATTTTGACTCGCCTCCAAAGTCCTTTGTTTGTATTGACTAAGTCCTCCATCTCATCTGGATACCCAGCTAGGATAATGAATGGATTGGCTGGATTATTCATTGAGATCATTATTTCATCCAGTGCCTCCTTTCCAAACCACTTCTTTGTGTGAATATGCTTCATCTAAGAAGAAAACACCACCTAAGGCATCTGCTAATTCAGCCTTAGTTTCTGCCAGTCAAGTCAGCGGCACTCACAAGGTTCATGTCATCTACTGCTAATTCAGCCTTTGTTTTCTGCCTTGTCTCCCCCTCATAAGAGCCAGTCAAGTCAGCGGTGCTCACAGGGTTTATATGTTTCCTAGGTATTATTCCCAAATGGAAGAGAATATCTGAAAAGACATGTAAAATATGTAATCACATCACAATTACACCAGCATTATGTAAAAATCACTATTTAATATATATATGCCATCAATAATTTTTTTCTTGATTTCATTTCCATCTTTTATAGCAGTGTGTTTATTTAAACAGGGCGCTATGGGGGAGGGGGCAATATTTTGTAAAACATCTGGATGTGTAAATTTCTGGTTGATGTTAGGTGGTTTACTATCTGCTGTTGGAAAGCATTCACTGCATGATGATCATGAGTAAGGTCATCACTGACCATGACAGCACTTTCTCTGGTTGGTGCTTTGCACTGTGGACAGTTATAGTAGAGAACTATTGGGTGCACTGACTGTTGCTGAATCTTGTGCATAATATGCACTCTGCACTTCTCGTTGGTGCCCACACTTATAATTTTCCGCGAAGTTGTACGCTCCCAAAACCTCTGCTGGATTAAGTGTCTTTTCCTGTGCATTTTGCCAATCCTTATTAAATAAATGTTCAGAAAGTTTGTGCTTCTTCTTTCAATTCTTTCACTAGCTTGGCAACATTGCCCTCTTTCAAATTGGGCTTTCTCTTTTTGATCTTCCTGGTTCCTTTCTTCCCATGGTACATTGTCGTCACATACTCCCATCTGCCAAATTACATGCTTGTTTCCTTTCTTCATGATGTCTTGTAATTTGATGTCTAACTTGACAAGTCCATATTTCTTGAATTTCTGGGGACGGAAGAACTTCTCACCACTAGCCTTGTCACACATGATGTAGAACACGCTGCCAGATCATACGCATTACTGAAGATACCAGGCTGGATCTTGTTGAGGGCTTGGAGCTTCAAGTTGATATTTTCGCATTACTCACATAAACATCCCACCCACATATTTAGCACTGGATTTGTCTTTAACATGAATTGGTCTATGAAAATAGAACGTTGTTGTACTGACTGGGTGTTCTGGGTGGCATTTTGTATATTGCTCAAATAGCTGTGCAATGGTGCAGTCCAATATATGTCTGGGTTTTCTTGCTAACTAGTTTCTTATCCGGTAGTGGATTTGAATTTGCTTCATAGAAGCTTCTCACACATTTGATGGCATCCATAGAGACTGGTTTTTGGCCAGGCTTTTCTCTTTAATTCCGATAGTGCTTCAGCCATTATCCTTCTTATTGCAGACTGCTTTGGTGCAGACAGGGTTGCTGACACAGCCTCCATCACTGATTTATGCAGAGGGTTTGGTACTCCAACTCCAGCTTGTTTTAGAGCTGCAGCCTTTCATGGTGTTACTTTCTGGATGAGCTCTAACATGGTGCTTATGTTGTGGGACCTCATTAACCCTAACTGAACACAAGGGGAAAAACCCTGGTAAATAACCAAGTCTCACAAAATCTCACTAAATGTCCATCTGCAAAGCCTGTTAATAACTAAATCTCACTAAATCTCATTAAAAAAGTGGAATGAGATTTTGTGAGATGTGGAGTGTATGTTGAAATAACATGTAATTTATTAATGCATGTTATTAAGGGATCTAGAATGAGCGTTTATTGCGTTTCGACAGTATTTTTTGTGGGACATGAGAGCACCTCAGACCTATCGAATTGCATTCTGAATCTGAAGCATGTCTTTCTGATATCAAATAATTTTCATTTTTGAAAATCACAATATAATACAAATTTTATGACAAATTATTAAAATTTGATATTTTTCAAATTTTTGATATATAACAGTCCTTGAAGTAAATTATATAAATCTAATGACATATTCTTAAAGTGTATGTAGCAGGGAGGAAAAGCCGACGGTCAATTGAAAATTTTGACCTTTCATATCGAAGATATGGATTTTTTTCCCAAAAAGACCTAATTTTTTTTTTGTGTTTTGGGAAAAAATCCATATCTTCAATATCTAAAGGTCAAAATTTTCAATTGATCGTCGGCTTTTCATCCCACCTACATACACTTTAAGTATAAATCATCAGATTTATAAAGTTTACTTCAAGTACTGTTAAATATCAAAAATATCAATTTTAATGATTTGCCATAAAATGTGTATTAAATTGCTAATTTCAAAAAGTCAAAATTATTTGATATCAGAATGACATTCTTCGTATTCAGAATGCAATTCGATATGTCTGATGTGCTCTAATGTCCCAAAATAAATACTGTCCAAACGTTCATACCCCAGCCCTTAACCGAATCTCACTAAATCTTATTTGTACTGATTTTAAACATGTTAACTGAATCTCACTAAATCTCACTTAAACTTTAATTCATACAAAACTAATTCTCACAAAATCTCACTACAAAAAAATGCACAAAAGTAAAGTCATAACTGAATCTCACTAAATCTCTTTTTTTTAAATCTCTCAAAACTAAATCTCACAAAATCTCACTTTGTAAAAAATAGGTGGTATTTGGTTTTTTATATATGAAGAGCTTATTTCCAAACCGTGTTAAGTCCACAAGATTCACTTTGGAGAAAATCAGGAATTTTCTTTATGGCAATGAAATAAAGTTTGATTTCTATAAAATTACAGTGAAGTGAAGGTGACATATATAGGACCATAAAAATATGTTAAGTTAAAATCTAGAGACTTTTGATTTTTTTTAATGAATTAATTTGTTTTAAAAATAGCATGGACTTAACACGTTTTGACACAAAACGCAATTTCTGGCATGGACTTAACACATTTTGACACAAAACATAGCATCTGTAACACAGAACTAACCATATTTTTCTCAAACTAGTCTTAAAAGATAACAAATTTATTAAAAACATACAAAATGTGATTCTCTCTACTATAAAACACAATTTTGCCACAAAACACCTTGCATCTCGATCCCCCTCCTCCCAACCATTTTTTACCAAAATTCGATGTTTAAAATAGTTCAAAACTGAGTTGTATTGCATTTCTCAGAATTGAATAAACATCATTTCACTGACAATATTAAAGTGATGACCCGAAATACCCACTTGTTTGATCACATTATCAGTTATCACAATTCCCCCCTCCCCCATGCTGCCACCCTAATCTCATATTGACAGCCATAAGTTTGTAAGTCTTTAAGTCCTAATTTTTTTTATACCTTTAATTTTAAAATAATACCTTGAAATTAATAGCACATTTTAATAATCATACAAAATAATAATATCAAAAACTAACTCTACCACGTTAATTCTACCATCACAACCTCTCCCTCTCCCCCTTTCCACCCTTTTCATGTCGTTCTGGAGGTATCTATCAAATATTTAAGAAATCCCATAAAAACTAGGCCTACTAATTATTTTAAAAAAACAAAAAAAACAACAACAACTTTTTATGCAGATCAAATTCAGGTATACTAGTCTCAGGACCAAACAAGAATGAAGGCGCAAAGCAAAGCAATGTTATCAATCATGCAGAACTTGGGTGATTAACTATTGGAAGCCCTATGCCGTGCTACTTGCCTACAAGCTGCCCACGAGGGCATTGTTCGTGGACTTAACACAGTTTGCTACCAAACTGGATTGGACTTAACACGCTTTGGAAAAAAAATAATACTTTGTGTGTCAATATTTCGGGACTTGACTAATTTTGGAAAAAAAACACACACATTGCTGGATAGCCCTAGTTACTCACTACCCATTTTCATCAAAATCCCAATTTTGAAGGTGGGTGGACTTAACACGGTTTGGAAATAAGTTCTTCATATGTTGTAACAAATTAGCTGTGGTAATTTAAAATTTTAAAGCCTATATCGATCTTTTCAATCTTATTTTCAAGTGTGGTGTTTTGTGGTATTTCAATCATGTACCATAATATCTTGCTGATAAGCTGCAGCAAAAGGGGCAGAGACTGACATAATCATTAACCAATCCTAGTGGTCACTGACAACTACAAATCAACTATAGACTTCACATTTTAGTTTTAGTTTCATTATCTATTATACTATTGACCAAAACAAAAGTCATGCTCTTTGTTTTATTTATCTGTAACTCATTTTGTTAATTATTTTGGGCTCAGCATGAGAGTGTTGTGACAGGAGTACTTTAACCACAAATTTTATTTGTTTGTTATGAATAAAGGCCATTGTTTTATTTTTTAGCTATTTATTTGTTTTGAATATAGCTAATAGCCCTGTATTTTATTGTCATGAACATAGGCGTACATTTTGTTTGGGATCATTGAATATGTAGGACTGTAACATTGATTTAGTTTGGGGTTGAGTGTATGTAGGACCATAGCATTTTTGTTGTTGAAGTGATGGCTCAGATATTTACAATGCAAGCAGACTAGCGCTGTATAGCTTGCAAGGTGGGAAATTTCCCTATCATCATTGCCATCCCCCCACCCCCCCATTCAGAAACAATATTGCCGCAAGTCAAAGTAATTTGAATAGGGAACATCACTATGAATTTATAGCCTAGGTTGGCTGAAAAGCCAGGCTTCACTTTTGCACAAACATTTATAATTTAGACATTCAAGATACATGTACATCGAGGCTGAAAAGCCACAGATGCAAGTATCTCATGCCGTTAGGCTGAAAATCCGTAGGCATAAAGCTCCCTAAAATTGCATAAATTTATATTAGAAAAACCAAGGCTGAAAAGCCATGCAAAAATTTCATACCAAAGAAATTTGATTTCGCTGAAAAGCCAGGCAACATGTTTCTGAATTTTAAAAATGGCTCAGAGTTACTCGGTGACCATATCTGGGTTTGGCATCGATCATAGACATTGGCCAAACCACTCTGTCATTCCGGTATATCTCATCCTTGCCATTTTTTTGATGATGCAAAGAAATGCTTGTTCAGCTCAAAAGCTGGAAAATATAATCTAAAAATAAAACAGAATAGGCTGAAAAGCAACCACCCCATACTTCCATGGCCTAAAAATTAAGAATCGGCTGTGTAAAACCTACAAGCTATTTCTTTTGCAATATTTTTACATATAAAATATTTTAATTTTTCACATATCCCCCTAAAATTTATAAAATATTTCATCTTTTCACATATCCCCCTAATTAGAAAAAAAAAAAAAAATTGTGGCTCAGACCAGTCAGTCATCGCCATTGCCAAAATTGGTCCAGTTATCAATTGGGTCTGGCATCGATCGTAACATGGGCCAAGACCCATCAAACTGGTGGGGTGGTGGTTTTAAAGTAACGGGCCCGTGGAAGTAGGCGGGCCGGTTGAAGATCCATCTGAAGCAGGTCCATCTGGGTGGGTGCACGGATCTAGTTGGCAGCATTAGGACGTCTCGCACCGTGGTAGCTGGCAAAGCATTCCGGATTCTTGCTCAGATGACAGAAATGGGCCCCGCACGCTCGGCATCCCCACTTGGTGACTATTGGTTTGCCACGACGTCCAGCGCAGACCCTTCCTGCCGCCTTGCAAGCGACGCAAGAAATGCCCCATTCCTTCTTGCCCTTCAGCAACTCCAGGCGGTGGATTGGTCCGTTGTCGCAGAGCACTGGTCTCGCCCTCATATTTTGCTGGCTGCTGTAGTGCCTTCTGGTATGGTCTTGACCGTAGGCGTAGCCGTCTATGAGACCTTCAACGACATCGTGGATGAAGTCTTGCTGCCGCATAGCTTTCCTCCGTCCATACGAGTGACAGATGTAGAATTCACTCTGCAGATGTCGAGCAGGAAATAGACGAGTTGCTTCCACCAGATGTTGGACTTCCGGCTGCATGTATGATACGCACGGAGCTGGTCATTGTGGTCGACTCCACCCATGTTGGCAATGTAATCTAGCACCTGCTTCGGAGCGGCAACCTGGTGCTTCTCCTTTGGAAGGATGCCATCCAAGGAGAAGGTCCTCAGGACGAAGTCCTCTTGACGGTTTCGCCATGCTTGGTGACCAGTCGATAAGACGTGCATTGGACGGCTATCGTTCCACATGGTGTAGGACAGGTGGTGTTGTTTCCTGAAATAAATTGTGCCACGACGCGTCTTTTTGAAATTCCGCATGTGCACCGCTCTGCGTCTAGATCCGTTCTTCTTGTCGCCGATGTTAAACTGCGTCGGAAGTCCTTTTCTGGTCTTCATAATAGCGCCCGTCATATAGGTCCGTCTCTGCAGCAACTTCTTCGCCAGATCAACACCTGTGTAATACGAGTCCATAAAAACATGGTGACATTTGTTATACACTGGACGTATCAGGTCTTTACTGATTTTATAGACCGTGGTGGTATATCTTGGATGAACGTTGAAGTTTGCCATGTAATGTGTGGCAGAGTCGCAGAGAGCGTACACCTTGAAACCCGCACGGATTGGTTTACTCGGCATAAAGAACTTTTTGACGAATGCTTTGAAACCCTTGTAGCGAATCATAGCTTCATCAATGGCGATGTTTCTACCAAGGTTGAAATTGTCCCCACAACGTTTCAAAACCTCTTCCCAGAGGGGCAGCACTTTGTAAAGAGGGTGTCGCTTGGTGTGGTGGTAGTAATGTTGCTTGTCTTCGGGAGTGACCATCGCCCAATTGTCAGCATCTTCGTCTGGATTCCTACATCTGAGAAATTTGGAGAGGCGAAGGTAGCGCTTCCTGGTCATCACTATAGAGATCAGTTCATTTCTGAGACCCCGTCGTGTCGACCAGTAGTCATAAATGCTCTTGAGTGGTACGAGCCCCATCATTAGTGTAATTCCAAAGAAAGCTCTAATCTCTGCCAACGTCGTCCTTGGTTCATTGGCACTTCTGAGGGCCTGGTTTGTCCAATTGACTATTGACTGCATTATGGCCAATGGAAAAAATTTCAAAAAATGATCCATTGGGCTCATGCCTGTTGCGTTGTAGGTGGGCCCATTCCCAGCTCCCTCAAATGGGCGAACCCGGTGCGGCTTGCCACGCTTCTTCCATCCATGCCGGTCTGGCACCTCGTCATGGTCGGAGTCCGAGTACGATGAGGGGTCGTCTTCTAGCGGCCATGAGTCCAAATGCCGGATAGGTCTTTGTCGCCGGCGTTGAGGTGGCAACACCATCTCTTCATCAGAGCTGTCTGAACTCTCCCTCTCTTCATCTTCAAATTCAGACCCCATGTCATCTTCACCGTCGCCTTCGCCTTCACTGCCATCTGATGGGTTGGTACTACCGTCTCCAGACCCACATCCCTCATCACTACTACTACCTGTGTTTGATACAAAACAATAAATTTGGGAACATTCAGTCACATATTGAAGCTACTTCAAATTTCTATGTTTTCATTCTGAATAAGTCAAACATTTTTGCTTGACAAATCCATCGAAAAAGTACTCGCTACTTTAGCTTTCGCTATCTGGGCTGACGGCTTGAATACAAGTAACAAGTGAAATGCATCTATTTACTGTTTTCATTCTGAAGCTTAGAAGTTTTCCCCTCAAAAATGATATTTGTAAACAATTGGTTGACTTGACTGACCATCTAATTTGTTTAAAACAGTTTTTAAAAAGACTTTGACTTTGACTTCAGGAGAAGGTTAAAATGTGCCAACAAATATAAAGTTTTGAGTACGGTAGTATATATATATAGGCCTCTGGGAAATCTCATTTTTTGTCTAAGATATAAACGCTGAACCCACCATCATCACTTCAATACATTTAATTTATGGGTAAAAATGGCATTTTGGGGGGATTTTGTTCAGTTTTGACCAAAAGAACAAATTTTTATATGGGAATTTTTTTGAAAATTGACATATACATAATGCAAAGTGTATCAGTTTACTAAGATGGATGTTTGGATAAAAAACGTCAATCATAACATTTTTCTGCGACCTATGGTTTTTGACCTATGACCCCTTGGAATTCATAAGTAGGCCTAAAACGGGTGTTTTTAGTGATTTTGGAGTGGGGGTACAAAATATTTTGGTGTATACAAAAAAAGGGATCCAAAAATTTTGAATCTATAAAAAAAGTGGTTCTAAAAGTTTAACATATGTAGGGGGGTCAAAAAAGTTTTGACATACCGAAATCAACATTTTCCAGCCCCCAAGTATTTATGAACATTCCCTTGGCTCTTTAAGTACTGTATCTCTACCAAATATGGCAAAATAGGCCTATAAACATTTAGATTTTGCAGTGTTCCTCTTTTGGACCTCGCCTCATACAAACAGACGGCTGCCAAAAATAGAAAAACCATGAAAGCAGTGCACTTTTTAAAATTTTGTCTTGTCTTGTCTTTAGTTGTTTGTAACTTTGAAATAAAACAAAGACCTGGAAAGTATTACTATCAACGGAGCGGAGACCCGTTGCCTCAGCTCCGTCCCTGAATGACGTGGTTAAAAGTGATGAATCCCATGCCCCTCGGTTATAACGAAGGGACCATGTTTTTTTTAAAGATTTGATATTAAAATAGTTTAAATCAAAACCCTGAATTCAAATAGTAATCACAGGCCCTTTCATGCCTTCGGGATTAGAGAAATATACTGTGATTTTTTTCGTTCCTTTTTTTTCACATGCATTTGAAATATCAACACATTCAACAGTAGGCCTACTTGCGAGTTGTATCGCCTTTTATTTTATTTTACTCACTCTGTTATTTCCAGTTAGGTGTTAAAGGCTTAATGTACGATTTCTTCAAATTTTAAATTTGTCATTATATATTCAAAATGCTGAAATAATACCAGTAATAGGCCCTAATTATCGGGAATGGCTTCTGTCCATTTTGAACTGAAATAATGAGGTAAACACTACTTGTTATTTTGGCCGTTTAACACACAGTTCTATAGGAGGACATAAAGTCAAAATTCTTGAATTATGACTTTATGTCGAACTTTGCTCTGTTTACCTACAAACACAACAAATTTGGCTGATTCCATTTAGATGCAAGTTGTGACATGTGTATACATTACAAATATGCCATAAAATCAGGTTGAAAAAATTAACCAAATTCATATTATAAGATCGTACATTATGACTTTAATAAATCAAAGTTCAGTTCCAAATAAACAGTGTGTAGAATTGACGTTCTTTTAGCTTTTTTAATGGTATCACGGTTAGGCCTATCGACATATGTGACAATATTAAATAAAAAAAGAAAACAAACCTAGAATCATACAAATGACTTTTTGTTAACGCGGCTGTGTACTCTAGACATTGTTTCTTTCGCGAAATTGAGTTTTTTTGATATGTTTGTACTTTGTTATGTTTTTTAAAAATACAAGGAATGAAAATCCAGATTTGTAAACTCCAACTGCAATATTTTAAGGATTTTATTTCACTATTCCACTCGTGTTTGAAATTGAAAAGGAAAGAAAATCTTTGTTGTACCAGCAGGATACACGCAGCAGCATAATAACGCATCGCATTGCGTATCGCGCGCAATTTGTTAACGCGCAAATACGCTACGCATACGCGACGCTTATCTGCATGCGCGGCGCATCTTATGGAAAAGCACTGATTTCACAAAAACCTAGTGGTCAAATGGGTCCGTTTAGCTGATAAAATGTGGGTTTTTTCAAGTTCTTTCCCCGATTTAAATATCAAGTTATGAATGGATTTCGCTCAAACTTCTCAAGGGCCGTGGATTTACCCGATGTTCATGTAATGTAAGGTAGAAAAACGAAAACTGCCGCATTCTCCTGTGAGATTCAATGAAAGTGCAAAATGTGACCACTTTAAACTTCAACAGCCATTATTTCAATGTTCATTTTCTCGGTAAAATGACGAGTTAGGTACACGATAACTCAATAAATACAGCATCTATAGGTAAGCAAATATGATCATCGTAAAAAGCATGATCGACTCAAGAAACGGTTTTCTCATTTTTTTATATTTTGGTCTATTTCCGATTTTGGGCATCATTTTGTGCAAATAGGCGTTTGTGAATTTTAAAAGTTCATTTTGATGCCTTATATGGTCAATAACTCAAAAATAAGGCAAATATCAAAAAACTAAAAAAAACGTTTTTGGAATGGAGCCTCAAGATTGAGATAAAAACAAAATGAAATATTTTGGAAAGAGTGTTTTTTTGTTATGATGTACCAAACAAATATTGCCAAAAACTCACTTTTTTGTGATTTTCTTCATAACTGTTGTTTTTACACCAAATCTATATTTATATTAAGATTCATTGATGTCTTGCCTTTATAAAAATTATACTTTTATATGTCTTGCGCGAATAATTACAAAGTTATTGCACTTTTACTACATGCATGTCTGAGAGTACACAGCTGCCTTAACACTGATTAGGCCTACATTATCTCTGCACTGATATAGCAACAAAAAAACTTTCATTTAATTCATACCAGCCCGATTTACACTGGTCATGGAAATAGTAGATACCTACTATTTCCATGCACTGGTGAGCGACCTCAAAAATTTGTATTGCTTTGATTGCATTATCAAAATCAATCGATTGGGATACCAAGTACTTGAGATGACTTGAGAGTCCCAGTTATGTAATGGATGCGGTTGAATGATGGCCCGAATGATGGGCGGGGCTATTTTCCATATTTGGATTCATGACGTAACTTGTTAGAATGAATATTTTAAACAGTTCTCTCAACAAAATAGTGACTTACTTTTAATATTTCATCACCACATCCGTGGGACTTCATCAGAATTGTGACAGGAGCGGTAAAGCTAATCACGTGACTCACGGAAAACCGAGTCACGTGACTTGATGACCGGTTTGTAGGCGGGGGCAGGTAGTGGCGTCCCTTGTCTTGGTTGAGGTCTGGATCCATAGATGCAATGTAGTACGACTCCTTGATACCCCTTTGTAGCCATCTGGAATCGGTGTCCAAGATTTTTACATTGGACTCATCAAACTTGTGTCCTTCAGACTTAAGGTGAGTTCCAACTGGAGAGGGCTCCCTCTTGTGCTCAGCGAGCCGTTTGCGTAAAGGCGTTCCGTTTCCCCAATGTAATGGGACGAACAATTGTTGCACTTAATCCCGTAAACCACACAGGAGCGATCACATTTTTTAGGTTTGTCCTTAGGTGAAACAAGCATGCTCCTGATGGTATTGGTGGGTTTAACGTGAACCAAAACTCCCGCTTTGCGAATCTTGCGGCTAAGTCCTTCAGTAACTCCCTGGATGTATGGAAGAGTGATACTGCCCGCTGGGGGAGAAGAGTTCTGCGTTTTAGGTTTGGGAGTGATTTTGTTGCTACGGAGCTGTCCCAAGCCCATTTGGTGTAACCGCAGACCGACAGGGCACGCTGAATATGATCAAGTTCTTGGTTGAGAGAACCGTTGGTGGAGGAGATGAATGCGTGCACGGTGTTTCAATGTTAAGTATGACACCCAACTTGTGTTCCAAAGGTTGATGACTGTCGAAGTGCAAATATTGGTCAGTGTGGGTGCTTTTTGGTACACACTGAATGCTAAGCTGCCGTCAGCATTTCTGCTGATGAGGGTATCTAACATGGCAATCTTATTAGCCTGCTCAAATTCGACGGTGAACTTAATAGCCGGGTGAACCGAGTTGAGGTGGCTGGTGAAGTCCTCAACCACTGAGCGTTTTAGGATCACCATAGTATCGTCCACATAACGGCCATAAAAGGTAGGTGGAGAATGAAAAGATGACAAGGCCAATGTTTCCAAGTGTTCCATGAACAGGTTAGCGATGATAGGACTAACCGGGGAGCCCATTGCAGCGCCCTCACATTGTGAATAAAACTGACCATCGTGCACAAAATATGTGGTTTTCAAACACACCGTAAGCAAATCCGTGATCTGTTGTGGGGTTAACTTGGTGCGAGCAGACAGAGTGGTATCACTGGTTAATAAGTCATGAATTATGTTGACACTTTCGTCGACAGGTACACTGGTGAAGAGCGCCGTAACATCGTAAGATACAAGGCATTCATCCTCACCAACAAAAACACCGGACAATTTGTCCACTAAGTCCGCACTGTTCTTTAAATGTCTATCCGATTTCCCAACCAATGGTGCAAGGAGATCAGCCACAAATTTAGCCGAGTTGTAAGTTAGTGAGCCACAACTGGAAACTATGGGCGGAGGGGACAAAGCGGCCTTATGGATTTTGGGTAATCCATAAAACTTGGGGACATCCGGTGACGTGGGATAAAGCCGGCGATAGGTGGGAACGTCGATGGCACCACTGTCCCTTAAAGATTGTAAAACTTGCACAAGTTGATTGCGATACGTGGGCGTGGGGTCGCGTTTAAGAGTCTTATATGTGTTGGAATCACTAAGAAGTTCAGAAGCTTTCTCCACATAGGTTTCCTTATTAAGCACTACAGTTGCTCTGCCTTTGTCGGCAGGAAGAACAAGTATGGAAGGATCTGCCTTGAGATCACGAAGGGCAGTCTTCTCACCTTTACTGATGTTACTTTTTGGGAGCTTACAGTCTTTCAAGATGCGTACACAGTCCGATCTGAGTTGGGTAGAGGTATCAGAATTGGAACCTAGTGCGTAACACGCAGTTTCAATGCCGGTGACGAATTCGGCAGTCGGGACAGAATCGGGTACAACGCTAAAGTTCAAGCCCTTTTTTAGCACACTAAGTTCATTATCACTCAAATCGCGGTCAGATTTGTTAACGACCCACCTTTCCTTAGCTCGTTCAGTGTCCGAAGCGTTAACATCCGACACAGGAGAGGCAGATTTCAAGGGTTTAGAACGTTCCAACAGTACAGCGAACTTTTTTCGCTGGCGAGTCTCACAAGTTTTCCACGTAGACTCTCGCGCATGCTTGCACCAAGTTTTCACTTCCGTGTAAACATCCACAGGTAATTCTGTAAATAAACGCTCATCGACATCTGAAATCATACGTTTCGTGTTGATAATAGTGGCATTGATTTGACTAATTCTCTCATTCATAAGCATCGATTGAGTATTGCGAATGATTCTAACAGCGTTAGGGCCTCTGACCGATGTTTTGATCTTTAAACTCGGCGGGGTGACTCCATGATGTTTACAATGCATAGTGTAGTGTAAATGGTTCCTGAATCTCGCTAACTTTCGCTCCAATTTTTCCAAAGATCTTGCATGGTTTAGGGCCATCCGGCCAAAATCGCGATCGAGACGTTTGTGTAGGTTAAACTGTTGAGGTTGATCCATGTTAGAATGAATATTTTTAACAGTTCTCTCAACAAAATAGTGACTTACTTTTAATATTTCATCACCACATCCGTGGGACTTCATCAGAATTGTGACAGGAGCGGTAAGTAACTGACGTAACTTATCGACTGGTTTGGTTTTGGTCACTGTTTATTATAATAAGGGTGCACTGCTGGGGGTAGCGAACGGATGTGTAAGGACCAACGCCTGACGGCGTTGATTATGGTGCTAAATATTGCGTTGGTCCTGTATGGACTATTCTCAACTGGTGGCACGCATTCCACTTGTGGCGCTTGGAGCCAGTCGAAGTGGCGCACAGTAATTTTAATAATTTTTCACATAAATCTTGAACAAAAAAGGGGTGAAAAATACCCAATCTGTACCTTTAAAAAAACTTAAAATCCATGAGCTTAAGGGGGCGCTGCCCCTGGACCCCCGATAAAGCACCACTGCAACCACATGTTGGCACTTTAGGATCACTAAAATTTTCCAGTTAGCACTTTAAATAAACTAGTTAAGAGGGCCTGTTCTAGAACATGCCGATGTACGTACATGTGGGGCCTACCGTAAAATTTTCACATCTAAACTTTGATGTTAAAATACTATGTTCTTCAAATATTCTAACTGTCAAAAGTACTATAAGCAACCTGTGTTTACAGTACACACTGCGTTGGCAAGTCAAGTATTACTTCACAGCATCGCGTGCTTTCAAGTCTTGTGAGGAAAGAATTTCATCCGCACAACATGAGAATCTCTGAACCCATTTCCTGATGTATTTGTCACAAAATACATGCCATGTTTGGTGCGGTTTGTCCAATACATGCCAGCATATAGTTTGGTACGGTTTGTCCAGAATTCCCATGCATATTCCACATTTGAAGTTTGCATGCAATGGCATGGCCTGGCAGAGACCAGTGCTATACAGGCTGGCAATGTTACAGTCATAAACTTCTGCATGTAGTTTTAAGAGGACTTGTCCAGGAAATTAGACTTTTGGGTGGCAACGGCCAAAAATAGATTTTCCTTATAAGTTGAGTGGTAAGAGGCCTTTGTCTCATATAAACACTGGTGGTTTTATTTTGACAATTTATATCTTGTTGCCATAAGTAACGGACATTTTTTCCATTATTAGCCAATTTAACCAATTGTCACACTTTCGAGCAGTAAAATACCCTTTTATTAGAGTAACTGTACCTCACACATAAAATTTCTCAATATTTTCTTATAATTTTTCCGATATAGATGGAAGGCTTAGTAGCAAATACATTACATAACAAATTAGAATGGGCTCAGAATTGGGCTATACCATTTATTTTAAATAGGGGTGTTTTTGATAATTTTGAATATTCTCATTTAGGCCTAACTTCTGGGCTTCATAACCCGTATGGTAACGCTTCATTTGATTTGTCATTTTAGGGTTGACTTGATGGAACATTGTTACATTGAAAATGGAACAAATTAGTTTGGGGAAAATCATGTGGTAAAAGAGGTGTTGCCAGAAAATGTTGCATACTTTCAATTTTGTAAATGGATTTAGGTGCATAATAAAGCTGGTTCTCGCATAGAATACTTGTATAAAATTGTACTATTATCGTGTACAATAGGTTAGTGTAGTTTGTATAATGTATTAATATAAAAAATAGCAGAGTTGCCATTCCGCATGTAAGTGTTGCCATTATTTGGCAAAAATGTACTACATCTGTAAAAGTTAAACGCATGCTTGCAACACTGATGGTGTGTATGATGAACTAATAATAAACCGTACTTTGATATTGACTTGTCATGAATAGCTGCATACAACTAAAATTGACTTTATTACAATAATATTTGGATTGTATTTACAATATCTACAGTTGAAAGTTCTATATTCAGTTTATCATAGGTCTTCTTTGATCGTTTTGAGGCCTTTTGGGCACCTTTTGAGATATTTTATGACAACCAGTCGATTGCAAATCGATGAAAGTTTAACATAATGTTTCAATGTATGGGTAGCCTGAAGTTCCACCTCGTTTTCCAGGTACGAGGCACTAAACAGCGCCCTCACTGTTTTTGATATGCTCTCAAGACTACAAACCTGTTTCTGCCTACTTTTTATTTCGCGGTCCTATTTTCTCGTTAATTATAAAAATGCGACTTTTTTGGCGACTCAAATTCATGCATAGGCTTTACACTTTATTTGAGATATAATTCGCTACTCTCTCTGATTATTAGTCTAAAGGGCAGCCCAAATACCTCAAAAAGTTTTTGTATTTTACGGAACTCATTAGGGTTACACAAATGGCGCATTGATTTAGTGGTGTGCTCCTTCAAGGATAGGCTACCGAATGTTCATAAAATCAAATTTTGTTATAATTTTCCTGAAATATAAAATGTTTTGAGTAAACACTCAAGGTTTGAGTGCTCTGTGACATTTACATCAAGGGTAATGCCCTATATTAAATTTAAATGGTGAATTCTGAAAATGTGCACATTTTCAACATTTTGACCATTTATTTAGATTTGCATTAAATACCAATTCTCTACCTTTAGTTTTTGACCGTTTATCTACTAAAAACCGCTTTAACCCTAGAACTACGAAAAACAACCTCTCTCCTAACATTTTTATCCGTCATAAAAACGCATGCGTGCCTCGTTAAGCGACCTAAGTTAGTCGTAGATCCATCCTTTGCGTTCATTTTAGTGATAAAATTTTACCCCAACATCTTACCCGGGTAGAACCGACCGTCAAAGATGACTACAGAGGGGGGTTGGTGAGGCACCCATTGGTTTGTACAGTAAAATTATTCCAAGAGCTACTGACTTTTTACTTGTTAGTTATAGGTTAAAATAGTGTGTCCTTTCCTTTTATATTGAGGAGAAAATTCACTGAAAATTGCATTTTTGTAGAATTTTTAGCCCAAAATCAAAATCAATTTTGCCTATACTTTTGTACATGGACAAAATTCACATTATGATATCATAGCAAACATTGTGTGGGGAATATTTGTACTTATTTTGGTATTACTGGGTAGAGGAGACTCATAGCTATACATTGGTACCAAATATAATGGTATCGAAAATTAGGGGCCCCTCGTAGTCTGTGTTACAAAATATGTCTCAGTAGTTCTTGGGTTAAAAATGAAAAGAAATTACCTTTCATAATTGCAAGGGTCTGATATTAATGATTTTGAAACAATCAGCCCCCCAATGAAAATTAAGATTTGGGAGGTTTGAGAACTCGTGCCGATTTATCACCTTCAGACCATATTGCTTCAAGTTGTATTTTTCCCACAATTTTTGACAATTTCTTTTCTGCGGGAATAAACTTAGCAAAACTTGCATCTAAAACGCATTTAATACATTCATTTAGTTATCTATTTAAATCAAAATATAGGTGCAATTTAATCAAAAGCCGACTTCAATGTTGGCTGAATCTCTCATGAGCACGATTTCGCCTAGGCCCTTGAAGTGAGCACACTACTAAATAGGCCTATCGCTTATGTCAGCGGATGGCAGAAGAAAAGCTAGGCCCTCAGTTATAACCTCATGCTCCTTCTGAAGGTTTGTTTCTTCTACAGCAGTAACTGCAATATCACTTTTGCCTTTAGACCTTTTTGAAACCACTGATTTGCGCATCACTCATGTATTCTTCTGCACAGAAAGGTCTTTATCCATACTCATATATGTCCTTGCATACATCCGTTGGATCACCGCTTTTCCCCTATTTCAAATTTTGTTTTGAGAAAATTTACTTGCAGCTTGCTTGCTTGTGTACTTTCCATTTTTGCATTCTTCAACGCCCAACCCATATCTCCATATTTCTGTTGGGGTAACTCCGTTTTAAATGAGCTTCCACACGTTTTAATGCGCGCATACATTTTCACATAATTTGCTTCAGGACAGGATAATAATAATAATAATAATAATAATCACAACAACAACAACAACAACAACAACAACAACAATTATAATAATAATAATAATAATAATAATAATAATAATAATAATAATATAAAACACTTAAAACGCAATTTTCCAATTTTAAAATAGAAACACTGCTTTTTTGGAGATATTTTTGTTCATTAATATTTTATAAATTGTTAAATGCTACCAAAATACTTTGTTATGCAAAATTGCTCTCTACTAGTAAGATTATCCCTGAACTAATTTTTCTTGAACTAAAAATGAATGATTAAAACCAAAATACTATAGAAACACTGTATTTTCAGCATTTTGATATTTCTGTAATCTCATATTTATATTTGCAATACATTAGGCTTACGATCTCCAATAATTTTAATTTTCCCAATGCTAATATTACCAATATAGGCGAAATAGACAAATGAGAGATGGTAAAAATAGGGAAATTTCTAGAAACACTGTGAGCATACAGATGGTTTCCCCAAACCATTTTTTCTATAAATTCTTAAAGCATACTTTAATCTTCCAGGAAACAAAAGTTTGTTGAATTGGAAGCGTTGGCATGATACTTACAACCGTTTCAACCATACAGGTTTTATGTACTTTTCAAAATAATAAAAACACCCCTCTTAGAAAAAGTGGTATCTCCCAAATCAAAAGGCCCTCAGTTCCCATTTTGGTCCTGAAACACAGATAAGACCTTGACCTAAATTCTACCCTCACCAACTTTAATGAACCTGCTCTAATTTTCTTCCAGAATGATATCGAATTGACAGAAAATTTTACACATAATTTTGCCAAAATCACTCAATTTAAGGGGAAAACAACAATTAGCCGTTTCCATGGCAACAAGAAGCTGGTGTCACTATAAATGTTATTTTTGATACATCACCCTAAAGTATCATTGATTGACACAATATGAAGAAAATTGGTGATTTTGCGTTTTGCCACAAATTTGAAAAATAAGTCTATTTTCCTGGACAAGGCCTCTTAAGCTTCTTATTTGGTTGTTGTAGGCTTACTTCGTTATCTTCTCTCTTCCTCTGATCTTTCTTACTAAGGCAAACATTGAAGCAGCTTATTGTGGACACTTGCTTTAAAATGTGTGTTGCTTTTCTTGGATGGAAATTTGGCATTTTAAAAGATACAAACTTCTGTTGTATTTCTTCATCAGTTGGCTCAGAGAGGATATCCCATGTTTTGCAAGATGGTGATTGATGGACTTGGAAAACATTGAAAGTTATTGTGTGGTTTCTCTTTTCAAACCCCTGTGGATAGGCCAGTCAAAGTATCTGAACTCATCCACCACTAAGTGCAACAGAATCAGCATTCAACTTTAGATGTGTTATTAAATATGCTTTCTGAAAAGAATGGCTTGAATGAATGAGTGCATGGGTTCTGTTGCAATTAGTGGTGAGTTAACCGCCTGTTTTTGGCTCTTAGCGGAGCTAGTGAGCCTTAGTCATTGTAGTCAGTGAGGACTGTATTTTTGCTACAAATTTTGGCCACTTGCGTTCTTGCTTTTTATGCTAAGGTTTCTTTTGTTAATGATATTTGGCTTTGAAATTACATTCCAAGGTTTGCTTAGTTATTTAGCAATCGATTGCACTCCTTTAGAAGTGAATTTGGGGTGGGGAAAGTACTTATTTTGAAGTGAGAAAAGTCAAAAGTCGTCATGAGAAACAAGTCATTTCTATCGTTTTGCTTGGTTCCCTGTATGCGCTAGAGATTATTTTGGTCTGAGTAATTTAAGTTGTGAGATCATGGCGGGAATTGACGGATTGCACTATTTTTCTTTGGGAAAGTGACCTTTTATCATGAATTTTTTTTTTTTTTTCACATGGATAGAAACGTGATTGGATGATTCCTTTGTCCAGATTGTTTATTGAGTTCTCGGGAGTTTTGTTACCATGGGACAACACTTCAAAATATTTAGAGACCAGCGGCGTAGTAATTTAATTAAATGAGCGCTAAATAACCAGGGTTGCCAAAAAATTCAGCCCGAATCGCAGGTCAAATAATCGAAAAGTCGCCCAATTTTTTCTTTACCCTTTGTATTCTATGGGGCAGGAAATTGTCCCGGGAAAATCTTCAAAAGTCGCCTAATTGGGTTACCAAATCGCGGGTTTGACAACCCTGAAAACAACGTCTCGACAGCGAAGGTCACATCTGGCTATTCATTATCATTGTTTGTCTGGCACGCTTTCTACAGCGTGGGTTGGGAATTCTGAAAATCTGTAAAAATTACAATTTTGCGGAATATAGGGTGGGTTTCTAAAAAGCGTGTGAGCAATATATAATTATAAAGCGTAGGGGTAACGCTAAAAATTGAAAAAAAAATATAATAAAGTAATTTGATGATCTGTTGAAAAACATTCATATTTTCTTCATAAATCTGGAAAGAAAATGTCAAAATTAATTTGCTGATGTTTTCAATTCATACGACGTCACCTGTAGTAGAATCGACGCGCCGTGAGTTTTATGAATGAATATAATTTTCAGTCTCTACATCAGCCGCTTTGGCCCGCTCGCTCACACTAGAAGTGGAGCGATCCGAACCACATGCCGTGTAGAGAGTATAGACTGACGTATTCATGTATTCAGGATCTCACAGGTATCTCAGCCTTTTGCCCATTTGCCCATGTGTTACTTTATGATAAACAATCTAAAGTCGTATCTTTTCGATGCAGTTGCAGTGATGCAGTTTTGCCAACATTTAATATGTCGCAAATGTTTCAGATGAATAAGAAAATCATGAGTGTTTGATAGATGAGGATAAATTCTGCATCAATTCGGATTCTGAAATGGATTGATGGCGCAGATAATGATAAAATGGACCCGGAAGTGACTGTATGAAGCGCCCGATGTTCAGTCTTCGAATTTGATAAAGTAATGCTGTAAACAATCTAAAGTCGTATCTTTTCGAAAGATGATTGCAGTTTTGCCAATATTATGTCGCAAATGTTTCAGATGAATAAGAAAATCATGAGTGTTTGATAGATGAGGATAAATTCTGCATCAATTTGGATTCTGAAATGGATTGATGGCGCAGATAGTGATAAAATGGACCCGAAGTGACTGTATAAAAGCGGCGATAGCGCCCGATGTTCAGTCTTCGAATTTGATAAAGTAATGCTGTAAGCTTTGGTCACAAACACTGCATAAGGGTGGGGGTTCAATTTTTGATAAAAAGGGTGTCTGTCTAAAAAGTGTGGGGAAATATAAATGGAGGGGTTTGACCCCTGACAAGCGTTCGAAATTTGTAGCTGCTACAACTGATCATCACTATTTAATTCACTAGAATCTGTTTGTTTGTCTGTGTCTGCCTCTTCTCTCAGAGACTAGTGTAGTAGTAGCTCGTTCACGTAGTGATTCCGTTGTCCCACTGGCCTACAAAACTTAGATTGCATGGCGATCGGAGTGTTATCGTCAGAGCACTAGCATAGTAGGGGAAGCATGTTCCTCAAACTTGGTGGGTGGATGCATCTTTAGTACAACAAGTCACACATACAATATTTTCTCAATTCAATTTTATCCTTTCTGGGTATGACTGATTTTGTTACCGTAAAATTTGTGTCAATTCCCGATATCACATAATAGTACCGTACACTATAAATGCACCACATTTTGTAGAGGCTCCAATTGCTGATTACATAAATGAGAACAACTGGTAACCAGCGGCACTGTGCAGTACCGGTCTGTTATTCAATTGCGTTGTGTGTGGGTTATGTGTATTTTATGTGTAAAATGCCTATCTTGTGTGGTGATCCACCCAAAAACAAAATCATCGTATAGATCCCTGGTACTAGGTGCATCTTGACCCCAGCATAAGTTTGTATTGGTTAGTGGGTCAAGGTCACCTGAGGTCATCCAGGGGTCATCTGAGGTCAAATTTGCAAAAACTGTTGTAGGGGCATGAAACCGTGGGTACAGTCAACATTTGGAGTCAAATTTAGGGAAGGTCATCCGGGGTCACCCAGGGGTCATCTGAGGTCAAATTACTAAAAACTTCGTATGGGCATGAAACTTGGTGGGTACGGTCAACATTTAAAGTCAAATTTTGGGAAGATACTAAAATTGTCGTATGGGCATGAAACTAGGTGGGTACAGTCAACATTTGGAGTCAAATTTTGGGAAGGTCATTTTGAGGTCATCCGGGGTCACCTGAGGTCAAATTACTAAAACTGTCTTATGGACATGAAACTTGGTGGGTACAGTCAACATTTGGAATCAACATTTTGGGAAGGTCATTTTGGGGTCACCCAGGGGTCATCTGAGGTCATATTACTAAACAACTGTTGTATGAACATGAAACTGGATACAGTCAACATTTGGAGCCAAATTTTGTGGGGTCGCATGTTCCTCGAACTTGGTGGGTGCATCTTGACCCCAGGCAGAACAAGTTTGTATTGGTTAGTGGGTCAAGGTCACCTGAGGTCATCCAGGGTCATCTGAGGTCAAATTAGCAAAAACTGTCATATGGGCATGAAACTTGGTGGGTACAGTCAACATTTGGAGTCAAATTTTGGAAGGTCATTTCAGGGTCAACCGGTGTCACCCAGGGGTCATCTGAGGTAAAATTGCTAAAAATGTTGTATGGGCATTGGTGGGCACGGCCAACATTTGGAGCCTAATTTTGTAGGGTCGCACAGAACAAGTTTGTATTGGATAGTGGGTCACGGTCACCAGAGGTCATCCAGGGGTCATCTGAAGTCAAATTAGCAAAAACTGTCGTATGGGCATGAAACTTGGTGGGTACAGTCAACATTTAGAACCAAATTTTTGGAAGCTCATTCCGGAGTCAGCCAGGGGTCACCTGAGGTCAAATTACTAAAACTGTCGTATGGGCATGAAACTTGGTGGGTACAGTCAACATTTGAAGTCAAATTTTTAGAAGGTCATTTCGGAGTGATCTGAGGTCACCATTTAGAGCAAAATTTTTGGTAGGTCATTTCGGGGTCGTCTGAGTTCAATTAAGATGAATTCTAATAGTTGCCAAGGCTTTCTATAGTTGTTGAAAGCTTAAAAAAATAAAAAAAGGGGATTTTAAAATTTTGCAGAACAAATTATTCTTGCTGGTTCAGTAGTAATTTGCACAATAATGAATTATTTTCAGATTTTGCAACTAATAGTAATGCGGCAAAAAATAATAATGCGGAGGAGGAAGATTGACCACCGCATCGAGTTTCAAGGACCGTATTGAATATTTGTGGGATTTTTTCAAACTGAAGGTTTAAAAAAATTGACCGACCTACCAACCTGTTGCGCATTCGACTCCAAGAACAATTGCTTTCCCACAAAAAAAGCGTAGAGCCACAGCGCCATTGGTGCTCTTGTTCTTAATTTGACAAGCCTAGAACTGAACATTTCAATACTGCCATGACATAGCAGAAGTTCAAAAATATGGTCAACTAGATGGTGCATGTATGAAGTAACATGTTGCGAGGTATGCAGCAACGTACATGTCTAACCAGTGTTTAATAAGTTTGTGAAACTGTTCTTCACTATATCGGCATTTCCAGGCCATTGCCATACCTTTGTCTGCAGCTGTTACATATGCAGTCAGTGTCTTTGATATCAGTTCTTTTGGTTCTTATTTTGTCTGCAGCTGCTTCCACTTCAATGTTAGTCCAACGATCACCACTACGATCACATATAACACATGGCCTGCATTTACTTTTTCCATGTGGCTTGATTGTTGTGGACGCCTTATCCAGTTTTACTGTAAGATGTGGCTGGCAACTCCATCTGCTGGTAAGTGGAGTTCTGCTTCATTTTGTTCAGTGTCCTTTATTGTACCCGGGGGAGGGGGCACATCATCAATATTTGGTGGGCTTCATCAGGGCCTTCATCATTGTCACAATTGTCTATGGTTACCTTTTCTTCATGTAGCTTGTACACAACCTGGAAATTGACTCTTGAGATTTTAAAGGCAGTGTTGACAAGAATCTCTTCATATTTTTAAAATCACGCTCCCTGATGCTGAACATCCGACTTTGCTTCATCTGCCAACTGCTGCAGGTTACCAATTGGTTGTTTAATGTGGTCAAATGGTGGCTTCATCCATGTGGCAGAATTCCTCCTTCTTGTGCCAATCTAACACCTAGTGCCCTTCCTTCGTTCCATGCATCTCTACTTTCTACCTGAGTTGGATAATCAGCAAGATTAGCTGGCTGCCAGTCATTTGTGTACTATTTTGCCCAGATGAGCTATACTTTTGGGATGTGGTTTGCGGAAATATGGAGCTTCTGTATGCACTCTTGATTTCTTCCAGTCTTACCATATGGCTGAGATTACGTTCAAGTCTGCCATACATATACCAAAATTCTCATGAGTCTCATCATCCAGTTCTGTGCCTTCTTCAGTATGGCTGGGCTCAACCACTCAGTGATCCACTTCAGCATCCGTCAGCTCGCCTTATGATCTATACACACAAAATGAAAATATGTGCACACAAAAATATCAAGGTCATTATTCCTCAATGCATTTACTGGAAATTTATGTCTCTCCGCAAAAGTAGCAAGCAATTTCAGTTAATGATGCACATGATATCCTGTTGTATATTGGTCTGATATACATTCTCTTCGTTGAAAGTAACTTCAAAGTATCCAAAGAACATGGGCAGTGAACTTACCGCAACTTCATTCGGTTTGCCTGCGCATGCTCTGTGAATTGTTATGAGTTGTAATTTTCAACTTCCAAATTATGTTCCTCAGTGTTTCGATGGCTTTAATTACCAAATTTCATAAAATAAAAAATAGATATTTTTTGCCTGTGTGACAAGGGGATTATAGGATGGCCTCCTTGTTAAACACTCACGGGATAGGTCTTGACAACCCATACTTTCTTATTTTGTGGATGTCACTGATGCCTGGCATGAAATGATACAGTTGAATTTATTTCAGCTAGAGGAATAGGAGCACTAAGTCGACCAGTGGAACCCATATCTCCTGGTGTAACCAACAGTGTTGGCTAAACATATATCATTAGCAAAATAATGAGTGACAAATCTGAAGTTTAAAACCTACTCTTGGCATTGCTTGAAACAAGGATCTGTTAAATACCTTTTGTTACAATTTGGCTCTATATTACCTCTCCACACTCTAACTTAACCTCTAGACCAATTTTTGCTGTTGAAGCGGGCCTGGGCTGGTCTAGACTGGCTTTATAGCGCCACCATGGGTAAGGTGAGGGGACGGAACCCTCGGACTTATCCTTGACACACAAAGAAGATTTGTTTGACATAATTTCAATTAGTTATCACTTCTTTCTCTTTCATGTTTATTTTGACATACAACTCACCAACTGCTCAATGATAATAATTCAAGAAAATATATCCAAGCAAATCCGCATAAAATTTTGCAAAAATTTTGTTAGAAAATAGGGCACACCTTAACCCCTCGAATGATGTGCAGTAATTCGAGTACTGTGATGCTGTGTCAGTTCTTTGCAGGTGGCTTCCAAAAATCACAAACATATGCTCTATTTTGTCTCAAACTGTGCAATACACTCATTCCATGGAATGTAGTACTGCATGGATATACTTTCTAGTTCATGCATGCTCTGAGAGAAGTCCAATTGTCTTCCACTTCATTGCTATCTTAGGCCTCGTATCCATAGGCTGTTCCCTTGTGGCGTGTGCCCTTGTTCCGTGTTTACTTTTTCCCATGTGACCTGCCACACAGACAACGAACCTTTGTTTTGCAGGTCACATGGGAAAAAGTAAGCACGGAACAAGGGCACACGCCACAAGGGAACAGCCTATGGATACGAGGCCTTAGGGACATGACAGTATGAGCATGTGTAATTAGAGTTAACACACAATCCTGTAACTTCTACATCAGTAAGGAAGTCTGTCTTGAACAATTTTTTTTTTTAATTGAAAGCGTCCAAAGCCCTGAAAATTATTCTTCATTTTCTCATCAGGAAGATCTTGCAGAAGATCCTCTGTGTTATAAATTCACAATAACTTTGCAGTGGTTTCCAACAAAGCACTGGCTATGGTATGCTTGACATTTCACATGCAAGTCATTTTCTAATCGATCATTCAACATTTTCTTATAAGTGTCCTCTGGCTTTCGCAATCTTGTCATACACCCTGTCAAGCTTGTCCTTTGCTTTTGCCTCTTTGATGCCTACACAGTACGCATGATACATCCCATTTCATCCCCCTTACTGACTCATCTACCTGTTTACAGTAGAAAAGAGTTTTTCCCCTTATGCAGCATTTTCTTGGCATGTACTTCACAGGCGATACTGTAATTGACTGTTCCTGGCAAGAATTCCTTTTCAGCCATAAGTAGTGCCAAGTAAGGTTGATACACCATTCGTTTAGCAGTGGAATAGGTCTATTGTATTCTCCTTTATTATTGCACCACTTAGAATTCAACATTTAGTTTCCATAGAGTGTACTCATGGAATGCTTTCAATGGTTCAGCAGAAGTACATAGTAAATGCTACGCAGACATATTCTCCATGCTTTGACAAATGCTCTTTTAACACATCCTTGAATGTCTGCAGTCTAGCATTTTGAGCTGTCTGTTTCAATTCCAGGAGAGGCCATGCTGGCCTTCCATTCTCTGATGATGTTCAATTACTTGATACATGTTTCAACTGTTCAACAAAGCTCATAAAGTTTTCTGGTCATAAGCCAGGTAATTCTGGCTCGCAAGGTTCCAACATATCCGGGGTTGTTGGGGTCTCATCATCGTCACAGAGGGATCTTATCTTATGTAGTGTAGGTGGTGGTCCATAATTGGGTGACTTGGTCTAAAAGTATAACAAACTTGACATTCTATTTCTACATAGCAGTAGCTCGTCTCGTCATAATGATGATAACTAGGCGAATGCAGAGGCATGCCACCATCTCAAAAAACCTGTAAGGAGGAGGAATAAGGGGAAACATAACATGTAGATGAACACTAGGGACTCCTCTGTCCTTGGCAGTGGGTCTCCTCTGGTTCTCTTTCACCCTGGACAGTGGAGATTCCCATTTGTTGGTTTCCTCTTTCCTGCAGTGTGATATTACCTTAGGCATGGGTGACTTGATGCAGGTCCCATATGACCCAGATACTTACACAGAAATTCATAATCCCCATACAGAATTTCTGAACCCCAAGAATCTTTCTGAAAGATTGGTTTCCTCATTCCTGCAGTGTGATGTTACCATTGGCATGGGCGACTTGATGCAGGTCTCATATGACCCAGATACTTGCATAAAAATTCATAATCCCCATACAGAATTTTTGAACCCCAAGAATCTTTCTGAAAGATTGGTTTCCTCATTCCTGTAGTGTGATGTTACCTTAGGCATGGGTGACTTGATGCAGGTCCCATATGACCCAGATACTTACACAGAAATTCATAATCCCCATACAGAATTTCTGAACCCCAAGAATCTTTCTGAAAGATTGGTTTCCTCATTCCTGTAGTGTGATGTTACCTTAGGCATGGGTGACTTGATGCAGGTCTCATATGACCCAGATATTTACATAAAAATTCATAATCCCATACAAAATTTCTGAACCCCTAGAATCTTTCTGAAAGATTGGTTTCCTCATTCCTGTAGTGTGATGTTACCTTAGGCATGGGTGACTTGATGCAGGTCTCATATGACCCAGATATTTACATAAAAATTCATAATCCCCATACAAAATTTCTGAACCCCTAGAATCTTTCTGAAAGATTGGTTTCCTCATTCCTGTAGTGTGATGTTACCTTAGGCATGGGTGATTTGATGCAGGTCTCATATGACCCAGATACTTACATAGAAATTCATAATCCCCATACAAAATTTCTGAACCCCTAGAATCTTTCTGAAAGATTGGTTTCCTCATTCCTCATGTGTGTGATGTTACCTTAGGCATGGGTGACTTGATGCAGGTCTCATATGACCCAGATATTTACATAAAAATTCATAATCCCCATACAAAATTTCTGAACCCCTAGAATCTTTCTGAAAGATTGGTTTCCTCATTCCTGCGGTGTGATGTTACCTTAGGCATGGGCGACTTGATGCAGGTCTCATATGACCCAGATATTTACATAGAAATTCATAATCCCCATACAAAATTTCTGAACCCCTAGAATCTTTCTGAAAGATTGGTTTCCTCATTCCTGCGGTGTGATGTTACCTTAGGCATGGGTGACTTGATGCAGGTCTCATATGACCCAGATATTTACATAAAAATTCATAATCCCCATACAGAATTTCTGAACCCCAAGAATCTTTCTGAAAGATTGGTTTCCTCATTCCTGTAGTGTGATGTAAAACACCCAACTTGTGAAGTGTCATAAATTCTTAATGGAATTATAAGGTATGACAAAATATATAGATTTCACAAACTGTGTTTCCCTCAATAAGAGCTGTATTTTCATAAAATGTCATTTTGAAGTAATAAAAATGCCTTTTTATTGCTACCACCATAAATTATATGCATATAGGGTGCAGTGCGTTCCAGTGCCATAGTGAAAGTGTTTAAAAAGGCCAAAAAGTAGATGTCTCAAAGGTATGACCAAGATTTTCACTTAGAATGGGGAATGTAATATATTCCTCCATGCATTCAAAGTCAGTTAAATATGCTCTGAATGCTTGACATCAGCATACACACACATAATGAAATATTTTAACTCATTAAAAGTGTAAATAACACAAGTATACCCAGAAATGCTTTGAAAACATTTTTACCAATATTTTGACATATAAAGCAAGTCAAATTAATGAAAAAATGGAAAATTTATATTGCAGACAGACAAATGTGCAGCAAAAAAACATGCATGCATCAGCTTTGAGACATGGGCCTACTATTTTGCTCCCATATATATGTTATAAACGTGACTTACCGATCGGGTCATTCCCCAATATATACAGGGTTCTGCAACGTACCATAAGGCGCCTTCAATATATTTGATATGGTCATCATTTACGGTTGCAGACAGTATAAGTGTTGCACACTCAGCCGAGACCAAGGATTGAAGATGTCCCAGCTTTTTGTAAGCTGGTCTGAACCCTTCACCCCTATAACAAATAAGAAATTAAGGGTGTCACTTTATCCGGTATCATTTGGAAAGTATTTAATTTTAAGTCAAGACGTTGGTTCTTTGAGCTTTTCAATTGCATATGTACTTTCTAATACTTCTGTATAAAATACAAGGAAAGAAAATCCAGATTTGTAAAGCCCCAGTTTGACTGCACTAGTATTTACTGAATGGATTTGATTGTCCTCTTTCACTCATATTCGGAATTTAAATGGAAAGAAAATATTTTGTGTACCAGCCCCACACAAACGAGCGGCGACACTAATGGCTTTGATTCGCTAACACTGCTTATTCTTTGGTTCACATGGCTATGTGATATGTTTATGGTTCCAGCGGAGTAGACGGTGTACACCATGCAACAACACAAGATTATGGGTGGTGATCATGGTGATGACTCAATTGACCATGCGGTAACATGTTAGGTTATATATACAATGAAAGGAGGGGGTTTGAAAAATGTAATAAAATAACTTAATACAATTCTAATTTGTTAAACAATTTTGTTTAAAGATGGCCACATACATATAAAAGAATAAACAAATCGTACCAGTCACATATACAATGTGCCTCGTCGTGGGCTACCATGCAGACCCGGAATGCTACCCCTCTTATAATTTCAATGTTTACAGCCATTGCCTCTGGTGTAGCTAATAAACATGCCACGCCTATAAGAAGTGTGAAACATACAATAACGATCAAAATTAATTTGCAATATATTTGATAAAACATTGTTATCCAAACCTTAGCCTACATGCTAATTCTTTATAAAAATAATGTCCCTAGTAAATAGCCATTGAAACACTCTTAGAAAAAACGGTTCTATAGTAGAACCAAAAATGGTGCTTGGGCTATCCAGTATGTTGAAGCTTAAATGGTTTAATCTACAAAGAACATAAGAACATAAATGTTCAAGAACCGTTTTCTGTTGAGGGTTCTATATACAGGAGAGCCAAGAACCCCTCTTTAAGAGTGCATAGGAACTTTCTTCTCTTTGAAGTCTAAATGAAACATACCTGTATGTCATGTATATCAAAAAGTGTAATTCTAAGTTTTCTAATGAATGAAATTGCAAAAAATTGTAAGAAAGTGTCCATTTTTGACCTAAATCACTATCAACGTTTATACCTACTTATACCGATAGGATCCGACGCTTGGCAATTGGTCCTGTTTCCGCGTGAAACATTTCCACAAGCCGATTTGCGGCTGCTCGGCACACCATCGCGAAATGCATCACGTCCAAGTGTTTTTTTAACGTGAAGCCACATGTCGGTAACGCGTGTGATCTGATTCATGTATACCATGATTTTTTTAGAATTAATGCCTGTTTTTGGCGATATACTTCAGCAGCCAGTCAAGGACTGATGTTATATTTTCCGCACAGTCCTGAAGTGCGAAATAGTAACTTTGCACATCAGAAGGACATCCCCAATGAATGACCATCCGGACATCCGAAATATGGATACCAAGTCCTGCGGCTAGAGTACAAAATAAAAGCCTAATAGTACCTCCAGTATCGGTAAAACCCGATAGGATCCGGCGGCAGCAATTGGTCCTGTTTCGCGTGAAACATTTCCACAAGCCGATTTGCGGCTGCTCGACACACCATCGCGAAATGCGTCATGTCCAAGTGTTTTTTGAACGTGAAGCCACATGTCGTTAACGCGTGTGATCTGATTCATGTATACCATGATTTTTTTAGAATTAATGCCTGTTTTTGGCGATATACTTCAGCAGCCAGTCAAGGACTGATGTTATATTTTCCGCACAGTCCTGAAGTGCGGAAATAGTAACTTTGCACATCAGAAGGACATCCCCAATGAATGACCATCCGGACATCCGAAATATGGATACCAAGTCCTGCGGCTAGAGTACAAAATAAAAGGCTAATAGTACCTCCAGTATCGGTAAAACCCGATAGGATCCGGCGCAGCAATTGGTCCTGTTTCGCGTGAAACATTTCCACAAGCCGATTTGCGGCTGCTCGACACACCATCGCGAAATCGTCATGTCCAAGTGTTTTTGAGCGTGAAGCCACATGTCGTTACGCGTGTGATCTGATTCATGTATACCATGATTTTTTAGAATTAATGCCTGTTTTGGCGATATACTTCAGCAGCCAGTCAAGGACTGATGTTATATTTTCCGCACAGTCCTGAAGTGCCGAAATAGTAACTTTGCACATCAGAAGGACATCCCCAATGAATGGACATCCGGAATATGGATACCAAGTCCTGCGGCTAGAGTACAAAATAAAAGCCTAATAGTACCGCCAGTATCGGCAAAACCTGATAGGATCCGACGCTTGGCAATTGGTCCTGTTTCCGCGTGAAACATTTCCACAAGCCGATTTGCGGCTGCTCGGCACACCATCGCGAAATGCATCACGTCCAAGTGTTTTTTTAACGTGAAGCCACATGTCGGTAACGCGTGTGATCTGATTCATGTATACCATGATTTTTTTAGAATTAATGCCTGTTTTTGGCGATATACTTCAGCAGCCAGTCAAGGACTGATGTTATATTTTCCGCACAGTCCTGAAGTGCCGAAATAGTAACTTTGCACATCAGAAGGACATCCCCAATGAATGACCATCCGGACATCCGAAATATGGATACCAAGTCCTGCGGCTAGAGTACAAAATAAAAGCCTAATAGTACCTCCAGTATCGGTAAAACCCGATAGGATCCGACGCTTGGCAATTGGTCCTGTTTCCGCGTGAAACATTTCCACAAGCCGATTTGCGGCTGCTCGACACACCATCGCGAAATGCGTCATGTCCAAGTGTTTTTGAGCGTGAAGCCACATGTCGTTACTTGCGTGTGATCTGATTCATGTATACCATGATTTTTTTAGAATTAATGCCTGTTTTTGGCGATATACTTCAGCAGCCAGTCAAGGACTGATGTTATATTTTCCGCACAGTCCTGAAGTGCGGCAATAGTCACTTTGCACATAAGAAGGACATCCCCAATGAATGACCATCCGGACATCCGAAATATGGATACCAAGTCCTGCGGCTAGAGTACAAAATAAAAGGCTAATAGTACCTCCAGTATCGGTAAAACCCGATAGGATCCGACGCTTGGCAATTGGTCCTGTTTCCGCGTGAAACATTTCCACAAGCCGATTTGCGGCTCCTCGACACACCATCGCGAAATGCGTCATGTCCAAGTGTTTTTTGAACATGAAGCCACGTGTCGTTAACGCGTGTGATCTGATTCATGTATACCATGATTTTTTTAGAATTAATGCCTGTTTTTGGCGATATACTTCAGCAGCCAGTCAAGGACTGATGTTATATTTTCCGCACAGTCCTGAAGTGCCGAAATAGTAACTTTGCACATCAGAAGGACATCCCCAATGAATGGACAGCCGGAATATGGATACCAAGTCCTGCGGCTAGAGTACAAAATAAAAGCCTAATAGTACCGCCAGTATCGGCAAAACCTGATAGGATCCGACGCTTGGCAATTGGTCCTGTTTCCGCGTGAAACATTTCCACAAGCCGATTTGCGGCTGCTCGACACACCAACGCGAAATGCGCCATGTCCAAGTGTTTGTTTAACGTGAAGCCACATGTCGGTAACGTGTGTGATCTGATTCATGTATACCATGATTTTTTTAGAATTAATGCCTGTTTTTGGCGATATACTTCAGCAGCCAGTCAAGGACTGATGTTATTATATTTTCCGCACAGTCCTGAAGTGCCGAAATAGTAACTAACTTTGCACATCAGAAGGACATCCCCAATGAATGACCATCCGGACATCCGGAATATGGATACCAAGTCCTGCGGCTAGAGTACAAAATAAAAGCCTAATAGTACCTCCAGTATCGGCAAAACCCGATAGGATCCGACGCTTGGCAATTGGTCCTGTTTCCGCGTGAAACATTTCCACAAGCCGATTTGCGGCTGCTCGACACACCATCGCGAAATCGTCATGTCCAAGTGTTTTTGAGCGTGAAGCCACATGTCGTTAGCGTGTGATCTGATTCATGTATACCATGATTTTTTAGAATTAATGCCTGTTTTTGGCGATATACTTCAGCAGCCAGTCAAGGACTGATGTTATTATATTTTCCGCACAGTCCTGAAGTGCCGAAATAGTAACTAACTTTGCACATCAGAAGGACATCCCCAATGAATGACCATCCGGACATCCGAATATGGATACCAAGTCCTGCGGCTAGAGTACAAAATAAAAGCCTAATAGTACCTCCAGTATCGGCAAAACCCGATAGGATCCGACGCTTGGCAATTGGTCCTGTTTCCGCGTGAAACATTTCCACAAGCGGATTTGCGGCTGCTCGACACACCATCGCGAAATGCGTCATGTCCAAGTGTTTTTTGAACGTGAAGCCACATGTCGTTAACGCGTGTGATCTGATTCATGTATACCATGATTTTTTTAGAATTAATGCCTGTTTTTGGCGATATACTTCAGCAGCCAGTCAAGGACTGATGTTATATTTTCCGCACAGTCCTGAATGTGTAGAAAGACATTATCGCTGTAAGAGAAAAACATAACAACATGTTTACGATTACGTAATAAACATTAGTGTTCAATAGCAAAATAATTTATTATCTAAACATGTTTAGTATTTAAACACATTTACAAAGGGAAGGCAAGAATGTGTTTAGAAAACTGTTTAAATAGTAAAAACTGTTCAAATAGTAAGCACTGTTTTTTGGAGCGAACATTCTTTGTTGTCTTTATCTATGAATTATTCGTGCCCATCTTATAGATTTTGGCACCTTAACGAGCTATTAACAACGCGTGCTCCACTTAATTCTCGCGTTTCACAATACGATGCGCCTCCAATTTTGGAGGCGATTTTGGATTCCGATTGCCAATATTGATTTTGATTTATTGATACAAAAAAGTGATACATTCTTATGATTTAGTTTTTTTTTCCAATTTAATACTTACCCCTGATCGCTTCAATCGATGTTATATCCAGGGGCTGTCTGTTCGGGTTGGGATTTTTCTTCTTCTTTCTTAGCCCAAGACCACATGATTGCACAAGTGTATCCTGGGTAAATACCAGGTCGATGACAGCGTTGAGCAGTGCTCCAGCAGCATCTTTTGGGTCACGCTTCAGTGCAGTCTGCTCTGCAGGCATTGGTGCACTTATTGTTGCAACGTTTGTGGAATTCCTGTGGCGTAAGTGCCACCCACTTGTACTTAAGCGTCAGTGTACGCAGATACTCTGTAGGGGATAAAAGGTTATGAGTAATTAGGAAAATTATGACAGGACAATCAAACAATTTGAGGCAATTTTCATCAAAATAAAAAGTATGTTTGTAGTTTTGACCTGTAATACAAAATGAACTTTTAAGTCAATCACTTTGGGTAAGTCAAATCTTATTTTATCACCTAAAGAGCAATAACCAACAAGAAATACATTATAACTGGCAATTAATCATCTTAGCCAAAATATATACATGGCTAGTCCAAGCAATCTAAATAAGAGGTGTCACCCATTACTAAGTGGTGCATCAGAAACCACATTGACTGCTCTTTGCCAGACTAAACTTAGCTTTTCAACCACAAACACATTTTGTGACCCAATGAATTGTTATAAGTGTAATATTGCTAATATAGATCTTGATTTATTGATAAAAAAAATGTGATACATTCTTATGATTTAGGTTCTTCTCAATTTAGTACTTAATTACCCCTGAACAATACATGTTACATATCCAGGGGCTGTCTGGTCTGGTCTGGATCTTTTTACAAGAGTATCCTGAGTAAAGACAAGGTCTATCACACTGTTAAGTAGTGCCCCTGGAGCATCCTTGTGATCGCAGTTCAGTGCAGCCTGTTCTGCCTGCTAGAGAGTCCACGGTCACCGCCGCATATTTTTCCACATCATTTGGGTCCACAATGTGGGGAAAATTACAACAAGAATATGAGTGTAAACTTTGCTTAATAAAATCAGTGGAAACTTATTATAATTACTAGCAGTCACCTGTCATAGCAGAAGTTCAAAAACATGATCAACTAGATGTGCATGTAAGAAGTAACATGTCGCGAGGTATAAGCAGCAATGAACATGTCGAACCAGTGTTTAATAAGTTTGTGAAACTGTTCTGCACTATCGGCATTTCCAACGATCACTACTACGATCACATATAACACATGGCCCACATTTACTTTTTCCACATGGCTTGATTGTCGTGGACGCCTAAATCCAGTTTTACCCCAGCAACTGTAAGAAAAAAATGTATAGAAAAAAATGTTAAATTTTGTTAAGCATTTAATACAGATACAAATCTTAAATGCAAGTATGGTACTTCCATGCTTTTTGGTAGCTTTTTCAGTCACTCAATCTCAAAATCTCAAACCAGGTTTCAACAGTATTGTAATTTTCAAACAGTTAAGAAGTACATGTGATAAAGCCACTTTTTGTCCCTGATATCATTGACCAGTCAATATTGAATGTTTGAGTACCTTGCAGCAATAACTGAAAAATTGAATATTTGCCAGTTATAAGAGTGCATGTATCTTTCTTCTTCTTCGGTACATGTATGTATATCATAGATTCTTGGTTGTTGCAGTGATTTCTAGTATGGTATACTGGAATCATCTGGAAAGTTGAAATTTGCGTAGCATTGATCAGTTGCAACTTGGTACATACAATATGGCAGAAGTTCCCCAGCCGCTGAGGATCCCATGATGACAGTGATTTATTGTTGTTATTATTTGTTGAAGTCACAGCAATTGGTACTATTGTTTTGTAAGCTATCTGCTAATCAACAGTTCAGATAATGAAGTCAGATGACAAATACCTGGTTTGTTTCTGTCCTGTAAGATGTCGATGATGTAGAAAGATCACCTTAAAAATGTGTCTAAGGCTGCCTCCTTTGCCATTTACAGGATAGGTAAGATTCGCAAATATCTTGACCAAAACGCAACAGAACGGTTAGTTCATGCTTTCGTGTCTTCGCGATTGGATTGCTGTAATAGTCTTTTATTTGGTCTTCCTCAGTGTGACATTGCCAAGCTGCAGCGAATTCAAAATTCTGCGGCTAGATTGGTGTCAAGGGTCAAATATCGCGATCACATTACGCCAGTGCTTTTCGATCTCCACTGGCTCCCTGTTGTGTACCGTATTGAGTTCAAGATATTGCTTATCACTTATAAAGCGTTAAATGATCTTGCTCCATCTTATATTACCGATCTTTTAATCACATACAATCCTGGGCGATCTCTGCGCTCTGCGTCACAAAACCTACTCCGTCTACCAGCAAGGGTAAAACTCAATTTTATGGCGGCGGGCTTTCTGTAATGCTGCACCCCTTCTGTGGAATAAACTGCCGGCTCACATTAAATCTTCTTCATCTCTTGCACACTTCAAAAGTCAGCTCAAAACACATTTGTTTAAAATTGCTTTTAATAATTCATAGGAGCCTTTTTTGGTCTACATTTTGATCCTTCGTTGCGCATCGAATTTTTAATTGTCTTTGCCTCCGCAGTTTGGTTCCCTGCGTTTTGATACTGTTTTTTTTTCATGTGTAATTAATTATGCTGTATTTTTATATTACTTAAGCTTTACCTTGCACATAATTTTTTTGGTTTGTTTCAGTGTACTTGCGCTCGTTAAATGTGCAATGTTAGCTTATCTTTTTGCAGTGTTTTGGTATACATGTAGGTTTTAATTATTGTTCTTAATCATGTTAATTGGTTTTTAAATATGTGCATACTTTTTAACCAGTGTAATTTATATATTTGCTTTCCATGTTTAAATTTGTATAATGTGTTATTATCATGTTTATTGTAAAGCGCTTTGAGATATTATATTGTACTGCGCTATATAAGAAATAAATTATTATTATTATATTAGACGTGGAAGCCTTTGGCTTCAGTGTCTTTAGTGTTTTCATAATAACTAATAACAAAAGTCCTGTAAGATGTTGATGGTAGTGTGGATGTTTTTTGCCTTTTAAGTCTAATGTAGTTACTGCCATTATCCTGGACATCCCCCCCCCCATTTGATGATGATGAGCTTAAGTTATGCCCTACAGGCTACAGCATTTTACATGTATTTGATACAAAAGAGCTGGAAAATGAGATAGGTACTGTTCTATTTGTTCAGAAATGGGATTTACAGACTAAGGAGTCCAATGTTGGACATTTGTTCAATGTATTCACTCCAACAGCTTGTTTTCCATAGCGAATTTCACTTCCCTGTAACGGTTGCCGGTAGAAGACACCAAATGGTGGAATATACTGACAGTATGTGTCAATAATATTATAAGCACATATTGTATTGTCAGGGTTGTGATACTGGCGTTTGTCTTTGCGCGTATGTAACGCTGATTTTGGCCACCCTGAAAATTCTTGGCTGAAATTCCACATACTTTCTTTCAGAATTCCTGTGTTTTGTCTGACGACCTCAGTTCGAAACATTTGGACACGTAGAAATAGGTTGTTTGTTGTAACTGCACACTGTTGTCAAAACCGAGTGTGCCAGTTTCCCAAAGCTTCACTTCCTGATCTACTGAAATTGGCTGCGCTTGTTTTTATATCACTCCAATTCCACTCTTTGTTAATTCGCGACAGCGCGCTTCCAGTGCCTTTTGGGTCTGAGAAAAGTCAACACTATTCTTCTGAAACAAGTTCATGTGTACCATGTGCAGACCTTCCTTCATGTGGCGTTGAAGACCAGCAACTAGTCCACATAGTGTATCCGGGACATACGGATCTCCATTAGTCTTGCAGACTTCCTGTACAAAAAAGGAATAGCCTCATCTAACTCGGGCTCGCTTACTTCGCACAGCCTGTCAGCCAGAGGAACAATAGTCCCTGTCAAACTCCTACGACACAACTCATGTTTTTTGTTTTGGTTTGCGAAATGAGTTGTGCAGTTTTTCCCACAGTGCGGGCATTACAGTTAGCATTAGTCCTAGACCATTTCCTTGTATGTATGCACCGTTCATTTGAGGGGCATTTGCACCACACATAGCTGGACATACTTGCTGCTACATGGACCTAACCCCATCATTCCCTTTAAAAAGGTCGGCACCCAAACAAAAGTTCAAAGGAATATCCTTGCCACATACAAATGCACTATTTGGCTTACCGAGCGGCGACCATGGCCAAAATATGTTCTTTGCTCAAGTGTTCACCTATCCTGAATGTTATATTGACACTGTGAATTTGCTTGCCAATATGTGTATATGTCTCCACTGAGTTTGACACCTTTATTAAGAACATGTACCTGAAGAATGTATGTTGCGTGGAATTTCTTTCACGTTTTCTGGAAATTTAAGAATATGAAAACAAAACAAAATAGCATCAAATACATGGGTGTAGCCAACTTACTTATTGGCGGTATACATACATATACTGGGTTTTTTAGTGAGACTGTTCATGCTAAATCTTCGAGCTTAAAAAAAAGGCTTATTGGCACAATGTGCGCGTAATGCGTAAAAAATTGTAAGTTACACTATTTTGGCCCATGAACAGGGCTAATTTTGGTGGAAAACAGGCTGCATGCCCCATTTCCCTTTCGTATTTTGTCAGAGGTGCACCTTTCTTGTTCATTTTTGTCAGGGGGCACTCTGTTTTTGTCTCATTTCATGTCTTTTAGAGTATTAACTTTGTTTTTCCATGCACACCCTACCTGTTTGTTACTCACTCAATTGCATGGATAGACACCAGGTACACCACCTGCTTTTTCCTTATGCATATCAAAGCATTTGCTCTTTGCTTGTTTCCATTTTTATTTGAGCCTTGACATCCTTTCCCTTCAAAATCTTCATAGTATAAAGCAGAACTATTTTGGTGTATTTTAAATGAGAAATATTCATTTGCCAGTGTAACCCACGTTCAGGACATGTGAAAGGTCATCAAGTGGGGTCCGAATAAACCCAAATAGAACAAGGGACTAAGTATGAGTTAGGTATTCATCAATAGCATAAAAAACAATTTATTAATATATCGCTCATTCTACAAAATCGGGTGCCAATCCACTGTAAAAATTGAATAAATAAAAGTTCTTTAAAAAGACCTGATTTTTGTGTTTTTTAAGAGTAAATGTATCACTACTTTCAGATGTAAAAGATTGCCAACACCACTTGCATATTTTTCTTTCAGGAAGTCATTATGTTTTTTAACACTAAAACTCAATGTAATGTGAGCTACGTTACCGGCTACAAAATGGGCTGGTTTTACTTAAGGGCTGGGGTATGAACGTTTGGAGAGTATTTATTTTGGGACATTAGAGCACATCAGACATATCGAATTGCATTCTGAATACGAAGAATGTCATTCTGATATCAAATAATTTTGGTTTTTGAAATTCGCAATTTAATACACATTTTATGGCAAATCATTAAAATTGATATTTTGATATTTAACAGTACTAAAGTAAACTTTATAAATCTGATGATTTATACTTAACGTGTATGTAGGTGGGATGAAATGCCGACGATCAATTGAAAATTCTGACCTTTCGTATTGAAGATATGGATTTTTTTTCCCAAAACGCCAAAAAAATTAGGTCTTTTTGGGAAAAAATCTATATCTTCAATATGAAAGGTCAAAATTTTCAATTGACCGTCTGCTTTTCCTCCCTGCTACATACACTTTAAGAATATATCATTAGATTTATATAATTTACTTCGAGGACTGTTATATATCAAAATTTGAAAAATATCAAATTTTTATAATTTGTCAAAAATGAAAATTATTTGATATCAGAAAGACATGCTTCGTATTCAGAATGCAATTCGATAGGTCTGAGGTGCTCTCATGTCCCACAAAAATACTGTCGAAGCATAATAAGCGCTCATTTTAGATCCCTTAATCCAAGGTCATAAAAAGCAAACAAAAGTTCACTTGAGTGAAATGTTAAAGATGCGTAAATGAGTGCGTAACGTAGTTCACGGTTTTTGATGTGATTTGCGAACGTTAGAATGTTATGTCGGTTAATTCTAATATAAATGGGGTTCGATCACTGGTACCTATCACAAATTATTAGGAAGTACATGTTATAGAAGTGCATACTATAGAATCCTGGTAACGTAGCTCACCAGTCTTAACATGGTTGGACCAAATTTCAATGTTTACAACATTTCTATGCCAAAAATGCTACAGCATCACAAATTTCACTGTGATTTTTAAAAACCTATGAGTGTTTGCCTTCAAAAACCGCAAACTACATTGATACCTCTGTTTTACTTCTTTCCAATAACGTGTGTTAAAAAGGGGTAACGTAACGTGCAATTTATTTTATAATTACACAAAGACGTTTTAATCACTAAAAAATGATGTTGATAAACAATATGATGACACGTTATCTTATTAAAAACCAACAAATATGTAAAGAAATCGCATTTATTCAAAGAAAATATTCGGGGTCAGATTTATCACTTGAGCAGTGGAAACATATTTTTAGCGATTTTTGAGACTTTGCAAGGGTTAATCAGGATGAAAAAAGCATTTAAAGTATGGACAACTATATATGTCCATGTAGATCTCGTTGAGTTCTACCAGAAAAACAACATATTTGATGCCCTAAATGCTTGACAAAGTGTTTGTGGACCAAAGAACGGAAAAAAGGCTATTGGCACCCGATTTTGTAGAATGAGCGATATAGCAAAAGATAAGCGCATAAAAATATACACAAGAGTCTATAAATTTAATGTTAATGTCTGATGACGCGTGTGCACCCAGGTGACAAGTTGATATAAGACTATTTCACCATTCTGTCGTAATTGCGGTCGCCCAATCAACATAAGCAACATAAACTTAAGTTGTTCACACTCAGTGACAGTTGGTGATCGGATCAATCCAACATGAAAATACAATACAAAATCGTTCGTCCTCAGCGAGTGTAGATGATCAAATTGATCAAAACATATTGTTTCGTCCTTGGGCGAATCAATGGCAATCAAATCAGTCGGAGCATACACCGACATTAGGCCCATCATCTTCAGCGAAGTTATGGCGTTGTTGCCTGTATAAAAATGGATGAAAATATACACACTAGTATATGATATTGATAAGCTTAGCATGAATAGCATGCTATTGCTTCTAGGCTTCTTGCTACATTTCACTAACCTTCTTCTCCAATTCTTGGTGCAGCCTGGCCACACACCCACAACCTGCACACTGGTTGTCCGTTGGCATTAAAAGAAATGATAGGCATGGGTATGGAGTATTATTAGGCTAGCATCAATAGCATGCTATTGCTTAGAGCCTTCTTAGTACATTTCACTAACCTTCTTCTCCAATTCTTGGTGCAGCCTGGCCACACACCCACAACCTGCACACTGGTTGTCCGTTGGCGTTAACATAAATGCCACGCACAGGTATGGAGTATGAGGCGCATGTATTATACAATTGCCTCGGAGCTTCCCCTTGTGGTCTATCACAAATGTGGTCGCCATCTTTGCAACTGATCATTGTAGGAAAGTAGCCTGAAATGCTGCTTTCCATCTTTCACAGTAAAATACCAATCAAATATTTCAATTTCTGCAACAAATTCACAGACGTTTTGTATGTCATGTTTTAATTTTGGCAAGTTGTCAGGTGAAAGCCAAATATGATTATCGAGAGACTGCAAGTATTCAATTATATGGTTTATCATTTGATCTGCAATCCGCATGAACAAATGTAACGTATCCGAGACTACATGAATGAACGAAACAGAACAATGGTTGTGAAACACAATTGAAATTATTTCGCTTTTTTCCGGCAAGATTGATGATCTCCTAGATTGTGCGGGCAATCTTTGCCTGAAATAAAGGCAAAATCACGGTGTTCATATACTCTGTAACTCCATCCAGGACCTAAAAGTGCATCAAATGCGGCGAAGTTGTCTAACTTATAACATCCCGACTTTTGAAGACTACCAAGCTTACAAAGTTCTCCAAAATGATCCTTAGTTATTTGAAGCCAGAGTTCAACAAAGGTGTCCATCTTTCTTTGGCAGTGTAAAGCTTCTTTGATTGAAAATTTCAAATTCTGGACTACTAAATTACGACTTTCCTCTGAAGAAATTAAAAATTCCTGTGGCACGTTGATGACACTTGTCCTATCTGGACGACCAACCGATGTAGTGAACCTTCACAAACAAATGTCCTTCTTCCAACTTAGTGTCAATAATTTCCAAATGGAAAAATGTTCTTGTAGACCAAGTAGTAATAGTTCGCCTATCACATGCAAGCTTGGGACCAGAAGCCAATTGGTGGTAGTCAACCCTAGGTTTATCCCAAAGATTGGGCTTGCCCTCCATCAGTAAAACTAAAAAAAAAAAAAAAAAGAAAAATTTAGAAAAAAAAAAAGCAATCAAAACAAAAGAATTTAAGAAAAGAGGTACCGATAGAATGTACCTCATTTGTTAACATATATAATGAATCACTTGTCTTGAATCACTGAAATTTCAGTGATGTAATTGGATTCCTTGCTCCTACAGGCATACAATATACATAATTTTTGTTACCAGTTGGAAATTTCCGAAAATTTGGCAAAAAAAAAAAAATCCGGAAATATATTTTTTTGGGGTTTCTGTTTCACTGATAAAATTTGAAACGCTCAGCTATCTTAAATGACTTCCCACAGAAGTGCTCCTTTAATATCTCCACCAGCTGTTCATACGACTTATTTGATACCTTTTCCGGAGCTACTTGTGACTTCAATAACTGGTATGCATGTAACGAGATGTGATGCCTTGTTTTCTTTAATGTCAGTCACCGTAAAAAAGTGTTCCAATCGCTCGATATACAACTCAAAGTCTTCTATATCTCGATTGAATTTATCCATGGTAATTTTCGGCATCGTCTTGTCGCCAATTTGTGGTATATTTGCCACAAGAAATAGACACCCAAATTAACACACGTCAGATATTTATGTACCAGTTAATTTATTTATACGTTGCTGAGGTCAAAGGTGGGTTGGATGAGCCGTGATTACTTCTGGTAACGATAAGGGCGCAACACACTAAATGTAAAGATATCACAGCACTCCCATCTTGTCCGCTCTTCAAACCTGATCTTAATCCCTTTGCACCTTTTTTGGCAGCATTGGTTTTTATTTGTGCTTTTCCAATATTATTCTTGCAAATGAAAATCCTCGTATTTGAACGTAAAAGTCAATCATGAATTGGAAAAATTTTAAATGTGTTTTCATCCAGCATACTACCTCGAGTGAGTTGATCCCAGTAGTCACAAAGTTTTTTGTCTACTAAAACTGGTGTGGTGATATTAAACAGCCATATGTCCTTCCCTTTTGACTCATCAGAGATTTGAGGCAGATGCAGTCGGACTAGTCTTTCCAATTGGCAGAAGAACAAAAATGTGGCATCATTAACTAAAGTTAAGCCACCACACGTCTGGGTAGACGCATGTTCTGAATTACCTGATGAAGATGTGAACTTTCACAATTGTGAATTTTTTAACCTTCACTGGGAGGCGAGATACAATGTACCCAGCAGCGTACCTCAATGCATTTTCCTCTTTGTTTGTTAAGTTCTCAAGTTCCTTTTCCGGTATGAGGCCTTGATACATCCCTACACCATCAACATGGTAACTGTTTAAAGTCCCAATTACACTCTTCTTGCCTGGAAAGAAACACCTGATGCCCTGTTCAACTGTGTTCTGATATGTTGTATCCAACTGCTGCCACCTTTGCAAACTCTTTTATACTTAGAAGGAAAGCAAGTTCCTAAATCGCAAGATAAAGGAGTCCATAGCCATCAGACAGGAAAAACAAGTCAAGCTCAACAGAGACGGGGGCCGGGATCTTCCGAGAATTTACGACTGTCTTCTAGAAACACCAAAATCATCCAAGTGTGAAGAAGACAGTCGGCCAGTCATTACTGCCTGAGGATGGTAACAGTTAGTTACCGAAAATATTAGCAGGTAAATATTTATTTATTTGCCTTCAGTTTCCGTTGAAAGTTTTAAAATTTTCTTGGTTTCTTTTATACTTGTCAAAACAGGTCTGACGAAACATCCCATTGGTATTTTCTTTGGTAGTTCCTGGGAAAAATATGAATGGAAACTTGTTAAAATCTAGCATAATTGTTAATTTGATATATGACGTAACACCACAAAATGAGCGGAAAGTGAAAATTCTGAAAATTTCAGTGTTGGCAAATTTAAATGAAAGAACAGCAGAAAATGATGAAAATGTCACCTTAAAATTTGCTACAGCATTCTCTTTAGTCTATTGTGATAAATTCGGACCTGCAAAACCTTCCCTGAATTCTGAAAGTATTGCACACCTGAAGTCTTTGAATTTGTCGGTACCATGTTTGTGTACATGTACAAGGTTTTGGTCTCAATGTCCCTCATTCTGACTTCGGTAGGTTGGCAGGTCTGCATTCTTCATTGATCAGATCGTTTTGTTTTAGTTTCAATCATGGTTCTGACAGACATTTATGTTTTGGTTCCTTTTATGAATAATTGGGTTTTGAGCTTTTTGATTTCTATGATGGCATTTTCATGTAGGTCTTTCAAATGTTCATGTTTATCCTGAATTTCTTGGCGTTCTTGACTTTAATTGCATGCATTTTCATATTTGAGCTTAGGTGTCATCAAGTTTGCCTCTGATTATATATAGCATAGATTTTATTATCTGTATATTGGTTTCATTTGGGGAACTGTTTCTGGATAAATGTGGGACCTTGCAGTAGAAGGTCATCTGAGCTGAATAATACTTCATCTGTTAGGGCTACTATGGGGGAATCTGAGAAAACCAAAGTTGGTTAAATGTGTATTGGTGTAGCTGTGTGGCTGATGACCTTCCCATACTAATTAGTGAAAAGTAAATTAATAAAATTACTGACCAAAATATTTAATAAAAGTACACATAAGACTGAGTATTGGTAAAAAAGCAATTAATAGCTTTACATAAGATGTTGTTTATACATTTTCCGGAATTGCTAACAATTTAGCAATGAGTAACATATAATCACTTCCTAAATTTGAATCTGTGTTTAGGTGAATCTCAAGAATCATTACGTTTTGTTACCTAGAGAGATTTGATCATGTCTCACATCCTTTTTCAACCAAATTGACGGTAATAACTCTTGTAGCGAGGGATCAACATTTAACCACAAATTGCCTCAGGTAAAACTCACTTCCTGGGAACTAAATACCACACAAGGTCATTTTTATGCATGGCTATACATAGCTATGCATGGCTATACATAGCTATGCATGGCTATGCATGGTATTCCTGACCATTACCCATAACAAATGAGCTACAGCACCATTGGTGCTCTTGTTATGTAACTCATTGACCCATTTGTGTTATATAATGCCGCTAGCTATAATGACATCCTTGTGATCTGGTCAACTCATTGACAAATACAATTAAACCTCAGGAGGGAATACAATTTTTGATCAAAATTCTCCAGGCAGTGAAGCGTAATGATAACCAACAATCCAACACGCCTTCATGGAAAAATGGCATGGGATGGGGATAGATGTTTGCGGAGTCTAAATTCTCCCTTATCATATATTTTGAGTTATAGAAATGTTATAAATTTTGTAAAGTAAAGTTTCACCTAGTTATGTATGAGATATTGTACAGAAATGTTATGTTAAATTTGTTAAGTAAAGTATCACTATGTTTATGTATGGGAAATTGGCTATACTATTTAAAATTCACACAACCCCATAGATTTTGAAATTCCGAATCAGCAAAATGATTCATGTGATGAGCTTTTAAAGGTGGGATAGTCTCTGATTAGATGTCATTCTAAAGATGGCCTGTCTGGTGACAAGACTCGAGGAAAGACATCTTAATTTTTATTAGGAACATGATTTTGTTTTTTCAACCATGATTTATATATTTTTTTTTTTAAGGCAAGTATTAAATATTTTTTGTATGAGCTCTTGACAGATGGTATGTTTCAGTATAAAGAAGCACAAGCTGTTTGGAAGAAAGTACAGGTGGGTGTGAATTTCAAATGGAATGGATCAATACAACGCTAAACACAACTGCAAATGTTTTATAAACTGTTTTAAAAAGATTATTTTCAAATAAAATTGTATACAAAAAAAGAAAAAAGGTGTACTATCAAGAAGGGTAGCATTATTAACAAGCTGTGCCATGTAACCTCTAATATTAAACTGGAACTTGTTGATCTGTGCAATTTGATTTTAGGGGCAGCTTCATAACCCATCCACCATCGACCCCCATTTATATAGTTCATAACAATAGGATGTGGTTAAAGCTCCGGTACTGTCAGGGCATCGGCGGTCAACTGGCAGTTGGGTTGTGAGGCCATCCCTTACAAACTGATTTGTTCTGTGTACCATATACTAAGAATTGAATTGTGATGGCATTTGTGTGTCAAATTCTATCAAGTGTAGGAAGAAATGGAAACCTACATATTACTGGTGTTAAAGATGTTCAGTGTGCTGGATATAACATATAAAAAGAATATTGTGTTCTTGCCATGTGTATACCGGCTATGGGCACAAATTTTAGGGGTTCATAACAATTTGTAAAGGCTGCCAAATTTTATTTAACACGTTTTGTGTTTACTGGATGTAGAGAGGAACATGTGTCTGATTCTTTATTCCAATAACTCCTGCAACCAGTAATATGTAGGTGCCAGAGAATGGACAGAGTGCATCATAATTATGTTAAAGAAAGTAACAATTCATTCGTGTTATATGCTAAATGTGCATTTTGAAGTTGTCTAGATGTTCTCAAGACTTGACTGAAGTAGTGTGACAAGTGATTCATATATACATAATAATAGAGGCTCCTAGGGTCCACAACTTATAAGTTCTCCCTAATACTTTTTTAAAATATGTCGAAAAAATTCTTACGAAATGTAAAAAGATACTTATACTTAATAGCCCTATTTGTTTTACCCCTCTGTGGACCAATTTATAGCGTCACACATCATTGCGTTCAGTCACAATGGTGATGGTTAATTGTGTAAGAAATGAGACGGTTTTAAAAGTTGCACCCGAGTCCATAGCAGTCAGGTTTTCTTTAACAAACACATGAATAGGCCTGGCCTACTGAATTGTTTGAGAGTTGACTCCTATGGGTTCAGATGCAACTTTAAAACTGTTTAAAATGGTCTCTTTTTTACATAATGGACCATTGTGACTGAACGCAATGACGTGTGACGCTATAATTAGGTCCATATGTGTAAAACAAATAAGGCTTCACATATCTGTTTTACATGTTAACTTTGCATTTCGTCAAATATTTTTTGATTCATTTTTGAAAGTATTTAGGGGGAAGGTTCCGTAGATGAATATTTTTTTCCGTAGATAGATATTTTTGAAATTACGCTTTGATAATATTGTGAAAAAATTAAGTTAACATACTATTCAATAAATTTGCAATGCACAAATTTCTATCAAAATTGCGGTCAAAAATACTATTCGAATTCAAAATTACTAAGACTTGAATACCGAGGTCACCGCCGGGGGTCAGAGATCAGGCTCGAGGTTACACTCACATTGATATGCATTGGTCACATGTCCAGAAAATTTTCCAGTGAAAATTTACCTATTAATGTTGACTGACACATGTGATATAATGTGGAAGACAGCTGAGAAATCAGAAGAGATATCTCATATGCCTGCACAGACAGGCAGATGTGCAAGGAATCCATGTTTATACCAGGGTGGCACCAGATATGGTTTAGGGGGGAAATGAATTTCAGAGAGTTGGCAGAATCCAAATTATTTTCTAAAATTATGAGCATTTTTTATCCAAAATGTTCTATTTATTTAAAAAGTTCAAGACTAGAACTGCCATTACCCCCTGGTGTCACCACTGTTCTCTACTAATTTGGTTGCCTGCCATTACCCCCTGGTGTGCTATTACCCCCTGGTGTCACCACTGTTCTCTACTAATTTGGTTGCCTGCCATTACCCCCTGGTGTCACCACTGTTCTCTACTAATTTGGTTGCCTGCCATTACCCCCCTGGTGTCACCACTGTTCTCTACTAATTTGGTTGCCTGCTATTACCCCCTGGTGTCACCACTGTTCTCTACTAATTTGGTTGCCTGCCATTACCCCCTGGTGTCACCACTGTTCTCTACTAATTTGGTTGCTCTTCTGACTGTTATTGCAAGTGTCATTGACATTGTTTCTCTCCTGTATTGGCTCTCATGTCTCTGCTGCTTTCTTTACTGATACTGTTTGTGCCAATAATCTATTTGGCTTCCTCCATGCAGTGACGTAATGCATCCTCCAGTGGGCCCAGTATTAAATTTGTGTGTGTTCACTCAAAAAGCTGGCATGTGTACCTGTAAGAAGTACTGATATCACTGCCTTGAAGAAGCCAAATAGACTATATGTGACATGATCAAGGGGAATGAATGTCTACCCTGGTCGAAAATGAGTTTTGCATAGGGTTTTAAAGAGGACATTTAGAGCTCTCTAAAACTGGAAACCCCATGTTGATACGACCTTTTTTGCGAAGTTACATCAATTTATCAATTGCTGAAAACAATATAAAACAAAAGAATTTTAGCACTTTCTTTGCCAATATGCTTGAAAAGCAGTGCTTGTCACTGAAGCAGTATTACCCTCAATAAAGAAAGAATAAATAATAATAATAATAATATCTCAAAATCAATATTAGCGACATGCGACTCATTTCCCTTGATCGTGTCACATATATATCTTTCCATATCTTGTGTCACTCACTTTGTTTATACACTAAGCCAAAAAAGAAACTTATAATTTTTCACAAGGTCATATCTTAAAAACCTGTCTATCAAAATTAACCAAAATTACACACAGGATTGCCCCAATACTCTACTCTAAACACATGTCACTTACTATGCAGTTGTCCAACTGACACAACAGCAAAATGCACTGATATGCAACACCTTCCTGGACCACATTCACAGCGCAACATATTTCTTTGGCTGGGTTCCAATTATTCGCCTGTGAATGTGATCCTGAAGCTGTTCCGTGTCAGTGCATTTTAATGTTGTGTCAGTTGGACAACTGCTTGGTTACTGACATGTGTTTAGAGTAGAGTATTGAAGTAATCCTGTGTGTAATTTTTGTTCATGTACAGGCGAATAATTGGAACCCAGCCAAAGAAATCTGTTGCGCTGTGAATGTGGTCCAGGAAGGTGTTGCATGTCAGTGCATTTTGCTGTTGTGTCAGTTGGACAACTGTTTGGTTACTGACCAGTGTTTAGAGTAGAGTATTGAAGTAATCCTGTGTGCAATTTTTGCTCATTTTTATGGAGAGGATTTTAAGATATGACCTTGTGAAAAGTTTCTTTTTTGGCTTAGTGTATTTGTAAGTTTGTATACAGTCAAACCTCTTTGGACCGGATAAGCCAAAAATCTGGATAATTTTGTGCAATGCCAAAATTGGAATAACAAAAGAGTACTCAATATGGGGCAATAATATGTTTAAAGATGGTATTTGAAGGACATGCATTGTATGCAACATAGATGTCAGGTGTTAGGGTCACTAGTGTTTTGCTGGTTTGATTGTTTTAAAATTTCCAGTAGAAAAGATTTGGGCAATTCCAAGCATCATTCCGCAACGCAAAGTTTGCATATGCAAATTAGGGTCGTTTGGAAAAGTTTCTCCCACTTTCATCTTTCACTTACCCAAAATAGATAGCATTATACTATTCACCTTCCTAATTGGCTGCTGCATTAAAAAGAAATCATGTGCAAAAGTCGCGTTGCGGAATGATGTTGCTTGGAATTGCCCATTTGCAAGCTTTGCAAGGTATATCAACCATTGATAATCTATGGGTCAACTGTGCCACATGTGTACAAAAGTCAGACATAACAGAAACCCCATTGCATTATGGGAATGTAGTTAAACATCCTCTCATTCATTTTGTATAATTTTGTCAGTAAAATGTTACATACTTGTGCCAATATTTTGTTTGAATGAAATAAAGATGTGAAAAAATACAATATACAATTTGTCTTGTTTTATTGCATTGTTCTTAAACATGTTATAAGCAAAAAAGAATATTGAGAATAGATTATATAACAATCCCAAAGACTGCACCCTCTGCATAATACATATAATTTCACAGTTATTCATTATGTTATTCATTTCTTAAAACAAGAGCCAAAAACATGCATTTTTGGCACGTTTTCTGACAATCAATAATTATGCAAAAATGTTGCTCTAATATTCACTTTGTGTTACTTGTGTTAAATAATTGATATAAATAATTGATATAAATAAGATCAAAACATGTAAACATGTCTTTTCCAAAAACTGGAATGCATAAATTGAAATTAAGACTTCGTTCATACACGTCTTTGACTTGATTGTCAAAGCATATGAAAAGCACCTTAAAACTACATGTTTTTGGCCCTTTATTCATAAATTTGGCCAAATAGTGCAATTCAACTTATATTGACAGTTAGTACTAAATGAATGGGATCTTTTCATATTTCACATACATTTTGTGAAAAATTTGCAATCAGGATTGAACAGTAAAATAATGTCATTTTGGTTCACTATTTTGGACAGCCATCAAGGTTAAACAAGGTAACTTGCAATCAGGATTAAACAGTAAAATAATGTCATTTTGGTTCCCTATTTTGGACAGCCATCAAGATTAAACGATGAGGTAACTTGCAATCAGGATAAAACAGCAAAATAATGTCATTTTGGTTCACTATTTTGGACAGCCATCAAGATTCAACGATTAGGTAACTTGCAATCAGGATTAAACAGCAGAATAATGTCATTTTGGTTCACTATTTTGGACAGCCATCAAGATTAAACGATTAGGTAACTTGCAGTCAAGATTAAACAGTAAAGTAATGTCATTTTGGTTGACTATTTTGGACAGCCATACAATAAGGTAACTTGCAATCAGGATAAAACAGCAAAATAATGTAATTTTGGTTCACTATTTTGGACAGCCATCAAGATTAAACCGATGTCATTTTCGTTGACTATTTTGGACAGCCATCAAGATTAAACAGATGTCATTTTCGTTGACTATTTTGGACAGCCATCATTTTCGTTGACTATTTTGGACAGCCATCAAGATTAAACAGATGTCATTTTGGTTCAGTAACAAGGTAACTTGCAATCAAATCAAGCAAAGATTATGCCAATAGAAGAAGGCACAACCGGTATATTTGAAATACCAGGTGTCCCAAAAAAAAGAGGCCCCTCATTGCTCCCTCTTTTTCTCCTATTTTTGAAAAGTTGATTAAATATATTTTGGTATGCAAGGAAACCTTTAATCGTTAGCTTTAATAAACCAAAACAATGATTTCATTCGGCTCACAACTTTTGAAGATATGCCCTTTTGAATAAAAGTACCTGTTTTTCACTCTGTCCACGGATAGCAAACAGAGTGGTTGGGATGGCTCATGCTGTGGAGTGGCCTGTACGATCACCAGACCTCACACCACTTGATTTTTTCCTTTGTGGCAAAATCCAAGATCTTCGCAAACGTATTACTGAATGCATTCGCAAGTATCTGGCGCACAAAGATGGTACGCAACGCAATTGATGCAATGAGGACCAGGGCTGAAACCTGTATTCGCCAAGGAGGCAACCAGGTAGAGGGCAGAGCAGCACAGTAAACTCACTTCAGAAGAACCAAAGACAAACCAAACAGCCTTTTAGGGCTACCTTTTATCCTAAAAAGAGAAATGACTTATGTTGTAAATAAAAAAGAAAGCAAGAAACATAATAAAACAAAACAGCATAAATAACCAAGAAAAAAATAAGTAATTGCAAGTAAAGCAAAAGAAGTCCCCCTAGGGGAAGTCCCGTTCAGCATCCATTTTACCCACAAATTAATGACACTATTAACAAAATCCATTGCCCATACACCCACCGGTAAAGCCCATTCCATAAATAAAGTTATTTTATAAAGTTATCATTGAGGAATGTTTGATATTCATGCATGGTATGATGTGTACTCCTTTTCAATCTTTGAAGTAGCCAAACCTTCTCCGTGGACAGAGTGAAAAACGGGTACATTTCTTTAAAACAGCATATCTTCAAAAGTTGTGAGCCAATTGATATAATTGTTTTGGTTTATTAAAGCTAACGACTCAAGGTTTCTTTACATACCAAAATACATTTGATACATTTTTCAAAAATAGGAGAAAAAGAGGGCGCAATGAGGGGCCTCTTTTTTTTGGGACACCCTGTAGTTTACACAAGCATGACAAGTGACGCAATCAAAGGGAGTCTGGAAATAACACAACCAAATTCCTATTGCTGCTGACCCCAGAGGTACACTGCTGCCCAGATAATACTTCTGATGTACGTACGTACCCACATCTAGAGCACCACTGAAGTAGCTGGGCAGCAGTTTACCTTTGTGGTCAGCGAAAACAGGAATCTGGTAGTGTAGCACAATTAGAGAATAAATGATAGGATTTTGTCTTTTGCCTATCCAATATCGTGTCATAATGGATAGGCTGGCCAATATTTTGAGTAGTGGATGCCGGCGCAAATATTGGCCAGCCCATCCATTATGACACGATATTGGATAGGCAAAAGACAAAATCCTATCTTTTATTCTCATTCTTATTCAGTTTTAATGTAATTTTTGCGAGAAACACTGCCTTTTTTCAGAAAAATATAAAGTTACGTTTGTGAGTTCTTCCCCGTGGTTTTAAATGAACGAAACCATCACGAACATCTAAGTCGCCAAATCGCGATCTTAGTACTCCGAAATGTATTACGAGAACGCATGATTGCGCGATCATTGAGGAGCAACAAGCGTGCCGCCGTTGCGTGGCGGCGCGCGACCTGACTAATATCACTATCAACTATTGTGAGATATTATACACCAGAAAACCAATAAAATTACGTGAATTCTTTACAAGACGCACCCATTGAATAAGAATCATGAATATTAATTGATTGCCAACGGCTTTCAATATGCCAGCACCCTATGTCTGAACGGAAAGTAGCATCCATTCCTGATCCCCGCACTAGGTGCATCCGGGGTATTCATGCTCGTTGAAAATTTGGTGAAATGAGGGTGTTTTCAGGATTTGCGAAACACAAAAAAACGATGTGTTCGCGAAATTGAAGAAAAAGGTATTTTCATCGAAATGTCACTTCTCTTAATTTTACCAGAGAAAAGGTAATATTTTATTATATCTTCTGTGGTTTTCCAAAAATATCACAGGTCCTTTAATATGTGTCAAGTCTGCAGAATAATAACATCAATGAGGCTATAAAATGCCTGCGCTAGTGCAATTTGTGCATTGTATGCAGCCTACGTGTTTCTGCCAGAAAAGGGTATACTAGTGTTAGAAATATTGTTTGCGTTTTAGCGAAAATAGGGGTATTGTCGAAGGGCAAATAATTCACGAAATCGCTAAAAAAGGGGGTGTTTTTAATGTTCACCGACAAGCATGAATACCTGTGGATGCATGGAGTGCTGGAACTGGGCATCCATTGCATACAATATAGTTTAATTCATACATTTTTCATTTCGCATTATTATTCCAAGTTTTTGTAACATATTTTGCAATTCCTTTTGTAATGTTCAAGACTTATAATTTATGCCTGGATTCATAAAAACATAGAGTGTGAAATATAGGGCTTGATCATCACCCACCTTGGCACATTATTTTTTGTGGGATCTGAGAGCAAATCACAGACACACCAAATTGCACTCTTGAATACAAGGAATTTTTAGGTCTTTTATAAAACTTCATGAATACCAAAGGTATCAAAGGCCAAAATTTTCGTATCATGGTCAGCTTTTCATTCCAGCTATATGTGACCATTCACCACAACTGAGCCCGGATGTTGCCAGTGCCACTATTGAGATATGCTCCATTGAACTTAACAATAAACATTAGGAAACAAAGGATTTATTGACTGTTTTATTGATTTTTCACTACTTAAATGTCAAGTACTATAGACATGATATACATCATTTTAAAGCTAATTTCAAGCAGAATATTTTGGTTGAATATCTCAAAAATGATGATTGGCGACTTCAGGGCTCAGTTGTGCTGGATGGTCACATATACACTTTAAGTATATATCATTAGATTTATAAAGTTTGCTTTGAGGACTGTCAAAAAATGTCAATTTTTAATAACTTGCCATAAAATTTGTATTATATTGCAAATTTCAATCAAAATTTTTTGATATCGGAAGGATATTTCTCATATATTCAGAATGTAATTAGGTGTGCCTGATGTGCTCTCAGGTCACACAAAATGTACTATTCTGAGCAAAGATGTGTGATGGAGCCCTTAGTATCAATTTTTAAAAAAAGACTTGAACTGAGCACAGGTTCTCTTGACATGAGATTGAGCATCAGACATTGCAACTATAGTCTGTCTCATCTCAAGTTGAGAGTAACATCATGTTGGGGTATATACACAAACATTGAAGTGCCGTTTGTCCATACACTGGCAACGCAATCTCGTAAATGCATTGATTCAATACTGTGAATTCAACGTGGCGTTACGCTCAACTTGAGAGACACTATATCTAGCAAACACTTTCCACATTACATACATTATTTTGTTGATATACAGGTAACTTGTTAACACAAACTCTGTTAACATGGAATTTCTGATAACATGAAGTGTTTCTACATTATAATGTAACCTGATAACACAAATTCCTGTTGACACAGACAAAATCATGAGGCCCAGACAAGTTTGTGTTAATGAGTTGCCACTGTATATACTTTGTAGTGTCATATCAGGGGTGAGCTATTCCAGATGAAATCCATATTACACCCCTTATGGAAGACATAATCACAGAGGTGTAGATTTCAAATGGAGTCCCCTATTCTGGTAACTCCATTTGAAGATTAAGGTCATGTCATCCATAGGTGATGTACTATGATTTCCAGTGGAATTAGCCCAGTGCCTAGGTAAAGTTGTGTTTATTGTAACTGGTTTAGCAATCCTATTTGGTCAGGGACTTGCTGCATTCCCCAAATTGAGTCAGATACAAATGAGTATCAAGGCTGCTCTCATCAGCAAAGACACTCTCGCATTTCTTACACTTGAATTCTGTCTTTTCATGCCTTTCATGCTGTTGTATAGAATGACTAATGAATTGGCACCTCTGTTTGAAACGTTTACCACATTCTTCACATCGATATGGTTTCATCTTACTGTGATGCTTCCGGTTATGGTTGGCCAGCGTATCATGACATTGAAATCCTTCTGCACAAAACTCACATTTAAAGGGCTGCTTTACTGTATAATCACTCTCTTGTCTGCGATCTGTTTCTGCAGTTGAATTTGGTATTTCTTTATGAGTTTGCATATGGTTAGTATAATTTATTTCATGTAAGAATGATTTGGCACATTCATGACATTTGAATCCGTCTGTATTAGTATGAGTCAATCTGTGGATGGCAAGCTGTGACCGACGTCCAAATTCCTGTGTACAAAAGTCACAATGAAATTTTTGTTTTACATATTGCTTTTCTTTACCACGTCTACTCTGTTTTGCTGTAGTTGACAAGATTTCTGGCATTGCCCGAGCTGAAACACATTGTTTTTCTCTGGTACATGTATCAACTCTCTTATATTTGTGTTTTTTTGCAGAAGTCAAAATTTCTGTATTAGTATGACTCAATCTGTGCATGGCAAGCTGTGACCGACGTCCAAATTCCTGTGTACAAAGGTCACAATGAAATTTTTGTTTTACATATTGCTTTTTATTACCACATCTAGTCTGTTTTGCTGTAGTTGACAAGTTTTCTGGCACTGCCCGAGCTGAAAAATCTTGTTTTTCTCTGGAACATGTATCAACTCTCTTATATTTGTGTTTTTTGGCAGAAGTCGAAATTTCTGTATTAGTATGACTCAATCTGTGGATGGCAAGCTCTGTTCTACGTCCGAATTCCTGTGTACAAAAGTCGCAATGAAATTTTGTCACATATTGCTTTTCTTTACCACGTCTACTCTGTTTTGCTGTAGTTGACAAGTTTTCTGGCATTGCCCGAGCTGGAAAATCTTGTTTTTCTCTGGTACTCGTATCAACTCTCTTATATTTGTGTTTTTTGCAGAAGTCAAAATTTCTGTATTAGTATGAGTCAATCTGTGGATGGCAAGCTCTGTCCGACGTCCAAATTCCTGTGTACAAAAGTCACAATGAAATTTTGGATTCACATATTGTTTTTCTTTACCACGTCTACTCTGTTTTACTGTAGTTGACAAGGTTTCTGGTATTGCCCCAGCTGAAAAAACTTGTTTTTCTCTAGTACATGTGTCAAATCTCTCATATTTGTGTTCTTTTGCAAAAGTCAAGCTTTCCTTGAGCTTGCTCTCTTGAATGATCTGTTTGTTTATTTCTCTAGTAGTTGGGAAGCTTTCTTGGCATTGCTCATGCTTAACAACTTGTTTCTTTCTAATATGAACACTTTCATGATTGCTTTCTTTTGTTGAATCTTGAGAGGTTTCTATCTGGCACTGCTCATGCTCAACAACTTGTTCATCATTGGTGTGAACACTTTGATGTTTGTACAAATTGACTATACTTGTAAAGTATATGTGACATTGGTCACATTGGAACAGGTGCTTGTCAATCCTGTTGGGGTATTTGACACCTTTATCTTTACAGCTGCGCTTAGGTACAATTGGTTTACGACCATCCCCATGACACCTTGTAGTATGAATCTGCATGTGATATATCAGGTTTATTTTTTGCATGAAACGTTTATCACATTCCAGGCATTTGAATCCTTCTGTATTGGTATGACACAATCTATGGATAGCAAGCTCTGTTCGACGTCCAAACATCTTTTGACAAACGTCACATTGATATGTCGGCTTCTCAATTTCTCTTTCATTCCCACGACTAAGAAGTGATGAGTTTTTCTGGCACTGGTCAAGCTGGTAAACTTGGTTTACCCCATTACATGTATCAACATTCTCATGTTTGTTTCTTTCTACAGTGTTTAGAACAGTTTCCTGGTATTGCTCAAGCTTTATATGTTTCTTTCTGCTATGAACACTCTCTTGATTGTTTTCCTTCGAGTATGAAGTTTGAAACTGTAATGTATCATGTGTGTTCAGGCATGATGTACAATTCACTAAATGATGTGATTCTCTTGAATGTATTCTACCTTGTGATCCTTTTCTCCTTGGATATGTAGAATTGAAATATTTCCATCTATGTCTATCTATATGGCCTTTGTACCTGTCTAATGACCACAGTGACCTGTTACAAAAATGACAGGTAAAGGGTTTTAGAAATGCAATGTTTTGAGTACATTGTGCCATATTCCTCTGCAGTGAGTCAATATCTTCCACACATTAGATTCCAAGTTGAGTGCTGATTCTGCAACCAGGTTCTGCAAATAAAATTTAAAAAGAGTCATAAATTACAGTGAGTACATAGCGTGAGTCTCTGCTTCAAAGCAAAACTGTAAAGAGACGAACTAAATAGTATTTTCAGAACTATTCTCCCACATCCAGTGTGAAACAATAACAAAACTGAAGTCCCAAATGAGAGATCACATATTAACAAAACAAGGTCTAATACATATATGGTCGAATCCAACGAAAAGTGTACACGGCATGTTCAGGGCCATAACTTAAAAGTATTAATCAATTGACATTCGTTTTTGTATTGTGTTTATTCGCTTTTGATCATACGCTTAGCCATATATAATAAGACCCCTTCTGTGAAAAACTTAGACACAGAGACCCCAAAACATGCTATTTTTACCCATTTTTTCAAAATATTTCTTAACGTATTTTTAAAAACATCTAAATCAGTTATGAAAAGAAGTCATTGGATTGAATCTAAATTGATTTCCTGAAAGGTGTGTATTCAAAGATTGCCTGTTCAATTTTTCACATATTTGTACATAATTATTATTTTTTGTGATAATTTTTTGAGTGGTATTTTTTACATTACCTACGAATACAATTTTTCATAGCACTAGATATATCTTTAAAAATGGAAATCACTAATAAATGCATAATTGATACAAGCTTTGATATGTCCAATACTGAAATGCATTGCATTCGGACATCTTTATTATTGTGTTTAGCTGCCAGAAATTCTAAATGGCACAAAGGTAGGTTTGGTAAAAAATATGCATTACCTCCGAATACATGTTAAAAGCTGTGTCATTTCCACAAAGTGAGAGAATAGTAAACAATAGTTAAGCAATAGGTGCAGGGTAATACACTCTTTATTTCTACCAAGTTTCAATAGCCTGCGTTTAAATATTTCTGAGATGTCAACAATAAAAGCAAGTATTCAGTAGGTAAATTACGGTAACCGAATGTTACCTACGAATACAATTTGACATCATGACAGTATTGTGAAACACCGCCATTCATGCCAATGCCCATATTGGTACATAACGAAGGCCTGTATGTTTGCTATCAAATCATATGTCAATGAAAGTTGCGAATTCACATACATGCCCACCATGCAAAAGTGAATAAGGCTTAATTGTTGAAAAATATGTACTGAAATAGACGACGGTCTGCTCATTTGAAAGAAAAATCAGATTCAAAGAAGATTAGAAGGGATAAATACGTGGATTTGTCAACTGTCATGTGTGCTTCATTTTAAATGTTTACCGACCTTCTGGTTTCTGAGTAATTTGTGTCCAAATTGATTTATTCGAAGGTAACTTTTGACGTTTTTCGCTAAGGTTACCTACGAATACCATGGAAAAAACGACTGTTCTCATTGTCTCATGATCTAGACAACACAGTGATGGACCCTGGTATAAAGCTAATTGTAGTTGCCCTCAAACGAAAGGCCACAAGACGTAACTGACTCCAAGATGGACTTCACAAGTCTGCAATAACGGTTTTAAGCGATTTGTGTGCAATTAAGCAAATTAAAGTCACTTTAGTGCCTTTGTTTCTTACTTCAATCCTCTTTCAACCGCTGTGAACCGACATTATTAATACATGATAGGGTCTAAAGTATCAATAAACGTACATAAAGAAAATAATACATTCAAAGTGCTTTATAAAATGAAGTTTTGATTGCGATATCCACCAAAAGTCTAATTCTTACCTACAAATACTGAAATGTTACTTACGAATACAGCATAATACATGACATGTGTAATGAAGTGTCCCTACCAATGGAAATTAATTGTCAAAAACTTTAAGCGGTACCCTGGACACTATTATTACCCATATACGGATTCATTCAACAATTATTTATTATGTAAAATTGCTGATTAACTACTTGTATATCAAAATGAAGTGGTCAAAATCTTGCTAAAAGCATCACAAAATTTTGATCTAAGGTAATAGCATTTATTCATTTGGACGTAAGAGATCTAAAAACTACCATTTTATTAATTCATTACCATAATAGCAAAATTTAAACTTCTAAACTCAATATAGATATTGTTAAATCGCTCATGTTACCTACGAATACCGGGTTTCTTCACCTTTTCATTGTATAAAGCGTTAGGTGTATGCGTATAATTCCTAATATTCTTGAAAACATATATCCTACTCGTTCTTATACAATGTGTAAATTGATTCATACTCATTTGATAAATAAAATACAGAAACTGACCTAAACTTCATTTTCAAAAATAAACTAGCATAAATTGACTAAGATCATATTGATCGCGTTATAAAAATAAAACAAATATTTTCTGGTTGAGCTAGCATTTTCCTGACACCCTGTGGTCTACATTACACGAAAAAAGCGTTAATGGGAATATTCCATTTGTTTTAGGTTGATTAGTATTGCGATAGTGAAAGCATCCTAGTGGTATTAAGAGGTAACATTGGGTTTTGATATCACATTTACTATCACACGTCCTGGATTTATTTTTCAAGATTAGTAATGGCACTTTTGGTTCCTATAAGGCCAATATGTCATCAATCAATGGGCAAAAGGAAAAATTGTGGAGACATTTTTATTTCGGACTTTTATTTTTGGCCCGTGGACACTTTTGGTTGGATTCGACTATATACATCCAACAATAAAGGAATACAATAAATCAAAAAGGATATAAATACTGCATACATGTATATGCTGAAAATTCCAGTTGATTCTACCATTCCGTCCTACCATTTTACAAGTATTTTTCTATATTTCAGTTCCTCATAGGCCACTGTGTTCATTTAATTGTCTGGATTGACAAAAATTGCTCTGGTTTCATAAAGAAAAGATTGTTGCCTTATTTGTTTCGGATATTTGTGAATTTGAAGGTAGGCTATGTGTACTAGCAAAAATCAAAAAATTGAAGGTGTCCTTCCCACAAAATCTTAATAGCAAGCAAAGTCATAAAGTTGGGTTCATGATAACGATCTTTAAAAATCTCAACTTGATAAAATGAAAGGGGGAAATGGTGATAAGAACTAATGTTGATCAAAAAAAGTCCACTCCCTCTGTGCATGCTGGGATAGAGAATGGCTACCATAAACATTCGCCTAATAGCCCTATGGGCTCCCTTGACATAACTGGAATTTATAACACAAACTAAAAGTGCCCTCCCATAAAAATCCCACCAGCAAATAAGGGCATGTAACCTTAATTCTTGTTGGGATTTTTAGAGGAGGGAGCTCTCTATTTGTGCATGAAATTTACCCCAAGGCAAAGGAGCCCACGTGCACCATTAGGCGAACGTTTACGGTATTTACCCACTGTTGTAGGTGACAAATTTTAAGTCCTTTTCTATCCCACTATGCATTGCGCTAGTTGCTATTTGTTGATAAGCAATATACCGTATCATGGATACCATTATGTGACCCAATTTTTCAGTGGCGGATCTAGGGCAGTCCAGGCTTGGATTGGTGGGCGGGCCTTCCCCTTCTCCCCCAAAAAGAGAGGAAAGGAGAGAAGAGCGGAAGAGAAAGGGGGAAAAGGAGAAAAAATGGAGAAAAGGAGGAGAGAAAAACTTAAATTTCACATAATTGAGTAGGTCCATGCCTAAAAAACGCACAGTCCTAAAAGAATGTGAAAATTACCTCTGTCACATTTTGTCACCAAAGTCAGTATTAAGACAGACTCCATGCCGACTTCAACATTGATCCATGCATGCTTTAGTCAATTGCGAGTCTTGTAAGGTACCTTCACTTTTAAGCAATTTATAAACAATTTTTTTTTTAAATTTGGCCGAAACTTTTTAATATTGGTATATCGATGGGTACAAATGCAAAATTGGTATATTGATGGGTCCACTTTCAAATTCTCAGCAGCACACCCCTACCAAAACCAAACTTGAGTACCCCCCAGGCTCCAATACCATATATTTTTCATGTTTTTCTCCCAAATTTGTGCTCCAAATCATGGGCATCAAACTGTTTTGGCAACAATTTTGGCCCGTTGTCCCACCAACATTTCAAGCCGGACTGGCATTAATGCTCCCAAGACTGTTCTTGTGGTAATAACATCCGCTACCATAAGCATTTTTAAAATATGCCAACTCACTTACAGTGTCCTTTAAAAAAATTGAAGTGCTTCTTTGTTGATTTGGCAGCAATGAATCTGAAAAACAGAATGACGCAGGACTCAGTTTCGTACATGTACAATGTATGAACATTTTAATTGAAATATAACACTAATGGGAAATTCTTGGTCTTATTTGCTGATTCAGCAATTATAAAAATATTTGGTAGCTTCTTGAAAAACTTAAAGGAAATTTATTGGAATAAAGATGCACATCAAGGGTCCAGTACAACAAAGACTCATCTCCATTAGCTACCCTGATTAATGTTGTATATAAATGCAATTGTGACACGATCTGGTCCATGGGGGCAATAGGCGGCAAATTTGAAACTGAGATAAAGGTAAAAATATGGAGTAAGTAAACAATAAAATACATAAGAAAATAGACATCAAAAAACTTTAGAACCAAGTATGCTAGACCTGGTGTTTTCAGTAAATGATAGCCTATCGTATGTATAATGTGATAATTACAGTAACTCAAATGTTCAAAAATGCCTCCTTTGGCCCCCATGGCCCCCATGGCCCAGATCGTGTCACAATTGTGCTTGGAATAACATTACCCAAAAGGAGCTAATGGAGACTAGGCTTTGTTACACTGAGGCCTCAACATGGTCTTCTCTGTGGGTGTTCAGTCCCCTCTGTGGTGTTCATCTGAAACTGAGATAAAGGTAAAACTAGATATATTGCATCCTTAGTAAGGCTGCGAAGTCTAGCCGTGACCTTGAAATGACATCTGATGACCTTGAAATGACCTTCACCACATTTTGCATCATATCCACATAACATATACTAATTTTCATTCAAATTGAATAAACTTTGTAATTTGACCCCTTTTGACCTTTAGTTGACCTCTGGTGACCTTGAAATGACCTCCAATATATTTTGAATCATATCAAGATCACATATACTAATTTTCATCTAAATTGGACAAATATTAGAATTTGACCCCTTTTTTTTTTTTTTTTACCTCTGGTGACCTTGAAATGACCTCCAATATATTTTGAATCATATCAAGATCACATATACTAATTTTCATTCAAATTGGACAAACTTTAGAATTTTACCCCTTTTGACCCCTCTTCTGACCCCTCCTCCATGTTCAAGCCAAATCTGATTACAATCGTATATGAACATAATGCTAGAGCCCTTTTGGCATTATTCTGATGATCACAGCACGTAATATGCAGAAAATATTGAATTTTAAAGTGATTTTCAGTAATCAACCATTTTTGTCCCCTGTTTGACCTTGAACTCAAAATCTGTGAGGACCCCATAGACACCAACTAATGTCAATGCATATGTGTCAGTCGCATCTCTGTACCATAGAATCTGTAGGAAAAGAAGCATTTTTAAGGTATTTAGTTATGTCCCGGAAATACCCCCTTAATGACCTTTGACCCCAAATCTGTGAGGACCCCATAGGCCCGGCTATAGCCAAGGTAAATGTCCCAATCTCGATACTCTACCATGTAATCTGTAGGAGAAGAAGCATTTTTGGTAAAAATCACATTTTTAGCCAAAATTACTCATGCGTGACGTTTGACCCCAAATGGGTTATGTCATATGTAAAGGCTGGGGTAGTTGAGCTTGTGCGCAAGTTTGGTCATAATCGGTCAAATAATGAAGGAGCTATAGCAAATTATATCAAATGTTGACAGAAAGAAGAAGAAGAAGAAGAAGAAGAAGAAGAAACTAGATATATTGCATCCTTAGTAAGGCTGCGAAGTCTAGCCGTGACCTTGAAATGACATCTGATGACCTTGAAATGACCTTCACCACATTTTGCATCATATCCACATAACATATACTAATTTTCATTCAAATTGAATAAACTTTGTAATTTGACCCCTTTTGACCTTTAGTTGACCTCTGGTGACCTTGAAATGACCTTCAATATATTTTGAATCATATCAAGATCACATATACTAATTTTCATCTAAATTGGACAAATATTAGAATTTGACCCCTTTTGACCTTTCGTTGACCTCTGGTGACCTTGAAATGACCTCCAATATATTTTGAATCATATCAAGATCACATATACTAATTTTCATTTAAATTGGACAAACTTTAGAATTTTACCCTTTTGACCCCAAAACAGACCCTCCTCCATGTTTAAGCCAAATCTGATTACAATCGTACATGAACATAATGCTAGAGCCCTTTTGGCATTATTCTGATGATCACAGCACGTAATGTGCAGAAAATATTGAATTTTAAAGTGATTTTCAGTAATCAACCATTTTTGTCCCCTGTTTGACCTTGAACTCAAAATCTGTGAGGACCCCATAGACACCAACTAATGTCAATGCATATGTGTCAGTCGCATCTCTGTACCATAGAATCTGTAGGAAAAGAAGCATTTTGAAGGTATTTGGTTATGTGCGGAAATACCCCTTAATGACCTTTGACCCCAAATCTGTGAGGACCCCATAGGCCCCTGCTATAGCCAAGGTCAATGTCCAAATCTCATACTCTACCATGTAATCTGTAGGAGAAGAAGCATTTTTGGTAAAAATCACATTTTTAGCCAAAATTAGTCATGCATGACGTTTGACCCCAAATGGGTCATGTCATATGTAAAGGCTGGGGTAGTTGAGCTTGTGCGCAAGTTTGGTCATAATCGGTCAAATAATAAAGGAGCTAGAGCAAATTATGTTAAATGTTGACAGAAGAAGAAGAAGAAGAAGAAGAACTAGATCTGGTTACAGATCTGGACCTAGCCGGGCCGGAAATGCCAGTCTTAACTTAAAGTTTGACCTTTGATTGGTTATTATGGACATCTCACACCGTTAATGGTGCATCACTGTTTATCCGTCTTCCATAGGCTGAGATACAGCTACTTTTCCGTAATTTTAAACATTTTTTTTGCAAATTTGACGTTTTAACCTCCTTAATGACCTTTGAACAAAAAAAATAAAAAAAAAAACCTCATATACACCGAGAAAATGCATTGTTACAGTTTAAATTTAAAAAATCTACTAAGCTTAGTTATGGAGATAAAAATTCTTGAAGTTATTTAGCTTAAAACCGAAATGACGTCTAAATGACCTTTGACCAAAAAATAAAAATACCGTGCATACATCGGGTAACACTAATGCATATGTGAAGTTTATGTCACTCTGGTCTGGTTATGTTTTGAGATAAAAAAATGAACATATTTGATGATTTTTGGTTTTGACCAGAAGCGACCCCTTAATGACCTTTGATCCCGAAACTGTAGACACCCCAAAGACCCTGGTTAGTAGCAATGCATGTGTGCTAATGACAACACTCTGCTATGTAATTTGTAAAAACAGTGATTTTTTGAAGATTTTTAGCTTTCAGACCGGAAATGACCCCCTTAATGACCTTTGACCCCTTATCTGTGAACACCCTATAGACACCGACCAAAGTCAAGTCACATGACCTAAGCATGTCACCATCACATGTTATTTGTGGAAGAAGAAGCATTTTAGAGTAAAAATCACATTTTTTTTTTTGTGAGCAGGTCAAAGGTCAAATGGAGTTCAATGTCATATCACATGTGGGGACATGGTCAGTGGTGTTTGTGACTAAGTATGGTCAAAATCGGTCAAAGCATAACAGAATTAGGGCGTAAACGTGGCAAGTCACGCACGTGTTGCCAGAAGAAGAAAGATCCGATAGCATCACAAGACCTAGCGGTGTCCGGCTAGGTAAGAAAAAATCGCCCAGAAACAGGAGTCTAGCCGCCGCTAGCTAGACTAAGAAACTACTAGGATTCAAGAGTCTAGCCAGCTCGGCTAGACTAAATATGGAGTAAATAAACAATAAAATACATAAGAAAATAGACATCAAAAAACTTTAGAACCAAGTATGCTAGACCTGGTGTTTTCAGTAAATGATAGCCTATCGTATGTATAATGTGATAATTACAGTAACTCAAATGTTCAAAAATGCCTCCTTTGGCCCCCATGGCCCCCATGGCCCAGATCGTGTCACAATTGTGCTTGGAATAACATTACCCAAAAGGAGCTAATGGAGACTAGGCTTTGTTACACTGAGGCCTCAACATGGTCTTCTCTGTGGGTGTTCAGTCCCCTCTGTGGTGTTCATCTGACTGATCTATAATGAGGGCTCAGTGCAACAAAGACTCATCTCCATTAGCTCACCTGAGTAATGTTGTATATAAATACAATTGTGCTTGGAATAACATTACCAAAAGGAGCTAATGGAGATAAGGCTTTGTTACACTGAGACTTCAATATGGTCTCCTCTGTGGGTGTTCAGTCCCCTCTGTGGTGTTCATCTGACTGATCTATGAGGGCTCAGTGCAACAAAGACTCATCTCCATTAGCTCACCTGAGTAACGTTGTATATAAATACAATTGTACTTATGAATAACATTACCCAAAAGGAGCTAATGGAGATAAGGCTTTGTTACACTGAGGCCTCAACATGTTTTCTATGTAATTCATTCAATATGTGACCTGCTACCACGAAATGAGCATTAAGTCACAAGTTGGTAGTTTCAAGATGCCCTGGCTACTCCGTTGGTGTTCTTTATTTCTTATGCACCTGTTCAAGCCAGAAGTACTAGTATGTCTGTATGTCCTTTGTGAAAGGGGCATAATGGGCTATTCTCAAAGGACATACAACTGGCTTGTACAGGTGTGTGGCAAACAAAGAACATCAACTCACTCAGCCAGGATGTCTTGAAACTACAAATTTGCGACTTTTTGAGGTAGCTGGTCACATTATAATGTCTACATTTTATATATTCCAAAGTCACATTTTTAACAGTCTGGTGCAACTGGTTCAACCACAACTATGTCCTGGACTGATGCAGGCAATTTTTCTTCAATGTCTGTCTCAAATCTGCTATGAGAATGTTTCATTGACACCATCGTTGGCAGATCAGATAACATGTGGTCGGTTGAAGCGCCACTTGCACATTTTTAGTCATGGAATGTTTTTGCAAGAAATACTGTACAAAGCTTTCTGTGATAGTTTAGTCTCCATTGATGCTAGACTTGCAGATTTGTTGGGCAGCTTGGTCTTGGTGCTGGTAAGATTTAATGCTTTATGGGATTTTATTCTACCCATTGTTGGTAATCTATCATCAGGACTGATCCCAACACGGCTGGGAATGTTTTCTGCACCAAAAGCACTCTGGGATTGAGTTGTAACCATTGTTGGCAATTCATCATCAGAATCCACACTTGTATTCCTGGCTATGTTTTTTGTCCTGCCTATCTGCAATGAAGTCTGGGATTGCACTTTTGTTTTTGATAAATCAGGAACTATGCTTATGCTGGAATTCACAACATCTGAGTAGATGACTGGTACAGACTGTCTCAAGTGACTTTTGAAATGGACTTCAAGATGACTTTTTTGTGTAAAACACCTATCACAATGCTTGCAATTGAAAGGTTTTTCATGTGTGTGAGTTCTCATATGCACCACAAGGTTCCCTTTCTGTGTGAACCCCTTCTGACAATGGACACACTTAAAACGCTGGTTATCTGTGTGAGTTTTCATATGCCTGTTATACTTTGGCTTAGTTAGAAATATCTTTTGACAAAACTCGCATTGATAAAGTGTTCCAGTAGTGTGGGTCTTCATGTGCTGTGCAATCTGGGTGTCATCAGCAAGTTGTTTCTTACAAACTGTACACTGATGTAATTTCGCCTTGAAGTGTGTTTTAACATGTGCCGCTAGATTTCCGTGTGACGCAAAACATTTGCCACACTGTTCACAGGGGAAAGGTTTCTCTTTGGTGTGAGTTCTGCGGTGAATTTTCAAATCATTATTTCTGGCAAAAAATTTATGACAATACTCGCATTCAAAAGGTTTGAGTTTTGTGTGTGTAATCATGTGGTTTTTAAGAGTTGTAACATGAGCAAAAGATTTTAGACAATGCTCGCATTTGAAGGGTTTCTCTTTGGTGTGAATTCTGATATGGCGATCAAGACTATTCCGACGACTGAAACATCTCCCGCAATAATCACATCGAAATGGCTTAACTTTAGTATGAGTCATAATGTGGTTCTTTAGACTTGTACTATATGCAAAAGATTTATCACAGAACTCACAAATGAATGTCTTCTCTTTAGTGTGTGACAGTATATGCCGATTAAGACTAGACTGCTGTGTGAATGATTCCTGGCAATACTCACATTGATATGGTTTTTCTTTAGTATGTGAAGACATATGTATAAGAAACCCATGTTTCTTGGCAAAGCTCTTCCCACATTCCCTACACTTGTAAGGCTTCTCAAGATTGTGCATTCCAAAGTGATCAAACAGATCATTTTTTCTAACAGTTTCCTCACAGAATTTGCACTGAATCTCCTCTTCTTTAGTGTGTTGCCCCATGTGAGCGAGTATGCTTTGCACACTATCTTTAGGTGAAAAGTCTTGGTTGCAAAACTCACATTGCATAGGTTTAGGAGCAGGGGATTTATTACTTTTGCTATGAGTTGTTGTAACATGGTATGTCAGAAACTCCTTTTGTGTGAAGCTCTGTGGACAAAACTTGCATTGATAATACTCAGAGTTATCATCATCAGTACATGTAGCAGTAGCTCTACTTTCTTCAATTGAGCTATCCTCATTTTCCTCATAGTTTGACTTCTCACTAACCGATGAATAGTCAATGATAGTTATTCGCGGTATAAGGTGGTACCAACTTTTGCCATACCCATGCAAATGTAGCTTCTCCTTAGCATGAGTTGTGGCAAATTTCATCCAATGTTTGTCAACATGTTTACGGACTTGATTGAAAGAATGAAACTGAAGTTCACAAAACTTACATGACAGCGCCCTCAACCCATAGTGTGAGAACAGCATCTGTATGGGATCTGTGTGATTAGAAAACAAAGATATAATTCAAATATTAATTCACTTTCTAATCCTAGGCTAAGCATTCATTTGAGGAGGCAAATGACTTGTAGACCATCGCACATTGAACGAGTTACAATTTACCGTATTCAAAATGACACTCCTGCAATGAAGCAACTTTCTTGCTTGTTTCAATGAGAATTTATACAAAGCTACCCATGATTTACATGTAATGCCTGCCAGCTTCTCTCAATAGGTAACAAAAAACAAACAAAAACACAACAATTTAATGCAAATAACAAGGTTATGTTTTTCATCCACATACTTGCCAACTGTCCCTATTTAATAGGGACTGTCCCTATTTTAGCTTAAAAGAGAGCGATTTTACCATGTGTCCCTATTTTTGCAAAAATATGACTGTAGTAATGTATAGGAAATTCAGGAATGTCCCTTTTTTCAGATTTTTCTCCCATTTGTCCGTATTTGTGAGATTTTAAGGGTTGGCAAGTATGCATCCATTGTTTGTTTGACCATTTACTTTCTGGAGATTGGCTTTGAAAATTACAGTGTATCAAAACAAATATTCAGTCTTAAATTTGTAAATGATCACAACAAAATATATGGTGGTAAGAAGCAGTTCCAATAATTGAAACTCCCGGCTCCAACCGGGAGTTCCAGCAGGTGCTGTGTATGTGTTTGTATATATGTTTAATGTGCATTCACATACACACTTAGCCGTCAGTATGAAGAAATCATTGCTCCAAAAATGATTGCAAATTACATATTTGTATTTAAATCTTTTTTCACCAAAAAGTTATAACTTGTTAAACTTTGCTCCTTCCGTAAAAGGGTACATTATTTTGGCACTACATCATTTCTTCTTTTTTTCTTCACATTGCTGGTATTAAATATCACTGATATACAGGTGAGCAATGTATGAATATATATGGAGAAGTCAAACAGGTTGTAGGCCTATTGTCAATATTAAAAGGGCATTTCGTGATCCACAGCCTCATCCCCCCACTTTTCTCATCACTGGAAACCTCTGGCTACATAATATTTATGTACAAAATATTTCTTGCAGATTAATTAGTTTAGCAAAGATATCGTGAAATTTGAATTTCGTTCTGGTGCACCAGAACGAAATTACAACATATTCTCTATGGAGCAGTGTAATACACATAATCATGCATAACTCGCAAACGCAATATCGGAATCAACTGAAATTTTGGGAATATTAATGCTTTTTTCGTGGATATGTACTGAAAAATGTCATAAAAAGAGGATGCTAGGATCACGAAATATACTCCTTTAATATTTTGCGACATTTATAATGAAAACAAGTAAGGCTAATGGAACTCGATTGTTAGTTTCCTATTGACCTCCCGCATCACTTTTTCAATTTGACCAAAACTTTCATTATTTTCATAAAAAAGTCAATTATCTGGACATTGAAATGGAAATAATCAAAATTGAAACTCTCAAAATGTCTGACATCCCCTGCTGATCATAATCAGCACATTTTCTTAGTTGTAGGGGTAGAGGGTGTAGTAAATAATGGAAATTTAAGGATTACCTCATCATGTTTCTAGTGATTACAAAAATTGCTAATTTCTTTTCATTTTTATGAAAACAAATTCAAATCTTTTCTCAATCTGTTGCAAAATTTCTGTAAAGATGATCTAAGCATTAATACCTGTTTTGAGATGGTCTTTCATCAACAATATATACTTTGGTACTGGTGGGGTACCTAAATTTGGAGAAAGTTGTTCATAAAATCATTGATTTTGTTGACATAAGGCCGTATAAAATTAATGTTTTGGTTCTCGTCCAGAGGATTTTCATGAATTGATGAGGGAGGGAGGTGTTTTTTTTTTTTTTTTTTTTTTCAATGTAAAATTAGCATTGTCAGTAGTTTTCGGTCTTCTCCAACAGTGCTCGAGGAAACGATGAGGCCCTTTTTTTTTTTCAAATGTGAGATTCTGAGGGATAAACCCCCTAGAGTACCACAAAAAGACTTGGAAGTGATGCTTGTTCTCTAATAAACTTATTTATATGTATGAAGATTTCATAAATCATTCGAAGTCTAAAAAATTGAAAAATCTAAAAATCAAAAAAATCTGACAAATCCCAGAAATTGAGGAGGGAGGGACGAGAACCAAAATATTAATTTTACACGGCCTAATGGATAATGAAAAGAGACCGAATAATGAATAATGAAATAGCGACCTCGTCCTTTTTTTTTAAACATCCAATCGGAAACTAATAATCGAGTTCCATTGGCCTAACACTGAAGACATCCTATGGCACCTTCTACAACTTAAGAATATGTCCTCAAACGTTCGAAATTTGTAGTTAAGGAACTGGGTAAGAAGAGATGTATGGCACAGTGACCAGTGTTTCCCATTTAACAGTTAAGCAAGAGGTGTTTGTTGATAATTACTAGTACTTTCCTACTAATACATAGTCTACATACATACATGATGACTAGTTATTAGAAGTAAATGTTTATAATGTAGTACAGTGTCAGTGTATTTACTGAATCCATGACACTCAGTGACATGGTGAAGACTGAATTTATTGACTCGCTACTACTACTGATACTGTCCCTTCACCACAACTCATATCAAAGAAATAATATTTCAAAAGGAAAAGTATACTCACCCGTGTCTTACTAACAGATTGGATACCCCCAGTTATTTGTTTAACAGGAAATAATCAAGATATTAAACTGTTTGTTATTTGTCAAGTTTGTTATTTTTTTCTCTGTCGATCGCGAAATTGTGGGTAAACACAGCCCGTAAGCTATTAATTAAATTTAGCGATGGGCGGTAACCGATAGTTTTTTTTGTACCTCATTTGTTTTCATAAATTATGGGGGGGCTACAATACACCTTTAAATGTCTCCTAAAATTGTATTTAAATCAGTCTTTTTGAATAAAATAAATACACTATCTGTGGTCATCTTTTGAGCTCTTGTGACTCCCTACATTTTGGTAATCACAAATTTCATGACCCCCCTATTTTTTTCCAAAAATGTATGACCCCCCCCCGTATATTTCGGACCCCCCCCCTTCCGAAGAAAATGAGAGCCCCAAAGTCTCTTATTTTTTGCACATGGATGTCACTAAAGCTATTAGTTGGATGAATAGACTATAGCCTATATTACCCTGGTGATCTATTAAAGGGACCGTTCACAAACACTTGTTACAGGGGGGCCTGACACAAATTTCATCACGAAAATTTTTCGGCCCCCCCTTTACAGACCTCAAAATTTTCAGCCCCCACCCAACCCCTTTTTTGACATGAAAATTATGGGTGAACCCCATAGAAGGCATATAAACTCAATTTTCCCAGGAAAATTTGTGGTCATTTTTTCAGGCCCCCTTTTTTGCATCAGGCACCCCCAACAAGTGTTTGTGAACGGTCCCTAATGGAGATGAGTCTTTGTTGCACTGAGCCCTTGATGTGCATCTTTATTCCAAGGCAGAATCTCTTAGTTTTTCAAGAAGCTACTAAAAATGTTTATAATTGCTGCGTTTAGGGCTTACCCCTGAATTCAGCAAATAAGACCAAGAATTGCCAATTAATGTTATATTTCCATGAATAGGCCGATGTTCATACATTGCAAGTACATGTTAACGATGTTGTACAAAAATGTGACTGTGCATGTGGATAAAACATAACAAGCCCTGTGTCATTCTGATTTTCAGATTCATTGCTGCCAAATCAACAAAGAAGCAAAAATTTAAAGGACACAAATGCGGCCCATTCCGATCAATTTGATTGATCAATATCAAAGACCCTAGATACAAGACACAGTGTCATCGACCCTATATCTTCATGGCAGAAATCGCCATGGTAGGTTGAATCCACAGCCACGATTGGCCATTTGGTTCATACCTTTGAAGCTCTTTGAGACGAATAATTAGTCGAGGGACATGACTAAGGCTACTCACAATAGCCGGGTAATTGATCTTGGTTGTGCGTGAATAAGCTTGTATACCCCATTGAGGGCAATGGTCATCGACTTTTATACTGCCTAGTAGTGAGTGCAGCTGTAATACACGATGTAGTCCATACAGGACCAACGCAATATAAAATTAGAGTTTTGGTCCGATTTTGAGTTCAAAGCGCACGGCCAATTTTCAAAGCGCATTCTAGCGACCATCATATCTGTGTTCAACACGTATTTTCAAGTGTATGAGACCACATCTGGTTTCTTGAGAAAAATTCATTTACGGGAGATATTCATCATTTTCTAACCCGGTATCCGAAGATTTTCGTCTGATATCACAATTGTGCATAGCAATTCACGTGTATCGATCCCGTGTATTCATTTTAGTGTCTCTGCTGCACCAAATAATTATTAGCCAGGCGGTGTCGGTGTGCAAGAGTGGATACAAAATCTACCATTGTGCACTGTACACACGAACTATTTAGTGATTTTATTGTCCAACCGTCAATAAAATCAAACTAGATTAGATTTCTTCAATAATATAATTTGTATTTTATCCAGTCCTGCATCTAGGGTCCCCAATATTGATCAATCAAATTGATCATGTATGGGCCGCATTAATGTGAGTTGGCATATTATTATGCTTTTGGTTCAGTGCAAATGTTAGTGCCACAAGAACAGTCTTGGGAGCATTATCGCAGTCTGGCTTGAAATGTGGGTGGACAACCGGCCAAAATTATTAAAAAGTGGCTTAAAAGAACAAAAAATGGGTAATTTTGCCAAAACGAAACAAGGGGGGAGCAGATTGACGCCCATGCTTCGGAGCACAAATTGGGGAGAAAACCAAAAAAATATGGTATTGGAGCCTGGAGCTGGGGGGTATTCAAGTTTGGGTAGGGGTGTGCTCACTGTGCTGCTGAGAATTCAAAAGTGAACCTATTATACCTCAGAACCTATTTTGTCGCCAAAAGGTGCACTCACTCGACTTGCAAAATGGGATCCCAAAAATATGGTATGTGCAGGGGGGCAAGATTTTTTGGCAGGTCGAGAGGAAGGGCAGCGATTTTTGGCTGGCCGAGGGGAGCAAGCCATTTCTGGCGCGCTATTTGGAAAAATCTCCACCCCAGCTAAATTATTGCATGCACAGCCCCTTTAGGCCATATTGAATTAATGTTTTGGTTCTCTTCCAGAGAATTTTCATGAATTGATGAGGGAGGATTGGAGGAAGGGTGTTTTTTTCTTTCTTGTTTTAATGTAAAATTAGCATTGTTAGTAGTTTCGGTCTTTTCCAACAGTGCTTGAGGAAAGGAGGAGCCCCCCTTTTTTTAAATGTGAGATTGAGGGATAAACCCCCTTAGAGAGGGATACTAACCCCCTTAGAGCAGTGGTGGCACCAGGAATTTATTCGGGGGCAAAATCGACAAAAATTGCCGCAAAAAGTGGAAATATACATTATTTTGGGGGTTTTGCCTCAAAAGGGGCACACCGACATCGCCCGGTTAATAGGGCCTAATTAGGCCTACACTATACAGCAAGAGACACTGTAATGAATACACGGGATCGATACACGTGGATGTGCTGTGCACGATTGATACGGACGATAAATCTTTGGATACTGGGGTTGAAAAATATCTCCCGTAAATGATTTCGTAGGCCTATAAAGAAACCAGATGTGGTTCCTTGCACTTGAATATATATTTTGAACAGATATGATAGTCGTTAGTTTGCGTCTTGAGAAAGAACCGTGCGTCTTGAGTCAAAAACTGACAATAATTTTGATTTATATGTGCCGAATTATATAGCGCAGTGTATAGGCCAATCGTGAAGGTAGTCTAAAAGCATATGACCTATCATGGTGTACCATGCTCGACTAACACACAGCGAGGTCAGTAACCCGGGGCTAATCAGGGCTATTGTCAGTAGCCTTAGTCAGATGTCCTTCGGCCCATTACTATTAAACAGGTCGATACGAAATGGCTATGCGTGGCGGTGGATTCAACCTACCATGGCGATTTCTGCCATGAAGATATCGGGGCGATGACACTGTGAGGGGGGGGGCCAAGAAAAATGTCCCCCGTAGCGGCGCGAGAGTCTATGCTTTAGAAGCTCTAGTACCACAAGTCTTGGAACTTGACTCGTGAACCATGTTCTCTAATAAACTTATCTATAAATATGTATTAAGCATTCCAAAGTCTAAAAATGTTTTTAAAATCTAAAATAAAATAAAAAATCTGACAAATCCCAGAAATTGAGGAGGGAAGGGACTTCTATGATTTATGAAAACAAAATGAGGTACGAAAAAAATATCAGTAGCCGCCCATCACTAAATTTAATTAATAGGTTACGGGCTGTGTTTACCTACAACTTCGGCGATGGAAAGAGAAAAAATTAAAAATAACAAACAGCTTTATTTTGATTATTTCCTGTTTAGCAAATAACTGGGGTATCCAATCTGTTAGTAAGACACATGTGAGTATACTTCTTCCTTTTGAAACATTATTTCATTGATTTGAATTGTGGTGAAGGGACAAAATCACAACTCTGTCTCGTCAGCTTCTTGACATAGTCTGTGACTTCTCGTTGGAGGGCGCACACCACTAAATAATCGTCCCATTGAAATACACGGGAAAATACAAGAAAGTAAGTTTGTTTTTCTACCCCATGTAACAACATTTTTAATATTTTGATCGAATCAACGTCTTAAATAAAGATTAAACTTTTATTTAAATATGATTTTTGGGACAAGTTGAGACAAGCTTAAAAGATACGAACTCCTGAACAGCGCCATCCCGAATTTCAGCCGACACTCTCGCCTCCTTACCAGTTCCGGCCATGATATTGTTCCGAGGGCCTATTGCCCATGTACATTCGATTCGGAACATTTTCTGAACAGATTTGTAATGTTGAGCTCCTATTCTATCGTTTTTATCAAAACAACCAAGAGTCACTCAAATTTGGTTCCTTGGGACGCCGATATATTTCGCATAGGCGCTATTTTTACCGGAACTATGAAGGGTTACACCAAATGCGGAAGGATTTAGTGTAGTGCACTCTTCTAAGAAAAAATATTTTTGATATTCTTTATTTTTGGAATCAGTGCATGGTCAACATCCTACAAAAGTGTAATTGCTTTTTATCGCTAGTCGCTCTAAAGTTATAAAACAGGGCTCCAAACAAGCTGGGACTGGGTGAAAAATATGATACTTTTCGCAATTTTTGGCATTCAAGGGCCAAAACAACATTTTGACCATGTTAAACTGTATTTATAATCCCATTAACATCAGGAAAGTGACTTTGTTTACTAAAAATATGTACAATCACAAATATAAATCACCCCCCCCCACTCTTATATCATGCATAATATAAGGACGTGCAAATAGGCATGTGCCTAAAGATTGGGGGGGGGTATGGGTAGATATAACGTCAATTTGACACTCTAAAATGTTAAATTTCCCAGCTGCGTGTATTATTTTTGCAAGATCTAAAATTGAGACCCTCCATCATTAGAATTGTTTGATAAATTTCTCTCTTGGGAATTGAATATTTGGTCATATAATAAAAATGCCGTCATTTTTCCACCATTAGGCCGTAATATAGTATGCTTTGACTTTAAATGTCTATTGAGACCCAATTAAAGGTTCCGTGATTATTTTCAAAACGGTTATAATTGAGTTTTGATCTTATAATTACATTTTGCATCAAAATAATTCCAAAGATGTTTCATTTTTTCTGCACCGAGATAATCAAAAGTGACCACTTCTATGATATTGTGGCCAAAATAGCTCAATTTCTATAGCCCGGTCTTAAATTGTCAATTCGACGGGAACTTGTGTTTTGAAGCAAATTTCTCGTATGTTTAAAAATGAAATCGCGTATTTGTAGACGAAAATAAAAAACAGATCTTTTTTCTTTGCAAAGACATCAGTTTCAGACAAAAATCTCAACTTTTTGGCACTTAAAATCAGGTATTAATCATGTCCATAGCCTATAAAAATGAGTCTTGAAGGGCGCACACCACTAAATAATCGTCCCATTGAAATACACGGAAAATACAAGAAAGTAAGTTTGTTTTTCTACCCCATGTAACAACATTTTTAATATTTTGATCGAATCAACGTCTTAAATAAAGATTAAACTTTTATTTAAATATGATTTTTGGGACAAGTTGAGACAAGCTTAAAAGATACGAACTCCTGAACAGCGCCATCCCGAATTTCAGCCGACACTCTCGCCTCCTTACCAGTTCCGGCCATGATATTGTTCCGAGGGCCTATTGCCCATGTACATTCGATTCGAACATTTTCTGAACAGATTTGTAATGTTGAGCTCCTATTCTATCGTTTTTATCAAAACAACCAAGAGTCACTCAAATTTGGTTCCCTTGGGACGCCGATATATTTCGCATAGGCGCTATTTTTTACCGGAACTATGAAGGGTTACACCAAATGCGGAAGGATTTAGTGTAGTGCACTCTTGGAACAGATGGAATGCTGGACGGTTCGCACCCTTTCAATTTCGGACCCATGCACTTTCGCCCCCTTTCTATTTCGCACCCGTGCACTTTCGCCCACCTTTATTATACCGCGGGTATTGTGCTGCTGTCATGCTGTTGATTGATGCACGATCGATTGCTTGAACTCCGGCGATGCGGCGTAGTATGTTTATAGTACTGGGCCGTCGGGCATGCACTTATTAAATCATGATAAACCCGGGAAGGAAGGAAAGAAAGGATATTTTAAAACAAAATAGTGGAACGATTTTTTTTCTCAGAATATACCGTATTACAGGCCAGATATTTTAGCAGCAGGCTTACCCAAAATAATGAAATAATTAGAATTGAATGATAAAAATAGTAATAATAATAAATAGTAATAATAATAAATTTATATTTAATTATAAATTATAGTATGTATAAAAACAGGGGAAATTTGTTACAACTGACGACCAAAGGATGGTTCCAAAAGGATACAAGTGTCAACAAGCAATGGATAAAATTAAAAACAATGAAAGTATGACACAAAATCCAATGGGGGAGTAACACAAAACATATAAACATAATAATAATAATAATAACAATAACAATAATAAAAAATAATGATAATAATAATAATAATAATAATAATAACAATGATAATAATATAAACAAAGTTAATTAAAAAAATTAATATGATGATAATAAGAATAATATGATAATAATAAGAATAATAACAATGATAATAAGGGGCTGTGGAATAATTATTCCCCGGTTAATTTTTAACGGCCCACCAAAAATCGCTTGCACCCCCCCTCTCGGTCTGTCAAAAATCGTTTGCCCCCCCCTCGGCCCGCCAAAAAATCTTTGCCCCCCCCCTTACACATGCCAAATTTTTGGGGTCCCAATTTTCAAACCTTATATGGTCTAGATATATGTTGCGAGCAGAGCGAGCAGGATAATTTGCATATTAAAGCATTTCCGTACTACTGTTTTCCGCGTTTTATTTAAAAGGCGCCACATGAATGTGTGCCAAAAATCACTTGCCCCCCTCTCCCCAGGGCTCATAATTATTGCACAGCCCCTAATAATAACAATGATGATAATAATAATAACAGTAATAATAACAATAATAGTTATAATAATAAATTGAATATAAGCGTTTCTGTGTTTAGTTGCAATTCATAATATTTGTAGCTAAGTTCCAAAATAAATACTTTAATGTGTAAGTGTAAGAAAGAAAGAAGAAAGAAAAACAAAGAAAGAAAGAAGAAGAAAGAAAGAGAAAGAAAGAAAGAAAAAGAAAAAGAAAAAAAAAAAAGAAAAAGAAAACTAAATACAAAGAAATTAAGATGAACTGAACAAATCTAAATGATAGAAATAAATTATTATGTGCAGCAACATCCAAAAACAAGACATGTTTCAAGACAAAGCGGCTTTCTTGATAAAAAGCACTATAAAAAAGAAAGAAAGAAAGTCATCCCCTTTACACGATCTTCTTTATTAATATCTAAGAAATAGATGCTATTACATTATTGACATCTTCGAGTTCAAACATCCTGCCTTAAAATTGTCGGCATAAAGTATTTAGCGGATTATAAGATACCGCGTAAGATATGCCGTGGTGTTAATGAAGCATCGTCATAATGAGTCCGTGATTGACAGGCCGGTAAACAAAATGAATCATGAACATATAAATGTCAATCATTTACAATGCAGAATTGGATAGCATTTTTTCCACAAATTTGTTTATTTACTTATGTTATTTATTAAAACCATATTTATACAGGGTTACCCTTCAGATAAATCTGCTATTACAGGGGCCCTGTCAGCATGAAAACAATATACATAACAATTTGTAGAATTATACATAGGCCCTATGTAAGAATTTTTTTAAAACATAAACATCAAAAAATCATACATCAAATATATCAAAATTCATTAAAAGTATTTACATTTCTTTGTTTTATACAATTTACGTAACACTTGTAGAAATATATATATTAAATTAATTAAGAACACAGACAAAATACATCATTCATTAAGACATAAAAGTTAAAACATTTGGTTCATTATTTACATTTCTCATTAAAACGAACAGAAAACTTTCCTGATTAATGATATTTTATATTTGGCAAAGAATATGGATGCAATTGTAATATTTCTCAATATGCAATCGTAACATATTGTTCGTAAATAAATATCTTTGTATGCATGTATTTCTTGACAAGTTTATACCGGCACGCGGCCGTGGGGCCCGGGGGGCTTCGCGGGGCTCGATCGTACGTCACTAGGCATATGGCACGTTTGCGTGTCTGTTTACGGTACCATTGATTGAACCCACACCATACCCGGCGCTTTCCCGTAAGTCATTCATCACATAATGGGTTGAAGAAGTAACACCTTATGTTATGTATACAGTCACGCGGCCGCGTGGCCCGGATACTTGTCAAGCAATCGATCCGGTACGGGTATGTTCTGGGACGAATATATGCGTGCTACTGCCTAGTCACCGTAGGCTACCATTGCATTGATTGAACCCATGTCACGCCCGGCGCTTTCGCGTACTAGTGGCAGCTAATACTCGCGGTGAAGAAAGGTGGCGAAAGTTAGTCAGTACATCATTATCGCAAAGCTGCTGCCAGGCGTTTGTTTTGCTTGTGCACATTTGCCTTTGAGAAATTTGCTAAATATTTTTTCCCATTAGCTTCATGTCAAAGAAGATCAATTCGCAACATAAAGATGGGATAAAATTATAAATTATAAGCCATCAAATTTTTGGCCAAATCAATATTAGGCCCTATATAAATTTTATAGGCCATAAATAATTTAACACTAAATTACTAAAGCTATTAATAAAGTACTAATAAGGTAACATAATTTTAATAATAATAATAATATAATAATAATATAATATAATAATAATAATAATAATAATAATAATAATAATAATAATAATAATAATAATAATAATAATAATAATAATAATAATATAAAAAATAATAAATAGGCCTAAAATAAAATAAAATAGAAATGAAATAAAATAAAATAAAATAGGCCTAAGTAAATAAAAAAACAAATCAAAAACATAATGAATACCAATCTTCAGTCGAAGCACATTTAATACATTGTAATAATATAGACCTATTAAATTCAATCGAACCGGAGAGTCCATCATCAACATCCCGGTAAACATACTATTTGCTTTTGTACACGCCGGACTCAGTACCGGTACTGCAAACACAGACAATCAACACTAAACAGTCAACCAATACTATACACATACAACACCCCACTGTACCGGGAGTTGAAGCGATCGATCGTGCATCATCAATCAACAGCAGCACATTACCCGCGGTTTAAAAAGGGGGCGAAAGTGCACGGGTGCGAAATTGAAAGGGGGCGAAAGTGCACGGGTCCGAAATTGAAAGGGTGCGAACCGTCCTGTTTCCACAGAACCCACTAGAAAGCCAAGGGTAACATCCTTGATCTGTTCCTGACTTCTCACCCATCATTGGTTAGCCGGAGTATTGTAACACCCGTCATTAGTGACCATGACGGGATTCCGTTAATAGACATGGAAACAAAACCAAGTGTTGAAAAACAAAAGAAAAGGAAAATTTACCTTTATAAAAAAATAGATCTTGAAGGACTCAAACAGGAGATAAAAACTCTTTGTGAAAATATAACTGATATGGCAAATACTACCTCTTCATCTGTTGAAGACCTGTGGAATACATTCAAAGATGGAATACATGCTTCTATGGATGCAAACATACCGAGTAAAATGGTTGGTAAAAAACACCAATCTCCCTAGATATCTCCGCGCATAAAGCGCCTCCTGCGGAGAAAACAACGCGCCTATAATAAGGCACGCAAGTCCAATCTGACCGAAGATTGGGAAAACTTCAAAAAACAGAGAAAAATGGTAAAAACTGAAACAAAGAAAGCATACTGGGAGTACGTCAAAGGAACTTGCTTAGAATCACCTAAGCAATTCTGGAGCTTTATAAATAAAATGAAAAAAGACAATACTGGAATTTCCACTCTAAGAAGTGGGGGAAACCTCGTTTCTGAAAATATTCAGAAAGCTGAAGTTCTTAACAACCAATTCGAGTCGGTGTTCACCAAAAGCGCCCTCTCGATCCCTCACTGACAACGCTCAAGGTGTTGTATCCAAACATTCCTCAAATCAACTTTACCACAGCAGGTATAGTGAAGTTGTTAAAAAATCAGAAAGAAAACAAGGCCTCCGGACCTGATAACATCCCGGCTAAGATCTTGAAAATTGCCGCTGATGAAATAGGTCCTGCATTAACTGTTATATTCCAGAAATCTCTGGATTCAGCCACACCACCAAATGACTGGTTACTTGCCAACGTATCGCCAATATACAAAAAAGGGGATAGAACATCACCAGGGAACTACCGCCCTGTATCCCTCACATCCATCATCTCAAAGATATTTGAACACATTTTACATTCACACATTATGATTCATCTTGAAACCCACCGTATATTGACAGATAAGCAACATGGATTTAGGGCAAATCATTCCTAAACGCAGCTTATCCAAACTGTTCATGATCTTGCCCTATCTCTTCAAAACAAACAACAAACAGATCTCATAGTAATGGATTTTAGTAAAGCATTTGATTGCGTTCCACATAACAGACTTTTACTAAAACTCCAGAACTATGGCATCACTGGTAACATCCATGCATGGATTAAAAATTTCTTGACACACCGCAAACAGCGTGTGGTCCTAGGTGGTGAGTACTCAGACTGGGTGAAAGTACTATCTGGAGTCCCTCAAGGGACAGTGGTAGGTCCATTACTGTTTTTAATATACTTGAATGACCTGCCGGACAACATATCATCCTCCATACGCTTATTTGCGGACGACTGTGTAGTCTACCGCAACATAGCATCCACCTCTGACACAGTTAAACTACAACATGATCTTCAAACTCTTGACCAATGGCAGCACACTTGGCAAATGTCATTCAACGCCGAGAAGTGCTTTCTGGTAAGAATTACACACAAAAAGAAACCCATAGAGATGGAATACACACTGGGAGACTCTACTTTGCAAGAGACAAAAAGCCACACCTACCTTGGGGTAGAGATCACAAATGATCTTAAGGGGTACTACACCCCTGGCCAATTTTGTGCCTATTTTTGCATTTTTCTCAAAAATTATAGCGCATTGGTGACAAGTAAGACATGTATATTATAGGGGCAAGGACTACAACTACTGCACTGCAAATTCAGCAACTCAAGGCAAGTAGTTATTGATTTATTGATCAAATATTGGTTTTCCCTCATTTTGGACTGTAACTCCACAACTGTTGTCTGTGCTGAAATAAAAGTTCCAGTGCAGTAGTTGTAGTCCTTGCCCCTATAATATACATATCTTTACTTGTCACCAATGCGCTATAATTTTTGAGAAAAATGTAAAAATAGCCACAAAATTGGGCAGGGGTGTAGTACCCCCTTAAGTGGGCAAAACATATTAACAACATCACAGCCAAAGCCAACAGGTCCTTAGGTTTCATACGAAGAAACCTTGTGTCATGCCCCCAAGACCTAAAGGCCACCGCATACACTACCCTGGTCAGACCGCTATTGGAATACTCCTCCATTGTTTGGGACACACACGTATTGGAGCAAATAAAGAAAATTGAGTCTGTTCAGAGAAGAGCAGCGCGGTTTGTGAAAAATGATTACAGCAGAGAGAGTAGTCCAAGTAGCATGATCTCAACATTGGGTTGGGACTCCCTCGAACAGAGGAGGAAGGTAGCAAGGGTAACCATGATGCATAAGATCGCCAATGGACAGGCTGCCATCCCTGAAAGAACGTTTCTGCAGCCGGTTAACCGCCGTACCAAACATCATCACAGCAAAGCTTACCAACGACCAACCGGAACCAAAGACTGCTGGGTACATTCCTATTTTCCAAAAACAATAAAGGACTGGAATCAACTCCCCAACGAAATCATAACCATCGAGTCAACTAAGCAATTCAAGAAAGAAGTCACAAATCACTACAATACTCCACACTCAACATAGCATTGTCATCGCTTCACGCAGCGCACACCATTTTTCCTTCTCGCCTGGCCCTAATAAGGCGTTGAGAAGTATTCTACTTGAACTTGAACTTGAACTCAAAGTCAACAATTTCACTGATTATGTAATATGTGGGATGAAAAATTTTTGGCGAGCCGAAGGGGGGGGCAAGCAATTTTTGGCAATCCAAGTGGGCAGTGGCGGCGCCAGGAATTTTTTTCGGAGGGCATGAGGGGGCAAAGTGAATTTCAGGGGTGGGGGGCAAAATTGCCATAAAAAGTGGAAATTTGTGTGATTTTGGGGTTTTGCCTCAAAAAAGTGGGGGGCCAAGAAAATATTTTTTTTGCCCCCTTGCCCAAAATCGCTTCCCCCACCCCTTTGGCCATGCCAACAAATCTTTGCCCCCCTTTGATGTGCCAAAAACCTTTGCCCTCCTTTTGATGTGCCAAAAGATCTTTGCCCCCCCCACACTTAAATTTTTGGGAACCCAAATTTAAAACCTTAAATTGTCTTATCATTAGACATTATAATGCGAGTTCAGCGAGCAGGAAATTTTGCATACCGGTATTTGAATGTGTTCCTATTTAATGTTTTCCTACCTTTTTAGGGTGTAAACGGTGCCAAAAATATCTGTGCCAAAAATCACTTGCCCGCCCCCCCCCCCTTTTGACCTGCCAAAAAATGGGTATTTTATGTCCACAATCTTGTTGATCAGTCATTTAAACACTGAACGCTGGTCACAGCTTCTTTTGTTATGCATAGTCGCCCAAAAAGTTGAAATCAGCATAATTCAGAAATACGCCTTTTAGCTTTGAAATTAATTTTCTTGGTCAAATATAAAGCAATAATTTTTTTTCCTTCAGTAATGCACAGTGTCAACACCCTGTATTATAAATATTTTTTCCATACAGCTCAATACTCCGTTGAAATCAATATTCTATTATTGACACAGATAAAGAAAGTTTACATATATGCATTGTGTTAGTGGACGTGCACCTGGATGGGCTAAACGCGTTCCTTTATACCTATATAGTATAAATGTCATTCTCAAAATTAAATATATCTCAATTTTTACATTGGATTTCAAATTTTTTACATTAAAAATGCAGTAAAAGATATCCACAGCAAGCTGCAAGGCCCCGCTAATTAGTGTACTGATTTTCGAGTGAGTGTACTGGAAACAAAAAACTCTGGTTTTACCTGAAAACAAATTTTTTTCTTGTAATAGAAACATCATATGGGGTACTAGAGCATACACAAATCGTAATAAATGTGTAGAATATAGAAACGCTGTGGTATCTCATATATGATAGTCATGGTATGCTTAGCCTGAGTTGCTCGGCCTATCTCGAACAAAATCTCGATGCATAGCTGTTAAAAAACGAGAGGATTCGCTGTACTATCACGGCAATTTTTAACACGAAGATATAGGGATGATGACGATGTGTAATGTCAGTTAAAAACATAGTGCTTGGATATACATTTTTTAAAAATCCTGGTGTTAAAATTACATGTAGGCATGAAATTGTATCTTTTTTTTTGTTTTTATAGACCTTAATTTCGCGTGCGAGCTTTTTGCGGAATTCATGTTTTAGCGTTTCAAACTAATATAATTCGCTAAAGAAAGATATTTCCCACCTCTGTAAGGCACATCGTGTGGGTTTATATATTATAGTTTTGTCAGAATATCCGTTTTGATTTCACCTTTTCCACTTGCGACTCCCAAAATGTCCAACCAGTGCTTCATTTCTAATATAACCGGCAGAAATAATCGATATTTCTATTGTGGCTTGCAAAATCATCCATCCATGGGTACATTCGCGATTGATTTTGACAAAATTGGTAGTCGGAATTGAAAAATGGTGCAATCAAACCCGAAATTCTGACAAAACTATGACATATAGCCCATTATGATGTGCTTTAGAAAGTTGGGAAATATCTTTCGTCAGCGAATTATGTTACTTTGAAAAGCAAAAAAGTTAACCCCAGAAAAAGCTCGCGGGGCAAAATGAAGCCTGTGAAAATCGAAAAAGTTTAACACCAGGGTTTGAAAAAAATATACAGTACGGTACCAAGCATTATAGTTTTCTTCTGACATTTACCGAAGAAATGAAAATTATTGCTTTTCATTTGACTGTGAAAATTAATTATTACGTGAAAAGGTGTTAACTAAAAGTTTTGCTTATTTCAACACTGAATTCGATCGTTTCAAGTGCCTAATTATGTGACTGAGTGGGTCTTGTTGAACATAGGCATCGACTGACTAGCGTTCAGCCTGTAAATTCTCTGAAACTTCATCTACCGGTAACAATTTGCTCAATTTGAGCAGGGATCCAAATTTACACAAAATCGGCGTCAATAAAATTGCGACCCAGGGTTATTTCGGGGCTGTGCAATAATATGAGCCCTGGGGAGGTAGAGGGGCAAGCCAAAAGGGGGGGGCAAGCAATTGTTGGCAAGCCGAGAGAGGGGGCAAGCGATTTTTGGCACACATTCTTGGGGCGCCTTTTAAATAAAACGCTCTGAAAAGGCTTAGGAAAACTGTAGGGAAATGCTATGCAAATTTTCCTGCTTGCTGCGCTCGCAACATGTATACAGACTATTTTAAGGTTTGCAAATTGGGATCCCAAAAATTTGGCATGTGCAAGGGGGCCAAGATTTTTTAGCGGGCCGAGAGGGGAGCAAGCGATTTTTTTATGGGCGAGAGGGGGGGACAGCGATTTTTGGCAAGCCTTAATAATCATGATTATTGCACAGCCCCTAACAAAAATTTTATGACCCCACACCCACCACCGATACACCTTACCTCCTAAACAGGCTAAAATTGTATTGAAATCAGTCTCTTTGAATAAAATAAACACACTATCTGTGGCCTTCCCTACATTTTGGTCATCAAATATTTTATGACCCAACTCCCCTTCCTCTTTTTCTTTCCAAAATTTTATGACCCCCCCAAGTATATTTGAAAACCCCCTGAAGAAAATGATAGCCCCTTATGGGAAGCACTGTGCCCAAAATAGGATTTTTACATCCCTTCCTATCATCATATAATTTATTGTGATCATTTACAAATTTAAGAGGGAAAATTTGTTTTGAATTTGATGTCCACTGTAATTTTCAAAGCCAATCTCTAGAAATAACATAACCTTGTTATTTGCATTGTTGTGTTGTTTCGTTGTTGTTGTTGTTGTTGTTTTTGTTGTTACTAATTGAGAGAAGCTGGCAGGCATGTAAATCATGGGTAACTTTGTATAAATTCTTATTGAAACAAGCAAGAAAGTTGTTTCATTGCAGGAGTGTCATTTTGAATATGGTATTGTAACTTGTTCAGTGTGCGATGGTCTACAAGTCATTTGTCTCCTCAAATGAATGCTTATAGTATCCTAGGATTAGAAAGTGAATTAATATTTGAATTATATCTTTGTTTTCTAATCACACAGATCCCATACAGATGCCGTTCCCACACTATGGGTTTGAGGGCGCTGTCATGTAAGTTTTGTGAACTTCGGTTTCATTCTTTCAATCAACTCCGCAAACATGTGGACAAACATTGGATGAAATTTGCCACAACTCAAGCTAAGAAGAAGCTACATTTGCATGGGTATTGCAAAAGTTGGTACCACCTTATACCGCGAATAACTATCATTGACTATTCATCGGTTAGTGAGAAGTCAAACTATGAGGAAAATGAGGATAGCTCAATCGAAGAAAGTAGAGCTACTGCTACATGTACTGATGATGACATCTCCGAGTATTTTGAATGCAAATTTTGTCCACAGAGCTTCACACAAAAGGAGTTTCTGACATACCATGTTACAACAACTCATAGCAAAAGTAATAAATCCCCAGAAATTATAAATTGCGAGGAATCATTCACACAGCAGTCTAGTCTCGATCGGCATATACTGTCACACACTAAAGAGAAGACATTCATTTGCGAGTTCTGTGATAAATCTTTTGCATATAGTACAAATCTAAAGAACCACATTATGACTCATACTAAAGTTAAGCCATTTCGATGTGATTATTGTGGGAGATGTTTCAGTCGTCGGAATAGTCTTGATCGCCATATCAGAATTCACACCAAAGAGAAACCCTTCAAATGCGAGCATTGTCTAAAATCTTTTGCTCATGTTACAACTCTTAAAACCCACATGATTACACACACAAAACTCAAACCTTTTGAATGCGAGTATTGTCATAAATTTTTTGCCAGAAATAATGATTTGAAAATTCACCGCAGAACTCACACGGAAGAGAAACCTTTCCCCTGTGAACAGTGTGGCAAATGTTTTGCATCACATCGATATCTAGCGGCACATGTTAAAACACACTTCAAGGCAAAATTACATCAGTGTACAGTTTGTAAGAAACAACTTGCGGATGACACCCAGATTGCACAGCACATGAAGACTCACACTACTGGAACACTTTATCAATGCGAGTTTTGTCAAAAGATATTTTTAACTAAGCCAAAGTATAACAGGCATATAAAAACTCATACAGATAACCAGCGATTTAAGTGTGACCATTGTCAGAAGGGATTCACACAGAAGGCAAGCCTTGTGGTGCATATGAGAATCCACACAAATGAAAAACCTTTTAATTGCAAACTTTGTGACAGGTGTTTTACACAAAGAAGTCATCTTGAAGGCCATCTTAGAAGTCACTTGAAACAGTCTGGATCAGTCATCTACTCAGATTATGTGAATTCCAGTGCTAGCATAGTTCCTGATTTACCAAAAACAAAAGTGCAATCCCAGAGTTCATTGCAGATAGGCAGGACAAAAAACATTTCCAGGAGTACAAGTGTGGATTCTGATGATGAATTATCAACAATGGTTACAACTCAATCCCAGAATGCTTTGCAAGTAGTCCGTACAGCAAACATTTCCAGCCATGTTGGGATGAGTTCTGATGATAAATTACCAACAATGGGTAGAGGAGCAAAATCCCATCTTACCAGCACCAAGAACAAGCTGCCGAAGAAATCTGCAAGTCTAGCAACAATGGTGACTAAACTATCACAGAAAGCTTTGTACAGTATTTCCCACAAAAATCATTCAGTGATTAAAAAACGTGCGAGTAGAGCTTCAACCAACCACATGTTTTCTGATCTGCCAACGATGGTGCCAATGAAACATTCTCATAGCAGATTTGAGACAGACATTGTAGAAACATTGCCTGTGTCAGCCCAGGACATAGTTGTGGTTGAACCAGTTGCACCAGACTGTTAAAAATATGACTTTGGAATATAATGTAGACATTATACTGTGACATGCTACCACAAAATGAGCATAAAGTTGCAAGTTTGTAGTTTCAAGACATCCTGGCTCAGTGACGGAGTTAGTGTTCTTTGTTTGACAAGCACCTGTACGAGCCAGTAGTACCGTAAATTGGAAATTTTCGTACTACATTTATTTTTTGCGCTTTTCTTGTTCCAAACTGCTACCGCAAAAATAACAATGCGCGAATATACAATGTATATTGTATTCCTTTTGTGTATAGTTCAATGTAAGGAAACATGGAATCACAAATTTAAGGGAAACAGAAATTGGCAAAGCGCAAAAATTTAATCGCACAAAAATTTCCACTTTTACAGTATGTCCGTTGACAATGGCCCATTGTGCCCCATTCACAAAGGACATACAGACATACTTCTGGCTTGAACAGGTGCGTGAGAAACAAAGAACACCAACACAGTAGCCAGGGCATCTTGAAACTACCAACTTGTGACTTAATGCTCATTTCGTGGTAGCAAATGTTTATTAGACTTTTTTGACTCTCTCCCCCCTAACACAAGGACTTCCATTTTATAGCATGTCATCAAACTTCTGGTTTGTTACCTAACATCGTGCAATTTAACAGTGTACAGTCAAGTATTCAGGTCTTGGCATATTGTGAAATATGATATAACAAAATAATGAAACAATAAGAAACTATCATCTGTGTTTATGTGCTTGTTTATATGACTCATCATTAGGCTTGATCTTTTGTAAAAACAAAGATCAGTAACATATATCCCAAAGGAAATGCAGAAGGACAATTGTACAATATGATCCAAAATGTACATTGTACATCAAACACAAAACGTTTCACAGAAAACATTTAAATGTCGGCTTATACAACACGTATATAAAGGGAATCGTTTTATTAACATTTAAAAACATTTTTGAAAAATTGCTGCAAAACATTATATCATAATACTAGTAAAGCACTGACAAAATATTTTGCAAAAACGTTTGCCAAGAATTAATTTACAATAATTTTTAGAATTTTGTTGTAGGGTGCTTTCATAGTAAAATCTTTCATGAGTGTCAAAAATAAACTGACGTTTAATTATTATGAAAACGTTTTGATCAAATGTATGTTTTGAAATCATTTTCGCTGCAATATCCGAAGTATGCAATGAGTTTGACAGACTACCAAACCTGGATTTGTCTGTTAATTAATTTATATATATGCAATTCAATGCATGAATATATACCGAGACAACCCTAGATTCGGCAGTCTGTCATTTAAGTGGTCTTAACTGAAGAACTTTAAAACCCATTACATCCACTTGAGCAATTTTGATAACATATCAAAAAAATTACTGATATAAGGGGGTTTGCAACAAAAGCTAATATTGATTTTGAGATATTGGCGAAGAAAGTGTTAAAATTCTTTTGTTTTATATTGTTTTCAGGGATTGATAAATGTAACTTCACAAAGAAAAGTCATATCTACATGGGGTTTTCAGTTTCTGAAAGCTCTAAATGTCCTCTTTGGAAACATGTAAAACACATTTTTGACCAGGGTCGACATGTGATTCATTCCCCTTGATCATGTCACATATCAGTACTTTTTTTGATGATTTCTTGATGTTTTCTCAAAATTGCTCAAGTGGATGTAAGGGGTTTTGCAACAAAGTTTTTCAATTGCTGAAATCAGTGGAATTCCAAACTTTGATTACATGCCCTCAGGCTATTTTGGAATTAGATACCTTCAAAATAATTAATGGGAATAATTGAATGGTGGACCACAGATATTGGAACAGAACTAAACAAGTACGAACACAGATATTGTTCCAATATCTGTGGTCTGAATGGCCCCAGTGTATAATGCTATGGTAAATCTGCCAACATAAGGCATATCCAGACATTATAATCTACCTAATCCTAAATCCAATTGCACAAACCAATTGTATGCATACATTGGATGGTGTTCAATTACAATAGCTTTCAGAAGGTTCTGCATAATTACTCTTTCTTTAAATCTGGATGGGCGTGGATACTCAAGTCAAGCATGGAGACCAAAATATTGTACCTCCAGCATTTTACAGCAAAAGTCCAAAATAGAATGACAGATAATCAGCATCTTTAAAAAAATTGAATGTTACAAAGATTTGTATGTGTGATCGGTGCAACATGCTGAACACACCCAAGCACACACTTCAAATCTCAAGATGGCCAGACTTGTGGCAAAATAATCCTGAAATACAGTAATTTCCCTCCATACACACAGACTTGGCAGGGTCCAGACTTATCTCTTTGGTCACATCATATTAGGAATATGGATTTTGAAATAGAGATAATAACCATTCCAAAACAGACTAACTTGAAAATATTGAATCCACACAAAAAAAGAAAATACAGAGAAGTGGTACAACAACAGGTTTGTTTTCAGCTGCTGGTAATTTAATGATACATTACACATGCATGATGTACATAGCCATACACAGTTCTGATTTCTGAGTTACATGAACATATTTTAATATTCAGTTTGTCAAAACTTCTCCATCTAAATTCATAACAGATGAAAGAGAACACTTTTAATTTACAACTTGCATATCTTTTACATACTCCATACAGATATACACAAAGCTACTTTTTTACCCTACATGTAAAATCACAAAAATAATTTATCTCATTAAAAAGCCAGATTCTGATGGGTACCCTTCTGGTTGTCAATGTATTAAGCTTACAGGCCATGTTAAAATTTATTCTCACAATAACTATAAAGTTTTCAATTTATGTGGACAAATCCAAGTTCTACTCACTGTTTAGACAGTTTCGTCATCCAGGTCGGGTGACTTCTTCAGTAATGCGATGATCCGCCTACATGTATGATCCGCTGTTAAGAACTGTGCACCGAGGAATGAGAAATTTCGCAGGAGAGTAGGCGGATCATCGCATTACTGAAGAAGTCACCCGACCTGGATGACGAAACTGTCTAAACAGTGAGTAGAACTTGGATTTGTCCACATAAATTGAAAACTTTATGACTCTATACAATCCTGATGAATCTATTCCAAGGTCTCACAATAACTGTTTAAAAATGAAACATTGATATATAAAAATAATTTTCACACACATATCTACATAATTAGAATTTCCACTCTTATTTTAGCATAACCTCCAAAGCTTTTATGTTTGGACAATAAGTTTTTAACTAAAAAATTTAATCTCTTTCATCGTCTAGAATGTTAGGGATGAAATCAAAACTCAACCAGCGGTCAACCGCCAGTTCCAGGTGGTTCTGTCCGGTTGGAGCTGGTTTCTATTGTTCTAAACAATGAAACATGGTTCAACCGCCGGTCAACCGACATGCAAGCTTTGATTTCATCCCTTGTCATCAGTGTTATTGATTGAAAACTGGTTTCCAAACGTTCTTGGCCCACCATCACCATGATCCTCATTCACTTAAGTTAAACACATTTAAACAACCCTGATTTTTCCCCAAGAGATACAGGTGAATTTGACTAATGAGAACATATTCATCGATGTTTTGATACTGGTATAGGTAGCGAGCCAAAAATGATGATAAGTAACATGGGCTTGGTAGACTGAACAAGTTTCTTTGAAAAATATAAATACTGTTCAAGGTGCATCTACTTCATGTCTATTATCTGCTTACCCATACTAGAGAAGCAGGAATTCAACAATCTACAGAACTATGCTGGGTGATGTCAGATAGGCTTCCATGATACTATCATCAATTGAAAAGTGTCTCAAAAATACATGATCAAATCCTTGTCAACTTGATAAATGAGGGAAAGAATATGCGATCATTACACATACAAACCTTATGTTGCATACTGTTTATATTTGTTGAGTATTTACATAGCTATATAATCATGCAATTTTACTACAAGACCATTTATAACTTGTAGTCTTTAATATAATAGAATTGAGTTATATTATAATTTATATGATTGATACCACCAACAACATTTACAATAATAACCAGTGCTTCACATCAACCTTCTTGCTTGTCAGTGGTAGATAAAACAAAAAACAATGTTTGTCTCAGCTTCCTAACTGCATAGGTAGCCTTTTTCGACTAAAAAATAAGCATAGTGCTTGTTGTATGCAATGGTTAGAAAATTTTCATTACTTGAAAGATGGAATGTTCCATTCAATGAGGTTGAAGAGTGAACTAAATTAATCATTTCATCTTTCATGGAATGAAAACATTCTTTCCATTGAATGAATGAAAACATTCATTATAGTGTATTTGTTTCTTTAACACCTATTATGTATAACATCATTTAAAACTTGCCAGATACTGGGTACATGCATGCAGGCAGGCATTTAACTATAGGCCTGTATGAATACACAAAATAACATACATATTACAAATATCTGTGGCTTTAAGGGATCTAAAATGAGCGTTTATTATGCTTTCGACAGTATTTTTGTGGGACATGAGAGCACCTCAGACCTATCGAATTGCATTCTGAATACTGAAGCATGTCTTTCTGATATCAAATAATTTTCATTTTTTGAAAATCACAATATAATACAAATTTTATGACAAATTATAAAAATTTGATATTTTTCAATTTTGATATATAACAGTCCTCAAGTAAATTATATAAATCTAATGATATATTCTTAAAGTGTATGTAGCAGGAAGGAAAAGCCGACGGTCAATTGAAAATTTTGACATTTCATATTGAAGATATGGATTTTTTTCCCAAAAAGGGCTGGGGTATGAACGTTTGGACAGTATTTATTTTGGGACATTAGAGCACATCAGACATGTCGAATTGCATTCTGAATACGAAGAATGTCATTCTGATATCAAATAATTTTGAATTTTTGAAATTCGCAATTTAATACACATTTTATGGCAAATCATTAAAAATTGATATTTTTGATATTTAACAGTACTTGAAGTAAACTTTATAAATCTGATGATTTATACTTAAAGTGTATGTAGGTGGGTTGAAAAGCTGACGATCAATTGAAAATTTTGACCTTTCAGTATTGAAGATATGGATTTTTTTCCCAAAACACCAAAAAAATTAGGTCTTTTTGGGAAAAAATCCATATCTTCAATATGAAAGGTCAAAATTTTCAATTGACCGTCGGCTTTTCCTCCCTGCTACATACAATTTAAGAATATATCATTAGATTTATATAATTTACTTCGAGGCCTGTTATATATCAATTCAATTCAAACGTTCATTTTCATTAGAAAATTATGTTACATTATTAAAACGTAGGCATAGATCTACTTTTTGTAAACTAAGAATTAGTTGTCATAAACTAAGGATTGAAATGGATAGATGTTTCACCTAAATTGCCTCCAGAACGGAGAATTTGTAAATATTGTAATCTCAATGAAATTGAGGACGAATTTCATTTCATTATGAAATGTTCCTTATATAACGATATCCGTAATAGATTTATGACGTTAATAGATGATATTTTTGTTACAAACAATTCAACTGAAAATGATAAGTTTCTTCTTATCTTGGGTGCCAATGATTTTGACACCACCAATGCAGTTGCCAATTTCATTTATACTGCATTTGAAAAACGGGATTTAAATAATAGGCCTATGCCTAGTTAATTTATATTATATTCTTTATATGAAATAGATGCATTTGTAGGATTGTAGAAATTAAACTTGGTTAAATTTTATGATTGCCAAATCCATAACATACTCACTAATTTTAGACTTTCGCCATCTCGGCTGATGGCTTCTTCAGAAATGACCATTGGGATCCACTTTTCCCTTGGTTTTGGCCGCTGCTTCCGTGATTTTCTCATCTCTCGGAGGCTTGGTTCTTATAAGTGGATCGTATACATGGTCTAGAGAGTAGCTGCCGATGTCCCTGTTGACTGTTTTGTCCCCCCGCCTTCTAATCCAAATCGCTTCTCTGATGAGTCTTGTTTGCTGGTTCCCGTCTTTTTCAAGAAAAATGGGTGAAAAACATATCCGATCAAGATCTTACAGAACCACAACAAAAGCTGTTGTCTCGAGGATTGGGATTTGCTGTAGCGGTAGACCATATTCCACATGATGATTTCATCGTCGCGTGTGAAACAGCATGTACCAAATTAAGTATGGAAGAAGCCCAGAATCTTCGCATGGAGGTTGCAGGTACGTTAAAAACAGCCAATTTACCAAAACCCAACATTAGTAAAGATGAGAAAGTTGCTCTCAGAGAGTTACAAAAATCAAAAAGCTTGCTCATTATGGGAGCCGATAAAGGCAAATGTACTGTGGTACAGTCAACATCTGAGTATGAAAAGAAAGTTAACACCATGTTGAGTGACGAACGACGCACGAGAAATTGAAAAAGATCCCACACCAGTTTATAAGAGGAAACTTCTAGGTTTGCTCCAAAAACTGAAGAGCGAAAAGAAGATTGAGGAAAACCAATACAGACTTTTGTATCCCACTTCGGAAACAATACCCAGGCTGTATTGTACTACTAAGATACACAAGGAGGGTAACCCCATCCGCCCCCATAGTGGACTACATGGGCAGTATTGGATACCAGACCTCAAAAGCATTGGCGGAAATTTTGTCTCCTATCATGGGTAAATCAGAACATCATGTCATCAACTCAAAGCACCTCGAGAGGAGTTGTCTAGCGTTCTCGTGGAAGAAGGAGAGATTTTTAATAGCCACGACGTGGTCGCTTTATTCACCAACACACCAATTCAGGAGACAATGGAAATCATAAGAGAGAGACTAGAAGAGGACACAACATTATCAAATAGGACTAATTTAACTGCCAGCGACATCATGGGCTTACTAGAGTTCATCTTGACTACTACCTACTTCACATTCAGAGGGGTGATCTACCGACAAAGATTCGGGCGCAGCAATGGGAAGTCCAGTCAGTGCGATAATCGCAAACCTTTTCATGGAGCGGTTGGCGAAGAAGGCCATCGCCACCGCTCCGTTAGAATGTAAACCCGGCTATGGCGTCGTTACGTCGATGATGTCCTGGAAATTATAAAGAAAGACACTACAGAACAGCTAACCGAGCACCTAAACACGGTAGACACGACAGGAAACATCAAGTTTACCTATGAGGAAGAGTGTGATGGCAAGATCCCGCTTCTGGACACACTGATTGTGAGAAAGGAAGATGGCACAGTTAAGCTTCTGGTATATAGAAAGAAAACACATACCGACCAATATTTGAATTTCGATTCACAACACCCACTTCATCAAAAAATAGGCGCTCATCAGAACATTACTTGACAGAATGCATTCCATCGTGACGGAGGGGCGAAGACAAGAAGGAAGAAGAAAGTAGAATCCAAAAGGCAGTCACCAATTGTGGATATCCAAAGTGGGCATTCGACAAGGCAAAACAACAGGTAGAAGGTAAAGCGGAGTTGGTAAAGAGCAAAGGAGAACAGAAGAACACCACACAGGAGACTGAAACAAAAGGCATGGTGGTAATTCCATATGTGGAAGGGTTATCAGAAAAACTGCAGAGAATATTTCGCAAGCACAAAATATCAGTAGCCATGAAACCACACAACACACTCAAAAGACTTTTAGTACACCCAAAGGACAAAGTGGATACCACCAAGACTAGTGGGGTGGTCTACGAGATAGGCTGCAAAGGTGCGACAAGTCGTACATTGGTGAGACAGGTCGTCCTTTCGGAGTTAGACTAAAAGAGCACCAGAAAGATGCGGAAAAAGTCGCAAACAGAAAATACACCAGAAAAAATAGAACTGTATCAACTTCGAATTAAATAAATCTGCCATAACCGACCACATTGCCATTGAGAACCATGTCATCAATTGGGAGGAGCCTAAGCTACTTGAAACAGACGGGAACCAGCAAACAAGACTCATCAGAGAAGAGATTTGGATTAGAAAGCGGGGGGACAAAACAGACAACAGGGACATCGGCAGCTACTCTCTAGACCATGTATACGATCCACTTATAAGAACCAAGCCTCCGAGAGATGAGAAAATCATCGGAAGCAGCGGCCAAAACCAAGGGAAAAGTGGATCCCAATGGTCATTTCTGAAGAAGCCATCAGCCGAGATGGTGAAAGTCTAAAATTAGTGAGTATGTTATGGATTTGGCAATCATAAAATTTAACCAAGTTTTATATTCTTTATAGTTGTAAACTGTATTGTTCTTGTACTTTATTTGTATTATATATATCGTATTATTATATATGTTTTGACCATATCTTGTTGTAAGATGAATGTCAATAAAATCTGAATCTATATCAAAAATTGAAAAATATCAAATTTTTATAATTTGTCATAAAATTTGTATTATATTGTGATTTTCAAAAATGAAAATTATTTGATATCAGAAAGACATGCTTCAGATTTAGAATACAATTCGATAGGTCTGAGGTGCTCTCATGTGCCACAAAAAATACTATCGAAACGCAATAAACGCTCATTTTAGATCCCTTAAATTAGCTTAAATTGGTGTGTATCACAATTTGTGCCGTAACAATTTGCATGATTTAGCACAATGTATGAGTATACATGTACAGAATATATATTGCTCATCGAGATCGATGGGCAAACTTGTTGCATGACTGGGATTGAAAAGAGCTGAAAAAAGATCATATTTGAGTCCTTTTCATTCCCAGCATGCATCATTTTTGCCTATCAATCGCTATCAGCAATATACCCATGTACAAATACTGAGAGCTGCCAATTTTCTTCAGCTCTGAGTATTATGTACGTGTATACTCACACAAGACTTAAAATCAATATTTTCCATAAAACACAAAACAATTATTGTTCACTTTTATATGTACAAAGGTATTAACAGCATTCTTTAGCATTTTCTGCATTTTGCCAGTATTCTTGATTAAAATCTGTAGGCCTACCAAATACTGAAAAACAGTACTACTGTTACTATATTTAATTCTCAGACACAACATGTAAAATTTGAAAGCAAAGAGTCCATCCACAAGCATTCCACATGCATAGGATACGGTAAACTATGCACAACTCGGGACAAAAATTATCCTATGCAATATATCGTTATAAGCAGCCGGTCACTACGGTCAGATCTGCAAAGTATGCACACACATGTGACATGACACTCGGCACATACACTTTTTGTCTGAGAATTCAAAATAGCAACAGTAGTTGACAGCCCTGTACAAATACTCCATATGGCAGCAGCCATGATATTTCAGTCTGAATTTTGCATCTCATCATCACAATGAATTTCTGTTCATAATAAACTCCATAAAGTCAATATTTCTCTGAAATATTGCTGCACTCTATGCTTCGGATTGACTTTTCAGAATCAAAGTCGGGTAATGGTATGAGAATGGAACAACACAGCAACGGTTACCTTTGATGATGCTAAAAGGTAAAACTGCAAGGCGTTCTAAATTGCATGTACAAATTATTGATTCATCTTTGGTGCATATGGCTATTTTGATATGAAAAAACTTTTCTAAGAATTTAGCAAGAAGCTATCAAAGAGCTATATAATACCAGGGAGTACAATAGATTTCAATGTCATTAAGGGAAGGGGTATGAACGTTTGGACAGTATTTATTGTGGGACATTAGAGCACATCAGACATATCGAATTGCATTCTAAATACTGAAGAATGTCCTTCTGATATCAAATAATTTTGATTTTTTGAAATTAGCAATGTAAGACACATTTTATGGCAAATCATTAAAAATTGATATTTTTCATATTTAACAGTACTTGAAGTAACCTTTATAAATCTGATGATTTATACTTAAATTGTATGTAGGTGGGATGAAAAGCTGACGATCAATTGAAAATTTTGACCTTTCGTATTGAATATATGGATTTTTAAAAAAAAACAAAAAAAAAAAATAGGTCTTTTTGGGAAAAAAATCCATATCTTCAATATGAAAGGTCTAAATTTTCAATTGATCGTCTGCTTTTCCTCCCAGCTACATACACTTTAAGAATATATCATTAGATTTATACAATTTATTTCGAGGACTGTTATATATCAAAAATTTGAAAAATATCGAATTTTAATAATTTGTCATAAAATTTGTATTATATTGTGATTTTCAAAAAATGAAAATTATTTGATATCAGAAAGACATGCTTCAGATTCAGAATGCAATTCGACACGCCTGAAGTGCTCTCATGTCCCACAAAAATACTGTAAAACGCCATAAACGCTCATTCTAGATCCCTTAAGCTATACAGAGTGAGTACCCCGGTACACAACTATATATAATTTACTGCTCTGTGGCCTCTACTTTGTATTTCTTCACTGGTGTCTCTGTTCCTTTGATTGTCGTCCGATGCAAAATTCTCAAACCAACTTCTGCTACAGGGTACTGAGTCTGTGGGCTTGCTTCATGTCCAACAGCTTGGTTATCAGAAATAATGAAATCACCTTTTTCCCACTGAAAAAGATTGAGGTATGGGAACAAATCAAATTATTGTGAGATTATGACGTATCAGACGTAATGAATGAATTGTCTGTGTTGTAGCTTGTACTCAATTTCCATGTTGGTAGATGTTTCAGTGCCAAGTTTTAAAAGTAGAGTCTTAATAATAATATAAGGTCCATTCAATACTTCGACAGCATTTTGCTGTCCTTATGCACTAAACATTGGCTGCAAAAGTCAGTCTTATAGAGTTGTTAAACAAAAAGATTGTTGGATTAATTGCTGTGGATCAGGGTGGTAGTGATATATGGCTGGGGCTTAAGAGAAGAGCATGCGCAATGGGAGTATTTAGAAGATTACAACAGATTGTGCAATGGGAGTATTTATATGCTATGCTAGTGAGGCGAGGTAGAGTTCAAGTTGCGGTTTAGGGTAGGCCTATGTCTGGAAAAGTATGATCTGCATTATACAATTCAAAATCAATGATCAGTGTGGTGGTAGTAGCTGAACAGAAGTTCTGTAGGTTGCACTGAGGTGCAGTGTGTGTTTTTGCAACAGCAACCCATTGCTAATTACCACATACCGGGGAATCTCATGTTCTTAGTAACTCAACCATCTCTACCTTATCAGTGGCCTTTTCTTTATCCATGGCTTTGACCCAATCCTGTATGTCCAGCCTCTTTCCTGTCAATTGATCCACTTGTCCAGCCCCTCCCATGTTAATTGATCCACCTGTCTAACCCCTCCCCTGTCAATCAATCCACTTGTCCAGCCCTTCCCATGTTAATTGATCCACCTGTCTAACCCCTCCCTGTCAATCAATCCACTTGTCCAGCCCTTCCCATGTTAATTGATCCACTTGTCCAACCCCTCCCATGTTAATTGATCCACCTGTCTAACTCCTCCCCTGTCAATCAATCCACTTGTCCAGCCCTTCCCATGTTAATTGATCCACCTGTCTAACCCCTCCCCTGTCAATCAATCCACTTGTCCAGCCCTTCCCATGTTAATTGATCCACTTGTCCAACCCCTCCCATGTTAATTGATCCACCTGTCTAACTCCTCCCCTGTCAATCAATCCACTTGTCCAGCCCTCCCATGTTAATTGATCCACCTGTCTAACCCCTCCCCTGTCAATCAATCCACTTGTCCAGCCCTCCCATGTTAATTGATCCACCTGTCTAACCCCTCCCCTGTCAATCAATCCACTTGTCTAGCCCCTCCCCTGTCAATTGATCCACTCACCTTATGGGAGTATTGTATTGCACCGTTGTCTTTCACAAATTCATGGTGTATTTCCTTTATCAGTTCTACTGTCTCCCTCCAATCAGTTAATCTGTCATCTTCTGTGTCTTTATCCCATATGAATGCTTCTGTCATCCCCAGATGAAAACATAAAACCTGTACAGCCAAATATATATCAAACAAGAATTACACTGTGCATAGTTGAAGCCCAACATCATTTTCTAAAACCACAAAAACCAGATATCCAAATAGGCTAAATATGCAACTAATGTGACTAAAAGCACCAAAACTTATTATTCTTTATGACAAAGTTTCCTACCAACTTTATATGACTTGGCCATTTTTTGGTTGAGTGAGTTCATGGAATGTTAGAATTTTAATATAATGCAAAGTGGATTGTAAAGGTAGAGCTTGAAATTTACCCAAAGTTCTCAAGAAATAAGCCACATTTTGTTCATATATTTAGTGTCACCGTCCCTCAGTACAGCATGCTCTTCACTCATAACAATATCAAACATGATAAAAGTAGAGCCTGGTGTACCACTGTGAGAGCAATGGTTTGATATTCAATAGCTTTTTTGCATATTCCTTCTGGCAAACTCACCTTCTTACCACTTCTTGGATGGGAATAAATAAGAGGATGGTGTCTGTTGCCACGCCGATCACTACACATGCACAATCTCTCCCATCTCGCAAGTTTCTCCGGACTCAGTCCTGTGATTACTTCATTTAGTGGTGCAAATGCTGTGATAAACAGAAACAAGAAGAAAACCATGAAGTTATATCTTCAATCAAGCAACAAAGTACAAAAATGTACTTCTCAATTATGTGATTTTAATTTAAGGATATTACACTACAATTCAACACTGAAGTAGCAAGAAAATTTTGTAAAATTTGCAAAAGGAACAACAAAATTTTCAAGAATTTGATTAACAAAAACATATTGCCTATTTATCACAAATAAAATATTTACATGCAGAAAAATTAATATTCAAAATCCTTGTCAGTATTGAAATTTGTGGAATTTTCTTAAAATGGATAAATATTGGGTTTAAAAATATCTGATCAGTTATATGAATTGCTTTTGTACATTCAGATGCAAGGGTCATTCATAATTCTCAGGTGAAGTTGGCTTTGCATATGGTGCCACAATTCTACCCACGTGGTTTAAAATATTGTGACCTTATTCTGCAAAAAAAAAACCTTACTTGTTGGGCCATCTTTGGGAATATTTTCCATGTAGTAGAGGGAATAAGCAAATGGTGATTCCTGGAAGCTTCCATCAATGTGCCAACCTGTCCTCCCTACTCCAGTACAACCCTCACTAGCATTATTGGACACTCGGAATACGTCTGGATGCGGAGACCGTGGGTGTTTGTAGAATGTGGACTCAAGTTCTCCAAACCAGCTGCTGATCTCTACATGTCTATGACCAGATATTTTGCTCTGATTTTTGAAGACCATGATTCTGTAAGAAGAGAAGCAAGACTCTATAGGTACCCAGCATAATTATACAAAAATGTTTAAAAGTCAGGTTATAAGGGTCTAAAACATTTTAATAACATTCAGAAAACATATTTAAAAACTTAATGCAAAACATTAATTCATTAGTTTGAGAAACTTTGAGAAAGACTAATCTACAATCAAGGAAAAAAAGTCTTGGAACGCTATGCGTGTAAATAACGGAAAACTGTCACCCCTCTCCCCGTGCAATGTTGAGAAATGCCAATGTCTTCAGCGGTTCCCCAAAGTGTTCCAACATTGCTTGATTGGGAGAGGGGAAGGGTAAATCCTTGTTGTAGATGTCATGTTTCTTCCCAAACACAATATAGGTCATTTCCATGAACATAAGAAATTCTGCACGGAATTTCGCAGAGTGTGTAAGCGTTCCAAGGACTTTTTTCCTTGATTGTCTCTACCGAATGCAAAATATTTCATCTAAATTTCGTTTTTGTCTCATAACTCAAAATCGGAATGTCGTATGAGCTTCAAATTTCACACGATTTGAGAGTGGATTATATACTTTGCAATCATAATAAAATTGTTGATAACGAATTTGGTTTATTTAGGGAGTGGTCACCGAAAGCACTCCATATGCTAAATTACACACGTTTCATAATTATGGCTCTAAACTGCTCTAAAATGTTGTTTTTGTCCATAACTCAAAAACAGAATGTTGTATGAGCTTCATATTGCACACGATTTGAGAGGGGATTATATGCTTTGCAATCATGATAAAATTGTTGATAAAGAATTTGGTTTATTTAGGTAGTGGTCACTGAAACCACCCCATATGCTAAATTACACACTTTTCATAATTATGGCTCTAAACTGCTCTAAAATGTGTATTTTGTCCATAACTCAAAAACAGAATGTTGTATGAGCTTCATATTGCACACGATTAGAGAGTAGATAATATCCCTTTGAATCATAATAAAATTGTTGATAAAAATGTTGAGTTATTTAGGGAGTGGTCACTGACAACACCTCCTATGCTAAATGACACAAGTTTTGAAATTATGGCCCTCTTCTGTATGATACTGAGCCAATTTTCGTTTTTTGTCTCATAACTCAAAAACACTACAAATGCATTTTTAGTACAATATCACAATGTTTTGCAGCATGTTTTCCAGAATGTTTTTTTATGTTATTAAAACGTTATGTACCCTTTATGATATAACCTAACGTGTAAAATTAATGTTTTCTCTAAAACTTGTGTTTGCTGAGTATAGGCACATCCGAGCGAATCAGAAATATTATGATGTAACAATTTGAAACAACTCATTTCTGAATATTATTTATAACAAAATACGCTTTTGCGATGAGAAAAAATAAAAGAAAAAGAAACAACAATTTAATACACTTAAAGAAAAAATATAGACCACCATTGGGACTCGAACCATGCATATCAGTCAATAGTCAAAAGGTTATCAGTCTGAGGACTAATTCGCTACGCCACGCTGCCATTTCGCAATCAAAGTAACAAGTTGTGTTCTTTTATAGTAGTCAGGTATGGAAAGTGTTAAACTTGTATAGTGAAATGGAAATGTTTATCAGTTTACCATAATGACAAAATGGTCCAAAATGTAAACATTTTATGTTTTTGAGATGCGCATCTCAAAAAGCATCAAATTCGTTTACATTTTGCTATACCAATTGAGAATGTTTTTCCATTTCTACTATACAAGTTTACACTTTGAATTGATACCTGACTACTTGAATAAAAGAACACAATTTGTTACTTTCAATTGTAAATGGCAGCGTATGTAAGCGGATTAGTCCTCAGACTGATAACCTTTTGACTATTGACCGATGTGGTTCGAAGTCCCATTCAAATGGTCTTTTTAAAGTATATTCAATTGTTGTTCTTTTTTTTTCTTTTTTTTTTTTTTTTTCTCATCGCAAAAGCGTATTTTAATATAAATAATATTCAGAAATGAGTTTTTTATGCTTATTTATTTCAATTCAAATTGGTAAACTTAACTGTTAACAAATTTTATATATGAAACGAATGTTTCATTCCTTTTGCAATAAAACATTCTCAATTCGTATAGCAAATGTAAACGAACGTGAAGCTTCGTGAGATGCGGCCTCAAAAACATAAAATGTCGATTTTGGACCATTTTGTCATTATGGTGAACTGATACATTTTGAGGTTTCTACTATAGGGTGCTTGCATGGAAGATCACAAAGTTCAAACCATCCTAAAGACACGCTCCAGAGGACATGCAAATGCACGGAGTACAATACCAATCACCTGTTTAACTGGGTTTGATCAAAGTAATTCTTTGTACTCCATGCATTAGCATATCTTATGGAGCGTGTCTGGAGGATGATTTGAACTCATGACCTTTCGTGCAAGCACTCTATACAAGTTTACACTTTCTCCGATACCTGCTACTATAAAAGAACAAAACTTGTTACTTCGATTGCGAAATGGCAGCGTGGCGTAGCGGATTAGTCCTCAGACTGATAACCTGTTGACTATTGACCGATGTGAATGGTTCGAGTCCCAGTGGTGGTCTTTTTTTAAAAGTATATTCAATTGTGTTTTTTTTTCTTGTTTTTTCTCATCGCAAAAAGCGTGTCTTAATAGAAATAATATTCAGAAATGAGTTGTTTCAAATTGTTACATCATAATCTTTGTGATTCGCTCGGATACGCCTATACTCAGCATACACAAGTTTTCCACAAAACGTTTATATATGCCTATACTCAGCAAACACAAGTTTTAGACAAAACATTTACATGTTGGGTTATATCATAAAGGGTACAAAATGTTTGAAGTTTTAATAACATTCAAAATATTTTGGAAACATGCTGCAAAACATTGTGATATTGTAAAAAATGTATTTGTAGTGTTTTTGAGTTACGAGACAAAAACGAAATTTGACTACAGTAGAGGGCATGCATAATTACGAATCTTGTGTAATTTAGCATAGGAGGTGTTTTCAGTGACCACTCCCTGAATAACCCAACATTTTTATCAACAACTTTATTATGATTCAAAAGGATATTATCTACTCTCAAATCTGGTGCAATATGAAACTCATACAACATTCTGTTTTTGAGTTATGGACAAAAACGACATTTTAGAGCATTTTAGAGCCATGATTAAGAAACGTGAGTAATTTAGCATAGGGGTGTTTCCAATGACCACTCCTAAATAAACCAAATTCTTTATCAACAATTTTATTATGATTACAAAGCATATAATCCACTCTCAAATCGTGTGCAATTTGAAGCTCATACGACATTCCGTTTTTGAGTTATGAGACAAAAACGAAATTTAGATGAAATATTTTGCATTCGGTAGAGACAATCAAGGAAAAAAGTCTTGGAACGCTATGCGTGTAAATAACGGAAAACTGTCACCCCTCTCCCCGTGCAATGTTGAGAAATGCCAATGTCTTCAGCGGTTCCCCAAAGTGTTCCAACGTTGCTTGATGGGGAGAGGGGCAGGGTAAATCATTGTTGTAGATGTCATGTTTCTTCCCAAACACAATATAGGTCATTTCCATGAACATAAGAAATTCTGCACGGAATTTCGGCAGAGTGTGCCAAGCGTTCCAAGGACTTTTTTCCTTGATTGTAGGTTCCTTACTCCTAAAATTAACCAATTGAACCCTTACTCAACCCACACATTTCCACATAACATCCAGCTGACATTTTCATCCCTTACCTGTGTTCAGTTACATCTTTTTTGATCTGTTCAATCACTACAGGCAAGACTTCTTGGCTCAGATCTAGTCCTCTTACTTCTACTCCAAGTTTGATTGGTGTCATCTCATAAAATTTGGTCTTTATTACTTCAGCCATGATGCTGCAATGTAGTGGAAAGAGTGACAAAAATAAATGTTTACTAATCTTTGTAAAAATTGGGTAAAGTTGTGCCCATGGATTTTCTACATCATAGTTGAGGACATTGTTGGAAATACCAAAGTAAGCCAAAATGTGACCTGCTCTCAAGACAAGAAGTCACAAGTTCTGAGTTTTGAGACGTTCCAACTGTTGAACTGATGTCCTTTGGGAGCGATTGCCGAATAGGGTGCAACTCTACTAGTCTTATTACAAGACTGCCCTACCACACCCCTAACCCTAAATTCCGTAAACGAAGAATGGACTCAAGTCTAGCATGTTCAAGCCATGTTGCACCCTATTCGGTAATTGTACCATTCTTTGTTTGAAGACACCTGTATAGTAAGTGGTATGTCCTATGTGAATGAGGACATAATATGCTGTACTCTGTACAGTATTCAATTCTGTCCCCATTCATACCACTTGCGACTTTACGCTCATTTCGTGGGAGCAGGTCTCAAATTTTCAAGGGCTTCAGGCTCTTCTAGGTCTAAAATTCTACAGGCCTCACCATGTTTTAAACATTGTGGGCACTGTTTTTGGTAAAATACAGAGAGCTGAGTTTTACCGTCGTTTTATCTTTTCGGTTTCTGTTTCGGTTTCAGGTTTTGGTTTCGGATCTCATTGTTATTTTGAAGTGTTAGCATGGTACGTGTGAACAATCCTTTTATTCTAGTCTTTTGTTGACTACAGAAAAGTTGAATGAAGATAACTTCTGTTTCGGTTTCGGGAGTTATGTTAATTTCTGACATGAAAAACGTGAGATGAGAGGGTTGATGCTAATCTAGACAAAAGAAGTAAAATTTTACGGTCGTAAAGTCGCGGTAATTTGTACGGCTTCAATTGACTTGCGTTCAGCCTTGGTGGGAGTAGCTCGTGAAAATAGCCCAGCGTAGAAATATACATTAATATACATTAATCAATAGTAATCAGTATTGCCAAGAATTACGTATACATACTTGTTCGTGCAATCGCGCACAAATCGGTCATATGATTATGTAGAGATGAAACGGGGAACTATTTTCGTCCCAAATACACCTTAAACTTGGTAATATGCAACACCAGAGAAGTGCATTGAAGTGAAACTGATAGGATTTCTTTCATTGGAATTGGTAATCTGATAATTGCTTCAGGCAAAATTGCCAGACTCAAATCTATTTTAAAATGTATATTATTTGAGAGAGTGGGGATGATGAGACGAGGAGATGATCGGGTGGAGGAGAGGGGAGGGCGAGTAGAGCAGGGAGGCGTTTATTTTAATTTTTCCACGTTGCACATCGTCATCATCCCTATATCTTCGTGTCAAAAATTGCCATGATAGTACAGCGACTCCTCTCGTTTTTCAACAGCTAGGCATCGCGATTTTGTTCGAGATAGGCCGAGCGACTCGGGCTAAGCATACCATGACTATCATATGAGATACACACAGACTTTCTATATTCTACACATTATTACGATTTGTGCATGCTCTAGTACCCCATATGATGTTTCTATTACAAGAAAATCAATTTGTTTTCAGGTAAAACCAGGGTTTTGTTTCCAGTACACTCACTCGAAAAGCAGTACACTAATTAGCGGGGCCTTGCAGCTTGCTGTGGATATCTTTTACTGCATTTTTTATGTAAAGATTTTGAAATCCAAAGTAAAAATTGTGATATATTTAATTTTGAGAATTACAATTCTACTTTATAGGTATAAAGGAACATGTTTAGCCCATTCAGTTAAGTTCCAGGTGCAAGCCCTATAACACAATGCATATGTAAACTTTCTTTATCTGTGTCAATAATAGAATATTGATTTCAACAGAGTATTGAGCTGTATGGAAAAAATATTTATAATACAGGGTGTTGACACTGTGCGTTGATCATAGGCCTACTGCTAAAACAGTGAGAGGGGGAGAAGGAGAAATTTCACTCTCATGTAATTTCTTTCTCAGTCAGTTGCTGACATACCGTATGTAAAACAAACCCATGACAAATGACTGTTAAAAAGACCAGGCTATGTTTAATCTCTTTCTCAGTCATGTACTGCCATTATACCCTGTGTGGGCAAGTCATACTTCAGTATGACTTGCCCTGAACGTCCATATATGTTTGGAAGAGACGGATCATAAATTGCATGACAGCCTGCCAATATAAGCTTCCTATAATATCAATAATTGCACATAACATACGAAGTCACAAACTTACAAACTTCAATATGCACTTAAGGGGTACTACACCCCTGCCCAATTTTGTGCCTATTTTTGCATTTTTCTCAAAAATTATAGCGCATTGGTGACAAGTAAGATGTGTATATTATAGGGCAAGGACTACAACTACTGCACTGGAAATTTTATTTCAGCACAAACAACAGTTGTGGAGTTACAGTAAAAACGAGGAAAACCAATATTTGATCAATAAATCAATAACTACTTGCCTTGAGTTGCTGAATTTTCAGTGCAGTAGTTGTAGTCCTTGCCCCAATAATATACATATCTTACTTACCACCAATGCGCTATAATTTTTGAGAAAAATGCAAAAATAGGCAAAAAATTGGCCAGGGGTGTAGTACCCCCTTAAAGCAGACCAGCTGTTAATTATTACCGATCCTGCAGAATAACTTACATACTGTAAAAGTCAATATTTTTGCGATTTTGAAGATTTTGTCAATTACGCGAGAATTAAATTTCGCGGTTTTGATATTGATACAATAGAAACCTAATGCAAAAGGTTATTTTCGGGAGTTTTAAAATATTTTCGCGAAATAAAAACCTCGCGAAAATTTCTCCTTTTACAGTAATCGTCCATTTCATGTAATCCTGTTGCTCCGAATTGCCAATTTCATTTTTATCTGTCAAATGCGCTGTGGATGTGCTCAGAGATTTTACGATGTGCTTCATTAAATCACAGGTGTGAAACTGACTTTATACCACTCGCTCGCTTTCGCAGAAAAGCCAGCCTCGTGGCACTGGGGCATGACGTCATCATGGGCGTCATATAACCCGTATTGCGATTGGTTGCAAAAGCCATTCTTTGCAATCGTAAGCCAATCAATGAACGCGACGGCCTTTTACGGTATTAATTAATGTGACCCCCATGTGACTCGCCAGTAAAGTACGTCTAACCTGATTGGTTTACAAAACTACTTTGATAATTGCTAAGCCAGTCAGCGTGCTCGATGCTTAACAACCTTCACATGGTGATCCAGCGATCGAGTATAAATTCAGCTTGACAACTGCTCTCGCGCGAGATCGCAGGTGCAATAACTATACATGGACACAATCACTGACATTTACACAATGGAATAATGAATTATTTATGACATGCATCCGCTGGTTTTTACGATCGAGGTAAGGTTTTTTGCCTGTCCCTGCGTGAATATCCTTAGTTTTCAGCATCAAAGATACTTGCGATGACCAGTTTTTTGCGGACACTTTGATAACAGGTAACTTTTATAGGTCACTAGAAACTATAGTTGTACAATTTGTACAAAATATACATTTTGTTATAGGCCTAAAATGTTTACAAAAATATATTGGTCCACACGTTGTGCTTGTATTCAGTTGTTCGACGTATATACTGCCATACAAAACAAACTCATAACAAATACAGAAATGTGCATGCGCTTAACCTACAATTTTCGATCTCATTTGAGCTTGATTATCGTAAAGTTGGTTTTTTTAAACTTCCGTGGTCCGGGTACGCGCTGGTGAATTGCGATCGTGTTGGTCGCCTACTACGCGCCGCGCCGAAGACCAATGGGTCAGCCGGCTTGTTGTCAAGTGCGATGATCAGCCAATCAGCGTGATTGTTTATTGCTTTTGCACTTACGCTCGTGTACGCGATACGCACAGGCACGACCACGGAAGTTTTAAGAAAACAACTTTATGTATTTTGAATGGTGTATCAACAAAAGTTGAGGCATATCACCTATCGTATGATGCAAGTCATTTCGGTGAAATTAAATAGGGAAGCATCGCCTGCGGGCGCTGCTTCAAGGAGTGCCCGAAAATAGTGTGCCAAAACTTGTTGCTTCTCTCCATATGGCTTTAGAACTGCCAAAATCCTGTCCACCCCTCACCCCCACACTTTGCGCAGCATAGCAAAGCCCCTTTCATCATGATCATCATGCATGCAACAATTTGGAACATTAACCATGTTTATGATACAATCATCATGAACATACAATTTACACCATATCTTGTCAAAACTATTAATCATATTTTACTGACCTGACAGCTTCGATCATCTTTGTAAAATATAATTGGTTTTGACAAGATGAAATTATAGTTAGTATTTTTTTTATTGTACACGATCATGTCAGAAATTAATATTTTGTTCTGGGTCTGATTATTCGGACTAGAGTATATTAATTCTACAAACCTAATAATGAACCTCTTCAAGTTCAACTTGAACATACATGAACTTGAATCAGAATGTTGTACTAGTCACGCAACTCACGTAGTCCACTGTCGTATCTACGCAATCTCACATAAAAACCTATCAAATCATGCTCAGCTATTTTTACTCCAAAAAGTACTTAGCTCTTGATGAAAATCTTATGGGTGTTTGGAGCCACAATCAGTGGTGATGGTGCATGTGTGGAGCCAGGCCCGTTTCCGTGTTGTTGTTGTGGGCAATGGTGCTGAGGTCAAAGGTTCAAGGACCCTCTTCGGCAGCTTGAGCGACAATCGCTGCGCCATTCACAGCTGCGAGCCAATCACTAGCTGTGTGCAGCTGAAGATTAAAGTTAATTGGTTAAAATTTTGATCGCTTACTATCCGCGACTGCAACTGTGAATAGACTTCAGTGACGTGACCTTGCTTGTACAGAGTACAGGTCAAGCACACGAACGATTCACATGATCAGCAATCAGATAAGCTTAAAGTTTACAATATTTACGTAAATCATGGCTGCGTATCTCAGCATTCCGAGTCGGCTACCTCTATTATTGGTATCAGATCGAGTGTTATTACCAGGATCTTCTATGAGGATACCTGTAAATACACCTAAAAAGTATGTGGCGTATGTAAGCTTCACTGACATGTTCATGATGTTGTGTATGATTTTGTTTTTTGTGTGGATTTTGACTGTGTTGTTTTTGTTGATAAAGCCGGGGATAAAGCATGACAAGACAAGTTTATGTAAAGCTGAATTTATACTCGATCGCTTTTCAATCGATACAAATCGCGGAGGCTAAAACGAGGTCGCTTTTGCGAGTTGAATTAGATCTCAACTTTCGAGCGATGCAGTGTGGTTTTTATGATGAGTGTGGGTGGGCAAAAATAAGAATTTTGTCTTACCAGGAGCCCGTGAAGACAGACCTGTGAATACAGGTGAATTGACACATGAATGCATCAACCAGTCAGTATTTTGCTAATTAATATACCGTACCTTTTTTGATTAATTATAAACTTTTGGTGATGAATTATTTTCAAAACAAGAATTATTGACAGCAATTAAAGGGGCACTTCGTGATCCACAGCCTCATCCCCCACTTTTCTAAAAAAAGTTGAGATTTTTATATCACTGGAATACTCTGGCTACATAATGTTTATGTACAAAATATTTCTTGCAGATTAATTCGTTTAGCAAAAATATCGTGAAATTTGAATTTCGTTCTGGTGCACCAGAACGAAATTACAACGCATTGTCTATGGAGCAGTGTAATACACATAATCATGCATAACTCATGAACGCATAAAATCGGAAGCAACTGAAATTTTGGGAATAGTTTTTTTCGTGGATATCTAATGAAAAATGACATAAATAGAGGATGCTAGGATCACGAAATACTCCTTTAAATGGGTGTTCTAAAATGTATTTTGTGGCATTTAGAACATTTTAATTGTCGTCTACAACGATCGCTATCACCGTGATATGTATAAATGCAAAAGCAACGAGCTATGAATCCAGCTTAAGGGGTAGTGCCGTACTATTACGCTGACTTTCGTATTCGGCGAGGAGGACGATTTCGACCTCCTGGTTTGTTTACAAACAGAGAGGTAGACAAAAAACCGTTCCGCTTGTCCAAACACTCAAGTATCAGAAGGAGGGTCCACAATAGCGTGATTCACGTAACCTGAATAGGGATTAAAAAGCTGTCACGTAGAACCATGTGCTTCTATTGTCCAATTTCATCTAATTTGCCATCAAGATTTCATATGGAAACAGTTCAGACCCAGTACACGATCATGTCAGAAATTAATATTTTGTTCTGGGTCTGATTATTCGGACTACTTAAGGGGTTCATTAATATTGATCGAGAAATCTATGTACTATCCACTACATCTACAGTCAACACATGTACATGTATGGAGATGCGGGAACGATATTCAAATTCAGTCACTTAACCCTACAGAGGAAAGAAGAACCACACATCGCACACTTAAACATGAAATTACAATGAAAACATTAGCATGCATAGGCAGATATTAAAGCCAGAGTAAAAACTCTGAACATACCTGCCAGTCAGTGTTCGAAATATGCCTCAAAAAGTTACAGGCCAGCCGGGCTTGACCTTCAAAAGTTACTGGCCAGCCGGGCCGGCAACTAGATGCCAGTCAGAAAAGTTACCGGCCAGGCCAAAAAGTTACAGGCCAGGCCAAAAAGTTACAAGCCAATGGCCGGCTGACCGGCCCTATTTCGAACGCTGCTGCCAGTGTGCTGGGACTTGAACCCTATACCTCTGGCTTATGCGGTGAGCACTAATCTCTGAGCTACACAGTAGAACAGCATTTTTAATAGTACAAAGTTGGTGACAAATATATATATAAATCATTCCAGTCAGAGTGTGATTTTTTTTTTTTGCATATATAGTAATACCTGCTGTGCAATATGTGTTTTGTATCCATTTTTGATTATGGGGGATCATCATGATAGTAAGGGGGATCGTTTTTTTGTTTTTTTCAATCAGCATTGTTAGTAGTTTTCGGTCTTTTTCCAACAGTACTGGAGGAAAACAAGGAGACCCTTTTTTTCTTTCTTTTTTTCAAATGTGAAATTCTGAGGGATAAACCCCCAACATATTGAGTACCAGTTCTGCAAAAAGATTTGAAAATGATCCTTATTCTTTAATAAAACTCATTTAGCTGTACTATATAAAGGTCGTGCGTCATGAATTGGGGTATAGGAAAAGGTGGCGGTGTTACATTTTTACATTTTTTTCAGGACGTTCTATACCAGATCTCAAGAATGGAGAGGGTTACTGAACTAGTTTTGGTCTTATTTTGTTGCTAACTTATCTAGCTAACATCTTGGAAAGTAACAACTTCACACTAAATTTCCTTCTTGAGATATTGCAATTCAAACGAAGTAGTGTCAGGGGTGGCGGCGAATACGGTTGAGGCATGTGTTAAAGTATAGGGAATATTGATTTTGAGTGCCTCTCGAATTTATTTTTTACTGTAACTTCGTAACCCAGCAAGGTAATGGGATGGATTATGTACCATTGGTTTGGTATTTATGTCTAGTAGGTAATGTGACCAATTTTACTCCAAGCTAGTATAATTTGTTGTAAATGTGCTGCATTCTGTGTCATGGGTTCTACACTTTTCCTATACGTTACTGTATAGCATGCATTTATGCTCCGAAATGTTCTGAATGTCATATTTCTTGAATAAGTTACCCTACTTATAAAAGTTATCTTTTCTAAGAAGGAAATTTGATGAGGAATTCAAATATGCCATTGGTTTTTGTGTAGGGCATGAAGGAAAAAGTTATGATTGAAAATGTAATAAAAATCATAAAAATTTTGTACGACTTTTGAACACCCTGTATCTCAGTTAGGCAACATAACTCATCATTACAAGTTTGCTTTTTTGAAAGTCTACAATGTTATTAGCACATCTAAATAGGTTTTAGCAGACCAGGTGTTTATGTTAGTAAATAAGAGAGGAACAAAATTGTATACATTTTGAACCAAAATATAACTATTCCACCCTATATGACATTTGTGGCACCCTGTATATTGACCAATTGTTTGTACGTGTGTATTCCTGGTACTCTAAGCTTTATAGTGATATATAATTTTATATGGTTTTGAAGAACAGTTTATGAATTAGATCAGTTGAAGTATAAAAACATGTAAATTGTTCAATTTTTTAGTATGTAACGCATTTGGCCCCCAATTCATGGCGCACGACCTAAAGCATTGCAAAGTCTCTACATTTTGAAAGATTTGAAAAAAATCTTACAAATCCCAAAAAAATGAACCTACGATGCGTTTGATAGTAAGGCCTAAAAAGAAAATTATGTTTTATGTGATTGGCGTAACATAAAAAAAATTAGGGTAGGTCGGTTGGCAATTTTTTGCACACATTTTAAGCGGTAAATTGCGTATGATAAAGGCCTTGGAACTTTTTTGTTTCCGTTTTTTTAAATTGAACTTTCTTTTTTAATTTTTAAAAATTGTTGCCAAAAAAATAAGAAAAAAGTCTAGGGTCGGGCCTAATTTTGAGGTCGGTCGGGTTACGCCAATCAAACAATTTTCTTTTTTAGGCCTAATTTAATGTACCGGTATAATATTGATTTACATTGTGTATTTTGCAGCATGAATATGGTGAAGAGTCGGATATTACGCCACAACACACTGAGTAGCACTGTGATAGGTGTGGTACCAAGAGAAGCAGATAGTGAGGTTTGTAGCTAGTACAAAGGCAACATTTTCATAAACAGCTTTGTCTTTATAGCTCCCTTATAATTAAGAATTAATTTCTCTGATTGTGAAGCAGTGCAGAATATAATTGCATAATTCCTTTTCACCACCATACACAGCTTAGTATGTGCTAGTGTATGAACAGCATCTCATCATGGTTCAGAAGTCACATAAAGCTGGTGATCCTTTGTATAGAAGAGTCAATCCTATGCGCATTAAGGGGTACTACACCCCTGCCCAATTTTGTGCCTATTTTTGCATTTTTCTCAAAAATTATAGCGCATTGGTGACAAGTAAGATATGTATCTACCAAAAAAACGTTGACAACGTAAAGAAATCAGCAAGTTTAAAAAAACCCACCTCGGCTCACTTTTTGAAACTTGGTCCCATTTGTAAAAGGTACTGATTTAAACTTTATCATATTTATATAAATTTAAAACATTTCCAGAAGTGTTATGTATCTTTAATGTGCAGATCGATATTAATTTGTAAGCTTTCTGGAGCGACCTGAAAGGTTATTATCTTGTTCTTGCACGGTAAGCCAATATCCTATTGTGTTTTGTTTTATAATAATCATGATTAATGATTGAATTAAACAAATAACACGTAGGCTTTTAATCTTGTTGGAAACGCTGTGTTCTGTTGAAATAAAATAATTTGCTGTTGGTGTTTAAAATGGGACCAAGTTTCAAAAAGTGAGCCGAGGTGGGTTTTTTAAACTTGCTGATTTCTTTACGTTGTCAACGTTTTTTGGTAGATTTCTTTTCTTTTTATGAATGTAGCCAAGCAGCTCCAAGCATGGAAAGTCATCAGGTTAGGATGTGCTCCATAAAACAAATAAAACGAAAAATAGATGTTTGAAGTTGCAATTCCGGATTCATGACAATAAATAATTAAACCAAACTTTATCAGTCGTTTATTTTTAAAACTTGCTTGTCACACGTGACTGTAATGTTAAGAGGCGTACACAATGATCAATATGCATTTTAATATATTTTAATTATTCAAGGCAACGTAAATATGTAAAGAAAATGTAAATATGAACAACACACACCCAATGTTGACAATGCCAGAGAGACACAGAGAGTAAGTCCGATTTAGGCCTACTTCAAGTCGGAACTGGTAAATGCGCATTACATTTAAGCCTATACTACGGAAGCGTCTAAATGCCCCGAATAGGCAATATAATCGTGTTTTAATGTTTGTGGTTCTTTGTAGCCCTGCGGGGCAACCTAGTTCGATATTCCTATTAAGCGGCGGTTGTCGGCGATCTTTCGTGGTTTGTGGTTTTCATCAAGCCCTGCCCTCTATCGGGAGCTAATTTATAGTTTAAGCTTGTTGGTATCCATATTTCGTGGTTTCTGGTTCTTTGTAGCCATGTGGGGCAATCTAGTTGCATATCCAAATTTCGCTGTTTGTGGTTCTTTATAGCCCTGCGGGGCAATCGAGTTGGATATCAATATTGAGCTGCAGTTGTTGTTGATCTTTCGCGGTTTGTGGTCTTAATTTGTTGGATATCCATATTTTGCGGTTTGTGGTTCTTTATAATCTGGCTTGTTGGATATCCATATTTCGTGACTTGTGGTTCTTTGAAGCCCTGTGGGGCAATAGTTGCATATCGAAATTCGGTTTGTGGTCTTAATTTGTTGGATATCCATATTTCGCGGTTTGTGGTTTTTTATAATCGATATGCCTGTGGGAAATCTGGTTGGATATCCAAATTGCGCAGTTTGTGGTTCTTTTAGCCCTGCGGGAATCTAGTTGGATATCCTATTAGCGGCGGTTGTCGGCGATCTTTCATGGTTTGTGATTTTAATTTCCCTTATCAAGCCCTGCCCTCTATCGGGAGCTAATTTATAGTTTAAGCTTGTTGGATATCCATATTTCGTGGTGTGTGATTCTTTATAGCCATGCAGGGCAATCTAGTATATATCCAAATTTTGCGGTTTGTGGTTCTTTATAGCCCTGTGGGGAAATCTAGTTGGATAACAATATTCAGCGGCAGTTGTTGGTGATCTTTCGCTGTTTGTGATTTTAATTTGTGATTTAAATTTACAATTTATAATATTTATTCCAAATATAATTTCAGTCTGAGCTGTGAACAGAGCCACTGATAAATGTGTTTTAAATGACGAAGATATCATGATATCAGGCATGGTGAAAGCATCTGGATGGTGAAAGTAGGCCCTAGGCCTAGCCCTAAATGTGAATAAAAAATCAAACATGTTTGTTTGATGAAAAAAAATACAATATCACAATAGCAATGGATGTTCGAAATGGTGTTATTCTTGATTTATGACAATAAATTGGTTAATAAAACATTTTAAAAAAGGTGGTGGGAAGTTTGAACTTGGGCAAAACTTCAAAAGTGGATTAGAAGTCCACGGCCTTAACCACTTCGCCACGGGACGTCCCGATATAACGACGTGTGAAAGTGGAGTATTTATTAATATGAATGTATGCTGTGGTCCGGAAAGAATAAAAGAATTGTGAAAAACTTAATTTTTTGGCGAATGGGATCCAGAATTTGTATGTAGGGTATCCAGGAAAATGCTAGGGTATATTTTGAAAGTGAATCTCAAAAAGTAGTGCGACAGTGACAGCCATGTATGGCTGTAGCAGTGACGAAAGATTCTGGATATCAGTATGATTAGCTATGATTTTACACTAATTTTGGCTACGAAATACCGCGTGAAATAATACAAGAATGTTTGTTTATTATCAAACAATCGAATTGACTGTAAGTTTGGTGTAACTTTTTGAATTAATGAGTTATTAAAATATTACACTTTGGACAATAAATAAGATTTAGCATGGTTTTAGATATATTTTGTACCAAGCGAAAAATATCACAGAACAATAGCGTTTTGTTTTAGATGTAAATATAGTCCATGTGCATCTGTTTATTCTTCTTTGTCAGTCGTTTTTTTTTAAAACTTGCTGGTCATGCTACCGCTTGACTCTAATATTATAGGGGCAAGGACTACAACTACTTCACTGGAAATTTTATTTCAGCACAGACAACAGCTGTGGAGTTACAGTCAAAAATGAGGGAAAACCAATATTTGATCAATAAATCAATAACTACTTACCTTGAGTTGCTGAATTTTCAGTGCAGTAGTTGTAGCCCTTGCCCCTATAATATACATATCTTACTTGCCACCAATGCGCTATAATTTTTGAGAAAATTGCAAAAATAGGCACAAAATTGGCCAGGGGTGTAGTACCCCCTTAAAGAAAAGATGAGCTATTTGAAGAAAGAGAAGGGGGATACCTGCTTAACCCTCTAGGTTGCAGAGGACTTCCAGTATACAGTACGACGGCAACCGTGACCTCTTTGTTCGATAGAAATTTTTACGGGTTGGTGAACACGGGTTACGTAACTAAATGTTGAAAATTTGACCGGCAAACATGTTTTTAGCGAAATAGCTCCAGAAATGGGAGACACGGGTCGCTTTTTTCTTTTTTTGCGTACCATGATCACGGATAAGATACCAAACATTTGTGCAAAGAACAAAAAACGAGTAAAAGTTGAATAATATTGAAAATAAAGAAGCTTGAACATGTCCAAAGTGGCCGGGAAAATGAGAAAAATTGCATGTCACGATCACCAAAATGCTTATATCTACAACAGTGAGTAGGGGAGATTGGGTAAGTTGAAACATTGTATTTTTTTCTGACACAAAAAAATAATTTGGTAAAATACTGGCACCTAGTAATAGGTATTAGTAAGGGTCATCCACCAAATTAGCAACAGCACTGATGCCCCACCAGTGTTGGCTTGGGAAAGGAATATCTGTTTTTTGACTTGCTCACTAATTTTTATACCCCTCAGAAAATATGCGTTATCTCCATGTTGTTTGAAGATTCAGGGGATTATTTTTTGAGTATCATAAGCACTAGTAGTAAGTCCCAGAATAATGTTAAATACAAGTTTTATTGTATTTCTTATTTTGTGTAATGAACTTTGAAATGTAAAAATAGGCATCGGGGTTAGTTGAAACTTTTGAGGTGGGGTTAGTTGAAGGTGAAAATAGAATAGAAAAATAGGGTTAAAAATTTGACTTTTTAAAATTTGTAACATGTTTACCATTTCTTCAATATTGCTTTAATATGGTTAAAAAAGCAATAATACAAGCAAAAAGTGCACACAGAAAGTACATTTTATAATATTTTAGGCTTCTCATATTTTTGTCCATGGTGACACTCGTCACCTTGTGTCCAAAGTATTGACCAGCGCTCCCACATATTTATTTATTCATTTTTTCACACTGATTGTATGTTAAAGGGTGCCTTCAAGGGAAGTATAACCCTAACAACACAATAATAATTATTTTGACATTTTTACAAGCCATGTTTCAACTAACCCCACCCTATGTTTCAACTTACCCCAGGGGTGGGGTTAGTTGAAACACTTTTTTTCAAATTTTCAAATTGGATTATATGAATAATCATAAGCAGGTCCAATAAAATTTAAGGCTGTATTTGTAGCATGTATGTATATGTTTATACTGATATGGTTAGTGTTTCTTGAAAGTAATCGGTTTGCGTTAAAAAGACGATTTTGTGAAAAATGTTTCAACTAACCCCAATCTCCCCTAAACGCCGGTCGTATGCTTTTCTCTAATGATAGATATTAACTAACGTTAGCTTGTATTAAATTTTCAGCGAAAATGATTGGTGGAATAATCGAGTCGTAGGTTGGAAAGTTACTCTCAAAACAGCCCTGTCGCAATCTTGCGTGACCCGTTAGTGACAAGTGTCACTAGCAAAATAGCAGCCGGCCTTGTCATTATATCGAATAATAATCGTCAGAATCGTCCAGTTGACTCCAGTGATATTTATTTATTCAAGCAAAATACTGCATTAACTTACAAAATATTGAAGTCAATATAAAAAGTAGTATCACCTCATTTGACTGAACTGAAAGCAGTTTTAAAAATATTATTGTTGATCGAGTCCCTGAATGAGAAATAAGATTGTAAAAGATACGAGTATGGTATAGCAGGTTGTGATGGTCTAGTGGTTGGCGCCGTGGTTTGAAGTGCGATAGGTTGAAGGTTGAATCCTACAGCATTTCGATTTTTTTCTCTCTTGTTCTGTTAGGCCTATGGTGTATGTGTGTAGGCCAGTCAGTATTTATATGATCATTTGAAAATATTTCTATGCAACACGTTTGCAATGTTTTTCTTTATGTGTAGGCCTACATATTAAAAAATGAGATAGCGTCAGCCATAATTTACGAATTTCAAACCTGATTAATATTTTGGCATAATATTATTTGTAATTTTTACACCGTTCTTACACCCTACCCAGACATACACAAAATTGGAATCAGCGTTTCGTTGTCTAGAGTAACTTTAATTATAGAACACCACACGGCGGTCAAGATAAAAAAAATGCTTTCTTTCATTTTACCTCATTATTTCTGCTTCAAATGATCAGAAACCATTCCTGCAAGTTGTTTACTAATATCATAAATATTTAAAAAAAAAAAAAAAAAAAAAACCCGCAATGGTAGGGTTCGAACTTCCAACCTCTCGCACTCCAGGCACGGCCTTAGCCACTAGACCATCACAACCTGCTAACTTATTCACGTACCTTTTGCAATGTTATTTCTAATTCAGTGTCTCGTTCAACAAAAATCTTTTATAAACTGTTTGTAAGTTCAGTCAAATGGCTTGAAATTACGTTTTATATTGACTTCGATATTTTGTAAGACAGGGCAGTATCTTGTATGAATAAATAAATATCACTGTAGTCAACTGGACGATCCTGACAATTATTAATCGATATATGGACAAGGCCGGCTGTTAATTTTCCTGGTGACACTGGTCACTAATGGTCACGCACGATTGCGAGGAGAAGCCCTTTTGAAAGCAACTTTCCAACCTACGACTAGATTATTCCACCAATCATTTTCGCTGAAAATTTAATACAAGCTCAAGTTAGTTAATATCTATCATTACAGAAAAGCATATAACCGGTGTTGGTTCATAGTTGCAGATATAACCATTTTGGTGATCGTGACATGCATTTTTTCTCATTTTTTAGGCTACTTCGCACACAATAAACATTAATTTTCTCCACAATAATTGGACTTTTACACGTTACTGTTTGCCTTATACTCATGTTTCATATCTTATCTATGGGCTCAATGTGGAAATGAAGGGAGAAACGACTCGTGTATTCCATTTTTTGATGTTTTCTGAAAAACTGTATTTGCCACCTGATTTTCAACATTACGTTACGTAACAGCAGAGGTCACGCCGGTAAAAATGACCGGAAGTGGGCTAAGTTGCTGTCGTACTGTATAGCCTCAGTACATGGGCTGCAATAGGAAGTATAAAGTATGTACACATATTTCACGAGGATGAACAGCTACCTCTATTTATTTTTTTAAACCTTGTCATTTCAGGATACTGACATCACCAGTATGCATGAGATAGGCACGGCAGCAGTTGTAGTTCAAGTAACTGGAACAAACTGGCCCAAACCAGCTTACACTCTACTTGTAACTGGTTTATGCAGGTTCAAAGTAAAGGAATTAATCCAGGAGTCACCATACCCAGTGGCACAGGTCATTCAACTTGACAAATTGCCAGGAGAAGAGACTGGTAGGTAGTCATGAAGCATCAATATAAGACCAGAATCTTTATTTTGTCTTCAAATTCTTTTATAAAAATATAGCAAAGTGGCAGAGTATGATGGGTTTTGCAAAGAAGGTGTGAGGCATCCACATTCTTTTTAAATATTTTGGGCTTTATATTGCATGTAAAAAACTAATTACACTGAGTATGAAGACAGAAATTGGAATGTGTTGAGTATAGAAATATCATGCCCTTGTCAATACAGCACATTTCTCATATTATGCTTAGGACTAGTCTTCAATTGTTCTCTTTTAATAATTCCTTGATCATAATACAGAAAATAGCTATATGACTGAGTAGAGTGTGAAGATTATTATGATATGGCAGATTTCTCGTAACATTCCGTTTAATTCTTTGATCTATCCACAGATGACAGCCAGGCAGCAGAGTATGATGACTTTCGTGATCAAGCTAATCGTCTTGTTGATATGTTAGATGTAGCTGTACCTGTTGTTGCTAAACTCAAGGTGAGGTAAACCACATTCTAATGGTTGAAGATTCATGTGATTCACTCATGTTGTTTTTGTATTGATTATCATAATATATGGAATTATTCATGGAACTTAATCAACTGAGTTTGCTCAATTAGGTTTTCACTTATTCATACATACAGATTAAGGGTTTCAGTGATTTATCATTGGAAGTATGAACTGTCAGGCTTTCATCTGGCTAGAGTTCTGCATGTAGCTTGCTTCTTGTCAAAAGAGTATTATATTGTACTGCTCCTTACCAAACGATAGATTGCCCTTCAATCTACTTAAGAAATAATGGTTCTCAAAATATTTTATACCAGATGTACCTTATCTACTGAAATGTTGGTGGCTCTGAAAAGAACTATTCAAAGTAGGTTACCACTGGCCTTCTGAAGATGTGAAAAGAGCTGTTGAAGTAAACTGCCCCATGTCCCCTTTATTGATGACCATAAAGAAATGTAGACTGCCCCTCCATACATGAAATAAATATTGTTTTTGTGGACTAAAAGTCTATAAGCAGTCAGTACCATGGTCACTAATATCCAAATTATACAACTTCCTACATGTTGGGTTCTTTGCAGAAATAATTGTTTAGTCACTAAAAGCAGTCAAATGTCAGAGGAGGACTGATTCTATTGGATTTTTCTCCTCCAAAAGCTGGAATATTTTGGTTTGTGTATCAATAATCATAAACCTCAAACACTGACAATGACAGATGTGGATTTAAACTGGTTTCATAAATAGCTGAAACTTTACGAAATATTTAATTATATGTATATTTGTTTGTTTACTTGTTTTCTTGAACAGAGACTATTAAACAACCTTCCAGTAGCTCGACTCTTAGACATTTTTGCAGCCATCGTCAAGGCATCGTACAATGAGAAACTTGAGGTAATATAAATCAATTAATCATTCAAGCAACTCATCAACTAAATCAATCAATCATTGAATCTTGTCAATTGGTCAAACAACTTTCAAATCAACTGATCGATCATTCAACTTGTCAACTACATCAATTTATCTGACAATTTGTTTAATCAATCAAAACATAGAGTGTTTATGTAACAACTTCCCATCTCTGGTGATGTTTGAGGTAAAAACAATGAAATCATGGATTTAACGATTAACATCCTATAACCATATAACCATATAAACTAGAATGGGAGAATTGGCTAGCTTGTACAACAGTGTACCTCAACAAAACAAGACAGACTTTCTCCTAGTCTTAATTCCATTTTTTTTAAATTTCAGGTCCTTGACGCAATTGATCTGGAAGAACGTCTCAAGAAAACGCTCCCACTTCTTGCGCGTCAAATCGAAGGTTTGCGTCTGCTTAAGGAGACACGCCGTGATCGTAGCAATATGCCGCATACATTACGAAACAATAGAGACATGATTGTCTTCAAGAAATCACTGAAGGATATGGGTGGACCCAAAATCCGACGTGGTGGTGGGATGGATGGTGAAGATGAGGAGAATGAACAAGATGAGATGAAAGAATTGGAACAGAAAATAAGGTATGGTGCTTTGGGAGGGGTGAGGCTTGACAATGCAGGAAAATGATACTTACTTCCAAGCTGGTAGAATTGCAATCATATGACATAGAGTTATGCCCATTGCCCCTCCAATGTTTTAGACAGGGTTCATAATGTGAAATTTTTGCCAACTTCTACAGATCTCTATTATTTTGTATGCAAGATCTTTTTCTTTTGTGAATGCTGCACCTAGGGTTTTGGAAATATTGTGATAATTGTGGCATTTGCTTCCATCACATAGATCGATCTATCCAACCATTATTATTTATACACAAGAAAGTAGAATTGAATGTCTTACCAGAAAAAAGAAGAAAATTTAAAGTATTTGCCATGCTTTCAGTCTAAACATTCAATGTAAAGATTGATAGAATAACTGGATGAATCGGATGATCAATTCATTTTTTTGCCAAAAAACTAATCTGCACTCTCCCTCGTAACACCACAACCATGGACAAGAAAGAGTGCCAGTAATTTTAACAAATACATTATATGTGACTTGATCTGGTCCATGGAGGCCAAAGGAGACATTTTTTTAATTGAGTAACTATAATCATTACCTTATACAAACATTAGACTATCATATACTGAAAACCCCCAAATGTCTAGCATACTTGGTTCTAAAGTTATGAAGTTTTGTGATGTCTATTCTCTTATGTATATTGTTGTTTTTTACTCTATATTTTTGCCTTTTATCTCAATTTCAAATTTGCCACCTTTGGCCTCCATGGACCAGATTCTGTCACATATATGTAAAAGTTGTGGTTTGGTCGAAACTTGGGGCTTCATTCTTTGTTTGTCGCCAAATATATTTAGGTGTATCCCATACATGATTTGGGTGTTTATACTTAAGGTGTGACTATTATTTATTTTTTTCTAGATTGGCCAACATGCCTCCACATGCATTGAAAGCATGTCAGAAGGAACTCAAACGCCTGAAGAAAATGCCAAATGCCATGCCAGAATATTCATTAACAAGGAACTACCTAGAGCTGATGGCTGAATTACCCTGGTCGAAACAGACGAAAGATGTATTAGATATTGCACAAGCTAGGTACGTTGTATATGGTCCATCCCCTAAAGTTTGTTCGGCTTATGAGTGGCAAAAAACAACTTGTAACATCATTTATTGATATAGAATGGCATGCATGCAGTTGGGTGTAGTACTTATGCGACGTGTAATACATGACTACCGTGCGCTTGTGAATTTACGCAGCCGTAAGTTGGGACTTTATCGACTTATACAGTAACAAAAACTGAATAAATTTCACTAATTATAAGCCAAACAAACTATAATCCTCCTCCAGACTTCTCCCTACCACTCAATTTATTTACCCCCTACCCCATTAATAAGAAAACAGCTGATGCCTAAACAAATTGTTAATATGATCCCTCTCCCCTACATCTCTCATTCATTACAACGTCAAGAAACTTTCTGGAGTGTACAGATGAACCCTTCAGGGAAAATCAGTTCATAACAAAAATTAATGTTTCATGCATGTAGTTAGAAACTGCAATGAAAAATGTGTAATTAAATTAAGATCACAGTAGGCAACATGAGAGGATTCTGAATGACACAATGATCCATGCAAAATCTGGAAATGATTTTTATGTTTAAAATGTATGTAATGTGACAATGTATTGATGTAGAATCTAATTATTGAACAAAGTTTGTGATAAAATGTTCCAGTTTAAAATCACTGCTGAATGCCATGGCCCATTCTTTTATTGTAGACGTGACCTGGATGCAGATCATTACGGGATGGAGAAACTGAAACGACGTGTCGTAGAATATCTTGCTGTAAGACAACTCAAGAATACCCTCAAGGGCCCCATCCTGTGCTTTGTTGGGCCTCCAGGAGTCGGCAAAACTAGCGTTGGAAGATCTATAGCACATACAATGGGGAGATCATTTCACAGGTAAATCAGCAGTAAGGAATAGTAAGATTATCCTCCAGGGCCATGGGAGGGCAGCCAGGCTACCTTCCACAAAGTCTTAACAAATAAATATGCTGTACTTTATTGGGTTCCTGGAGTTGACAAAGCTAGGGTCAGGCAATGTATACATACAAGTATAAGAGATATGTGTAATTACAGGCAGGTGGTCTGATTGTAAGACACTATGTTTTCTACTTCACATTAAGGTCCATCACCCAAACATTCTTATTCCAAGTTCAATTGCTTCAGCGATTTGGATTATAGAAGCAATCATGTGTTTCACAGTTGCCCATAGAACAGCACACTGCCAAACTATAATATTTTGCAGTAAACCTTTGACGAGAGCGTATTTTAAGCGTACATCGCGTAATCCGTGTATTTACTGCGTTGAAATGCACTTGTCTCTGATTGGCTGCTGAGGCGATCTGCTGTTGCCGAGTGGAAATTTATGAATGAACTTTGTTGCGTTGTTAGCTCTGACTTTGAAACATCACAGTAGTACGCGCTCATCAAAGGTTTACTGCAAAATATTATACCATATTTTTGTTCATACCACCTAAACAAGTCATATTCCAGGCCTAAAATTTCATTTTGGTCATGAGAAAAACATGAACTTCCACCTGATGCCAAAATCTGCATTTTGATGGGGGAGTGACGAGTTTGTAAATCAGGGCACACACTTTTGATTGGAATGAGTTGTTTCAAGTTTGATGGGAGTCGTCCTAATCACATTTATTAAACCTCTCTGTTGTCCTTCATATTGATTGCCATTTCTGGTCATGTTTGGGTATCTATAAATATTTCAGCATTTACTTCTTCCCTGCACTCAAAGGATTTTCACACTTACTCTCCCCGTCTCCGTTCCACTAGAATCTCACTTGGCGGTTGCTGTGACCAATCAGACATTCGGGGCATCGTAGGACATACATAGGCTCCATGCCAGGAAGGATTATAAATGGATTGAAACTTGTTGGCACCAGTAACCCTGTGTTTCTTCTGGATGAGATTGACAAATTGGTAAGAATGTTTATATTAGCTTCACTGAATCCATTTTTATTTGCTTCAACTTATATTGCTAAGTATTGGTTTTCTACAAGATCAATATAGGCCATATGAACACACCATGTGGATATATGTATCATATATCAACTCACATAAGTAAACTCTGTGTTTTTATTTTGCAGGGTAAAAGCATGCAAGGTGATCCAGCAGCAGCTCTACTAGAGGTCCTTGATCCAGAGCAAAACAACAGCTTCACAGATCAGTATCCTTTCTATAATGCCCCATAAGAAGATGTCTTTTGAAATGTCTCTGTACTACATTCTCTTAACATGTATACAACTGCAACTTCAAGTATTGCCATATTCGTAGAAATGTGCACATGTTCCAATAAAAAGATTTTAATTGATAGCATCTTAAAAGGTGTCTCACCCTACAAAGAAATATATTCATAGTATCCCACAAGAATCTGTGGAATGAAGCCGAAGCACCCAGTGCTGTTAGGGGTAAGTAAGAGGAATTTAATAAGCAAAAGAGTATGATGTGAATCATATGATCCTTAACCTCTGCTGCCCTCAAGTTACCTCAATGTGCCCTTTGACCTTTCACAAGTACTCTTCATTGCCACAGCAAACAGCATGTCAACAATTCCACCAGCTCTGATAGATCGTATGGAGGTGATTCATGTGCCAGGATACACACAGGTAGGTTCAAATTTCCTTATTGTTGAAGGCTCTCGTTGATGGCTCCTTTATCAACAGCTTGTATTACAATTATGTGGCTTTGTCATGATTCCACCATCTATAATAAATTACTGTGTTTGGCGAATTGGTAAGGCTAAAAACTTCTACGTTTTACATTATTTCGGAAAACGGATTTTTTTTTTTTTTTTAGTAAGGTTGTCCGCACCCCAATAAAACATCCAATTTTGTTTTTGTTTACGTTAATGGTGTCAAATAATGTTAATTAGTTTAAAATGCACTAGCAATGCACTAGCAAGCAACCTGCGAGCTAAGCACTGAGTAAACACTGAGTAAACAGTCACAATACACTACAATACAGTCATGCTGTTTAACATGATACCCGCAAATCCTATGTCTGATCTGATCAATGCTGAGATTGGGTCACTCATACCATTACACAGGAGAATCTGACTTGAGTAATTAACATGCATTGTTTATTCAACTAATTTGTCAACATTATCATGTCAGTGTTCAAACTAGAACCTATTGTCAACAGTTAAATGTTTGTTTATTGAATTAGGTCAAAGTCTCCAAATCACCCAAATTAAACAGGGTTGCCAAACTGTGATTTAGTAGCCCTAATGGGTGACTTTTGAAGATCCCCAACTTTTGACAATTTCCTGTCCCATAGAGACAGATGGTTAAATGGGTGACTTTTTAGCAACGTAACTCACAGTTTAGCAGCATAATCAGTGTCTGTGCAAAATACATTGCCAATGTTGAAAGTATTGTTCTACAAAATTGTACATTTATTTTGATTATTCCGAGACTGCACCTCAAATTGCCCTGCACCAAGTGAAATTACACCTTAACTTTCAAAATGGGGTGTAAAAAATTAACTCAAACACTGCAATTGAACCTGCCCATTATACCTGACCAATACATTAAAAAGAATATAAAATATAAGTACTGCAAAAGGCAGTAACCGATAAACACAGTGACCGCGAAATACGGGTGACCGCTAGTAGTACTAATTAGCCACATGTGGGTGCCCCAAGGTGCCCCTCTATTATGTAAATTCATGTGCTGGGATACACTTACATATAATACACCCTCAGTGTTCACATCGTCAAGGGCTCCTGTCATCAGAGTTTTAACTTGTGTATACAGTTATGTATGTTTGATGAAACATTTCATTTCAGCTTGTAACTTGAATAGAATGTGTGTAGGTAATTCACTTATTAGGATATGGTATAGGTAGCTTCCTTTCGAGAGGGTTATTTTGAAAAATTATCAGCTACATCGGTGATCCCAAAGACATGTGTGTACAATAACATTTTCTTACCATTACCTGTGTTTGATCTTTTCACAAATAGAGTTTTCTTTCCAAATAATACATTTTTGTCATTATTCTATAATAGGAAGAAAAGAAGCACATTGCAATTGGACATCTACTTCCCAAACAGTTGAAGGAACATGGATTGACTGAAGAGCAGATTCAGTTTAGTGAAGATGCTGTTAAACTTATCAGTAAGAATACAGCCCCAACATAAACCCTTATCCTAACCTTAAAGTCATTTATTTTAATACTCCATATCATCTTGGCAGGTTTTGGTAATGGTAAAAAGATTGCCCATTGTCCAAAATAAGCAACATAATAACTAATAGTGTGGATTCAATTAGCCCCTCATTTGATAATAGCATCTGTACAGAAATACAAATGAATGTGGAATGAATGATAACCACAGCTCCTAACTCAGCCCAATTTAGCCTTAACCCAAATTCTAATCATCAAATTCTTTCTCTAACACAGTGAACTATATACCCCAACCCAGCCATATCCCTAACCTAGTGTAAATGATTTTTGTCAGGTTACAAAATCATAATTAAAAAGCCAAATTTGTAGTTGCAATTTGTAATCAAATACATAACCTGAGACTTTATTTATTTATCTTAGCTTCATGATACAAGGTTGCCCCTTCAATGCAAGGAACTGCTATTAGAATGCCCTGTAATTTGAATTTTAATATTATTCAGATTCATTCATTATCAATTTAACATCATTTATTATGTTAGTTGCAAAGTACACAAGAGAGGCCGGTGTACGGACCTTGGAACGTCGATTTGGTGGCGTATGCCGTGCAGTAGCAGTGCGTGTGGCAGAAGCCCAGCAGCGCCACAAGCGACTGAAGAAGCACCTTCTGCAGAAGGCACTAATGAAGAAAAGGTCCATAAGGAGTTGGAGGATAAGGCAGTGCTAGAGGCAGCTATTGCACAGCCACCTGAGATGCCCATTGTTATCGATGAGTTAGCTGTCAAAGATATTTTGGGGGTAAGTTGATAATAATATTTTTACAACCTGTAGCTTAAAACTGAGAATGGTACTGTGGAATGTTGTTAAATTTTATGTTGTAGGAGAAAGCAGAGATTTTCTAAACAAGAGATTGAAAGTTGATAGTAACACTTTTGGTTGGCTTGGGAGGAGGCATCTTTACCAAAATTGTGTGTAATGATATAGGTTTGATGATGGTGCATGGTGAAAAAGTCCTTTACTCTGCATTGTCCATTAATTGCGTAACTATTCAGTGGAAAATCTCATTCAGAACCCTTCCTTCCACTCAAATTACCCAGATATAATGTATACACTCCTTCATACAAGTGAATGCAGATCTCGAGTATGAAAGACATTTTTTCAATAAAATTTGGGCATAGAATTTAAATTAAAATAATATGCTAAGATTCCCATGATCTAGACATTAAAATAAAGTACCATATTCTTTCCCTTATCCAGCCCTACATGTTTGAAAGTGAAGTATCTGAGAGACTATCTCAACCAGGTGTGGCAATTGGCCTTGCATGGACTGCTCTTGGTGGTGAAATCTTGTACGTGGAAACAACACGAATGGATGGTGATGGAGAGCTGACATTGACTGGACAACTTGGGGATGTGATGAAAGAATCGGCAAGACTGGCACTGAACTGGGTGCGAAGTCATGCAAAACAGGTGATTTACTTGGATTGTTTGTGTTATCTACTATTGTACATGTGAACATGTATATTACATTGATATCATGTAGTATAGGGAGTGAAAGCAAGGTCCAGGGACGGTAAGTTTTCAACCATTCAACCGATTTCCAGCAATTTGTTCCAAATTTCCTCTATTTTATTTATCTTCAGTCCATTTTAGGCTTTTTCTTGCATTTTCCTGCAAATTTCTTCAGACTACTCACATCTCTTGAGTGATCAGGAAGGGTGTCACATGATTATTTTGTTGTTTTATAGTATGTGATTTCAATGTGATATCTATGTTCGCCCATTGGATCTTACATCAAAATAATCCTGTAGATATGTGTACTAAATTTGCCTTAAGAAAACATCATTTTTTCTTGACTGGAGTGACTCAGTTCATAGCGACAGTTATGATGGTTGAAATCAGCCCTTGCCTGATCCCTCTGATTAGGAAAAATAATAGGTTGACTGGCCCTCAAATTAATAACCTAATCTGCAAAATCATGCTAGAGTTTCTATACGGAAAACAGAAGAAAAAAGGATGCATAAAATCATTAAGATTTACTCAATCTCTCCCATCTGTGGTTCACTTGCAAGATTTAACATTACTTATCATGACCAATCCAAATTTAGCCAAAATTATGCAAATTTCTGCTCATTTTAATGCTTTATGCCGGTAATGGTTTTTCGCTGAGAATTGAAACGGGCATAGTGTAGGCAGTATTAAATTAAGGACAATCAACCATATTTCTATTTGGTGATGTGAAATCATCAACGGCAGGAAGATAGCAATAATAGGAATGGTCTATAGAGATTATTTTTGCATGTTGGGTCTATCAGCAAAGATGGACCCTTTACAGATGCAATCATATTTGTTTTACTACCGGTACCATTGTCAAGGATGACCTGTTGCCATAGTAATGCATATATCTTTTATCCATTTCAGTGTGATATTCCATCTACGCCTGGTACAGATCTCATGGAGAATAGAGACATTCATATTCATTTTCCTGCTGGTGCTGTTGGCAAAGATGGACCCTCAGCTGGTGTTACCATAGTTACTGTACTAGTGTCGCTATTTACGTAAGTAATTCTAACAAGGCAATGTAAATTTGTAAATTTTGTCTTTTGTTTTTCTTGTATCTTCTCTCTCTTCCTCCCTCTCTTTTCCTGTGCCTTCTCGTCCCTGGGGCTTTTATTGAAGGTGAATTGTCAGTGTAAAAAAATTAAAAATCTGGTTAAATTTACTGATGGTGCTGCTGTAGAAAGTACGGTTATACTAATAATATACTGTAGTATTATGGCGATGCCCATGGAAAATATCATTTTTATGGTTAATACATCAAAATTACACCCGTAAGTGCATCATCAAGCAAGAATCTGGTGAAATTCTACCATAATTAAGCAATGGAATGGATGGAAGTGTGAGTCATAATAGGTTTTGTCCATGCAATTTAGCAATCGTCACTGATAAGACTGACATGACTGATGCCAGTTTTAACCTTATACTCACACGATATAGCATGGAAATGTTTGAATTTTTGTCAATTTTTCACAGAAAAATGGGAGGGGTGTTTATTAGAGGGGGAGTGTTTATTACAAATTCTATCAATATTACCATTAAAAAGCATCTATACTCTATGGTTGTCCAAAAAAGTGGACCAAACTGACGTTAACTGTTAAAACCTTGATCACAAGTTATCTTAGTAAGTCAGTAAATTTTGTCAGTTGGGTTTAAATAAACTGCCGTATCACATTGTCATATGACTTATTTTTAAATATTTAAAAGACTTTTTTATGCACTTTTATGATGATTTGTGCGTTTTCTTTGCTCTAATCCAGGGACCGATGTGTTCGATCTGATACAGCCATGACGGGTGAAATTACTCTGAGGGGACTTGTTTTACCGGTGAGTATTACCCTGACTGCAATACATGCTCTATTTGTTTCCATGCACAAGCTTAGAATAAGTTTGTGTACTGGCTCCTCTATTAATAGTAGGCATGTTGAAACTTTATATATGAATGTTATTGGCTGTCCATAAATATAATTAAGTTAAGTAGCACCCTAAACATGATATGGTTTTCTGTTTGCAAGCTACTTTTTAATACATGGAATATTTGCACTTCAGGTCGGTGGCATAAAAGAGAAGGTCTTGGCTGCTCACAGAGCAGGTGTGAAGAGAGTCATTCTTCCAAAACGCAATGAGAAAGATCTACTAGAAGTGCCGCAGAATATCAAGGTATGTATTGTATACCTTTTAAGCTATAAAATAAATAGCCGATGTCAAATTGTAAGAAATTTGGATGACACACCCCTCTTTCCAACTACAATCAAAATATATTTTGCCTCGATTATAGTATTACCAGTTGGTACACAATTTGAATCAATTTGGGTTTGTTTTTTACTGTTTTGTGCAAACATGCAATCAGTGCTTACTACGACTTTGGTACAAAAAATTCCCATGAGAAGCCGTTATGTGAACAGACTAAATTGATTGCACAGGTCTATTATACGTTCCACAACTGTTTGGAGTAACCATCATTTTTGGGCAGGTATTATTATCAATTGACGGACTCACTGACTTCACACTATGCAGTCAGGATGACATCAATAATACTTAATTCCATTACCTATTTCGGACAATGGTCGAGGTCCAATGACCTTTAACCTTTCCCAACACTCCAATGTGTTATGGAATCAATAATAGTTACAAGCAATGTTGTGATGGTTCAAGTAGCCATGTAGCTTCCTGAAGAGAATGACATCAGTACTTTGCAGTAGTTACTTCCCGCGCGTACAGATGTACTGCCTTTGATCACGCATGTAAACACACCAATTCTTTGAGTCAACACACATAATTTCATCTGTAGTATGTGACAACAACGAGAACCTATTTCAGAGTAGGGAGTTGCATCTTGCATGTCTATTTACCAGGACTAGGCTGCATAGGAAACTTAACAAAAATTTATTCCCAAAAAACTGTTTCTCTAAAATTTGCATTTTCTTTTTCTTTCTTTTTTCTCAGAATGATTTGGAATTCACTTTGGTAACCAGGCTAGAGGACGTTTTGCAAGCTGCATTTGAAGGTGGTTTTCCAGCCATGACAACTGACACCGATCAATTAACCTCTGACCCTGATGGATCAGTGATACCCAGTAAACTCTAAGAAATTGTCAAGTTAGTAAGGTTAAAATACTGAAGGACCAAATGTGACCCAACACTAATCAATGTTTTAATGTGAAGTATGTGACCAGACATTAAGTACAAGAGAATTTGGCTTGGTCGTACAATAAGCTACACCATCCATAAGCTGTACTTTATTTCATATATTATGTGCCATTCTTAAAAGCAAGGATGTAAATGGGCAACATATCCATTTCCTGAAAATCCATCCGGTGATTGGACTGATGGCCCAGGTTTTGTGTGCGGTATTGAACATTTAGGAAGGTTTGTCCGGGAATAAGCTGCAGAGTATCACCCCCTCCTAAAAGCTTTTTTGGCTTTTTTTTATGATGAATAATCATCATCCAATTCCGCAAATGCAAATAAAAAAAGATTTGTTTTCCCCAAATTTCTGCAATTCTGGTAATTTTCGGAATATTTACATCCCTGTAAAAGAATCAGCGGGTGTCTATGTATCATACTGTACAAGTGCTCTGAAGCTTCTTGTAATAACATCTTGCAAATGGATAGCTACTGAGGTGGTACTTAAAGCAAGGGAAACTTGGAATTTGAAACTTGAGAGCTTGTTAAATTAACAATGCAAGCAAATGTTTGTGTACATAACTTGAAATTGCAAAAACCAAGATCAGTGTTGAAGTCTTCAAGATTGTTGTAACATGAAGAATTACTTATTGTAGAAATCAATACTTTACAGTATTTATACTTTGGAAATTGAAAGAAAATATAAATTCGATGAAATTGATCAGGCTTAAAATGACTGAAACTTATAACTTTTACTTGTGTCTTGTACCATTCAAGATTTTATTTGTACACCAAATATATAGTAACATACACAGTACTTTTCAAAATAATGATTGCTACAAAATGTTTGATCATGAAACAAATGCCTTTGTACATTTTGTAATTTTTAATTTTGATCGGTATCCAAGATTGAACTGAGACGGCTTAAACTGCAGCGTGTAAGACATAGTGTTCTTTATTGATTAATTTATTAATATGTGTACATTTCATGACATTTTTTGTATTGACCAGATTTAAATTCCAATAGAATTGGTTTCACAGAAAATTGGTTTTTATACTAAATACATTTTATATAAAAATATATTGTAATATTTTGCAAAATTTGAAACAATAGTTGAACCAGAAGTAAACTAGCCAATTTTTTTTGAAGAGGCAGTCGGAATCCAAATTGCTTAAAGGACCATTCAGTGATTTGCTCATCCGGATAATCGTACAAATCATCAAAATTCAAATTCTGTACCTTTATCATTACCATAGTTGTGCTAACATAGTACATACCCTGCTAGTGGTTCAGCTGAAAGCTGTGTATTAAGACAAAATAAGGCTTTCACATGAATCTATATATTTATATACTAATAGTATATAAATTAGCTGCATGTGTTTGAATGAGGCTTCAACCTCGTCAATACTACAGCTGTTTTCTTTGTTTTTTGCCAATTTTTTATTTCAAAAATATCAAATGACAATTTGAATTACTTATCCTTCACTTTTAAGCAATTTATAAACAATTTTAAATTGTGTACACTTGCACTGGGATCACTGAATGGGTGTTGATTGAAACAAATGCCTGTGAATCATATTATATCTTGCATTTTTTCACTAGTTTGGCCAATAATTTTGATACACACAATGGTGAGAGCCCTCTGTTGACCAAATTGAAGCAATGTGGAGCTATACATGATTTTGACCCTTACTACATCATCAAGTGTGTTTTCAATATTCAAATATATCTGCTTGGTGTATGTATTTATCATTTTATATAATAAATTAAAAGTACAAACCAATATAAACATAGTAATTGGTGAGTGGCACTTCAGAATATTCCAGACATTTTGTATTGAATGAAAATGATGCAATTGCAAAGTACCATAAAACCTTGTCTACAAGCATATAACGTGGTTTTGATGAAAGCTAAATTAATCCAGACGCCATCCATTGAAAAACTTATAATATTAGGGAGTATGAGCAAATTAATTAAGCATATACAAACAAGTGCTATTGTAAGACCAATCTATTGTGCTGGCATAAAAAAGTATTAATTTAGCTTTCATCAAAAACTCACTATATGCTTGTGGACGAGGTTTTACGGTATGCTAATTCAAAAACAGTTTGTGGTGTAAAGTTGAAACATAAATGTTTACAGTCATTTTTATTAAAATAAATTCAATGGTGCTCTGCAGTTTCTAGGTGTAAATGTTTTGCTACATTCTTGGCACAGAATATATTTTTTCATTATTTGCAGCTCAAATGACAATAAAAGGTTGGGGTCATAATGGGGTCACAAGCAGTACAACTTAAATGACATTCAGAGGAACAATAGTAGGTACATTTAAATGGCAGATGGCTTTAGGAACATCTTTATATTGGGATTTCCATGGACGAAAGAGATAAGAGACTGTATCAACAGTCAAAGTCCCCATGTTTTGTATGCTCTGAATTCTCGCATATATTCATGAGGGCTGATTGTTCATTCATGAGGGCTGATCGTGCGTGTCTAGCAATCACTTCAGGTCGTCAGTGTTGCGTGCCTTTGCGTATATGCGATAGAGCTTTATGTGTCTTCGCGTTTACGCACCATAAAAATACGCCGTACGTGCGTAGCAGTTTCGCCTCTCACATTTTATGGTACAATCGGCACTCATTATCGAAAGTGATGCGAGACTTTTGACTGCTTGACGCGGTCTGTTATCGTCATCCATGGGGACTTCATTTTGACCTTTCATTCTTGGAAAAAGACACCAACCTTAGATCTGTACGTTAGAGCATACAATCAATCAATCGGGTACCATCCTCATCATGGGGGTGGGTTGCAGCCAATCTTGTGACAAGCCTCCATTTGTGTCTGTCTTTGTGCAGATTGGGTTGCAATTTAATAGTGCCCTGAATTTAGCAGAACATTACACAACAAACACAATCATGTAATATTTTGTAAACAAATTTAATTAGAATAAAATGATCACAATCAGAAAAAGTATGTTGGTTTGTGTCACTTGGATATTCTTGAGTTGGTAGATTTTTGTTTCTTATTAGCTTGATTGTATATAAGGATGCAGAAATGACTTAATAAATCAATTCCATAACCGCACAACTTTTTTTTTCCAATTTTCACAATTTTCACTCCTGTGGATGTAACTTACTTATGTGACAATTTAGATTATATTTTTGCCTAAAGGTTTTTGCGCAATATTCACACAAATAAGGTTTCTCATCAGAATGCGTTTTCACATGTCTAATATGTGTGCTTCTGTCAGAAAACGCTTTCTGACATATCTCACACTTGTAGGGTTTCTCTTTGGTGTGGACCCTTGTGTGAATCTTTTTTTCGCTATTTCGTGCAAAACACTTGTCACAGTAATCACACTTGAATGGCTTCTCTTGAGTGTGACACACGAGATGCTTACGCAGAATGCTTCTTTTGGAGAAGTTTTTCTGACAAACATCACATTGAAATGTCCGCCTCGTTACAGTGTGACTACTCATGTGCTTAGTAAGATCACCACTACGGGCAAAGTCTTTCTGGCACACTCCACAGGTAAAAGGCCTCCAGAGAGCATGAATGGATGCCATGTGTTCTTTGAGACGATTTCCTCTTCGGAAACCCTGGTCACAAAGTTCACATTGGAAAGGTTTCTCATTGGTGTGAGTTCGAATATGGATTCTCAGGTCGCTCTGTTGAGCAAAGATTCTTCCACAATACTTGCACTCAAATAACGTATCATCTTTCTCTTTACTGTGAGTTGACATGTCACTTTGGATACTTTCACTTTTCTCCGACATAGTAAAGCTATTACCATCAGTGTTTTCTTTCCTATGAGTTCTGATATGACCTTTGAAGTAACTACTTCGAGCAAAGCGCTTGCCACACACATCACATGCATATGGTTTCTCTCCTGTGTGACTTCTAACATGACGAGTCAACTCGCAGCTATACGTAAAATATTTTTCACAATAACAGCACTTCAACTTCTTCTTTGAATCAACAGGTTTCTTGATGTGAATACCAAGATGATGATTTAGAAAAGCTGCTAGGTTGTAGCATACCTGACAGTACTTTGACTGAGGCAATTCTTCCTCACTGCTGCTGTTTTTTCTCAGTCTCATTGTTATGTGTTCTGACATGGTGATCTAATATTGCTACATATCTGTAGCATTCAAGGCAATAGTCTTTGCTAGAGATTTTGTAACAAGCAACATCGCAAAATAACTTTAAAACTTTTATCAACTGTTTACAGCGGTGAGATTTCTCAGCCAGTGTTCCATAGTTGACTAAAGCGGTATGCAGGTATTTCTTTCGATGTCTAACAACATGTCTCCTTTGGGTATCATGGGATGGTAAAATTGCCCCACAGTAGGAACAAGCAAATAGATGTAATAATTGTCTTGCGTTCCTTGTGTTACTTGAGGTTAGTTGGTAGGCAGATGCAGATTTTGATTCCATGGTGTGCACTTTACATGTGATGTATCTGAAAGAATTAAATCAACAACAAAATGTTACTATTTAGGCATAACAAAAGTTTGTTGCAAACATTTTGCCAATAAGGTGATTTCACAACTTAAAGTTCATCCTTCAACAAAACCCGGGGAAGCACATGTCCCAAGCCTTCAGTTCCCACCCATTTCACCACCTATCCAAGAGGTAACAGCATCCGGAGGTATGGACAGATGGACGGACATGCAATAAACAATATGCTTCACTGTGAAGCATCAAATTTATGATCTTTGTGAAACCAAACATTCTGTACTGCTTCACAATGATAGAGAAATATTAAAGGTCCGTGACCCGATCGACAGCATCATCCCCCCGATATTTTTCATTGTTGATGAGGTTTTGGTATCATATGATAGATACTATTTTCTCATTACTATCCTGAAATTTGACGCTCCAAGTCGATGTATTTCGGAGAAATCATGAATCACAGCGGTTTTTACAGGTATACCAGTTTGTAAATACTAAAACTTCGTCGGAATTGTGGGAGCGGAATTATTGCGAATCATCAGTCTCCTCAATAGCTACTTTGGTTTCGCGTCATACACATTCTGTGAAAAAAGCGAACCACACTAACTGCTGAGGAGACGATGCACGCCGTATATAATTATACATTTCCAAGATGGGACGAGGTGGGCGATTTAGCTCAATCGACTCGCGCGTTGTGTTTCACCCGAAAGGTACCCACATTTCCAAGATGGACGAGGTGGGTGATTTAGCTCAATCGACTAGCGCGTTGTGTTTTACCCGAAAGGTACCCGGTTCAAAATCCGGTATCTGAAGTTTTTTTTCCTCTCCATTTTTAACCCAAACTTTTTTATATTCATTTGAAATGTACATATTGCAAGGGAAATATATTTTGTTTCCTTTTTTTCTGAAATGGAACGAAAAAAACAAATATTTTCCGTTCAATACGGGCCGGGCATTGTACAGCATTGTCGTCATACGAACGGGAATTGTTGTTGTTGCTTGCCTGCCCATAATGCAATTCACGTATACCAAGGTATTGGATTGCAAATTTGGCTATTTATTCACATTTACGCTGAAAATGCTCTCGTTTTCTCACAAAGTAGCATAAAGGGGCAATATTTGATATTATTATGTAATTTTAAAGACAATCCATATCCAAAACCAATAGGGTTACCCCCCTTTAATCAAGACATTGTACAGAATTGGTGCAATTGTTGTTAAGTTCTTCAGCTTTCTCTTTGGGTTCTTTTACCCCTGGGGGAATAAGGATTGAGATTTATTTGCTTACTGCAGTCTTTCATGCCTGGTACTCCGACTGCTCTCACTTCATATTTCTAAAAATCAGGCATGGGAATGGCATTTTTGAAAACTGCCTGCAAAAATGTGTGAATTAAAAGGCCCAAAACAGGCTGAATAAAAATAAAAATGCGTAAATTTGGACAACAAAACTGCCTGAATTCAGGCAAAAGCCTGAAAATTCTCAAATGTGCTGTACCTCAATGTGTATACATGAGTATTATCGCACAGGATTTATATATGAACGGTACGGTAAACTGCCTGACCCTGGAATCTAGGATTTATTGCAGATCAGAATCAGGGATGGTTCCTGTTCTCTTTTAGAATTTAATTCTGTCACCTAGTGTGCAAAGTGATGATGACTATATATACTTCGGAACCACAAGACACTGCACATACACTACCAATCTCCTGCACATGCCAAGCAGTGCAAGGTGTGGAAAAAATAATATAAAAATTTATATTCTGTACTGCTTCATATATTTTAGAGAAATAGTTTTGGTCTTTTCATGAATCATAATTTTTTTCGCATGTAGTATAAAAACAGTGAATACTTGTTTGCATCGGTGAGATTTCAGAAAAACTACCAGGGACTGCCTCTTTACTGCTCTCATTAAATCTGATAGGAGAGTGATTTTTAGCTCTCCTTAGTTGTCCATTCTCTCCTTGCATTCTTTTGTAAATGCTCTAAACAGCTCTCCTTGAAGGCTCCAGAAGACCTATTTAATGCTCTCCTGGGAATAATATTCTTGGAAGGACAAAAGTGTCTGGTATTATAAAAAGCCTTTATGTGGAAGCATGAATCACAGCCCTATCGATGTGTTCACTGACACTGACACTCATAGTCCGAATAATCAGTCCCAGAACAAAATATTAATTTCTGACATGATCGTGTTCTGGGTCTGAACTATTTCCATTCGAAATCTTGATGGCAAATTGGACAAAAGAAGCACATATAGTCCTACTTCACAGTTTTTTTTATCGCCCTATTCATGCTGCATGAATCACTCTATTGTGGACCATCCTTCTGATAGTTTTTGGACAAGCGGAACAGTTTTGACAGGTTTTTTTTGTCTACCTTTCTGTTTGTAAACAGATGAGAGGAGGTCAAAATTGTCATCCTCGCTGAATAGAAAAGTGAGCGTAATCGGTACTGTCAGAACACCACTTCCGTACCAAATTGACTGAAGAACCTTACCGAAAACTAATAAAGTATGCCTATACTAGCTTACTTATACTACAGTACGACTAAATCGGAATTCGCTGTCATAGACGTAGTGCACGTTAGTAACCATTGGTTACTGCTCCAAGCCTGGGCTCATACACCAGTTCCGAATTTTGATATGCCATAGGCTTTGTGTTGTGATCAGTGGTTCGTAACAAAGAAAGCGTGATCCAGTTGGCCTAGCAACGGTCATATTGTAACGTGCACTACGACAGAGCAGCGAATTGTAACATGGACAAGCGGCTAGGGGACGCAGGGGTAACCTTGTCAATCAATGGTTATTCTATTGTCCACCAAAGTTAAGCTTGTGACATCACCAATACGTTTATATCCATGATCAATCCAATCAATACTAGCAATTATCCCCAGAGGACCACTGTGCGAAATTGACAAAGTTTAATGTGTGCGCATAAATCTGCATGGAATAAAAGTTAAATATTATTATAAAATATTACAATTTGAAATGAAATAAAAATTTATAATAATAATGAAAAATCATCACTAAGTAATCTGTATTTTAATGTGATGGTCTGAAAGGCCATCCTGGCCAACACAAAACATTTTGGGGTTTTGGTTTTGGTAAAAACGTTTTAATAACATTAAATGTCGGGTTAAATAAATGTCATGAAAACATTTTAAAACGTTTTGTATGGAAACACAGTTAGGCCTACATTTTATGACAAGCTATATTCAGGCTGTTCGTGCGGATATTTAATGTAGGCCTATAACGTTACAAATTCATATTTAGGCCTATAATAATGATAAAAAAATGTTTTAATTTCTTTAATAAAAAACAACTTATATACCTTATATTCTTATAATATTATCATATTTTGTTTATATTGTTATTATTATTTTTTTATCGTAATCATAAAGAATACATTAAGTCATGACAACTTGTTGTTGAGTGCTGAATCCAGGTACCTGGCTGAATCACCTCGTAAAGTATTAAAGTGCGCCGCCGTAGCTTAATTCCATGATCTTGATCTTACTTTTATCGATACACATCGATCACTTATCGGATTAAGTATTGAACACAATAGATGAAGTATTTGATTGACAAGGTTACCCCTGCGTCCCCTAGCCGCTTGTTAACATGGTAACAGAAACATTTTTATAAGCTTACCTCGGCTCTAATCCATCAAATCAGTGGATCTTGACGGCTGTATCCGTTACATACTTTAATATTTTAGCAGTATTAAATACCACATTTTGCTCGTAAATTTTAAAGTAGAATTGGCTGAAAGATTATGAAAATTTGGGTAAAATGTAATTTCGCGAAATTCGCAAATTTAGCAGTTAATCACAGCCCGTTGTCTTTTAATATAAAATGCGGGCGCACACCACTAAAAATATAAACGAAAGAAGAAGTTTACCTTTTATAAAGCATAGACCATTAAATGGTCTATGTATAAAGTGACTCCACCATTTGAAATACATTGTAATATGCATAATTAATAGATAACTATTAAAAAAAGGGACCGTTCACAAACACTTGTAAGGGGGGGGGCCTGATGCAAAAAAAATTTCATCGCGAAATTTTTCGGGGCCCCCCTTTACAGACCTCGAAAATTTCAGGGCCCCCCCTTTTGACATGAAAATTATGGGTCAACCCCATAGAAAAGCATATAAACTTAATTTTTCCAGGAAAATTTGTGGTCATTGTTTTCAGGGCCCTTAGGAGGGTCCAAATTTTCAGGGCCTCCTTTTGCATAAGCCCCCCTAACAAGAGTAACAAGTGCTTGTGAACGGTCCGTAAATTGAAAACATTTAGGAATGTATCTTAGGTATAGATTCATGAAGTCATCTAATAAGGTAGACAGCATCCATTGATGAAGTCATGTTAGGTACCGGTAGTTATCGATTGATGAAGTCACAGGTAGATATCATGCATTAGATATAATCCATTGATGAAGTCATTTTAGGGAACAAACCAAAAGATCAATGACGTCCTATAAACGTAACTAGTTTCATTTCTCAGCCGACCCCCCTCATGAAATGTTGAAAATTTTAATATAATAATAATAATGACACATTCTCCAGACCGATGTTTTTTTACAAAAGTAATCGAGTATTTTTACCCCTCCCGGCCCCCCTAAACGAAACTAGTTTTATAGGACGTCATCAATCTTTTGGTTTGTTCCCTTAGGTAAATAGCGTCCATTGATAAAGTCATCTTAGGGATATAGCACCCATTGATGAAGTCATCTTAGGTAGATAGCTGCATAGCACCCATTGATGAAGTCATCTTAGGTAGATAGCACCCATTGATGAAGTCATCTTAGGTAGATAGCACCCATTGAGGAAGTCAGGCGCGTAGCCAGCATTGTCAATCTGGGGTGGCAAATGTCAGTACATATCAAAACCTTTAGTAACATTTCAGAATCAGTGAATTCACGGCAGACTTGGCCATTCAAAACGCAACAGAAAACTGGCTAAAAATGACCAAATTTTTCTTTAAATCGCCGTCAATTTCGAACTAGTGAACTCAGAATTCTATACCCACGTTTAACGTTTATATTACCTTGAGATATTCTTTAACCCTAAAATTATTTTTTTGAAGCTGTAGGTGCTTCCATAAACCCGCCTGAATTGTTATTTATTCCATCTTTTCACTCATTTTGTTCCTTTCCCTGCGTGAGATCAAGTTTTTCTGGGTTTTCCTGTCAAACCTGCCCTGTTCCAACAGTCACTCTACGAAATAGCGCCACGTTATTAAAAATGTTCTCGGGTTAATCGACTGTATAGACATTTTCCCTAATGGTCATCTAAAAATGGTTATGATAGACCTGAATTTAGTCTCGCCGCATACAAAAAACTATGGGTACCCCTAATCAGAAGTCAATTCTAGTCCCTTCGATAACTCGCTGGGTCTGCCAGTCTTAGTCACAGCCTATATGGCACAGCATAATTCGCATTACGTGAAATACGACCAAGCGTAGACTTTGCGTAGACTATACGATCTATTTTTAGCATGACTCACATAGCTCGCGTTCATCAAGGTCACTATTGCTTTTCATTGTGTAGTGAATATTATTTTGGGTAAAAAACATGTTACTTTTCACATAGAAAGATTTTGATATGTCATCCCTATTTTTACTCTCCCTCTCCTCCCTTTCCCTTTTCTTTTTCCCTCCCTTCCTTCCCTTCCCCATTTTAGGTGTCCGAGGCAGTCTGCACCCCCTGCCACCCCGCAGGCTACGCTACTTGATGAAATCATCTTCTAGAGCACCCATTGATGAAGTCATCTTAGGTAGATAGCACCCATTGATGAAGTCATCTTAGGTAGATATAGATATCACCCATTGATGAAGTCATCTTAGGTAGAGATTATCACCCATTGATGAAGTCATCTTAGGTATATATAGATATAACCCATTGATGAAGTCATCTTAGGTATATAGCACCCATTGCTGAAGTCATTTTAGGTAGATATCGCCCGTTGATGAAGTCATCTTAGGTAAATAGCACCCATTGATGAAGTCATCTTAGGTAGATAGCACCCATGGCATTGATGAAGTCAGGCGCGTAGCCAGCATTGTCAATCCAGGGTGGCAAATGTCAGTATCATCCCTATTTTTACTCTCCCTCTCCTCCCTTTTCTTTTTCCCTCCCTTCCTTCCCTTCCCCATTTTAGGTGTCCGAGGGGGCAGTCTGCACCCCTGCCACCCCGCAGGCTACGCTACTTGATGAAGTCATCTTAGGTAGAGAGCACCCATTGATGAAGTCATCTTAGGTAGATAGCACCCATTGATGGAGTCATCTTAGGTAGATATAGATATCACCCATTGATGAAATCATCTTAGGTATATATACATGTAGATATCACCCATTGATGAAGTCATCTTAGGTATATAGCACCCATTGCTGAAGTCATTTTAGGTAGATATCGCCCATTGATGAAGTCATCTTAGGTATATAGCACCCATTGCTGAAGTCATTTTAGGTAGATATCGCCCATTGATGAAGTCATCTTAGGTAGATAGCATCATAGCACCCATTGATGAAGTCATCTTAGGTAGATAGCACCCATTGATGAAGTCATCTTAGGTATATAGCATCCATTGATGAAGTCATCTTACGTAGATAGCACCCATTGATGAAGTCATCTTAGCATGCTTAGGTAGAGTCATCTTAGGTAGATATCACCCATTGATGAAGTCATCTTAGGTAGATAGCACCCACTGATGAAGTCATCTTAGGGAGATAGGCTATCACCCACTGATGAAGTCATCTTAGGTAGATATCACCCATTGGTATAGTCATCTTAGATAGATAGCACCCATTGATGAAGCCATCTCAGGTAGATAGCACCCATTTTGATGAAGTCATCTTAGGTAGATAACACCCATTGATGTAGTCATCTTAAGTAGATCTAGCATCCATTGATGAAGTCATCTTAGGTAGATAGCACACATTGATGAGGTCATCTTTGGTAGATAGCACCCATTGATGAAGTCATCTTAGGTAGATAGCACACATTGATGAGGTCATCTTTGGTAGATAGCATTCATGGATGAAAAAAACGAGATGGGTGTTGTCGTCCATGCTCATACCAGTGTAGTAGCCAGCACTAATTTTTTAATGCGACGTGTGTGTGGGGGGGGGGGGGTGTTAAGGGGGGGGGTTGAAAAATGGTCGACAATATCAGAATCAAAAGATAGCATTTCATTTTCAGCATTATGTAGATCGTAGATGTACCCAAGCATTTTACTTGGTATAAATTTTGAAGAACTATTTTACGTTCATTATAGGCCCTACAAAGCAGAAAGCGCGGCACCGAGTGCGAGTGGGTGAGTGAAAGAGAACGAGAGGAGATGATATAAAGGGAAAAAATGGCAAAAAAAAAAAAAAAAAAAGCACCCGGTACCCATAAAGAACACGATGCTGAGCATTAAAACAAAATTAGCATTGCTCATGATACAGGTCGTCCCAAAAAGGCCCACAACTAATATTAAAAATGCAGACCCGGATCCTCCAAAGCCTTATGTACGATTTCCTTCAAATTTTACATTTGTTATATATATATGTGATGTGTCATGTCAAAAGGAGACACTTTTGGGGTTTTTGAGGTTTTTACATATCTTAAATATAGAGATATTTTGTTCCACAACGCTGTTTTTCCCAATTAAATCGGACATTCCTAAGCAAAGATATTGAGTTCGTAAGTTATGGTATTACAAAATTGGAAATTGAGATATCGGCTTTTAGAAATATTATTGACAATGTTGAGAGTAGGAATTACCTTGAAAAATGTCTACAAAAATACAAGATGCCAGTTATATTCCTATCAGACAATATTTTTAACATTAATAACATCACAAATTCGCAACAAACCCAAATTGTGAAAAAATCACCCCGGGCAGACTTTTGGTTATTTCTCCATTTACGATCCTGCACAAAAGTGTCTCCTTTTGACATGACACGTCACATATATACTCAAAATGCTGAAATGATACTAGTAATAATTATCGGGAAGGGTTTCTGTCCATTTTGAGCTGAAATAACAAGGTAAAGTGAAAGAAACCCTGCTGGTTATTTTGGCCGTTTACATGCAGATGATAGGAGGACACATGACTTTATGTCGAACTTTGCTCTGTTGACCCAGAGAAGGTTTCTTCTCATCTTCTCTGGTTGACCTATCAACACAACAAATTTGGCTGATTCCATTTAGGTGCAAATTGGGACATGTGTAAACATTACAAATGTGACCCATCACATCAAAACCAACCACTTCGCGGCTGGCTTCATTAGCAGATAATAATGAAAGAAAATGAAAAAATAACAAGAAATTTGAGCTTGTTTTACTGTCTGATTACAATAAGTAAGGTGTCATTTTAAAGCTAAAAACCAGCAGTTTATCCTAGTGTTTAAATCTCCATTTCATTTCTGCCGCGAACTGGTCTGTTTTGATGTGATGGGTCACAAATATACCAAAAAAATCAGGTTGAAAACCAATTTCATATTATAAGATCGTACATTATGGCTTTAATGTATAGTGCTATTTGAAAACGTGCTTTAAACAGTCATGCGTATTATGCCTATTCAGTGATCCCAGCGAAAGTGTTAAAAAAAATTGTATAATTATATTACAGTTGCTGAAAAGTGAAGTATAAGTCATTAAAATTACCATTTAATTTTTGGCATAAGGCGCGTCCGAGTTTATTGTCCCCCGCCCGCGTCACTTTTTGGAAACCAAAAACACCCGCGTCAAATTTTCAAAAATGCCAAAATAATTCATTATTTTCAAAGTATCGGTGTTTTCACCAGTTTTAGCAATTGGAAACATATATTTTTTTTTGTAAAACATAAATTCACAACTTGGAAGCAAAACCAGGCTCTTTTCTAACTTTTCTAGTCCCTACCCATATAATCTTAACAATGAATGAGTACGTTTTACTTTAACAAGTAACTATAGGCCTATATTATTTAAATTGAAAAGATCTCCAACAAGATTTGACAAGATTATCCATTTCAATTTGAAAAGGTTCTGTTATAGCTCCCTAAATTGGTAATTTTTTTATTTAAAAAAAAAACACCTTTTTATTTTTGACTAGAATCTATAATTCATTTTTTAAATGACAAGTCAATCTTAGCAAATTTTCCTGGGCAAATTCATGAGTTTCCGAATGATGATTTTGATGAGAAAATCCGATTCATTTTGATAAGAAATCTGTTAATTTTGAAGAAAAATCTGCCTGGGAAATCTGTTATGTCTCTCAAATTTGAATAGATTCTATTAATTTGTGAAGAGTTTAACATAATAATGCATGATATCACTGAATCATGTGCCCAGGGCTCCCGGGCCAGGGCCTAACTTCAGGCAGGGACTTCAACTCCCATTCACCAACGCCCTCATAATTTTGTAAATTAAAATTTCAATTAAAGTTGATTCAAAAATAAATACATCAAAAGAGGGCGACATTTCAATCCACCTGTCGAGAAAATTGATTGACCTTTGACCAGCCGACAAGGCAGCTGAGAAGATTTGACGAGGAGGCCACCTTCATTACTTGTAGAATTACCAGAATTTTGGATTTTGTCGTGTTTGCCTCTTTGATAGTGTACTAGGATCTTGTTGGGATCGAGCTTGGACATTAAGCAGGGATAAAGTTGGAGTTATAACTGGATTCTACAAGTTGGAATTTGGTTGCGAAATCACGGTGAGTACACCATACAAAAGGTATACTGAATAAATAAACCGCATAGCATACACAACACACAGGTTGGTTGAATTGCGTACTGTATTGTGGGTATGCTGCCGTGGTCACAGAATTGATGCAACAGTTTTGTACATTGTATTTCTGGTAAAACAAATCAAAATATTCAAATAGCTTTTGACATTAATTTGAGGCACATGACAGTCATCGCCTCGGCTAGCTTCCATACCCGCCTCTTTATTATTGTTTATAAAAACGCCATTAACGGTACCAAACCATACTTCTTCTAGCTAGATACTGCTTAAAGGAGTGTTTTGTGATCCTAGCAAGTAGCATCCTCTTTTTATGACATTTTTCAGTAGATATCCACGAAAAAAGCTTATTCCCAAAATTTCAGTTAATTCCGATTTTGCGTAACTATAAACTTGCAAGTTATGCATGATTAGGCCCTTCGCACTTGATTATTAGATATTAGTTTCCTGTTTACTGCCCGCATCCTTAAATTGAAAATCTCAAAATAATTAATTATTTTATTTTGATTTCTAATTTTCTCCTTTAAAATAACTTTCGACTACTTCTACTTGCCATTTTTTGACTTTAATATTATAATATCAACAATAATGATGAATGAACAAAGAGTACGGCTCCACCTTCACTTATTTATGAAATCAAATATTTAATTGTTGTGAAATAATTAAATGCCCGCTCTAGTCAAAACGAGTCAATAATTGCTTGTAATAGTTCAAACTAAATAAAGAAAATAAAAGATAATTTAATTAAAAGTCACCTCGTCCCTTTTTCAAAATCTTTAACAGGAAACTAATAATCAAGTGCAAAGGGCACAGGGCCTAAGTTACACTGCTCCATAATAGACATGTCCAGAATGAAATTCTAATTTCACAATATCTTTGCTGAACGAATTAATCTGCAAGAAATTTTTTGTACATGAACATTATGTAGCCAGAGGTAAAAATGTCAACTTTTTTTGAGAAAAGTGGGGGGATGATGCTGTGGATCACGAAATGCCCTTTTAACATTCGATAAACAAGCAGGAAACTGGTCTGGATTAATCATGCACTTTGAATTTCAGTTTCCCACGTTTTGAATGCGAATTGTATTGAGCACTTTGGGAGCACATTTCTTCAATATTTTGACAAGTTGACGTTGAATGTTCTATTTCTATAATTCTGTATTGTTTGCCAATTTATTGAAATTGCCAATATGTCCGAAGTTGTAATTTTATCTTTTTGATCGTAAAGATCCTGATTTGAATTCTGCATTCTGTTGCCCGCAAAAGCAGATGAGCAGGCATAACTTTTAAAAGGAGAATGTCATGTTAATTTCATGGTAAGCTTAATTAAAACACATTGAAAATGCTCAAATTGCAGTAAAAAATATAAAATGTCAGTAAATCACCAAAGCCGCAAGCGAATGGTAACGTAGGTACAAAGTACTGCCCAAAGATTTGTTTTTGGCATGTCACTTTTTTGAAATACCGGAATATATTAAATTTGCAATATTAGCAAAAATATCAAATTTTGGAAAAACGTCCCAAAATTTCAAACAAACATGAACCTTCCAAAATAAATACATGTATATATTCGCACTCGGCAGCCCAGTCACTACCTGCCGCTGTGATTCCCCTCTCCAGGTTGCCTCTAACCTAGTACGGTACTTTTTGCCCATACCCCATTTATTAAATCCAATTACACTGTATCCGGTATTAGTTTTGTCAAAAATTGTGTGATAATCAGGCAGAACGTGGACAGCGTTCGAGTTTCCTAGCATCTTACAATTTATTTTGACGCAATATCGCAACATGGAAAACCCTGGCGATGCCCACTCTTATATCCTACCCGAGTAATCCTACCTTCATCTGAATATCTTTATTTGTTTGTTTGTTTTAAATGATCTTCTCGTAGGAACTTGACAACGACCCATAATAGGAGAGGGTTAAAGGCTCGCGCTACCCCTATCCCCGGTCTACGCCAAGCTGGCCCAAGTAGGCTAATTTCGACAAACTTTTACGTCTTTCAGGAAATGCCATTTCATAAGACTTGCATCTTGACAATCCTTTTTGGATGGGACAATATTTTGCTCTAGCCTTTTGGGTAACGAGAAAGGTTTAACTGATTCCAGTTTCTAACACCACTAAGGCATTGGCTTTGGGTTGCTTTCATGTTTCCCATTTGTTTGCTTCATTATATGGATGTATGCTTGGGCAAAGGGAGTGGAGTGCAATAACCCAGGAGGGGTGGCAAAAGCTAATTGTTTCAGTTAGCACCAAAGTGGTTTAAAAAAGACCTAAAACCCAGGATTTTCCTGGGTCTCCCCTCACCAAAGCTCTGCCCCTGGATCCATGCAGAAAGGCACCTTGTGACACTAAGGAACAGACACAGATGTTTTTTCTATGGGTGCACCCCTGGGTAATCAAAGAGTTGAAGAGGAGCTAGGAGAGAGGGAAAGGGCACACAGACCTTCCATCTTTGTCAATCAGTTTGAGCAGGGTGGTTAGGGGTCAGAAAGAATGGATCGGAGCAATTGGAGGAATAAAATCATTTCGGGAGCCTGCTTGAGATGCTAGAGGCAGGTAATTTTTGGATTGATTTGAGTGAAGACAAGTCAATTGGGGATTCAAGAACCTGCTGGCCCCTTGCCCTGTTATGAAATCTTGCACGTACACCACTGAAGGAGATAGAGCTAGACTGTAGACAGGGGGCAAGGTTGGGGAGAGGAATTCAATACATGCATTGTTTTGTATCTTGGGGCAAGGTACAGTTTGGTGCAGGTTTAGGCCTTTTTTAGGTTGTCCGAAGGAAAAGACCTAAATGGCATCACAAGTCATGTGTCAGTCTGTCAGTGTGGCTTTTTGGTCTCATATGAACAGTTCAAATCCTATTGTACTTTGGTCATAGCTGCACTATGGGAACCCTCATCTGTTGGTGGTGTTCAAGGTCATATACTGAGGTCAAAGGTCATTTGAGGTTAACTTGTAAATAGGCTGAAAATTCAATATACGGTCTCATATGAACAGTTTACACCCGATTGCAACCAAAGTTGAGCCAAATCTGTATGTATATCTGCATTATGGGAACTTGGCAAGCTTGCATGTAATGGTGGTATTCAAGGTCACATACTGAGGTCAAAGGCCATTTAAGGTCAACTTATAAAAAGGCTGAAAATGAAGTTTTCTAAGGTGAAACAGTTAGACAACACTTTTGACCCCAAGGGGAAGACACTTCCGGGTCGTGCCATGTCAGATCGTAATTTCCAGAGAGTTTCCAAGGCAGCGTGATTGGCATCATTTTTTGACCAATGAGAACGTTCCTTTTTGCAGAGCTAGGTTACTGAGATCGCAGATTTTGTCATTCCATTTGTTGACCGTGTGTTTCTTTGTCTCCGTCTGGGGTTAATACAAATTCTAGTTTCACATGAACAGTTCACATCCAATTGCAACCAAGCTTAAGCCAAAACTGCATTATGGAAGCTGTCATGTAATGGTACTGTCCAAGGTCACATCTGAGGTCAAAGGTCATCTGAGGTCAACTTGTAAATAGGCTGAAAATACAAAATCTGTTCTCACACGAAAACAGTTCACATCCATTTGCATCCAAACTTGAGTCAAAGCTGCATTACGTGAGCTTCTATGTAATGGTGGGTGGTATTCAGGGTCAAAAGGTCAAAGGTCATGTCAAATTGGCTGAAAATGAAAAAAAATTGCACAAATATGCAAAAATAATGTTCCACATGAATATTTACTATGTGTAGTGTTCACTACCGGTAGTGCCAATATCTGTGGATGACCTATCTGGGACCACCATCCCTATTTTTTTCTTTTTTTCTCCTCAAGGGCTCTGCCAAAAAGTTGTGCACCACACTTTTTCAGATGTGATTGACAGATTGCTATGCATTTGAGTGGGTTTTAGCTATAATTTTGTGTACCGATATACTGCTTCAATATTGGTATTGACAAATCCTGTTTATCCTGTAAATTTTGATATTTCATACTTAATTCCAGATCATTCCAGTGCTGGAATTAAGCATTTTTTATGCGTAGCAAAATTTGCTTTTTTACTTTTCTCTTGGTATATTCACATACTACAGTGTGTAGTACATGTACTAAATACTAAATTGTGTAGCATTTTGCTACGCGATACCAGCTATTTCCAACGCTGGATCATTCTACATTGTACACAAGTGAAAAGTACATTTAATTTGTTTCAAATAAAAAATACTGATTTTCATCAAATTTTGTTTCACAAGGGGAAAAAATACAATGTCAACATGGGGTTGATCAGCAAAAATATTGAACTGACACCTTAGCTAATTGGTACATGCATGAACTCTTTCACAACATACCATAATAACGTTTCTGAAAGCTTGTCTGGAAGAAACCAGTTTACCCATGCAGAGAAATGGTTGCTTCCGTAATGACTGTTGATGTAAGGTCATTGTGTTTTGAACCGTGAGGTTATTGTTGTTATGGTTTACGAGTGCATCATACCACGCCCAATCGTAAGGCCCGTTATGGCCTAGCCATGAACCAATGGGAGTAGACCTAATGTTGATGCGGGTTTGCTTTTGGTTCATATCACATTCAGCTTTCATCAAATTCGGATCGAGAAATTTATTTTCCCACCCACCACTCCCTAAATAGGAAAGTAAGGTTGAGGAAAGCTTTGAAGGGGTGGAGTATTGCTCTGGGGGAAGGTAATTTGAAATACATTTGTAAAGGTATAAATCCAAGCTAAAAAATCAAACTAGTTGGTACTGTTCATGCATGTAATATAGACAGCTTAGAATATTAAGCGAAAAATGTACAATTAAAATGATACTTTTAGTCCACTAAGTTAATCATCAATCTGCCATGAGGAAAGTGGATCAATGGGGGGGTCATGTAAGTGATTGAGTTTTTAGTACAACTACAAATCGTGTACATATGGTATAATTAAGCTGAAAATCATTTAAAGATTTTGAAATTCTGATATAATATTAGTCTACAACCTTTCATAGACTGTATCATGTGCTTCTCCCATGAGAAGTACATGTATTATTTTATTTGGTCATATTGGAATTGGATGTGTTTTAAATTGGGAATGATGTACATGTACATGTAAATGTCTCTGAGACTTGGTAAACAGTACAGTATAATTTTAGTACACATGTTGTTAAGCTGAAATATTTATTTCATTATCGAAATGGTTTGATAATATTGATTACCGTAATATTGGTTTAAAAAATAATCAGCAACTGTTCTTTGATTAGCATGTACTTCTATGAGTAGTATATGTAATGATTTTATGTGCTGGAAAAAGAAAAGTTGATTGGCACATCATGTCTTAAATTGAGTTTTAGTGTTTCAAAAGAGGACCAACCTTTCTGCTGGTTCCTTTCTGTGCATTTCAACATAAGCAGTATGTTTGTTGTTCAGTAAACACAAATCTTAAAAGTCAGTGGTTGAGCAGCCACAATTGCGAATTTGTTGCCATTAATTCAAAGATGGCCAGGAATCTCTTTTGAGATCCAGTCATTGCATGTTACAATTTGCCTAATTACAATGTTTTTCAAAAGCATTAGCGTTAGTGCTAAATATGGCATGGTTTATGAGTAGGTGGGTATTTTAGCCTATATAGCGTCAATGATAGTGAATGGGAGTAATTCCCTCTGCTTTTTCTGCATATTTTCTTAATTTGATGTATTTCTGAAGGTTCGGCAGCCATTGTTTCATATTTGCCAGCTTTTGCTAAACTTATATATATATTGTATTGTAATGCACCTTAGCTTTTGATGTTATTTGTAAGCAGCTGCTCCCTTACAAATTTTTAGAGTAATTCACCCTAGCTTTTGCTCTTGCAACTTTATCTGCTTTGTTTTTGTATGAACCTATTCTCTTACAAATTTTTAGAGTAATTCACCCTAGCTTTTGCTCTTGCAACTTTATTTGCTTTGTTTTTTGTATGAAGCTATTCTCTTACAAATTTTTAGAGTAATTCACCCTAGCTTTTTAGCATAATTATTACTTTTAGATACCTCATCAAAAAGAATTATGTTTGCCTTAGAATGCCAAAGGATTTCCCTAGGTAGAACTGCGTAACATCACACAGGTCCGTGGCAGTCGGTTATATAAATTATATTATATACCGGTATTTATATTTTATCTGCTGAGCAACCTTCTTTATACAATGCACCCTAGCAATTATGTTTGCCTTAAAATACTAAAGGATTTCCCTAGGTAGATCTGCGTAGCATCACACAGCTCCGTGGCAATTTGTTATGTTTGTATGTTTGTTTACATGTATGTGGCTTGCTGGAACCTTTATATACTTATGTAATTGATAATGCTTATCGTTGTTTGTTTATGTAGAAATATTAAGCGAAAATAAATTCTTGATTCGGTTTGATGCTGATATGTGTGGCAAATTAAGTGGTGCGTCTCATATTCATTTCTTGTGTCTATGGGTAAACAAGTGTATCCTTCCTCAGCAAAAACTACTGCCTTACAAACTTTTACAACAAATTTTGGCCCAAAAGGTTTTTTTTGGACAAAATATTTACACTTTTGAACTGAATTTACTAATTTTTTGACAAATTATCCCTTCAAGTTGAGCATAACCAAAAAATCACCCTTTGTCTTGAAAATCAGTTCTTTGTACAACCTTTTTTATGCTTGCCTGGACAAAAAAAATACACTGTTCATTTGTGTTGTTTTGGGTTTTTTTAATGGTCATGCTTGTGAACACAGTATTCTTGAGTACCCCTCCCCCCTGTTCAGACAGACAGATGCACACACACGCACCACCCGTACACACACCCACAACCAGGCCTGAAAAAAAAAACCCAGGCAATTCGGCAATCTCCTTGCTGGGAAAATTTGGTCATTTGAGAGGAAATTTTGCTTTTCTGGATAAAAAGAAATACATAAGAACTGGTGGGAAATCCTGCCAAGTTGGAGGGAAATAAATTTCTCTTGCCGAGAAATAAACATATTTTCCAGGCCTGCCTACAACATAAACACACTCATCAGAAAGCAATATGACATGTGAAAGTAAGGTTCATCTGCTCCAGTAGAATACTATTTAACAATAACAATGGTAATTAATCAACAAAAGAGAGCGATAGACTACATTAACCACGCAGCTCTGTGATGCAGAACAATGCCAATTAATCATTAACAACCAGTATAACATCTGGTATATCAGCAGAATATGACATTGGCTTATAAATATTGTGTTGGCTTTTGTTAAATCAGAGATTAATCTGTGTGAAATGAAATCTCAAAAAAAAACCTAGGCAAACAATATAAAGCTTGGCATTAGAAAAGTAGCCCACAAAAATGAGTCTGATGCTGATCGTGTGCTATCTTTAAATTAGATGCATTATTGAATATATAATGTCATTTAAAATGTGAATGCTACATTTGTTTAAAAAAGGCATCAAAATTAAACCACCATGACCATTTTTGAGATATGAGCAGTTTTGAGCACTGAGCAGGAAAAACACCAAAATTAAACCACATTTTTTTGAGATATGGGGGGGGGGGGTACTCTTGTATGAACACTGAGCACTGAAATGTTGAACACAGAATTTCAATATTTAATCATTTGTCATAAAATGTGTATTAATTGGGCTATCTTTTAGAATACCCTACCATTTTTTACATTCACAGTGTATGTGTATGGGTCGTTCATAAAAGACCCCCATTGAAAATCTACAGTGGTAGGGTATTCTAAAAGAAATCCGATGTGCTCTCAGGTCCCACAAAAAATGTGAAAAAATGATAAAAGTCTCTATCCGAGCCCCTAAGCTTTATGCTTGTTTTGAAGTATTTCAAAAATTATTTTCTTAAAATATTCAATACATGTAAATGCATAGACATACAATTATCCAAATAGATTAATTAATGTTCAATATAAGAAATATTTTTTGAAAGTATAGTACACAAAGACATGTAATTGTTATAAATTGATAAATTATATAAAAATAATACTTTGGAAATTGCAATATGAATATTAAGATAAAATGTAATTTTAATAATGGTGCTAAAAATATTATTGACATTGAATATTCCAGATTATGATAAAATTTGATGCATTCTTGATGTTGAACTATTACAATACAAACTAATCAAAACAAAGTATGACTCAATTAGAATTTAAATCATTGAATTCATGCATATTGAAATTCACAAAATAAATGTACTTATTATTGACATTGAATTTTACAAAATGAACGTAATTAGTATTGGCATTTTAATTGCATGGATATTGTCATCAATTTAAATCAGGCACGTTGTCATATTAGCTGACATTGACAATTTAGCTGGATTCTCATCAAAATGGATACATCACTTATTATTATAACAACATATCCCTGTCAAATTTGTGACGTCAACAGTTGTGATGTATTTACAAATATGTGAAAGCAGGTCTCCGAAGAAGTGTTCAATATCTTCTTTTTGTCCTGTGTATCACAACACCCAACTTGAGGTGTGTAGTGAAATTGATCTAGATACCTTTGAAAAATGCATATAGCAGAAGAGGTGAAATTAGGATGACTAGATACAAAATTCAAAATAAATTATTTATTGCACAAAATATAAACTGTTTTATTTGTTAGAAGGAAGCAATTTAGTTTTCTAAGATCCCTTCCATGGATACAACTTGCAATGGTATGGGAAAGTATGTCCAATGGATTATCCCAGTGTTTGAATGAATGGATAGTTTAAATTGTTCAAATTTAACCCCAGATAATGTACCATATAAATTCTTTACATCAGTACAATGTTGGTATAATAAGAAAATACCTAATGTAAAAAACAAACAAACCAAAGCTCATAGAAGGTAAAAGCATAACACACAATTCACCCGGGGGTCACTTCCATTGTGGCATGTACACCATCCGCGATAATCAACTTTTGAAAAGCACCCTAAACAAGGATTTAACCCTTGACAAAAGCGATACCCTAAACAGGGATTTTATTCCTTGCATCAAATTTCATACCCTAAATTTCATTTCGCGTATTAGCAATTGCAATTTTGATACCCTTTTTTCCTTTTCTTCATGTTTTTGACACCCTAACCGCGTTACGCGCGTATCGTGCATATCCATGAAAAACTACCCTTTTTACGCGTTTTCATTATCGCGGATGGTGTACAGGCCACAATGGGAGTGACTCCCCCGGGACAATTCAGTAACATGTCAAGATTGATGGAAAAATTGAAGAAGTATTCGCCATCGCAGTCAGTGTGACATCAAAATCGATCATTGCCAGGTCATCTGGTTCATGCTATCTGCATTCGGAACCATGATCCAAATGATCACAACACAAAGTCAATGGATTGCTAACAGGATACATGCAAACCAAGCGTGAACCACCAACTAAGGTGTGGCATATTTACATGTACTACAGTGGCAAAAATATCTGGTCTTGTTTAAGTATGAATGTGAACTGCACAATTATTGATGTCAAATCTAGATTTGCACAATTTTGCAAAACATCTGTAAAATGATTAGCCTTACTTTAGAGCTCTTTTGCTATACTCGCGCAAGGTCCTGCCCTTTGGGCTGGGCAGGGTTCGAATTCGGCTGTATCGCATAGCAGTTTGCTCCACATTTTGAAGTAACTGCTACCCAATTTTGCATTTGTATAGCACTTTTTATAGTGCTTTAGTATATGGAAGTATCCTGATTATGATGAATTAGCCAAGAACTGCTACACAAAATTTTTAAACGAATTCGAACCCTGGGGCTGGGCTCAGGCTATGCGCTTGCTAAGGTATGTGAGGGCCACAGACTGCGGCTATGAAATGATTACACTGGTTAATGACGTTTATGTCCAAGGGCTTTGGAAAGCTTTGAAAAACTGCCAATACCATGTGTGGTCTTGAATGGAGCTGAAAGCTGGACATCATGCAGGATAGAAGAAACAGAATCGTGGCTTCAGAGACAGACCAGTACACCGGGGGGTGCAGTTTTTTACATTTTTTTGGGACAAAAAAGATCCACATTTTGGGAAGGAAGTCCACTTTTAATAAAATTGCCCCCCCTTTAGACAAAAGTCCACTTTTTCAAAATCAGCACCCCCCAAATGAAATCCTACTTACGGGCCTGTTCAGAGATGTGGGTTTGGAGTAGATTGTTAAGCATTACCTGAAAGAAAAAAAGAATTGATAAAGTATCATACTGGAACAACACCATTTAGATGGGAAAGGTATAGATGAGCAAACAGATGGGTTATCTGTGACATTCCGAGGCCCATGACACTTCACAAATTCTAGAAGAGAAATGGATGGTTTATTGGACAGAAAGATGATCCACAAAGTAATTTTATTGAAGAATTAACACCCACACTCACACCCCCACACACAAACAAACATAATTTTGTATATGCACACACACACCCCTACACACACATACATGTAAAACGTAAATTGGTTGACAATAAATTAGCATTGGGTAAATTGTCATGAATTTCCATCAAATTGATATTTTGCCTGTCTCTCTCTCTCAGTCAGCCTTGTCAACTCATCTCTTTGTATTAACCCACACTTGAGATGTTAGATGCATGACAGATTCAACAATTCTTGCAAAATTTTCAAAATTTTTAAAATTGAGCAGTTTCCACGTTTTAAATCTGGTTAAAAATAATCAAATGCATTGCAATGAACATAAGCAGGCATATAATATATTTGTTCAGTGGTTCTACATTTTCAGATGAAAATTTTGTACAAATTGTGGAAATATTTAGTTAAATTGTACCGCAAACCCTAAACATTTTAACATGCAAATCTTGTGCTGTACGTCAGGGACATGAACATCTCAGCGCTGCCTCATTGCTGTCAGCTTGTGTTTGCCAAAACATTCCTATTTTAGGAACATGGGAAAAATTGTCTTATCTTGATGAAAAGACGATGGATGGCCTCCAAAATGGTTAGGAAACTTGGGAAATTATGATAGTCATAGAGCTATGTTAATGTGATGAACACTTAGTGTATGGTAATTATGTTTCGTCTGTGAGATTTCCTGTCAAAGTTCATCAATCTGTAGATTTTTCATCTATATGTGTAAAATTAGGAGATTGAAAGAATTATCTTACTGTGCATTGTGTGATCACAGTGTGGTGTGACAGTGATACAGGTATTCATGTGATGGTACATGTAAGTGGGCCTCTGAAATGGTTGCAACATAAGAGTTTTTGCTGTGCTTAATGATTCTCATTTCAATATTTGTTGTACTGTCTATATGCTATAAGTATCAAAGTTCTTGACTAATGTGCAAGTAGAGACTTTTAATTCTATCGGATAAAGAATATAGGGCCTCCCAAATGATGTGAATTGCTCTCCTACTATTTGGTTTTAACATTTCCATGAATTTTGAGCATGTATCTGATGTGGGAAAAGACAGTGGCCTCAAACTCAAAGATGGTTGAGAAATGGGGGATTTCTTTAGATGTGAATGTATCGTGCCAGAGGAGATATCATGCACTTCCCACAATGCATTTCTTCCATTTCAATTTTCTGTACTGATTTGCTAGTACAAAAAAGTACCTTAACATAGAGCACTTCCAGATCTGGCAAAATATAATATATCTATTTCTTGACTATCAACCCAAGTTTAACCAGTCTATGAAAACAAAGGGAACCAGTACAAAGTAATATGAGTGTCATTTGCTGTACTGAGGTGGTGCATTATGTTGCAAAGGATTCTGGGAAGGATAAGATATCTTGCTTGGTGTCATTCATTATGACTGTGTTCAGTATGAGTTGCTTAAAGGTAAACTGGCATTGAAGTTGTTGATCAATTGGGAAGCAGTATATCTATTTGAAATAGACCAACCAACGTATACATGAAGAGTTCAAATGAAAAATGCTATTTATCAATTTTTCTCTCTATGAGGTATGTAGGCAAATTTTAAAATATAACTTGTCAAATATAAAGAAAATTTAAGAAGAGAATATGTGCTGTTTTTTATCTTAGTTTTAAAAATATACATTGGATTTTTTTTTCAAAATGGAAAAACATAAAGCTAGCATTATAGGGTAGATGACTAGATGTTGAGCGGTCTTAATGCAAAAAGTTATATTACCACGGTAAATACTACAGTTACGCACAGTCACACATGCTGGCAAAAAAATCAAAAGTCATCACGCCATGTTCATTCAATTGAAATTCCCACTGTAGGAAATTACATAGTTCTCTAAGAATGCATTTCAAGCAAGAATATGATTTACTTAGTGAAATTCTACCATAATTTGGCAATTAACTGGTTTAAGTTAGAATAAGTTTAGAGATTGTGACGGCCAACATTCAAGTTTTAAGCTTACTCACATGATACAGGCAAGAAAATATTGCATTTTGGTTACTTTTTCATTGAAAAAGTGGAGGGGGCATTTGTTAGAGGCGAGGCGTTTATTATGTGTTGTCTGCACGAGTTCCTGAAAAACAAGCACACATGTTTTTCCTATTCCTTGAATGACAGAAGTGTACTATTTTAAGAGAAACTAAAAGTCATCTTGTCTAAAGGTGCGTTGGCCTGTTAACTGGATGAGGGAAGTGGGAATATCTAGGCTAGATTTTGACGTTGTGATGTCTTCTAGTGCATTTATATGTATGTACGACTAGTTGGAGTTAACTACTAAAACACAAGCTGTAAACATTTCTAAAAATAAGTATTGGTGAAAAGTCATGTTGTCTGTTTAAAGACTGAGACCTTTTCAAAAACATCTTGGATTATGTGTTCTAGATTTTAAGTTGTGATGTCTTGATGTAAATTAGAACACTTTAAGGTTTCTCATTGTTAAAATGTGGAAATTATGTTATCTTGGAATATATACAGATTGTACATTACATGCAGAAAGGAAGATAGACTTTTCAGCATCATTGACATGAAATATTCCTGTGCATGGATATTTTGGGACAGGCAAGGATTTGCAAAGATTTTATGCTTGTAAATAATATTTAATATACTATATTTAAATATAATTCATGATAATTTCCTGCTGCAGGAATGAGGGTTCTTTTTGAATTGTGAATATTTCATGCCACAAAAATATATTGAGCAAGTATATTTGTCTATTTTAAGATTATAAACGGCCCTTTGAAAGTGTTCTAAGAAAAATGAAAGCTTGTTATAATGTTATTAGACAGGGCTATGTGCATCTTGAAGGGATCTGTTATGAAATTCAAATATTGTAAAGATATATTACATGCATTGTATGGGTTGCAGTTGTGGGGTAGGGGTGTCTTCTATCCGATGATCCAGGGGTGGAAATCATGTTGCCGTGCCCAGGGGCCGGCAAAAGGTGGTAAGTCAGGCCATATACCAGCAAAATTCTTTTCAGCCACTTCTTGACAAATCAGGCCTATAGTCCCCCCCACACACACACAAACATATCATTGATATCAAGCTGAATTGGTGCTAATGGTAGGTGCACTCAGTGGCAACTTAAATCCCAGGTGGGAGTAGCCAAGCAATTTTGGGAACTTTGCTAAATCACTGACTGGCAAAATAGATTTCTAATATTAGAAGAAAAAAAAATAGTTCAGTACTTCTATATTTTGTTGGCAGTGGAAGTATAGTAGTAAGTGAGAATTTGAACAATATAATGCAAGAAATATTTATCTGCAAGGAAGTCTCATGTATTTATAAAGCAACACATGTTACTGCATAATATTGTCTACTCATAAACCTTTTAGCAATTGGGTATAAATATTACATGTTCTTTTAAAAGCACAAAAATTTATAAAATTGTGCTTTATAAAGAAAAGCTAAGCAACTTGTGCTCCATGTGATATGCATGCACAAATGTCATTGCCTTTGTCAAGGTCATATATATACTTCAGTGGATTCTTGAGATGAGAAAAATGAATTGTTGCATGTTTGCTGATGAATCACATCTTTTTCATGCTTTAGATTTCGGTAGTGTTTCTTCTGGTCAACACAATTTGGTTGCAATGGCCATGCTTTATCATCCCATTATCTCATTTTAAATTAATAAGATAGGGAGCATGTCGGAAAGAAATGTAGCTTTAAAATATTACCTGTATTTGTTATGCATGGACTTGAGATATTAACCCTGTTCTGGATAGAAACGTTTGTCATGAGTAACAATATTAAATATTTAATGGCTGCATTTACATGTTTTAGCACCCTCTCAAAAGATAATCTACAATTTGACTAAACTTGATCAATTTTTATGAAGCACATCTTTCAGCTTTGTAGCACACATGGGAATGAAGAACATTTAAGAATCAATATTTGATATTTGTTTTGGTAGCTTATCTTTCAGTGCTGATACATGAGAAGCAATTTTGAAAGTTATTTTGATCAAAAGTTGATGACTGTCTTATCATTGTGTTGTCCCATAACGTTGCACACATGAGAATTGTAACATCATGATAGAATGCTGATGATAACAGTTTTCTTAAAGCATCAAAATTCTTTAAATGTTAACCTTCAAAGCAGAGAATAAGAGAATGAATTGGCCCCAAGGTATGATTAAATATTTAGTATGGTATATCATGGAAGTAGTACTTCCATGGGTATATGTAAAACATTTTACTGTGCAGTAGTAAGTGACAACCATGTATATGTGTATGATTGTTTGATTCATTGCTATCTACAGTAGATAGCAATGTGAACATGTCAAAGTGAATCAAATAAGCTGTGGCTGCCTATGGCATCATTGGATGTATGTTTCATGTATTGTGGTAATGATACTAACTATAATATAGGTCTATCTTTGAAGGAATCCAAATTTAATGTTAAGCATCAGAGCTATATTCTGCCCTTTTGAAATGTCAAAGTCTTAGCAAGGACCATTCACCTAAGCTAAGATACGGCTTAACAGGACCGGCCATGTTTATAAATTTCTTATTGCATCATTAACTCGTAATGATTTGTGAAGTCCTCGTCTTACGCTACATTAAGTGAGTTAGTCTCCGTAAACAGCCGGCTTGGTCTTCAAATTGAGAAAAGAAGCCTGGGAGATTTATTGCAGCAGAGATGCTGGAGTGAATTGGAATATGTGGTCACACAATTAAGCCAAAGGCCATATGTGGGGATTTGAATTGTGATTCGGTAATGAACTGGCATTTCTGTACACAATAGTATAAGTGTTTACCTGCAACCTACAGTAAATGCAATCTTTTGCTAAAATTCTAATTGTGTTCCTTCATAGAGCAGACATGTTGAGAATTTATTCAGGAAATATCAGTTGTATTTTAATGATGAATACGTACGTGTAGACTGTGTAAAATGCATAATCCAAAAATATTTGTCTTAATCCATACTGTTTGAATATTATAAACTCACAACCTATCCGCATTTATGCATTAGGTACAATTGGCATAATCACCCAAATGACACAGATATTTGACTTGCGTAAGTTTAATGGGTCATGTAAGTAAGTGAAGACCAATTTTGTACCTGTTTGATAAAAACAATGAGAATGCATTTTTGAATAGTCACATTTTCAGCTTACCAAAATTAATCCAGGAGTTCACCAGCATGATGCAAATATATAGCAAATAGTACGTCATACAGAGCATATATTCCAATATATGCACATAATGTGATGATATGAATTGTTTTAGTGTAATTGATTCATATACCATGCATTTAAACATGTGTTTTGGGATGGATGCAGGATGCTTAACACTTACTGCTAAGCAAAATATGCCCAAACTTATGAATATTTCTAAACAAACTGCTCCTGGTCATAGTCAAACAAAAGTATTTATTAAAACTTCTCATCTCCTGCATAAGATATCTCTGCTTGCTGCCATCCCCCAACCTGTTGCTGAATAACCAAGTTATTCATGATGATACATTCATGTGATACAGACCCAACTCAGTACAATGACATATTGTGCCTCAGAGGTAGTCATCATCAGTGATCCGACTTCATGTCTTGGAGATAAATCAGTAGCCTTGGGCTTAGTTTGATGCAAAGAAATTCATAATCTGTACTAGTCAGATGATTCATAATTGCCTGAAATATGCAGTACAATTGGGATGGTGAAATTGTTACATTGAGTCTGCAACAAAAGCGCTGCATTATATCCGGAGTTCTTTGGATTTTAAATAGGTCAAATTTTACGAGTGATTTCCAATTGCATTAGAATTCCGCTTTGTATACATAATTTAATGTATATCTGGCTAGATAGCAATGCTTCATTTCACTTTTCATATAGTTTAGGAGTTGGCCTAGATAAGGAGTCTTCAAAATTCTAATGTTTCATGTAATTTTAAAGTGAATTTCTTGAAAATTCTTGAAAATGAAAATGTTTGGTCTGTGTGTGCAAAATTAAGGTGATCCTCCCTCTTCCTCCATTCCCCTTCTTCATCACTTCAGGTGGTCCTCGTTGTTATCATCACTCTCATTGTCATGTGATAAGCACATGCGGTCCTTATGTCCTGAAGTATTTTAGGACTTGTTTGACAATAATTAAGATTTTATCGATACATTTTGGTGTCAGTAATTTGGGTATTTGCACTATGAAAACAGAAGAACTTGACATCTCTTTATGCCAACAGGGTATCAGCAAATAGTGTGATACAGAATGTTAGGGATGATACTGACTGAAACTGATTCTAAGTAAACATTACAGCTCAACAACGTGTCATAGATTTAGGATTATCAAAATATTATCCTTAATATACAGATATTCTTGATGCTATCATAGTACGTGTTACATGTAAATAGGTGTTCATCATCCTCATTATCGATGACATAATGTCTTGGGGCTAGACTCGTATATCTATAGGTTTAGTTTTGCACTTTATATCGCAGAGTTCATATTGGCATGATGATTCATAATTGCCTCCCAAATAGGCTATAATGAGTTGTTACATCAGGTGTTAGAAATGTGTACCGCATAAGCTATAAAGGGATGATAAATATGACATGGAACATGGGTTCTGTACATGTTTGTAGAAGGTTGTTCTAACCTGGTGATTAGGTTTATCAAATTGCCAATTTAAGATTGGATGTCAAGAGGTTAGCGTAACCAAGTCTTCAATATAACACACTTTTATATTCCGTGTTTGCAAGATAATGGAGTTGGAAATGCCACCTTCAAAACTCTAGCTTTAATTTGTTCCTTGCAAGTTTTCATTAACAATCATTACACTGTAGATGACTTTGGTCAACTGAACAGAAACTGTTAAAATATTATTCCAAATCACCCTTTACCAGGTTTATTTTTCTTGCACAATATAAGATGCATATTTCAAATATTGCTTTTATATATACATGGAGTGCCATTTGTCAATCATTCATGTCTAGGAAAGACAGTTGCTACTTTTTATAAACAACACATAGATTTTGAAGTATGTTCAATGAACATTTCAAGTACTTCTCACATACAAAACAAAAACACACACAAAAAAACCCAGTTTTGACACCCAAAGAATCTTTTCTAGTTCATATCGGCAAAACTAATGAACATTAAATTCATTGAATATGCACTGTATGTCGGTATGTACCCCATCACTTGATTGCAAGTTGCAACCTTAACCTAAAAATACAGGTCCTTGTTTTGTTTTCAAGTGGTTTATTAAAGACGGTACGTTTGTCAAACAGTCGGTGGGGTGATGGATAGGTAAGCTTAACCACTCACACTCCTTCATAAGAGCGCATCAGTAGCAACGGAATTGATTGATTTTAGAAAATGTCAGAATCTAATGTTGCATGACCATATTTGAATTATAATATTAATTTAAATGAGTACAAACATACCTATATGTCTAGTGGTTCTTGTAAAACGGTTTGATATTGTGAGAGGAATGGGAGTATTGGGTGAGTTTACATATTTGGGGAAGACCTGTAGTTGTGCGCAAGGTATTTATTGAGTGCTGCATGGTGGCCCCTGGCAGGCGGCAAATACAGGTAGGTAAGCCTTATCTATCCTATGTCTTCATGCAAATTTTGTATTGCCTGACCAGACATGTTATAAACTTGACATTTTGTGCCATGCAGGGCATAGGCACTGACTTGAGTGACTATGGATCTGGCATTTTGTAATATTAAGTAAGCTATACTGAATTGTAAGAGAGGAACTATGTGTAAAAGTAAGTGGTTGCCGACTCAAGAGTATACTGTTTGTATGGATGTGAATATTGCTATCTTCAGTAGATAGTAATGTTGGCCATGCTGTGAATTGCACATGGCTTGAGTGTGAATGCACAAATGAATGGAGGTGTATGGGGTGGGTGTTGATCTGTCTCTCTGCTCATTGACAGAATAGATTGACTGATGTGAGGAACATGTATTGTGTGTAATGGTATTTCTTGTGTTAGAATTATTTAAGTAAATCTAATATTTTAGGTGCATAAAACATGTGGAAAGTTCAATGAAAAAAAAAAAGCATACATGTGGAAAAATGACTTCCCTCACCGAGTCAGTCAATGATTAAATGTCAATCAATACCAACCATGTACATATTTTTAATGTGCCTGTGAACAAAATCAATAGGCTTGTAAAAAGTTCAATATGATTACTAATGGTTTGAAGACAAATGCAATTATCCTGACTACGTTATTAACACTTATGACTTCAAGCTTTTCAAACCCGACAATTGCAATTATCAATATTAAAAGTTGCATATAATCATGTAATAGAAAGTAATCATAAAATAAGCACAAACTTAGACTTGGGTTTTGTTTTAATGTAGAAAAAGTAGAACTTGAAGCAAAATCTTTGGCTTGGGACTTCATTGTACCTAAGTCATTGGGCGCATCCAGATATTTTTGGCTCTCCCCCTAAAGAAGACATGGGAAAATCTTAATCTTTTTTAAGATCTGACCTCGTAAACAATGAGGTCAGATCATAGCCAGTAGTAGTACATAGAGTATCATGCCCACGGATTTCATCACAGTCTTACCTTAGCACGCTGGTAAGCAGCGTTTGAGATGGTGTTAATCGATAGTCGATAACCGATAATCAATGATCAATCAGCTATGAATATTTAATTGGATTCTAAAATAATGATCACAGACGCTCATGTTCAAATGTGTGTGTGTGGGTGGGTGGGGGGTGTATACCCCTCGCATGTTGGTGCTCGCAATTGCTGAGGCCGGCTATTTACCCCTAAAGAAGACATGGGAAAACTCAAACTTATTGGGAATCCCATGTCTTCTTTAGGGTAGGTGCCGTTAATTTCTGGAATAGCCCACGGTCTGCCCCCCCCCCCCCAACTTCATAATCAGAAGCTTTTCCCACCACGCTAGTAGATGCCATTGTAAAGTAGTGCTAGAGTTGGTGCGGTGGGGGAGAATATATAATTACAGATAGTCGATACCCGATAATCAATGATCAATCAGTTATAAACGTTCAGTTAAACCCAAACACGCAAATGATGATCAAGGAATCGCTAAGGATGATTTCCTTCTGGGTAGTGGGGGGGGGAGGTGAGGGGGTATTGATAATCGATAATCGATAATTGATTATCAATGATCGATAATCAATTATCATTTATCGATAATCAATCATTAATTTATCCATATTCAATGTTTGAAAATGTATAGGCCTCCGCAACCGACAAAACTAGGAATTGCTAAGGCTGATCTCCTGGGGGGTTGGGTGAGGGAATTGATAATCGATTATTGATTATCGATTATCGATTATCGATAATCAATTATCGATTATCGATGATTAATTATCCATAATCAATCATTAGTTTATCCATATCCATTGTTGAAAAATTTATAGGCCTCCGCAACCGACAAAACTAGGAATCGCTAAGGATGGTCTCCTTCTGGGCATTGGGGGGTGAGGGGAATTGATAATCGATAATTGATTATTGATTATCGATTATCGATAATCAATTATCGATTATTGATAATCAATCATTAGTTTATCCATATTCAATGTTTGAAAATGTATAGGCCTACACAAACGCCAAAGCGGGATATCTGCATTAATTTGAAAAAATGATTTTCTCCAAAGTGCTATAAAAGCACACTCTTTGATCATTTCTATGCACATCGTATCTCTTGCAACCTGAAGGAACGAAATTTGTTTCCGTTTTGAATTTAAACAGCTTAAAAATGACATTTTTAAGTAAAATGAGGCTCAAATATTTTGTTCTGAATTGGAAAATCTCTGTTGGTATAAAATGAAAACTATTACTGATTTTGATGGTAAATTTCAAACTTTTATATATCAATCATCATATCCGTGGGCACGTGGTACTGTATTTTGAAAGCCATCCGAATTTCCATTTTGACAAACGGATAACAGCAAAAATAGTTTTAACATTGTCATCTATGGAAGAAAAATCACAAAACTGCCTTTTTCTCAAGAAAAAAATTGGGACTCGAAAATAAATTTTCTTCAAAATTGTTTTTAAAATCTTTATATATGCTTAATAACTTAAAAAAAAAAAAAAAAAAAAAAAAACGAAAAAAATTCAAAGCTGATACTCCATGTAAATGATTACCCCCCCAACCCAAACCCTAACCCTAATGCTACTCATAACCCTAATCCTAACCCTGACCCTAATTTCGTGTACAAGTAGGCCTACATGATAAAGAAATAAACAAACTATATTGGAATATTGGACACTAAGACAATAATAGCCTCATACACCCAACTCCGCCTGCTGCTTTCACTTCACTCTTTAATCCCTGTTATGAAACTGTGACAGAAGATTGATATACAGCCTCTCAGAGCGTCCGAACTTTTGTGTCACGTGACCCTGCCTTATATGGGCGCATCCAGATATTTTTGGCTCTCCCCTAAAGAAGACATGGGAAAATCTTAATCTTTTTAAGATCTGACCTCGTAAACAATGAGGTCAGATCATAGCCAGTAGTAGTACATAGAGTATCATGCCTATGGATTTCATCACAGTCTTACCTTAGCACGCTGGTAAGCAGCGTTTGAGATGGTGTTAATCGATAGTCGATAACCGATAATCAATGATCAATCAGCTATGAATATTTAATTGGATTCTAAAAATAATGATCACAGACGCTCATGTTCAAATGTGTGTGTGTGGGTGGGTGGGGTGGTGTATACCTCCCTCGCATGTTGGTGCTCGCAATTGCTGAGGATGACTTTTACCCTAAAGAAGACATGGGAAAACTCAAACTTATTGGGAATCCCATGTCTTCTTTAGGTAGGTGCCGTTAATTTCTGGAATAGCCACGGTCTGCCCCCCCAACTTCATAATCAGAAGCTTTTCCCACCACGCTAGTAGATGCCATTGTAAAGTAGTGCTAGAGTTGGCGCGGTGGGGGAGAATATATAATTACAGATAGTCGATACCCGATAATCAATGATCAATCAGTTATCAACGTTCAGTTAAACCCAAACACGCAAATGATGATCAAGGAATCGCTAAGGATGATTTCCTTCTGGGTAGTGGGGGAGGTGAGGGGTATTGATAATCGATAATCGATAATTGATTATCAATGATCGATAATCAATTATCATTTATCGATAATCAATCATTAATTTATCCATATTCAATGTTTGAAAATGTATAGGCCTCCGCAACCGACAAAACTAGGAATTGCTAAGGCTGATCTCCTGGGGGGGTTGGGTGAGGGGAATTGATAATCGATTATTGATTATCGATTATCGATTATCGATAATCAATTATCGATTATCGATGATTAATTATCCATAATCAATCATTAGTTTATCCATATCCATTGTTGAAAAATTTATAGGCCTCCGCAACCGACAAAACTAGGAATCGCTAAGGATGGTCTCCTTCTGGGCATTGGGGGGTGAGGGGAATTGATAATCGATATTGATTATTGATTATCGATTATCGATAATCAATTATCAATTATTGATAATCAATCATTAGTTTATCCATATTCAATGTTTGAAAATGTATAGGCCTACACAAACGCCAAAACGGGATATCTGCATTAATTTGAAAAATGATTTTCTCCAAAGTGCTATAAAAGCACACTCTTTGATCATTTCTATGCACATCGTATCTCTTGCAACCTGAAGGAACGTAAATTTGTTTCCGTTTTGAATTTAAAAAGCATAAAAATGACATTTTTCGTAAAATGAGGCTCAAATATTTTGTTCTGAATTGGAAAATCTCTGTTGGTATAAAATGAAAACTATTACTGATTTTGATGGTAAATTTCAAACTTTTTATATCAATCATCATATCCATTGTAAGCACGTGGTACTGTATTTTGAAAGCCATCCGAAGTTTCCATTTTGACAAACGGATAACAGCAAAAATAGTTTTAACATTGTCATCTATGGAAGAAAAATCACAAAACTGCCTTTTTTCTCAAGAAAAAAAAATTGGGACTCGAAAATAAATTTTCTTCAAAATTGTTTTTAAAATCTTTATATATGCTTAATAACTTAAAAAAAAAAAAAAAAAAAAAAAAAAAAAATTCAAAGCTGATACTCCATGTAAATTATCCCCCCCCGAACCCACACCCTAACCCTAATGCTACTCATAACCCTAATCCTAACCTGACCCTAATTTCAGTGTACAAGTAGGCCTACATGATAAAGAAATAAACAAACTATATTGGAATATTGGACACTAAGACAATAATAGCCTCATACACCCAACTCCGCCTGCTGCTTTCACTTCACTCTTTAATCCCTGTTATGAAACTGTGACAGAAGATTGATATACAGCCTCTCAGAGCGTCCGAACTTTTGTGTCACGTGACCCTGCCTTATATGGGCGCATCCAGATATTTTTGGCTCTCCCCTAAAGAAGACATGGGAAAATCTTAATCTTTTTAAGATCTGACCTCGTAAACAATGAGGTCAGATCATAGCCAGTAGTAGTACATAGAGTATCATGCCTACGGATTTCATCACAGTCTTACCTTAGCACGCTGGTAAGCAGCGTTTGAGATGGTGTTAATCGATAGTCGATAACCGATAATCAATGATCAATCAGCTATGAATATTTAATTGGATTCTAAAAATAATGATCACAGACGCTCATGTTCAAATGTGTGTGTGTGGGTGGGTGGGGGGGTGTATACCCCCTCGCATGTTGGTGCTCAGAATTGCTGAGGATTTGACTTTTACCCTAAAGAAGACATGGGAAAACTCAAACTTATTGGGAATCCCATGTCTTCTTTAGGTAGGTGCCGTTAATTTCTGGAATAGCCCACGGTCTGCCCCCCCAACTTCATAATCAGAAGCTTTTCCCACCACGCTAGTAGATGCCATTGTAAAGTAGTGCTAGAGTTGGTGCGGTGGGGAGAATATATAATTACAGATAGTCGATACCGATAATCAATGATCAATCAGTTATAAACGTTCAGTTAAACCCAAACACGCAAATGATGATCAAGGAATCGCTAAGGATGATTTCCTTCTGGGTAGTGGGGGGGGGAGGTGAGGGGGTATTGATAATCGATAATCGATAATTGATTATCAATGATCGATAATCAATTATCATTTATCGATAATCAATCATTAATTTATCCATATTCAATGTTTGAAAATGTATAGGCCTCCGCAACCGACAAAACTAGGAATTGCTAAGGCTGATCTCCTGGGGGGTTGGGTGAGGGGAATTGATAATCGATTATTGATTATCGATTATCGATTATCGATAATCAATTATCGATTATCGATGATTAATTATCCATAATCAATCATTAGTTTATCCATATCCATTGTTGAAAAATTTATAGGCCTCCGCAACCGACAAAACTAGGAATCGCTAAGGATGGTCTCCTTCTGGGCATTGGGGGGTGAGGGGAATTGATAATCGATAATTGATTATTGATTATCGATTATCGATAATCAATTATCGATTATTGATAATCAATCATTAGTTTATCCATATTCAATGTTTGAAAATGTATAGGCCTACACAAACGCCAAAACGGGATATCTGCATTAATTTTAAAATATTAATTTCTCCAAAGTGCTATAAAAGCACACTCTTTGATCATTTCTATGCACATCGTATCTCTTGCAACCTGAAGGAACGAAATTTGTTTCCGTTTTGAATTTAAACAGCTTAAAAATGACATTTTTCGTAAAATGAGGCTCAAATATTTTGTTCTGAATTGGAAAATCTCTGTTGGTATAAAATGAAAACTATTACTGATTTTGATGGTAAATTTCAAACTTTTATATATCAATCATCATATCCGTGGGCACGTGTTACTGTATTTTGAAAGCCATCCGAATTTCCATTTTGACAAACGGATAACAGCAAAAATAGTTTTAACATTGTCATCTATGGAAGAAAAATCACAAAACTGCCCTTTTCTCAAGAAAAAAAATTGGGACTCGAAAATAAATTTTCTTCAAAATTGTTTTTTAAAATCTTTATATATGCTTAATAACTTAAAAAAAAAAAAAAAAAAACGAAAAAAAATTCAAAGCTGATACTCCATGTAAATGATTACCCCCCCCCCCCCCGAACCCAAACCCTAACCCTAATGCTACTCATAACCCTAATCCTAACCCTGACCCTAATTTCGTGTACAAGTAGGCCTACATGATAAAGAAATAAACAAACTATATTGGAATATTGGACACTAAGACAATAATAGCCTCATACACCCAACTCCGCCTGCTGCTTTCACTTCACTCTTTAATCCCTGTTATGAAACTGTGACAGAAGATTGATATACAGCCTCTCAGAGCGTCCGAACTTTTGTGTCACGTGACCCTGCCTTATATGGGCGCATCCAGATATTTTTGGCTCTCCCCTAAAGAAGACATGGGAAATCTTAATCTTTTTAAGATCTGACCTCGTAAACAATGAGGTCAGATCATAGCCAGTAGTAGTACATAGAGTATCATGCCAACGGATTTCATCACAGTCTTACCTTAGCACGCTGGTAAGCAGCGTTTGAGATGGTGTTAATCGATAGTCGATAACCGATAATCAATGATCAATCAGCTATGAATATTTAATTGGATTCTAAAAATAATGATCACAGACGCTCATGTTCAAATGTGTGTGTGTGGGTGGGGTGGGGTGTATACCCCCTCGCATGTTGGTGCTCACAATTGCTGAGGACGGCTTTTTACCCCTAAAGAAGACATGGGAAAACTCAAACTTATTGGGAATCCCATGTCTTCTTTAGGGGTAGGTGCCGTTAATTTCTGGAATAGCCCACGGTCTGCCCCCCCCCCCCCAACTTCATAATCAGAAGCTTTTCCCACCACGCTAGTAGATGCCATTGTAAAGTAGTGCTAGAGTTGGTGCGGTGGGGGAGAATATATAATTACAGATAGTCGATACCCGATAATCAATGATCAATCAGTTATAAACGTTCAGTTAAACCCAAACACGCAAATGATGATCAAGGAATCGCTAAGGATGATTTCCTTCTGGGTAGTGGGGGAGGTGAGGTGGGGTATTGATAATCGATAATCGATAATTGATTATCAATGATCGATAATCAATTATCATTTATCGATAATCAATCATTAATTTATCCATATTCAATGTTTGAAAATGTATAGGCCTCCGCAACCGACAAAACTAGGAATTGCTAAGGCTGATCTCCTGGGGGGGGTTGGGTGAGGGAATTGATAATCGATTATTGATTATCGATTATCGATTATCGATAATCAATTATCGATTATCGATGATTAATTATCCATAATCAATCATTAGTTTATCCATATCCATTGTTGAAAAATTTATAGGCCTCCGCAACCGACAAAACTAGGAATCGCTAAGGATGGTCTCCTTCTGGGCATTGGGGGGGGGGGGGAGGGGGAATTGATAATCGATAATTGATTATTGATTATCGATTATCGATAATCAATTATCGATTATTGATAATCAATCATTAGTTTATCCATATTCAATGTTTGAAAATGTATAGGCCTACACAAGCGCCAAAACGGGATATCTGCATTAATTTGAAAAAATGATTTTCTCCAAAGTGCTATAAAAGCACACTCTTTGATCATTTCTATACACATCGTAACTCTTGCAACCTGAAAGAACGAAATTTGTTTCCGTTTTGAATTTAAACAGCTTAAAAATGACATTTTTCGTAAAATGAGGCTCAAATATTTTGTTCTGAATTGGAAAATCTCTGTTGGTATAAAATGAAAACTATTACTGATTTTGATGGTAAATTTCAAACTTTTTTATATCAATCATCATATCCGTGGGCACGTGGTACTGTATTTTGAAAGCCATCCGAATTTCCATTTTGACAAACGGATAACAGCAAAAATAGTTTTAACATTGTCATCTATGGAAGAAAAATCACAAAACTGCCTTTTTCTCAAAAAAAAAAAATTGGGACTCGAAAATAAATTTTCTTCAAAATTGTTTTTTAAAATCTTTATATATGCTTAATAACTTAAAAAAAAAAAAAAAAAAAAACGAAAAAAATTCAAAGCTGATACTCCATGTAAATGATTACCCCCCCAACCCAAACCCTAACCCTAATGCTACTCATAACCCTAATCCTAACCCTGACCCTAATTTCGTGTACAAGTAGGCCTACATGATAAAGAAATAAACAAACTATATTGGAATATTGGACACTAAGACAATAATAGCCTCATACACCCAACTCCGCCTGCTGCTTTCACTTCACTCTTTAATCCCTGTTATGAAACTGTGACAGAAGATTGATATACAGCCTCTCAGAGCGTCCGAACTTTTGTGTCACGTGACCCTGCCTTATATGGGCGCATCCAGATATTTTTGGCTCTCCCCAAAAGAAGACATGGGAAAATCTTAATCTTGTTTAAGATCTGACCTCGTAAACAATGAGGTCAGATCATAGCCAGTAGTAGTACATAGAGTATCATGCCTACGGATTTCATCACAGTCTTACCTTAGCACGCTGGTAAGCAGCGTTTGAGATGGTGTTAATCGATAGTCGATAACCGATAATCAATGATCAATCAGCTATGAATATTTAATTGGATTCTAAAAATAATGATCACAGACGCTCATGTTCAAATGTGTGTGTGTGGGTGGGTGGGGGGTGTATACCCCTCGCATGTTGGTGCTCGCATAATTGCTGAGGATGGCTTTTACCCCTAAAGAAGACATGGGAAAACTCAAACTTATTGGGAATCCCATGTCTTCTTTAGGTAGGTGCCGTTAATTTCTGAATAGCCACGGTCTGCCCCCCCCAACTTCATAATCAGAAGCTTTTCCCACCACGCTAGTAGATGCCATTGTAAAGTAGTGCTAGAGTTGGTGCGGTGGGGAGAATATATAATTACAGATAGTCGATACCGATAATCAATGATCAATCAGTTATAAGCGTTCAGTTAAACCCAAACACGCAAATGATGATCAAGGAATCGCTAAGGATGATTTCCTTCTGGGTAGTGGGGGAGGTGAGGGGTATTGATAATCGATAATCGATAATTGATTATCAATGATCGATAATCAATTATCATTTATCGATAATCAATCATTAATTTATCCATATTCAATGTTTGAAAATGTATAGGCCTCCGCAACCGACAAAACTAGGAATTGCTAAGGCTGATCTCCTGGGGGGGTTGGGTGAGGGAATTGATAATCGATTATTGATTATCGATTATCGATTATCGATAATCAATTATCGATTATCGATGATTAATTATCCATAATCAATCATTAGTTTATCCATATCCATTGTTGAAAAATTTATAGGCCTCCGCAACCGACAAAACTAGGAATCGCTAAGGATGGTCTCCTTCTGGGCATTGGGGGGTGAGGGGAATTGATAATCGATAATTGATTATTGATTATCGATTATCGATAATCAATTATCGATTATTGATAATCAATCATTAGTTTATCCATATTCAACGTTTTAAAATGTATAGGCCTACACAAGCGCCAAAACGGGAGATCTGCATTAATTTGTTTTTTTGATTGTCTCCACAGCGCTCTAAAGGTACACTCTTTGATCATTTCTATGCACATCGTATCTCTTGCAACCTGAAGGAACGAAATTTGTTTCCGTTTTGAATTTAAACAGCTTAAAAATGACATTTTTCGTATAATGAGGCTCAAATATTTTGTTCTGAATTGGAAAATCTCTGTTGGTATAAAATGAAAACTATTACTGATTTTGATGGTAAATTTCACACTTTTATATATCAATCATCATATCCGTGAGCACGTGGTACTGTATTTTGAAAGCCATCCGAATTTCCATTTTGACAAACGGATAACAGCAAAAATAGTTTTAACATTGTCATCTATGGAAGAAAAATCACAAAACTGCCTTTTTCTCAAGAAAAAAAAAAAATTGGGACTCGAAAATAAATTTTCTTCAAAATTGTTTTTAAAATCTTTATATATGCTTAATAACTTAAAAAAAAAAAAAAAAAAAAAACGAAAAAAAAATTCAAAGCTGATACTCCATGTAAATGATTCCCCCCCCCCGAACCCAAACCCTAACCCTAATGCTACTCATAACCCTAATCCTAACCCTGACCCTAATTTCGTGTACAAGTAGGCCTACATGATAAAGAAATAAACAAACTATATTGGAATATTGGACACTAAGACAATAATAGCCTCATACACCCAACTCCGCCTGCTGCTTTCACTTCACTCTTTAATCCCTGTTATGAAACTGTGACAGAAGATTGATATACAGCCTCTCAGAGCGTCCGAACTTTTGTGTCACGTGACCCTGCCTTATATGGGCGCATCCAGATATTTTTGGCTCTCCCCTAAAGAAGACATGGGAAAATCTTAATCTTTTTAAGATCTGACCTCGTAAACAATGAGGTCAGATCATAGCCAGTAGTAGTACATAGAGTATCATGCCTACGGATTTCATCACAGTCTTACCTTAGCACGCTGGTAAGCAGCGTTTGAGATGGTGTTAATCGATAGTCGATAACCGATAATCAATGATCAATCAGCTATGAATATTTAATTGGATTCTAAAAATAATGATCACAGACGCTCATGTTCAAATGTGTGTGTGTGGGTGGGTGGGGGGGTGTATACCCCCTCGCATGTTGGTGCTCGCAATTGCTGAGGACGGCTTTTTACCCCTAAAGAAGACATGGGAAAACTCAAACTTATTGGGAATCCCATGTCTTCTTTAGGGTAGGTGCCGTTAATTTCTGGAATAGCCCACGGTCTGCCCCCCCCCCCCAACTTCATAATCAGAAGCTTTTCCCACCACGCTAGTAGATGCCATTGTAAAGTAGTGCTAGAGTTGGTGCGGTGGGGGAGAATATATAATTACAGATAGTCGATACCCGATAATCAATGATCAATCAGTTATAAACGTTCAGTTAAACCCAAACACGCAAATGATGATCAAGGAATCGCTAAGGATGATTTCCTTCTGGGTAGTGGGGGGAGGTGAGGGGTATTGATAATCGATAATCGATAATTGATTATCAATGATCGATAATCAATTATCATTTATCGATAATCAATCATTAATTTATCCATATTCAATGTTTGAAAATGTATAGGCCTCCGCAACCGACAAAACTAGGAATTGCTAAGGCTGATCTCCTGGGGGGTTGGGTGAGGGAATTGATAATCGATTATTGATTATCGATTATCGATTATCGATAATCAATTATCGATTATCGATGATTAATTATCCATAATCAATCATTAGTTTATCCATATCCATTGTTGAAAAATTTATAGGCCTCCGCAACCGACAAAACTAGGAATCGCTAAGGATGGTCTCCTTCTGGGCATTGGGGGGGGGAGGGGGAATTGATAATCGATAATTGATTATTGATTATCGATTATCGATAATCAATTATCGATTATTGATAATCAATCATTAGTTTATCCATTTTCAATGTTTGAAAATGCATAGGCCTACACAAACGCTAAAACGGGATATCTGCATTAATTTGAAAAATGATTTTCTCCAAAGTGCTATAAAAGCACACTCTTTGATCATTTCTATGCACATCGTATCTCTTGCAACCTGAAGGAACGAAATTTGTTTCCGTTTTGAATTTAAACAGCTTAAAAATGACATTTTTCGTAAAATGAGGCTCAAATATTTTGTTCTGAATTGGAAAATCTCTGTTGGTATAAAATGAAAACTATTACTGATTTTGATGGTAAATTTCAAACTTTTTTATATCAATCATCATATCCGTGGGCACGTGGTACTGTATTTTGAAAGCCATCCGAATTTCCATTTTGACAAACGGATAACAGCAAAAATAGTTTTAACATTGTCATCTATGGAAGAAAAATCACAAAACTGCCTTTTCTCAAGAAAAAAATTGGGACTCGAAAATAAATTTTCTTCAAAATTGTTTTTTAAAATCTTTATATATGCTTAATAACTTAAAAAAAAAAAAAAAAAAAAAAAAAAAAAAATTCAAAGCTGATACTCCATGTAAATGATTACCCCCCCCCCCCCAACCCAAACCCTAACCCTAATGCTACTCATAACCCTAATCCTAACCCTGACCCTAATTTCGTGTACAAGTAGGCCTACATGATAAAGAAATAAACAAACTATATTGGAATATTGGACACTAAGACAATAATAGCCTCATACACCCAACTCCGCCTGCTGCTTTCACTTCACTCTTTAATCCCTGTTATGAAACTGTGACAGAAGATTGATATACAGCCTCTCAGAGCGTCCGAACTTTTGTGTCACGTGACCCTGCCTTATATGGGCGCATCCAGATATTTTTGGCTCTCCCCTAAAGAAGACATGGGAAAATCTTAACCTTTTTAAGATCTGACCTCGTAAACAATGAGGTCAGATCATAGCCAGTAGTAGTACATAGAGTATCATGCCTACAGATTTCATCACAGTCTTACCTTAGCACGCTGGTAAGCAGCGTTTGAGATGGTGTTAATCGATAGTCGATAACCGATAATCAATGATCAATCAGCTATGAATATTTAATTGGATTCTAAAATAATGATCACAGACGCTCATGTTCAAATGTGTGTGTGTGGGTGGGTGGTGGGTGTATACCCCTCGCATGTTGGTGCTCATAATTGCTGAGAATGACTTTTTACCCCTAAAGAAGACATGGGAAAACTCAAACTTATTGGGAATCCCATGTCTTCTTTAGGGTAGGTGCCGTTAATTTCTGGAATAGCCACGGTCTGCCCCCCAACTTCATAATCAGAAGCTTTTCCCACCACGCTAGTAGATGCCATTGTAAAGTAGTGCTAGAGTTGGTGCGGTGGGGGAGAATATATAATTACAGATAGTCGATACCCGATAATCAATGATCAATCAGTTATAAACGTTCAGTTAAACCCAAACACGCAAATGATGATCAAGGAATCGCTAAGGATGATTTCCTTCTGGGTAGTGGGGGGGGGGAGGTGAGGGGGTATTGATAATCGATAATCGATAATTGATTATCAATGATCGATAATCAATTATCATTTATCGATAATCAATCATTAATTTATCCATATTCAATGTTTGAAAATGTATAGGCCTCCGCAACCGACAAAACTAGGAATTGCTAAGGCTGATCTCCTGGGGGGGAGTGGGGAATTGATAATCGATAATTGTTTATTGATTATCGATAATCGATTATTGATTATCGATTATCGATTATCGATAATCAATTATCGATTATCGATGATTAATTATCCATAATCAATCATTAGTTTATCCATATCCATTGTTGAAAAATTTATAGGCCTCCGCAACCGACAAAACTAGGAATCGCTAAGGATGGTCTCCTTCTGGGCATTGGGGGGGTGAGGGGGAATTGATAATCGATAATTGATTATTGATTATCGATTATCGATAATCAATTATCGATTATTGATAATCAATCATTAGTTTATCCATATTCAATGTTTGAAAATGTATAGGCCTACACAAACGCCAAAGCGGGATATCTGCATTAATTTGAAAAATGATTTTCTCCAAAGTGCTATAAAAGCACACTCTTTGATCATTTCTATGCACATCGTATCTCTTGCAACCTGAAGGACCGAAATTTGTTTCCGGTTTGAATTTAAACAGCTTAAAAATGACATTTTTAAGTAAAATGAGGCTCAAATATTTTGTTCTGAATTGGAAAATCTCTGTTGGTATAAAATGAAAACTATTACTGATTTTGATGGTAAATTTCAAACTTTTATATATCAATCATCATATCCGTAAGCACGTGGTACTGTATTTTGAAAGCCATCCGACGTTCCATTTCCACAAACGGATAACAGCAAAAATAGTTTTAACATTGTCATCTATGGAAGAAAAATCACAAAACTGCCTTTTTCTCAAGAAAAAAATTGGGACTCGAAAATAAATTTTCTTCAAAATTGTTTTTTAAAATCTTTATATATGCTTAATAACTTAAAAAAAAAAAAAAAAAAAAAACGAAAAAAATTCAAAGCTGATACTCCATGTAAATGATTACCCCCCCAACCCAAACCCTAACCCTAATGCTACTCATAACCCTAATCCTAACCCTGACCCTAATTTCGTGTACAAGTAGGCCTACATGATAAAGAAATAAACAAACTATATTGGAATATTGGACACTAAGACAATAATAGCCTCATACACCCAACTCCGCCTGCTGCTTTCACTTCACTCTTTAATCCCTGTTATGAAACTGTGACAGAAGATTGATATACAGCCTCTCAGAGCGTCCGAACTTTTGTGTCACGTGACCCTGCCTTATATGGGCGCATCCAGATATTTTTGGCTCTCCCCTAAAGCAGACATGGGAAAATCTTAATCGTTTTTAAGATCTGACCTCGTAAACAATGAGGTCAGATCATAGCCAGTAGTAGTACATAGAGTATCATGCCTACGGATTTCATCACAGTCTTACCTTAGCACGCTGGTAAGCAGCGTTTGAGATAGTGTTAATCGATAGTCGATAACCGATAATCAATGATCAATCAGCTATGAATATTTAATTGGATTCTAAAAATAATGATCACAGACGCTCATGTTCAAATGTGTGTGTGTGGGTGGGTGGGGGGGTATACCCCCCTCGCATGTTGGTGCTCGCAATTGCTGAGGCCGGCTTTTTACCCCTAAAGAAGACATGGGAAAACTCAAACTTATTGGGAATCCCATGTCTTCTTTAGGTAGGTAGGTACCGATTAATTTCTGGAATAGCCCACGGTCTGCCCCCCCCCCCCCAACTTCATAATCAGAAGCTTTTCCCACCACGCTAGTAGATGCCATTGTAAAGTAGTGCTAGAGTTGGTGCGGGGGGGGAGAATATATAATTACAGATAGTCGATACCCGATAATCAATGATCAATCAGTTATAAACGTTCAGTTAAACCCAAACACGCAAATGATGATCAAGGAATCGCTAAGGATGATTTCCTTCTGGGTAGTGGGGGAGGTGAGGGGTATTGATAATCGATAATCGATAATTGATTATCAATGATCGATAATCAATTATCATTTATCGATAATCAATCATTAATTTATCCATATTCAATGTTTGAAAATGTATAGGCCTCCGCAAACGACAAAACTAGGAATTGCTAAGGCTGATCTCCTGGGGGGGGTGTGCGGAATTGATAATCGATTATTGATTATCGATTATCGATTATCGATAATCAATTATCGATTATCGATGATTAATTATCCATAATCAATCATTAGTTTATCCATATCCATTGTTGAAAAATTTATAGGCCTCCGCAACCGACAAAACTAGGAATCGCTAAGGATGGTCTCCTTCTGGGCATTGGGGGGGGGAGGGGGAATTGATAATCGATAATTGATTATTGATTATCGATTATCGATAATCAATTATCGATTATTGATAATCAATCATTAGTTTATCCATATTCAATGTTTGAAAATGTATAGGCCTACACAAGCGCCAAAACGGGATATCTGCATTAATTTGGAAAAAATGATTTTCTCCAAAGTGCTATAAAAGCACACTCTTTGATCATTTCTATGCACATCGTATCTCTTGCAACCTGAAGGAACGAAATTTGTTTCCGTTTTGAATTTAAACAGCTTAAAAATGACATTTTTCTTAATATTATGCTCAAATATTTTGTTCTGAATTGGAAAATCTCTGTTGGTATAAAATGAAAACTATTACTGATTTTGATGGTAAATTTCAAACTTTTTTATATCAATCATCATATCCGTGGGCACGTGGTACTGTATTTTGAAAGCCATCCGAATTTCCATTTTGACAAACGGATAACAGCAAAAATAGTTTTAACATTGTCATCTATGGAAGAAAAATCACAAAACTGCCTTTTTCTCAAGAAAAAAAATTGGGACTCGAAAATAAATTTTCTTCAAAATTGTTTTTAAAATCTTTATATATGCTTAATAACTAAAAAAAAAAAAAAAAAAAAAAAAAAAAAAAAATTCAAAGCTGATACTCCATGTAAATGATAAACCCCCCCCCCCCCGAACCCAAACCCTAACCCTAATGCTACTCATAACCCTAATCCTAACCCTGACCCTAATTTCGTGTACAAGTAGGCCTACATGATAAAGAAATAAACAAACTATATTGGAATATTGGACACTAAGACAATAATAGCCTCATACACCCAACTCCGCCTGCTGCTTTCACTTCACTCTTTAATCCCTGTTATGAAACTGTGACAGAAGATTGATATACAGCCTCTCAGAGCGTCCGAACTTTTGTGTCACGTGACCCTGCCTTATATGGGCGCATCCAGATATTTTGGCTCTCCCCCTAAAGAAGACATGGGAAAATCTTAATCTTTTTTAAGATCTGACCTCGTAAACAATGAGGTCAGATCATAGCCAGTAGTAGTACATAGAGTATCATGCCCACGGATTTCATCACAGTCTTACCTTAGCACGCTGGTAAGCAGCGTTTGAGATGGTGTTAATCGATAGTCGATAACCGATAATCAATGATCAATCAGCTATGAATATTTAATTGGATTCTAAAAATAATGATCACAGACGCTCATGTTCAAATGTGTGTGTGTGGGTGGGTGGGGGGTGTATACCCCCTCGCATGTTGGTGCTCATAATTGCTGAGGATTTGACTTTTACCCTAAAGAAGACATGGGAAAACTCAAACTTATTGGGAATCCCATGTCTTCTTTAGGGCAGGTGCCGCTAATTTCTGGAATAGCCCACGGTCTGCCCCCCCAACTTCATAATCAGAAGCTTTTCCCACCACGCTAGTAGATGCCATTGTAAAGTAGTGCTAGAGTTGGTGCGGTGGGGGAGAATATATAATTACAGATAGTCGATACCCGATAATCAATGATCAATCAGTTATAAACGTTCAGTTAAACCCAAACACGCAAATGATGATCAAGGAATCGCTAAGGATGATTTCCTTCTGGGTAGTGGGGGAGGTGAGGGGTATTGATAATCGATAATCGATAATTGATTATCAATGATCGATAATCAATTATCATTTATCGATAATCAATCATTAATTTATCCATATTCAATGTTTGAAAATGTATAGGCCTCCGCAACCGACAAAACTAGGAATTGCTAAGGCTGATCTCCTGGGGGGGTTGGGTGAGGGAATTGATAATCGATTATTGATTATCGATTATCGATTATCGATAATCAATTATCGATTATCGATGATTAATTATCCATAATCAATCATTAGTTTATCCATATCCATTGTTGAAAAATTTATAGGCCTCCGCAACCGACAAAACTAGGAATCGCTAAGGATGGTCTCCTTCTGGGCATTGGGGGGGTGAGGGGAATTGATAATCGATAATTGATTATTGATTATCGATTATCGATAATCAATTATCGATTATTGATAATCAATCATTAGTTTATCCATATTCAATGTTTGAAAATGTATAGGCCTACACAAACGCCAAAACGGGATATCTGCATTAATTTGAAAAATGATTTTCTCCAAAGTGCTATAAAAGCACACTCTTTGATCATTTCTATGCACATCGTATCTCTTGCAACCTGAAGGAACGAAATTTGTTTCCGTTTTGAATTTAAACAGCTTAAAAATGACATTTTTCTTAAAATGACGCTTAAATCTTTTGTTCTGAATTGGAAAATCTCTCTTGGTATAAAATGAAAACTATTACTGATTTTGATGGTAAATTTCAAACTTTTTTATATCAATCATCATATCCGTGGTCACGTGGTACTGTATTTTGAAAGCCATCCGAATTTCCATTTTGACAAACGGATAACAGCAAAAATATTTTAAACATTGTCATCTATGGAAGAAAAATCACAAAACTGCCTTTTCTCAAGAAAAAAATTGGGACTCGAAAATAAATTTTCTTCAAAATTGTTTTTAAAATCTTTATATATGCTTAATAACTTAAAAAAAAAAAAAAAAAAAAAAAGAAAAAAATTCAAAGCTGATACTCCATGTAAATTATCCCCCCCCCGAACCCAAACCCTAACCCTAATGCTACTCATAACCCTAATCCTAACCCTGACCCTAATTTCGTGTACAAGTAGGCCTACATGATAAAGAAATAAACAAACTATATTGGAATATTGGACACTAAGACAATAATAGCCTCATACACCCAACTCCGCCTGCTGCTTTCACTTCACTCTTTAATCCCTGTTATGAAACTGTGACAGAAGATTGATATACAGCCTCTCAGAGCGTCCGAACTTTTGTGTCACGTGACCCTGCCTTATATGGGCGCATCCAGATATTTTTGGCTCTCCCCTAAAGAAGACATGGGAAAATCTTAATCTTTTTAAGATCTGACCTCGTAAACAATGAGGTCAGATCATAGCCAGTAGTAGTACATAGAGTATCATGCCTACGGATTTCATCACAGTCTTACCTTAGCACGCTGGTAAGCAGCGTTTGAGATGGTGTTAATCGATAGTCGATAACCGATAATCAATGATCAATCAGCTATGAATATTTAATTGGATTCTAAAAATAATGATCACAGACGCTCATGTTCAAATGTGTGTGTGTGGGTGGGTGGGGGGTGTATACCCCTCGCATGTTGGTGCTCATAATTGCTGAGGATTTGACTTTTTACCCCTAAAGAAGACATGGGAAAACTCAAACTTATTGGGAATCCCATGTCTTCTTTAGGTAGGTGCCGTTAATTTTTGGAATAGCCCACGGTCTGCCCCCCCAACTTCATAATCAGAAGCTTTTCCCACCACGCTAGTAGATGCCATTGTAAAGTAGTGCTAGAGTTGGTGCGGTGGGGGAGAATATATAATTACAGATAGTCGATACCCGATAATCAATGATCAATCAGTTATAAACGTTCAGTTTGATTGATAATCGATAATCGATAATTGATTATCAATGATCGATAATCAATTATCATTTATCGATAATCAATCATTAATTTATCCATATTCAATGTTTGAAAATGTATAGGCCTCCGCAACCGACAAAACTAGGAATTGCTAAGGCTGATCTCCTGGGGGGGTTGGGTGAGGGAATTGATAATCGATTATTGATTATCGATTATCGATTATCGATAATCAATTATCGATTATCGATGATTAATTATCCATAATCAATCATTAGTTTATCCATATCCATTGTTGAAAAATTTATAGGCCTCCGCAACCGACAAAACTAGGAATCGCTAAGGATGGTCTCCTTCTGGGCATTGGGGGGGGGAGGGGGAATTGATAATCGATAATTGATTATTGATTATCGATTATCGATAATCAATTATCGATTATTGATAATCAATCATTAGTTTATCCATATTCAATGTTTGAAAATGTATAGGCCTACACAAACGCCAAAACGGGATATCTGCATTAATTTGAAAAAATGATTTTCTCCAAAGTGCTATAAAAGCACACTCTTTGATCATTTCTATGCACATCGTATCTCTTGCAACCTGAAGGAACGAAATTTGTTTCCGTTTTGAATTTAAACAGCTTAAAAATGACATTTTCGTAAATGAGGCTCAAATATTTTGTTCTGAATTGGAAAATCTCTGTTGGTATAAAATGAAAACTATTACTGATTTTTATGGTAAATTTTAAACTTTTTTATATCAATCATCATATCCGTGTGCACGTGGTACTGTATTTTGAAAGCCATCCGAATTTCCATTTTGACAAACGGATAACAGCAAAAATAGTTTTAACATTGTCATCTATGGAAGAAAAATCACAAAACTGCCTTTTTCTCAAGAAAAAAAATTGGGACTCGAAAATAAATTTTCTTCAAAATTGTTTTTTAAAATCTTTATATATGCTTAATAAAAAAAAAAAAAAAAAAAAAAAATTCAAAGCTGATACTCCATGTAAATGATTACCCCCCAACCCAAACCCTAACCCTAATGCTACTCATAACCCTAATCCTAACCCTGACCCTAATTTCGTGTACAAGTAGGCCTACATGATAAAGAAATAAACAAACTATATTGGAATATTGGACACTAAGACAATAATAGCCTCATACACCCAACTCCGCCTGCTGCTTTCACTTCACTCTTTAATCCCTGTTATGAAACTGTGACAGAAGATTGATATACAGCCTCTCAGAGCGTCCGAACTTTTGTGTCACGTGACCCTGCCTTATAATTCGGCGCATCCAGATATTTTTGGCTCTCCCCCTAAAGAAGACATGGGAAAATCTTAATCTTTTTTAAGATCTGACCTCGTAAACAATGAGGTCAGATCATAGCCAGTAGTAGTACATAGAGTATCATGCCTACGGATTTCATCACAGTCTTACCTTAGCACGCTGGTAAGCAGCGTTTGAGATGGTGTTAATCGATAGTCGATAACCGATAATCAATGATCAATCAGCTATGAATATTTAATTGGATTCTAAAAATAATGATCACAGACGCTCATGTTCAAATGTGTGTGTGTGGGTGGGTGGGGGGGTGTATACCCCCTCGCATGTTGGTGCTCATAATTGCTGAGGCGGACTTTTTACCCTAAAGAAGACATGGGAAAACTCAAACTTATTGGGAATCCCATGTCTTCTTTAGGTAGGTGCCGTTAATTTCTGGAATAGCCCACGGTCTGCCCCCCCAACTTCATAATCAGAAGCTTTTCCCACCACGCTAGTAGATGCCATTGTAAAGTAGTGCTAGAGTTGGTGCGGTGGGGGAGAATATATAATTACAGATAGTCGATAACCGATAATCAATGATCAATCAGTTATAAACGCTCAGTTAAACCCAAACACGCAAATGATGATCAAGGAATCGCTAAGGATGATTTCCTTCTGGGTAGTGGGGGAGGTGAGGGGGTATTGATAATCGATAATCGATAATTGATTATCAATGATCGATAATCAATTATCATTTATCGATAATCAATCATTAATTTATCCATATTCAATGTTTGAAAATGTATAGGCCTCCGCAACCGACAAAACTAGGAATTGCTAAGGCTGATCTCCTGGGGGGGGGGGGGGGGAATTGATAATCGATTATTGATTATCGATTATCGATTATCGATAATCAATTATCGATTATCGATGATTAATTATCCATAATCAATCATTAGTTTATCCATATCCATTGTTGAAAAATTTATAGGCCTCCGCAACCGACAAAACTAGGAATCGCTAAGGATGGTCTCCTTCTGGGCATTGGGGGGGTGAGGGGAATTGATAATCGATAATTGATTATTGATTATCGATTATCGATAATCAATTATCGATTATTGATAATCAATCATTAGTTTATCCATATTCAATGTTTGAAAATGTATAGGCCTACACAAACGCCAAAACGGGATATCTGCATTAATTTGAAAAATGATTTTCTCCAAAGTGCTATAAAAGCACACTCTTTGATCATTTCTATGCACATCGTATTCTTGCAACCTGAAGGAACGAAATTTGTTTCCGTTTTGAATTTAAACAGCTTAAAAATGACATTTTTCGTAAAATGAGGCTCAAATATTTTGTTCTGAATTGGAAAATTTCTCTTGGTATAAAATGAAAACTATTACTGATTTTGATGGTAAATTTCAAACTTTTTTATATCAATCATCATATCCGTGTAAGCACGTGGTACTGTATTTTGAAAGCCATCAAAATTTCCATTTTGACAAACGGATAACAGCAAAAATAGTTTTAACATTGTCATCTATGGAAGAAAAATCACAAAACTGCCTTTTTCTCAAGAAAAAAAATTGGGACTCGAAAATAAATTTTCTTCAAAATTGTTTTATAAGATCTTTATATATGCTTAATAACTTAAAAAAAAAAAAAAAAAAAACGAAAAAAATTCAAAGCTGATACTCCATGTAAATGATTACCCCCCAACCCAAACCCTAACCCTAATGCTACTCATAACCCTAATCCTAACCCTGACCCTAATTTCGTGTACAAGTAGGCCTACATGATAAAGAAATAAACAAACTATATTGGAATATTGGACACTAAGACAATAATAGCCTCATACACCCAACTCCGCCTGCTGCTTTCACTTCACTCTTTAATCCCTGTTATGAAACTGTGACAGAAGATTGATATACAGCCTCTCAGAGCGTCCGAACTTTTGTGTCACGTGACCCTGCCTTATATGGGCGCATCCAGATATTTTGGCTCTCCCCAAAGAAGACATGGGAAAATCTTAATCTTTTTTAAGATCTGACCTCGTAAACAATGAGGTCAGATCATAGCCAGTAGTAGTACATAGAGTATCATGCCTACGGATTTCATCACAGTCGTACCTTAGCACGCTGGTAAGCAGCGTTTGAGATGGTGTTAATCGATAGTCGATAACCGATAATCAATGATCAATCAGCTATGAATATTTAATTGGATTCTAAAAATAATGATCACAGACGCTCATGTTCAAATGTGTGTGTGTGGGTGGGTGGGGGTGTATACCCCTCGCATGTTGGTGCTCAGAATTGCTGAGGATTTGGCTTTTACCCTAAAGAAGACATGGGAAAACTCAAACTTATTGGGAATCCCATGTCTTCTTTAGGTAGGTGCCGTTAATTTCTGGAATAGCCCACGGTCTGCCCCCCCCAACTTCATAATCAGAAGCTTTTCCCACCACGCTAGTAGATGCCATTGTAAAGTAGTGCTAGAGTTGGTGCGGTGGGGGAGAATATATAATTACAGATCGTCGATAACCGATAATCAATGATCAATCAGTTATAAACGCTCAGTTAAACCCAAACACGCAAATGATGATCAAGGAATCGCTAAGGATGATTTCCTTCTGGGTAGTGGGGGAGGTGAGGGGTATTGATAATCGATAATCGATAATTGATTATCAATGATCGATAATCAATTATCATTTATCGATAATCAATCATTAATTTATCCATATTCAATGTTTGAAAATGTATAGGCCTCCGCAACCGACAAAACTAGGAATTGCTAAGGCTGATCTCCTGGGGGGGGGTTGGGTGAGGGAATTGATAATCGATTATTGATTATCGATTATCGATTATCGATAATCAATTATCGATTATCGATGATTAATTATCCATAATCAATCATTAGTTTATCCATATCCATTGTTGAAAAATTTATAGGCCTCCGCAACCGACAAAACTAGGAATCGCTAAGGATGGTCTCCTTCTGGGCATTGGGGGGGGGAGGGGAATTGATAATCGATAATTGATTATTGATTATCGATTATCGATAATCAATTATCGATTATTGATAATCAATCATTAGTTTATCCATATTCAATGTTTGAAAATGTATAGGCCTACACAAACGCCAAAACGGGATATCTGCATTAATTTGAAAAAATGATTTTCTCCAAAGTGCTATAAAAGCACACTCTTTGATCATTTCTATGCACATCGTATCTCTTGCAACCTGAAGGAACGAAATTTGTTTCCGTTTTGAATTTAAACAGCTTAAAAATGACATTTTTTTAAAATTAGACTCAAATATTTTGTTCTGAATTGGAAAATCTCTGTTGGTATAAAATGAAAACTATTACTGATTTTGATGGTAAATTTCAAACTTTTTTATATCAATCATCATATCCGTGGGCACGTGGTACTGTATTTTGAAAGCCATCCGAGTTTCCATTTTGACAAACGGATAACAGCAAAAATAGTTTTAACATTGTCATCTATGGAAGAAAAATCACAAAACTGCCTTTTTCTCAAGAAAAAAAATTGGGACTCGAAAATAAATTTTCTTCAAAATTGTTTTTAAAATCTTTATATATGCTTAATAACTAAAAAAAAAAAAAAAAAAAAAAAAAAAAAATTCAAAGCTGATACTCCATGTAAATTATCCCCCCCCCCGAACCCAAACCCTAACCCTAATGCTACTCATAACCCTAATCCTAACCCTGACCCTAATTTCGTGTACAAGTAGGCCTACATGATAAAGAAATAAACAAACTATATTGGAATATTGGACACTAAGACAATAATAGCCTCATACACCCAACTCCGCCTGCTGCTTTCACTTCACTCTTTAATCCCTGTTATGAAACTGTGACAGAAGATTGATATACAGCCTCTCAGAGCGTCCGAACTTTTGTGTCACGTGACCCTGCCTTATATGGGCGCATCCAGATATTTTGGCTCTCCCCAAAGAAGACATGGGAAAATCTTAATCTTTTTTAAGATCTGACCTCGTAAACAATGAGGTCAGATCATAGCCAGTAGTAGTACATAGAGTATCATGCCTACGGATTTCATCACAGTCTTACCTTAGCACGCTGGTAAGCAGCGTTTGAGATGGTGTTAATCGATAGTCGATAACCGATAATCAATGATCAATCAGCTATGAATATTTAATTGGATTCTAAAAATAATGATCACAGACGCTCATGTTCAAATGTGTGTGTGTGGGTGGGTGGGGGTGTATACCCCTCGCATGTTGGTGCTCTAATTGCTGAGGATGACTTTTTACCCCTAAAGAAGACATGGGAAAACTCAAACTTATTGGGAATCCCATGTCTTCTTTAGGGTAGGTGCCGTTAATTTCTGGAATAGCCCACGGTCTGCCCCCCCCCCCCCAACTTCATAATCAGAAGCTTTTCCCACCACGCTAGTAGATGCCATTGTAAAGTAGTGCTAGAGTTGGTGCGGTGGGGGAGAATATATAATTACAGATAGTCGATACCCGATAATCAATGATCAATCAGTTATAAACGTTCAGTTAAACCCAAACACGCAAATGATGATCAAGGAATCGCTAAGGATGATTTCCTTCTGGGTAGTGGGGGAGGTGAGGGGTATTGATAATCGATAATCGATAATTGATTATCAATGATCGATAATCAATTATCATTTATCGATAATCAATCATTAATTTATCCATATTCAATGTTTGAAAATGTATAGGCCTCCGCAACCGACAAAACTAGGAATTGCTAAGGCTGATCTCCTGGGGGGTTGGGTGAGGGAATTGATAATCGATTATTGATTATCGATTATCGATTATCGATAATCAATTATCGATTATCGATGATTAATTATCCATAATCAATCATTAGTTTATCCATATCCATTGTTGAAAAATTTATAGGCCTCCGCAACCGACAAAACTAGGAATCGCTAAGGATGGTCTCCTTCTGGGCATTGGGGGAGGAGGGGAATTGATAATCGATAATTGATTATTGATTATCGATTATCGATAATCAATTATCGATTATTGATAATCAATCATTAGTTTATCCATATTCAATGTTTGAAAATGTATAGGCCTACACAAACGCCAAAACGGGATATCTGCATTAATTTGAAAAATGATTTTCTCCAAAGTGCTATAAAAGCACACTCTTTGAACATATCGATGCACATGGTAGCTCTTGCAACCTGAAGGAACGTAAATTTGTTTCGCTTTTGAATTTAAACAGCTTAAAAATGACATTTTTCAGTAAAATGAGGCTCAAATATTTTGTTCTGAATTGGAAAATCTCTGTTGGTATAAAATGAAAACTATTACTGATTTTGATGGTAAATTTCAAACTTTTATATATCAATCATCATATCCGTAAGCACGTGGTACTGTATTTTGAAAGCCATCCGAATTTCCATTTTGACAAACGGATAACAGCAAAAATAGTTTTAACATTGTCATCTATGGAAGAAAAATCACAAAACTGCCTTTTTCTCAAGAAAAAAAATTGGGACTCGAAAATAAATTTTCTTCAAAATTGTTTTTAAAATCTTTATATATGCTTAATAACTTAAAAAAAAAAAAAAAAAAAAACGAAAAAAAAATTCAAAGCTGATACTCCATGTAAATGATTCCCCCCCCGAACCCAAACCCTAACCCTAATGCTACTCATAACCCTAATCCTAACCCTGACCCTAATTTCGTGTACAAGTAGGCCTACATGATAAAAGAAATAAACAAACTATATTGGAATATTGGACACTAAGACAATAATAGCCTCATACACCCAACTCCGCCTGCTGCTTTCACTTCACTCTTTAATCCCTGTTATGAAACTGTGACAGAAGATTGATATACAGCCTCTCAGAGCGTCCGAACTTTTGTGTCACGTGACCCTGCCTTATATGGGCGCATCCAGATATTTTTGGCTCTCCCCAAAGAAGACATGGGAAAATCTTAATCTTTTTAAGATCTGACCTCGTAAACAATGAGGTCAGATCATAGCCAGTAGTAGTACATAGAGTATCATGCCACGGATTTCATCACAGTCTTACCTTAGCACGCTGGTAAGCAGCGTTTGAGATGGTGTTAATCGATAGTCGATAACCGATAATCAATGATCAATCAGCTATGAATATTTAATTGGATTCTAAAAATAATGATCACAGACGCTCATGTTCAAATGTGTGTGTGTGGGTGGGTGGGGGTGTATACCCCCTCGCATGTTGGTGCTCAGAATTGCTGAGGACGAAAGATTTTACCCCTAAAGAAGACATGGGAAAACTCAAACTTATTGGGAATCCCATGTCTTCTTTAGGGAAGGTGCCGTTAATTTCCGGAATAGCCCACGGTCTGCCCCCCCCCCCCAACTTCATAATCAGAAGCTTTTCCCACCACGCTAGTAGATGCCATTGTAAAGTAGTGCTAGAGTTGGTGCGGTGGGGAGAATATATAATTACAGATAGTCGATACCCGATAATCAATGATCAATCAGTTATAAACGTTCAGTTAAACCCAAACACGCAAATGATGATCAAGGAATCGCTAAGGATGATTTCCTTCTGGGTAGTGGGGGAGGTGAGGGGTATTGATAATCGATAATCGATAATTGATTATCAATGATCGATAATCAATTATCATTTATCGATAATCAATCATTAATTTATCCATATTCAATGTTTGAAAATGTATAGGCCTCCGCAACCGACAAAACTAGGAATTGCTAAGGCTGATCTCCTGGGGGGGGTGGGGGGGGGGGTATTGATAATCGATTATTGATTATCGATTATCGATTATCGATAATCAATTATCGATTATCGATGATTAATTATCCATAATCAATCATTAGTTTATCCATATCCATTGTTGAAAAATTTATAGGCCTCCGCAACCGACAAAACTAGGAATCGCTAAGGATGGTCTCCTTCTGGGCATTGGGGGGTGAGGGGAATTGATAATCGATAATTGATTATTGATTATCGATTATCGATAATCAATTATCGATTATTGATAATCAATCATTAGTTTATCCATATTCAATGTTTGAAAATGTATAGGCCTACACAAACGCCAAAACGGGATATCTGCATTAATTTGAAAAATGATTTTCTCCAAAGTGCTATAAAAGCACACTCTTTGATCATTTCTATGCACATCGTATCTCTTGCAACCTGAAGGAACGAAATTTGTTTCCGTTTTGAATTTAAACAGCTTAAAAATGACATTTTTAGTAAAATGAGGCTCAAATATTTTGTTCTGAATTGGAAAATCTCTGTTGGTATAAAATGAAAACTATTACTGATTTTGATGGTAAATTTCACACTTTTATATATCAATCATCATATCCGTGGACACGTGGTACTGTATTTTGAAAGCCATCCGAATTTCCATTTTGACAAACGGATAACAGCAAAAATAGTTTTAACATTGTCATCTATGGAAGAAAAATCACAAAACTGCCTTTTTCTCAAGAAAAAAAAAATTGGGACTCAAAATAAATTTTCTTCAAAATTGTTTTTAAAATCTTTATATATGCTTAATAACTTAAAAAAAAAAAAAAAAAAAAAAAACGAAAAAAAATTCAAAGCTGATACTCCATGTAAATGATTCCCCCCCCCCCCCGAACCCAAACCCTAACCCTAATGCTACTCATAACCCTAATCCTAACCCTGACCCTAATTTCGTGTACAAGTAGGCCTACATGATAAAGAAATAAACAAACTATATTGGAATATTGGACACTAAGACAATAATAGCCTCATACACCCAACTCCGCCTGCTGCTTTCACTTCACTCTTTAATCCCTGTTATGAAACTGTGACAGAAGATTGATATACAGCCTCTCAGAGCGTCCGAACTTTTGTGTCACGTGACCCTGCCTTATATGGGCGCATCCAGATATTTTTGGCTCTCCCCCTAAAGAAGACATGGGAAAATCTTAATCTTTTTTAAGATCTGACCTCGTAAACAATGAGGTCAGATCATACCCAGTAGTAGTACATAGAGTATCATGCCTACGGATTTCATCACAGTCTTACCTTAGCACGCTGGTAAGCAGCGTTTGAGATGGTGTTAATCGATAGTCGATAACCGATAATCAATGATCAATCAGCTATGAATATTTAATTGGATTCTAAAAATAATGATCACAGACGCTCATGTTCAAATGTGTGTGTGGGTGGGTGGGGGTGTATACCCCTCGCATGTTGGTGCTCATAATTGCTGAGGATGAAACTTTTACCCCTAAAGAAGACATGGGAAAACTCAAACTTATTGGGAATCCCATGTCTTCTTTAGGGTAGGGGCCGTTAATTTCTGGAATAGCCCACGGTCTGCCCCCCCCCCCCAACTTCATAATCAGAAGCTTTTCCCACCACGCTAGTAGATGCCATTGTAAAGTAGTGCTAGAGTTGGGGCGGGGGGGGAGAATATATAATTACAGATAGTCGATACCCGATAATCAATGATCAATCAGTTATAAACGCTCAGTTAAACCCAAACACGCAAATGATGATCAAGGAATCGCTAAGGATGATTTCCTTCTGGGTAGTGGGGGAGGTGAGGGGGTATTGATAATCGATAATCGATAATTGATTATCAATGATCGATAATCAATTATCATTTATCGATAATCAATCATTAATTTATCCATATTCAATGTTTGAAAATGTATAGGCCTCCGCAACCGACAAAACTAGGAATTGCTAAGGCTGATCTCCTGGGGGGGTTGGGTGAGGGAATTGATAATCGATTATTGATTATCGATTATCGATTATCGATAATCAATTATCGATTATCGATGATTAATTATCCATAATCAATCATTAGTTTATCCATATCCATTGTTGAAAAATTTAAAAATTTATACGCCTCCGCAACCGACAAAACTAGGAATCGCTAAGGATGGTCTCCTTCTGGGCATTGGGGGGTGAGGGGAATTGATAATCGATAATTGATTATTGATTATCGATTATCGATAATCAATTATCGATTATTGATAATCAATCATTAGTTTATCCATATTCACTGTTTGAAAATGTCTAGGCCTACACAAACGCCAAAACGGGATATGTGCATTACTTTGAACAAATGATTTTCTCCAAAGTGCTATAAAAGCACACTCTTTGATCATTTCTATGCACATCGTATCTCTTGCAACCTGAAGGAACGAAATTTGTTTCCGTTTTGAATTTAAACAGCTTAAAAATGACATTTTTCGTAAAATGCGGCTCAAATATTTTGTTCTGAATTGGAAAATCTCTGTTGGTATAAAATGAAAACTATTACTGATTTTGATGGTAAATTTCAAACTTTTATATATCAATCATCATATCCGTGGGCACGTGGTACTGTATTTTGAAAGCCATCCGAATTTCCATTTTGACAAACGGATAACAAAAAAAAATAGTTTTAACATTGTCATCTATGGAAGAAAAATCACAAAACTGCCATTTAAAAAAAAAAAAAAATTGGGACTCGAAAATAAATTTTCTTCAAAATTGTTTTTTTAAAATCTTTATATATGCTTAATAACTTAAAAAAAAAAAAAAAAAAAAACGAAAAAAAATTCAAAGCTGATACTCCATGTAAATGATTACCCCCCCCCCCCGAACCCAAACCCTAACCCTAATGCTACTCATAACCCTAATCCTAACCCTGACCCTAATTTCGTGTACAAGTAGGCCTACATGATAAAGAAATAAACAAACTATATTGGAATATTGGACACTAAGACAATAATAGCCTCATACACCCAACTCCGCCTGCTGCTTTCACTTCACTCTTTAATCCCTGTTATGAAACTGTGACAGAAGATTGATATACAGCCTCTCAGAGCGTCCGAACTTTTGTGTCACGTGACCCTGCCTTATATGGGCGCATCCAGATATTTTTGGCTCTCCCCTAAAGAAGACATGGGAAAATCTTAATCTTTTGTCAGCACTGACCTCGTAAACAATGAGGTCAGATCATAGCCAGTAGTAGTACATAGAGTATCATGCCTACTGATTTCATCACAGTCGTACCTTAGCACGCTGGTAAGCAGCGTTTGAGATGGTGTTAATCGATAGTCGATAACCGATAATCAATGATCAATCAGCTATGAATATTTAATTGGATTCTAAAAATAATGATCACAGACGCTCATGTTCAAATGTGTGTGTGTGGGTGGGGGGGGGTGTATACCCCCCTCGCATGTTGGTGCTCGCAATTGCTGAGGACGGCTTTTTACCCCTAAAGAAGACATGGGAAAACTCAAACTTATTGGGAATCCCATGTCTTCTTTAGGTAGGTGCCGTTAATTTCTGGAATAGCCCATTGAACTACAAAGTCTCTTTCACAGCCAGTGTCTGTCATTCCTAACAGCAGTCATGTGATTGGCTCATCTAAATGCTGACCTATATGTATGGGATCTGGGCCAAGATTAGGCACACATCCGATCAATGTTATTGACCAATTGAATGATGTAAATGATAGCACATACTAAACCATTGATGTCAGTCAAAATCAACTGGCCAACCACCTGAGCTCAGAATGTATTACGATTGAGCCACATGAACATGATGAAGTCTTTGCCTGAGACTATTAGTACATATTGTATTGTAGCAAATATCAATGGCTACAAAAAACAAAAATAAAACACAGAGCCAACTGAGCAAATACTAGGCACGTCTGCACTTGCATAATTAATGTCAGTAACACTATAGTCATAAAATGAACTTGTAAAAAAATGTTCTTTTCCATCTTTTTAATTTTCTATACAATTTTGCTCCAGTCCATGTTAAAATCTGTTTAAGAAGGGTTTCTTATGTGGTTGTCATTCAATCTTACCACGGGACAATGAACTCAATTATCAGATCATTATCCTCATTATGGTTGAAGTATTTGAAGTTGCTAATGCTATTTGAGCATTTTCACCTACTATGTACACAGGCAATGGGTACAGAATATAGCGATAAGATCATATACACGTAATACGCTCAAGTAATATGAAGCCTTCATTAGAAAATTTGATTCAGTGATGTTGTTATGTGTTTTTCTGTCTTCAGCAATATGGAATTGTCATCTCAAAATTCTGTATCATTATTATCTTACAGTTTTTATGCCTCCACCACGAGGCATACTATGTTTTTTATTTAGTTTCTTTATTTGTTACGATTTGATTTGATTTATTGATAATCCAGGCACATGTCACATATAAAAACAAGCAAACTACAACTACAATTACCAAAAATAAATAAACAAACAAACAAACAAACAATAGCCAGCCTGGTTCCCAAAATAGCGAAACAAACCACTTTCAAGTCGCCTATAACCAGAGATGTAAGGCAAAAAAATTGTTTGGTTGCCCTTCGAGACAACAATTTGGAAGGTCGGTAGGTCTATCCTTTTTTTTTTCATGGGCTCTTCCTATATTTTGAAAAGACGAATGCTTGGTCATTTTACGATAAAAAAATTGTGCATTTTTGGACTGAATTTAAATAGAAATACTTTTTGTTTATATTCAAATATGCAGGCCCGTCGGAACCGCTACGGCCGGTACGGCCATGGCCGTACCACTTTTCAGCCTATAATAATAATTTTTTTTTTTTTTTAAATTGAATGGAACAGTCCATATTTCACCTCATGAAATATTCTTACCATTGTACTCATAAATAGTCAATATTTGTATAATATTGTAAATATTGTATAAATATTGCACTTTATAACTTGATTTTACATCTTCTTTTTTTTAGGTGTGACTTACAAATTTAGTATCACGTGTACTGCAATCGAGTCTTATCATGAATTGGTAAACATGTTTTATGGTTGATAATTAGTTTGAATGTTCTAGTTTTGAAGTTTAGTACTATTAACTTACCGTTGAAATTGTACTTTTCATTTTCAAAAGTGCTTGGGCTTCCAGGGGGCTTCGCCTTCAACACCCATGAGGGGCTCTGCCCCTTCAAACCCCGCGGGGGGTTTCACCCCCAGACCCCCAATGTCGGCTGTACCACTTTTAATTTGCTTTCAACGGGCCTGCAAATATGCATTTAATAAATAAAATGAGTGAATAACAAAATGATATGTCCTTGATACATGTTCTTCTGAAAAAGTGATTGGGAAAAAAAGCACTAAAAGCAGACCCAAGATTTCTCAATTTTTCGGTCAGTCGCTGAGGGCAACTAAGGGAGTGTTCATAAATACTTTGGTGGGGGTGGTTTGAAAAGTTTGAACGTCGGACGTCAACATTTTTTGATCCCCCTAAAAAAAGGGTGGATTTTTTATCCCCCTTTTATGGTCTAAAATTTTTTGATCCCCCTTCATGTCTAAAAAAGAAACCAAAATATACATCATTATTAACAGTGCCCAGTGGCATAGATTTACTTTTGACATTGGGGTTGGAGAAAATTTCTTGAAGTCCAGTGAATCCAGCACCTGTTGCCGACAAAATAAGTTTATGGTACAAATGCGCGCGAACCGCATACATTTTTTTTGCCATATTGAAGCTAAACTGGTGAAATATAGTACAAAGCTGGAATTCATGTGCGCGAAAAAAAAAAATCAAGTTGGCACTTTTTATTTTAAAATGACCAAATATGGGGTTAATTTTGGTTAGAAACCCATACAGGCGTCAACTTTGGGGGGATGATTGTATGGACCATCCCCCTATCAAAATATTGGGTGGATTTATCCCCATCCCCCGGGATCTACCTCTATGGTCATTAACTCATTAGCTAAAAATTACCGTTTGGAGTTATAACCCAAATTGTTAAGTGCACACATTTTGTTGATTTGTAGCTTGAGATTACAAAATTGAACACTTAACATTCATGCGCGCGAAGGGCGCAAAAATTTTGGAATGTACATGCCATCTCGCACATTTTACCCCGAATTTTACCCTCAAATTTGTTTGATCCCCCCTATTAAGGTCTGATTTTTTTTTTGATCCCCCCCTTTTAGGACCCAAATTTTTTGATCCCCCAATATTTTCCAACCCCCCCCACCAAAGTATTTTACACTCCCTAAACATATTTTTTTTGGCCTAACCTTGATAGTACCTCAATTTATCCATGCAAAAACTTCTCAATGTGACAAAATTGATCCAAGGTTGAATGTGACATTGTATTGAGGCTGTAGACAATTCAGAAAATTGTGGACATGCCATTAACATTGAGCAATAGTTTTAATCAGTTTTTGTGACAAAGGACTTTGATAACGCAAGCAATGTATGTTGAAACTTTCTAGTTGTGTTCACATTGTCGATCAGACGTACGCCCGGCAGAACTTGGTCAGTGCAAGTTCCTAGGAGTAGCGTGGTAGGCACGGCCAGGAGTAGCGGCAGTGTGAACGATGGTCAGCGTAAGTTCCATCAGGCATAAATTCAATAATTTACTCCTGACAAGAGTAGCGAGCTAGGTGTAATCTCGGCCAGGCGTATTTTGCAATGTGAACGCAGCTACGCCTCGCACCCGGTGTAAAAAATTACATTTGGCACAGTTGAAAAAGGTCACAAACACCAGAAGTGGTAGCTGATATGTTTACGCAGACCGGAATACTTGGTGGAACTGGTCGGCATAGTACTAGGAGTATACTTGATGTGGACTGTGGACATGTGGTAGGAGTAGGGAAAATATTAATAACAATAATAATTGTTATCACTGTTAGCGTAAGTTTACGCCAGGTGTAATTCAAAATGTGGACACGATTTTTTTGTAAAAGTCGCCGTACCTCCAAATGATTGAAATGTATCATGCAATATGAAACATATAGTCTATCTAGCTGTTCCTAGACATGTTTCTGTACAATAATTGTAAAGGAATCAATTTACCAATCCTACAGACTCAAGACCAATTTGTAAAGCAATTACCTCATAACACATGAGGATAAAATAGCCATCTAAACATTTCAAGAAAGCTTTGACACACCACTATGAGGAAGTCATGACTTGTTGACACATAGCGATCAGTTTCACTGTTACATTTCTGAAAATTTGCCACAAAATCCAAAACATATCATAAAAGAACCACATAGGCCTAATCAACATGATAGGTATGTTGGTACCCATTTATTTAAAAGCATTTTAGGCAGATTTCAGCTAGGAATTTGAAGTACAGAATTTGAGAACCAACTGTGAATTTTGTGATGTTCGTTTCTCCGATTGGCTTCATGAGACATGCACATAGACGGTTATAGCGCTATTATCATGATTATGAGACTGCAGACCTGTCAATTGGCTCTATTTGAGAAAGTGAGTTCTTATTTCGTGACATGATCCTCAGGCAGTGAAAAAGTGTGACAAAGTGCAGCGAGGGCATACTAAAGTATTTATGTGTTGGACATGACTAGAACAGCTATTAACCCCATGGGAACTACCTGCCTATTGGTCAAAAAGAAGTTTTCATTATCAATTGGACCAATCAGCAACATTGTTGGAATAATATCACCACACCAAAAACTTGGGGTGAATGAATTATTTGCAAAACTCCATTCTGATTGGTGATTAAAGTGAAGATATCACTGAATTGACCAATCAGAGGCAATGTTAGATAGGCAGGTAGTGCTCAGGGGGTTAAACCCATCACAACTGAGCATTGGTGTTTAGATTCTTTCAAAAGTATTCGGTCATCAGTCTCGGCGATGACAAGAGTCAATTAGGCATGCTTGTATTTGGGATAGTTTTCACATAGGACTTTAAAATGTTTATTCCTTCTTGTATTAAAAAGGATAATACTTTTCTGCCATGTGTACCTCCAATATCTGATAGTATGTGTATTGTCTGTTACATTTGTCTGAACAGTATGTAACACCAGCCTTAAGAATTCGACATGGCATTCAAATCCAAGGCAAATTGAAAAGGGCTCGTAGGCAAATTGGTTACTGCATGTGTATTATGTTGTTAATGAAGATGTTTGTTACAAGGTTCTAAAAATAAAACCGACAATGATTTTCTACCGATGAGTTAGAATATAGTTGTTATCTGATTGATATAGGGCCTACAGTGAATATTGCAGTGCGAAAGTGGGAGAATCTAAGGACTACAGTTTGGGTTTATTGATGTACACACAAATTGATCACCAAGCTATCAAGCCAGTAAGCTGTAGTAATGAATTTGAAAATAGACTTAAGAGATATTATCTATCTCCTTATAAATCAAGTTGTATCCATTTTGCCTGTAGCCATCTTGTAGCGAAGCAGTTACCGAGCCATGTATAATAGATAGTATTGGTACATGAATGTTGATGAAGGTTTGCTTACATGTGTGTTTTGTACAGTTTGCAAGTCTAATCAGGAGTTCATGGTTAGCTTGGACTGTGAAGGTCTCAACACTCAAGGCTTCATTGTTTTTATGTACAAAATACTGTATGAAATGTTCTCATGCATGAAAATTTAGCACATTTTGTGAGTGACATGTATTCTTCCAATTTTCCAAATATGCCTTTAAAAAATGTTTCAAAATTGCAAACTTTAAGTGCCACGAACATTATGGTTCTTTTCAAGTCACTAAAGTTTGTGCCACAAAAATATGTTCCTTTTAATAATACAGTGAGTGTGTGGGAGGGAGGGGAGGGGCAGGGAGGGGTGGTGATAAGTAGCTGAAGGAAAATACTGTATGCAGCAGTGTGAAGGCTGTTTGTGTGTGTTTCTTTTATTTTTGTTAATAATTGTTTTGGGTGGTATCATCATCAGCTTTTCAAATGTAATATTTTCCTTTTTTGGGAAACCTTTGTAATAGAACTTGTGGCTGCTGATTGTGCTGCTTGCACCAAAACATTGTGCTACTCCTAGTTCTGATAAATCAAATTACAACACCAACTTAGCCTCATTTAATTGCTTTCGGTCACAATTTAGAAGGAAGATATGGAGAGAAACAAAAACATCCCCCAACCAATGTCTTAATATTGAAGCAGTGCATCTTTCCACCACCTCCTCTGCTAGTACTCATCCATATTGGACATGGTCATGATGCAGATCAATACCAATTGAATTGACCTCTCTCTTCTCATCTCAAATTCACCGAATCCAATTTATATTTCTGCTTCTGCTTTAAAGATTCTTCTTGTGTACTATTTCAGTTGATGTTTGAATTAATTTTCGCACATTCTTTATGATATAGCAATATAGAAATGAAGCTAGGTGCAGCATGTGAAATGAGTGGTAGTCTACCGGTCTAGACTGGGATATTAATGCATTGGACAGCCAGGAAATCTTAAAGTGGCCGACTTGTACCATATTTTCATATTACAGATGAGTAACCAGAAAGTAGATTAATTGTAATCAACTTATTTTCCAACCCAAGTCTTAAATTTAATTTGTCAGTTTGTCATTTAAAATTGAGCACATTAGGAAGCAACATTTAAGTGGACATAATATCAAACAGGTATGCCTGTATTATTTAAATGAATATTTAAATAAGGTAACATTTCAAGTGACGGAGAAAGAACAAACAAAGAGACAAGAAATGGGAAACCAACAACAATAGCGACAAAAGCATCAAAACAAGAAAGCAATATTCCCAATATACTACTTGCATACCCATGCAACATCAAAACAGAAACTTATACTTGTCCCTTTATACCATCTCTTCATAAATTTTTTTATCAGTCTTCAGATCCCAACAGCTCATACTACCCACCCACACTTTCCAGAACATGCACACCTTGCATAAAATCTTTATTTCAGCCAGCTTGTGTTGTCATGGCAAAGTTTCAGGCATTGGTCCCTTGGCCCTCTAATAATAGCATACCATTTTGACCTGTGTACCTGGGCTTTTAATGTCTGATATTGTTAGTATGTGAGCAGCAGACCACCATTCTTCACCTTTTCCAAACACATACAGGGGGTGCCACTTGGTATAATATTTTGCTAAAGCTGTCATTTCAGTCCAAATCTAAAACTACTGTTTTTCTTTGCAAATCTGAAGTTGTATCATGCTACGTACGCTGTCACCAAGGCTCACAACCCTTTCTAGTTCTGTTTAATAGCATGTGTACAGTATATCTGCTTACTTTTGGCTTTCCATGACATTTCAGTAGTTATTTGCAGCAAATGTACTTTCCTAAGTTTCAGGTATCAGTCCCTTAGCCCTAGTGTATTTGACATGTCTGCCCTTTTTGTTTTCTTTATAGATGTGAACCATGTTACCGGGTATTGTCTTTTCTACACTATCCTCCTTGCAGCATGGTAAACCTAGAAACCCCATTTCACTCCATATTTCAGGCATTCCACAATTTCATGTGTGAGTCCCTTGGTTGGTGGTTGAACTCCATCTGACCTATCTGTGGAAAGACTACACTATACAGTATACACACTTAAAGATGCAATCCATGACTTTCTGCTTAGCAAACCTTCTTGCATGTTCTTCATCCATACACATATTCCCCTCTTGACATAGCGTTCCATATGAACCACATGGGGCACATGAAGATAGTTAAAAGATCTACTTCTCTCACACTTTACATTTACTGGCACACAACATAAGCAGTAGGTCTGTTTTTCTGTCCTGTCAACCATGACAGTGTTTCAGAAAGCATTCCCTTGGCCTTCCTATTATCACCAGTTGACATGTAGGTGGTTCATATTCTCCTGATGGAATTACACCTTGCATCTATTTCTTTAGCATGGTTTGTATTCTGAAAACACCTTATTAACTATTTGGGTGCAGTGCTGCTATGTTGTATTTTTTTTATTGACAAGACAATGCAGTGCAAGGTGTTTTACTGTCTGCTATCATAAGGCCAAGGAAAGTCAATTTTGAGTTTCCCATCACCCGCCCTCACTTCATTTTCTGACCCTCACTTGAATTCATTATTGTGATTTTCCAAAAAATACCAATAAAAACTGGTTATATTTGCCAAAAAAATTTTTTGTGGAAAAATCAAAATCAAAACATACATTTTGCTGTCAACCTTGCTGACTCTTTGTAATATACTTTTGAATCTCATTTGGGCTAAACATCCATCTTCAAGTGAGTGAGCGGCAAATAACAACACATTTTACATGCGTGTTGGTCATATAATGAAAGGCAGACAAATAATGAATAATGAATAATGAAAAGTTACCTCACTTGTTTTCAGAAATTATGTGACGGGAAACTCAAAATTGACTGTTAGGGGCCTAAAGTGAGAATAGCTGGAATTCTGTCTGGAATATGGTGCAGTCTCTTTTTAGGTGGAGAGGACAAAAACATTTACTTAAACAACCCCATAGTACAATATTTCTCTTTATAATAATCACCATACTTTTTGAAGTGATTGTGGGGTTAAAATGTGTAAAAATCATCTTCAAACCTCTAATCAAAACATATAGGTAAGTTCGAGATGGGAGGGCTGCATGCTGCACTGCGTTTTTGCCCTCATGGAGCCATCCCATCGCATTAAATTTTGACAACTTTTAAAGTTAAAATCTCTTTTTGACCTTCATTACGTGAATAATAGGTTAACTTTTACCTTGTCAATTGTTATTCACACATATGCAGGAGCATTCACCAGCGAAGTGGTTATATAACTCCCTGGTAACTGGATCATGCACCTTTTGGAATTGGTAGTACATGCCATAGACTTTGTGTTGCGATCATTTCGATCATGGTGCAGAGCACAAAAGTGTGATCCAGTTGACACAGTGATAATCGGATTACATGTAACACTTCGCTGGCGAATTGCACTTGACAGGTACGTAACCCAAGACTTGGAATCTTTGTCATGTTTACATTATAAATACAGGATTGTGAGTAACTGAATGCCCCACATCGGGCAGATATTTGGATACATCTGCTCATATCTGAAATTTGTCTCCCTTACCTACCCTTTCCCTTATACATTTTTCACTATTATCAAAGAGGAAAGTCTTTGATGAAACTGTATACACCTGACTGGTGAAATATGAAATAGAGGATAGCTCTCAACTCGTTATGAATTCAAGTCTCATCTTCCTGTTTTGTAAGACATCCATGTCGGGACCAAAGTGGTTTCAGTCCTGGGAATTCTCTCAGATTGGGTGTCATTTTGTATCCAGTTCTTTGCTATTTAGGAAGGTTAAACTGCTGGAAATATACCACAATTTAAAGAAATTGGTTTCAGGTATGGATACAGACTGAGGATTGGTGCTGCTGCCTGGTAATATGAATTTTCAATATCTCCAAACGTGTTTTGTAGGTTGGTAGCAAAAATGCATGGTTTTGGTCACACTTTTCAGCTTAGTAATCCAAGTAAAGGGTTTTAAAGGATTGCAGCCTTCCTCAAACAGATAATGACCTGAACACTAACTGATGGTGTGAGAAAAATACAAATAGTGCTCTAGGTATAAGCACCATTACTCCTTGTGGATTTGAATCTTGTCCTCCCTCTTCCATAAAACATCTATGACTATGCCCATAGATGTGATTTTAGTCCTGGGAATTCACACAGATTGAGTTTCATTTAATAACCATTTCTTGTTACTAGTGGAATATGCTTGGTACTAAGGCACTCAAGGTACTCTCCGAGAATATCAATGAAGATTAGCTTCTCAAGTGGGTTTGTTACAAATTCATCAAATTGTAGGAGGGATACGGCATTGCGAAAGTACATCCAATCAGAGATTTCCAATTATATTCAAACGATATCACTCAAACTGTCATCCCACGTGTGCAGGTTGATTATTTCCTGAAATTTAACATACATATATTTGTGTGAGGCCAAGGAAAAGCTGACGTGGCATATTTTTGCCATGATAAGATGTATATTTTTGCCTCTACATTATTTATGAAATAATGAATTTGGTTCATTAAAAAAATTTCGGGCATGATCGATTGTTGATGTGTGAGCCAAGGGCATAAACAGCAATCATGCCATTCATTCTATTTATGAATACATTAGCACCTACTAGTTACATTATGTCATTATGTGATAGTAATTCATCAAAGTATAACAAAAAATAACATGTAACATTCTTAAAATGTGATTTTTCTATTTTGTTCTATCTATTTCACAATCATCATGTTAAACAGCAGGCATTGGCATTGTTTAGGACTGGCTATCAACCAATCACATGTGCCATTAGGTTGCGTGCATATAATGTTAAATTATTCATAACTTTTATTTTTTAAACATTAACATCTCAGTGACTCGATACTCAGTGTGGTTCACATTCTCGTTTGTATATATACAAATTTATATTTATTTATTTATTTATTTATTTATTTTTTATTTAACAGACTTGTCATAAAATGATAACCTTCAATCCTACATGGAATATTTAGGCATGAACATTTTTAGATTTCAGGTAGCTTTCTTGAACAAATAATGTGTTTTTATCTATTTTCAATCTGTTTGGGGCATGTTAGAACAATTGTGAATGTGATCATTGATTTAAAAAAAATGCGACCAGCAGTTTTAAATTTTTATTTTAAATTTCATTCTACTTACTGCAAAATTATGATGTTGATAAATAATGCTAATTCAGCACTGTGTTGAAAATCAAAATTAGGAACATGCAACTCATTTAATTCAATTTTATACATTATTTGCTTTCTAGAACATCACATTGTGGCCTACATTTGATGAGTAAACATCATTTTCACATCCAGATTCGGCAAGCTGCACGAGACGGCTGTTGTCATCGATCTAGACAGCTTTTATTTAAACACGATTCCCAAGATTTGTTTGTAAATGCTGTAGTATTATCTTTGATCAGGCATCTTGTATTCATAATTCTTTATTTTCAATCCCCGATGGCCTGCCTTATTCTAGGAATCATTACCAGAGGGTTTGAAGTGTGATATAAGAGTGCACTGTCTGAGGGTTATAATATTGTTGAGGGATTTGGAAAGCTGGGCAGGGATGTAAAATGGTTGAGAACAGTATAATGGTTGTCTCCACCATAGGATTTGAAGTAGGTAGTGGTGAATTCATTACATTGAATGCCCATGCCTCTATAAGTGCCCATGGGCATGTATTGAGTGTCCAAAACATGAACTTATTAACTTCAAATTTTGTGATGGTTTTGACCTCCCTAACCATAGGTGTCTTCCTAACCAGAAGCCCAGATGATTTTATGATTGTAAACAATGGAATAAATAAGTTCCCACCAAATCTGACCTGAATGGTATGAACTGAATTTAATTATGCATATAGGTATGACTACATTATAAATATAAGTGAAGTATTTTTGCTAGAATACTATAATATAATGATAAATGTAAGCCCACTTCTCCAGGGATGAGTTTATAAGCAAGGATAAATTGAGAAGTGAGAAAAGTACAAGTGAAACCTAATTCATACTCGAACTTGTGGTTATGAATTTCACGCCACAAAAACTTCCCACCAAGTTATTATTTGGCAATATGGTAGTTTTGCTCAATATACTTATTGCAGGATTTCTGTTGCTGTTCCCTTGATGTTGCCCACCAAGCAGCAAATATATAGTGCAAGCATATTATGGGTATTATAGTGTAGGGGAGGGCTGGAGGTTGTAAAAATTCTAGTCAAAGATCTGTTGTGGCAAAAAATGCATGTCTACAAAGAGAGAGTGAGAGAGCAAAGGGAGTAAGACATACATGTAGTGAGAGGTGGAAATGAAAGGATACAGAATTTGTACTAAAGACAGAAAGATAAAAACATTACTAGTGCAAGAAATGGAAGTGAGATACAGATATATAATTTGTCAAAATTCTGTTTTTTGTTCCACATATACCTTAGAACCCATTATTAGGCTTCTTGAGATTATAACCATTCTGTGCACATTGAGTTAAACTGGATGATAATGAGTCATTTGTAAGTGAAAATCTTGTCATACTCCCTATAGGAACCCTATTAAGTAGTATCATCTTCAGGATTACTCCCTCAGGGGGTGCCTGTAATGGTATCATCATGAATATTTAATTCAACCAACTATATGTTTCAGGCTACAATACAATAGAAAAATTACAAACTCTTAGGATTTTTAATAAAATTTAATATCAAGAACTGCTTACCTGATGATGCTAGACTTGCATTTATATGAATTTTCGATGGTATGCAGATTTTAATTCATAAGATTGCAATTTAAAATATGGTGAAATATCTAAAAATTCACCCCAATTTTAAATGCAGTGGATATAGCATAGATGGGCTTAAACAATCATGTATGTTATAATATATTTTATTCAAAGAAAGTCTACCAAATTGGATGCAAATTTGCAATTTTTTGCACTAACAATCTGATATTAAGGGAATACATGATTCAGTAATTATGAAATATTACTTTTTTTACTGGATTAATATTATATATCTTCAGATGTTTTACTACATTATGTTAATATTTTTTAAATTATTGATTGGGAGAGTAAATAATACTGAAAAATAACAAAGATGTTTTGATACCTTTGCACACATTCCCAAAACAAAAACGAAGAAACTTATAATGTTCAAGAGAATCTAAAGTTATAGTATTTAAAGGTGGTACTACACCCTTTGATAAATTTGTGACTATTTTTCCATTTTTCTCAAAAAATAATAACACACTGGTAACAAAAGTTATGTATATTATAGGGGCAAGGAATCCAGTTACTACATTGGAATTTCAGTGACTCAAGATAAGCGGTACGTTATTTATGATAAGAAAAGAGGTACCACTAGAATGTACCTCATTTCTTAACATATATAATGAACCACTTGTCTTGAATCACTGAAATTTCAGTGAAGTACTTGGATTCCTTGCCCCTATAATAATAATATACATAACTTTTGTTACTAGAGTGTAGTCATTTTTGAGAAAAATGCAAAATTAGTCACAAAATTTATCAGGGGGTGTAGTACCACCTTAAGTTGGGTTTGTCCACACTTTTTAATATGTGTTGAAAATAAAAAGAGAGAAAAAAAACCTACAATATCTAGAGGCTGCATGCTCATGGTTTGCAACAGATACATCAGAGTGATACATTTTACAAAGCAAGAATCCTTTCTGTAGATTCATACATAAACATGATAAAAGCATGAGCATGGTACAGGTTAGCATGGTTTAGTAAAACCTTGAGGTGCGGAGGTAATATGAACCAAAGGAAGTTAAGAATATAATAAAAGCTTTTTATGCTGCTATGAAATTGGACCTCAAGTGGACATGTTTTCTTGCAATAGTTGTGATCTCTCACAGGAGTAATACTCCCACTATAAAAAATAGTGATAAAGAAAATAACAAATAAAATTAAACGAGTTAATACTTGTATATAAATAGGAAAATCTTTGGTATTTGTGCTCAGCATTTTAGCACAAATAAGCATATTGACATTTTATACCGGTCTTACTTGTACACAATGGATAATAAGGATGAAACAAATCACAAGGTGGGAGTTGCATCTTGTTTTGTTGTTTTTTATGTACAGGAAGAGGAGAAGTAGTGGGTGGGACTGGGAACTTGCTCAGAGTTAGAAAAAGAAAAGAGGAAAATGTTGCATAATATTAAGAAAACCTTCAGAATCTGTTCTCAGCATTTTAGGCAAATATGCATTGACATTTTTTACCCATGGGTAAACAATGGATAATAAGAATGAAACAAATCACAAGGTGGGAGTTACATCTTGGTTTTTTTCCATGTATAGGAATAGGAAAAATAGTGGGTGGAACTTGGAAGAACTGCTCAAGAGTTAGAAAAGGGAAAATGTTATTTCTATAATGGTTAAGGCATGTTGGGTTTTCTATGTGTAATTTTGAAGAAGTAAAGCTCAGGCAAACTGGCACCAGAAATAATTTAAAGAAATTTGAGAGACACATAACCATATCATCACAGAATGCAGAAGGCCGATTTTGGCAAATATGATCAATTTTAGTCACAACAAAATCAACACACGTGAAGTGCTAAAGTCTCAAGTAAGTCACCCAATGTCTGGGGGATATTTGAACTAGAAGTATATCCTTATTAAGGTTTGCTCTGTGCATTAATTACAGAAGCAGTGCATATGATTTCACAGCCTGTATTTCAAAAACTGCAACTAACATATATTTTTATACTCTTGTTTTGCTTATAACTAAATGTTAGAGTTTCTCTTTTCCAATTTTCAGATATGTTGCTATTGATCAATGCAGCTGATATGGTATTGTTCAGAGTAACAAAATACATACAAAATAATGATCATTGTAACAAAATACACTTTATTTAATCTATTCAAAGGAATATTTTTCTATTTCTCAGACTATTGTAATATCTAGTCAAGTACAAGTTTGATTATTTTCCGATAAATAGCTGCCAGCTTGATGGTTATGGAAATGAAGGTATATATATATATGGGATATAGAACTAGCTTGACTCCCTTGAAACCAATGACACAAGTTAGACAATTGAACTCGGGCAAGATCTGTAATAATACACAAGACTACATAAAACAACAGTCCTGGCTATATAGAAACCAAAATGGAATGCAAATATATATTGCCCATCAAGAGGAGCCCCAAAAGACACATGAAGCATGCCAATAGATGTAGTGGCATTCAACCTTTATAAGAAGCTCATAGTGTGCAATGCATTCAGCTGTAAAGAAGTTTAAGTTCAGTTGGGTATTGACTTTCAATGTTGCCCATGGCCATAATGCCAGATGATGCGTGGTGCTGACCAAATTCAGTTTGTACTCATCAGCATCCACTAATGTGTGAAATTACTTATTTTGTCTGTCCTATAGTATATTTTACTGAAAACTGCCATCAAAATAGAATCACATAATTTTATTATGGATATTAATGTATCTTGAGCAAAACAGAACAACAGAAATTGCATACTTGTTTTGGCTGTGTCTCAAAACTTTTCCAGCATACAACTTTCCATTCCATCATAACTTCAAAGCCCTGACATTGCTAGATTATCAAGTTTCTAGCAAAATCTGAAACTTTATCAAATTGTGTCCTACTCTCCTGTCAGTTGCACTCTGTATGAACATTCAATATGTTACACAAGATACATATTTGCTATTTTTACATCACCACTCCATTTCAACTAATGCTATTGAGTGCTCTATACTATCGGGTAATGACTTGCCAAGTTGTCTAGCAGTGCTGACATGATATGCCTTCACCCTAACACTGCCAGATTATTTATATCCTTAATTTGCTTTTTGCTGCATTAGGAAGTGTATGATGAAGTAAAGAGGTATGGTCCTTTGAGATGGATGCAGGGATATCTGACAGGTCAAACTTAATTTGACAGTCTAAAAGAAGAACACATACTATTGTATGTGTCCATTAATACCTTTTGGCAAATCATCTCTATGGACAAGTGCAAGTAGCAACTTGATATTTTAAAAGAAAAACCTATAGGGATTCTTGCTTTTTTTTTCAAACAATATCGGGTTTATTTTTGGATGATTTCTTTTTATCCGTTTTTGCATGGTGGCATTTTGGTTGAAGGTGTTGTTGTCTCTCCAGTTTCTACAGTGTTGTATGATGTCTTTCCCCATTCCTGCCTTCTTATTTATTATATTATCATATTGAGGAAAATGCAGTTTTTGTTGGGCTTTTGAAAATTGATAAACAAACAAAGCAAAATTTGATGTTTTAAGGCCAGTGTTCGAATTTAGGAAAAATAAATGGTAAGTTTTTGGTTGTCCGTAGGCCTACAAATGTGACTTTTGGCTAGATTTATGGTTGTCCGGTGGACAACCTAATCAGTATTTTTGGTTGTCCGGCGACTTTTTTAGTTGTCCCGGGCAACCGGACAACCAAAATTTCGAACGCTGTTTAAGGCCTTCTTCAGGCCAAATACTCAAATTACAATATGTGCGTATGATCACTGAAAATAGGTATTTTAGGGAACATATTTAATAAAACCTTAGAACTGGAACTTCAAAATAGCAATGTAATATTTTATATGTTGAAAACATTTTGATCATCAAGAGGATGATTTATTCACATTTTATGTGTGCATTTTCATCATAACTTCCTTATCCAGAAGTTACAAATCTTCCAGTTTTAAGATTTCATTACATCTCCTTTAGCTCCTGCTTATTTGTTCCCCAATAGAGGCGGCTTTGGGTGGCATATACACCCAGACAAACAAGTACCTAGACTTCTGACCGCCCTTCCCAGACCACGGTATTAGATGAAGCCACATATCCATGGTGATTTTTGACAGAACGACAGGAGTTAATATCACACATAGAATTAGAAGTGTCTCAATGCATACAGCAAGTGCATGATTTTTGTTGCGTTAGCACCCACGTTAAACAAGTTGCATGAAGAAGTGTGCGAAGATGCAAACGTGTGAAAAAGAAGACTCGCTTGTGTGTCTTTGTAAACTTGCTATGCAAAGTCAACTTCACTACTCACTAGTACATTGAAGTCCCAAGATCTAGGTACTAGTTTCTCTGGGAGTATACAAAAAAAAAAGTTATGTGAAATGGTTGGGCAAGGACAAAATGATATGTAGTGTAGTACAGTACAAAGTAATTTGATAGTCTACAATGAGTTAAGATGTTAGTAGAATCGATTCCAAGTTACAACTAAAACAAATTCTTAGTCAGTGGGAGTGGTCTAGTTCGTAGACACATTTTTGATTGGACACTCGCAAGATTTCGGGTGCCGTTTATCAGGCCGTAGACGACCCCACGTCATCATGCGTCTTGATAATGCTTTACACGCTTGTAGAGGTGCTGGCGTGTATGTAGCGCGCTGTATCGCGAGACTAGTGCGGAATACGCGACGCGCTAGCAGTACTCGCAACAGAATACGTGAAAGTTGTAAACAAGTCTCGTTCATTTTATAATGAGGGGAGTTTTTATGACAGTAACTTATTTTTTGCTTTAAAAAATTGTTTACAGTTATTAAAATAATATTTAACTGACTAAGAATGAGAATAAGCGATAGGAATTTTTATTTTGCCTATCCTCTACCTATGATAGACGACAGGCAGGTCCAATATTTTTTATCGTAGTGGATACCGGCTGCGCCGGCATCCACTACTCAAAATATTGGACCTGCCTGTCAAATCTATCACACGGTAGAGGATAGGCAAAATAAAAATTCCTATCGCTTATTCTCTAAATAGAATATTGTCCTTTACTATCTTCAGTAGATAGCTGTGAAAGATTTCATGATGCCAGCAGGCAGGTAAATGCATACATAAAACATACATGTGTACAAAACTGTCAGACTCTTTGTCAACATCATTTGAATTTCTATCATGTAAAACATCAGTTCAAGCATTGACTGTAGTTGCAGTCGATTACACGCTGTTGTGGATGTGTGAATTAGAGCGTGATATGTCCAGAAATCGTACATTAAGGCCCATCTAAGTGACGGTAACTAGCATGCTATTTGTCGGTCAAATTGATTGTATGTCCCGAGTCTAAAATTCCCCTTCCCAACTTTAAGGGCAGTTAATTATTAGGATTAATTATAGAAATTTTTTGAGGGCCAGGGATATCATAGAGGTTAAGGGGTACTACACCATGTGGTAAATTTGTGACTATTTTTATTTTTCTCAAAACTAATAACACAATGGTAACAAAAGTTATGTATATTATTGGGGCAAGGAATCCAATTACTTCACTGAAATTTCAGTGAATCAAGACAAGCGGTTCAGTATATATGATAGGAAATGAGGTACATCCTAGCGGTACCTCATTTCTTATCATAAATAACAAACCGCTTGTCTTGGGTCACTGAAATTCCAGTTTAGTAATTGGATTCCTTGCCCCTATAATATACATAACTTTTGTTACCAGTGTGTTATTAGTTTTTGAGAAAAATACAAAAAATAGTCACAAATTTATCGAAGGGTGTAGTACCCCCTTAAGGATTTGTTTGGGGTAAGATAGATGTTAAGGGTTAGGATTGATGAATAACACAAATGATCCTTTATCTTTGTGATTGATGATTTTATGTAGTGTTTTCAAATCTATTATCATATTATGAGGATTTATTATCCTCTCTTAATGTAAAAGAGGGAGAAGAGTGAAAATTATACCTTGAAAGAGTGGTTTCACTCTTTTAGTAGTGGTTTTCATTCTGTGTGGTTTTCACTCTTTTAGGAGTGGTTTCATTCTGTGTTGTTTTCACTCTTTTAGTAGTGGTTTTCATTCTGTGTGGTTTTCACTCTTTGGAGTGATTTTCACTCTTCCCACTCTTTTGGAGTGAGTTTTCATTCTTTTACATTTAATTAAGAGAGTAGGTGACCGTATTAACAAAATATCAATATTGAAAAGAAAAAAACCCACCTTGTAATTGAATACCTGAGTGGAAGAAGGGCCCAACTCCATCAAAACTGTTTTCGAGATATTAAGAAAAAACTTAATATTTGGAAAAGTTTTATAGACAGAATGTTTTCATCTTCAGGGGACCTTTAATACATGAACATACAATATTACATACATTCGAAATTATAAAAGATGTTTCCATGGCAACGGTACAGGTCTTAATACGAGCTGGATTTGGGCCCTTCTTCCACTCAATATACTGCAAGTACCAGTTCCGTAAGCAGATGTGTTATAAATAGCTACAGAAATTTTGTAATTATCCATTAATTACACAAATAGGAAGCATGTAATATGTTAACAAGAAAGTTTATTGTAGTGAAAAGCAGATTTCATGGGATGAGGAAAATTCCACTTTAACCCAATATTTGTGGTAGAAGGGCCCAACTCCATGGAGTTGGGCCCTTCTTCCATGAAAACCATGATTAAGTGTACGTGAGAGACTATTTAGAGAGTGGATTTTGGCTCATCTTTCACACACAAGGAAGAACAATCTGCTGGCAATAAAATGCTGGGTCTAACTCATTTTTGTAAAAAATTGGAGTTGGGCCCTTCTTCCACTCAGGTATTCAATTATTCTAGGATGCATCGTGATTTTAGACTTTCATTTGCATTTAGAACAAAGAAATTGTTACCAACAGCATCATAAAATGAACACAAGTCCATGATGTGTTTTAATTACAATTTCCTTCATGTTTCACTGGTTTTTTAAGGCTTTAATTGTTGATACAGTCCAGTTTTAATGGTATTATGCAAATTGTGGTTGATTATAGTTGTGCAATTTGTATGCCTTTTCTGCATTACACACTTTAAAGTAGTAATGAAATAAAAATGGAACTGTAAATTGATTTTGCTTGAAATGAGTCATTTGTGTTGTTAGTCCTACTGGTAGGTGATTATAGGGTGGTGTTTTGATTGTTAAAGGCCCATTCAGTGATTTGCTCATCCGAACGATCGTAAAAATCATCAAAATTCAGATTTTGGTACCTCCGTCTTTTGTCATAGATGTACTGACATAGCCTGCTTGTGGTTGAGCCGAAAGCTGTGTATTTAAGATGAAATGAGACATTTACTTGTAATTTATATACTGTCAGTATATAAATTAGCTACATGTATTTGATAGGGCTTCAACTTCGTCAATACTGCTGTTTTCTTTGTTTTTTGCCCAATTGTTCATTTCAAAAATACCAAATGACAATTTGAATGACTTATCGTTCACCTTTAAGCAATTTATAAACAATTTTGATTTTTTTTTACACTTGCACTCTGATCAATGAAGATGTCTTTAAGTTGCCTTGCACAACAGGATCCAGCAGGATGAATTTAACAGTTTTTATTCAACAAAGTTATTGTCCCTTTTTGATATATTGAAATGCAGACTGATGCATGTACATTATTTACAAAGAGGTTCTCATTGTTTTCCCAGTTCAGTTTTACTGAATGTTTCATACCCATCATTACCAAAATACATCCAGTTTAACACCAGTATTTCCCAAATGCATGATTCTCAACAATTCTGCTTTCGGTGGAATAAACTCTTAAAGATACCCAGGTAAGGATATCTTTGATGTAACCTGGATTCCCACTTGTGTTGCAGTGATGTTGGTTGCTTATCCATGCCCATCCTTAAAGGTTTCACTGTGGATTCAGTGGTGCACAACTCATTCATTTTCCCTGTGGGGTAGTTTCAGCTTCAGATAGCTAACAGAGTGCTGCACTTTCTACAATCATCTAAGAAAATAAGATAGACAAAACTTTCATTTCATTTGCACACAACAATTATTATTGGAAATAAGAGGGATTAACGGGGATAGGGTTTACCATAGAACCCGTTTGATTTGCACACACCAATTATTATTGGAAATAAGAGGGATCAACGTGGATAGGGTTTACCATAGAACCCAGTTACAGATTTTGAATAAACCAGAATAATGAGCACAGTATATTGAACTAAAATATTTGAAAGCTGTACAATTATAATTATATACATGTCATTCTCAGTGAACAATCACAGATTGCTTAAAAGGTCTGTTAGTGATAGTTCAAGTTCAAGTTTATTTGTTTTCATCTCAATTCACTAAAAGTTATACAAATGGAAATGCAAGATAAGAAATACTTAATGATAATTACTTATAGAAACACAATATAAGAGCATGAGAAGTGAAGAGATGTGGATGCCTCAAAGACGCAGAGCGTGAAGCTTGTGGCACCCAATCTGAACAAGATTGTAATTTAACTTGCGCTACAATATTAATATGTACTACAATGATGATATCATGTGGCCGAAATAAGAATAAATGAAATTTAATTGAACAGAATCATTAAATCAGATAATAATACTCACAAGTACAATAATAAAAAAATATATAATAAATAACATATTTTGACACAAAGCTGAATGAAAGGAGAAGCTTATGATTCCATCACATAAAGATAATTTGGACAAGATTGGAATCAAATATATTGTGCCAAATAAATTAATGGGGTATGGACAGACTGAACAGTACAAGACAGGACAGGACGGGATATGTGACCAATCACATCAAAAAGGTGGACTATACAGGAAAAATCTAATTTGAGATGTTACAAGTTGAATTTTATCAGCTTTTTTTTTTAGACATCACTTGTCATATATTCAAAATTTATTAGTGAAAATAAGTAATAATTGCGTTTGTGTATTAATTATTTTTCATGCATGATTTCATCCACATCTTGAAAAGCAGTTTGTTGCAAAGTCCACTTTTCATGTGACTGGTCACATATGGCCTGAGATTGTTATATTTTGCACTCTTGGTGTAGTGTTGTACAACCTGTCCCAAAATGATTAGCTCTGGTAGGGCATCTCCGTATAAAAAGTGGTACTGGTACCTTAAATTTGAGCATTCAAACATTTATAGTACCGATTTCCTTTTAAACTGTTTTATATATTTTGCTTTTAAATTCTGAGAAATATTGAGAAGAAAATTTACTTGATTTGATACTTGCTTTGTTAAGTAAAACAATTGTAGAAATATTTGTACTTTAATTGTGTAAAAGAACCACAACTTTATGCTGTGTACTTTTTAACACTTGCAAATGACATCAAAATTTAATTTTATAAAAATCTGTAAGAAAAAAATGCATTCCTCATTCATTTTTGAAACTACCAAGAGCTTTGAGACATAGTATTATTTTTTAGCCTTATAATCATGTAATACATGTACAACACTAGTACTACATCTAAATAAGATACCCTTTACAGTCATTTTGTTGTAGTTGCAATACATAAGATTATGCAACCATCCATTGAACATTAAGATAGTAGAGTAGATTGCTATGATGCAGTTGGCATGCATTTGTAAAACATGAAAGTGGCACTAATGTAATGCTAGCAGTGGTTCCGACGTGATTTTCTCATCCATGATTCCATTTATTTTACATGTATGGTTTGTGCATACAGATTTGTTAAGGGTAAAAGGTTCTTATTTCATGGGACTATTGGTTATCTTATATAATTATACCATTAGAGTGAGTGAACGATGCCATTCATTGCCTAAGGTGACCTAGATATTGCAGCATCTACCAATCTAGGTGAATAGAGTTCTTTGAACTGGTAACCATGTACTTACCTTGGTTTTGTTTGATATTTTTTTGATAGAATACTTTTATGGGATATCAAATGTCAGCAGAAATGGGATCACCATGCCCCTTATCGCTGAAAGATGCAGACATTTCTCATTTCTTCAAATTCTTTTATTGCTGCAACATTCTGTACACAGATAACTCCTTGTTGGTATATTGATCATACTTTTATCCTGGATTTAACTTCAGCTATGTTACTCTATGATTTTGTTTTCGTCATTGAAATTTGCTTTAATTAACCCTGTGATTTTAGGGTAATTTTGTGCCCGGGTAGCCTAAGTAATTTTATGGAGGGCGCCGGATACATGTATCACCACTGATCAAGTCAAAGTGGGAGTGCCTCAGTGATGATTGTCTGTTTTTGATTATTCTTGTTTTAAATGGGTCTCCAAATAGTTGTGTGTATGTAGCAATGATATTTATTGAACATATAAACCTGCAAAATATTGAATATAAACAAGTTAAACAACAACTTTCTTTTCACATTGATCTCTGGTCTCATTGTAAATGGATTTTGTGGATACTTTAGACCACAGGGACCAAGTTTATCAACTCATCACTATGGTACCATTCAACTTTGCAGGCAAACGTTTCATGCAAACTGGGTCATTGCAAGGCTTGTAAATACATTAAATAATGTCCTTCTTCAGGTATCCAGCAACTGGTTTTTGTACCCCTATATCACAATTATCAAGCAGGACTTGATTTCCCGGATATTACTAACAGGCTTAGCTTTAATACAGGCAATTTATCTTTGCTACTTCAAAAAGTGATGAGAAGAGTATGTTCGTTACCAAAGTATGTCAGGAGGAAAATTGAATAAATGACAAATGACAGGATTCTCTGACAGCAGATTTGTGATATATTTAGTGAATCGATTTTCTGTTTTCTCTCTATTATTTGCAGATTTGTGGAATAATAAGTTGGAATAATTGCCGCAGTCATGGATGAGTTTAATGACGATGTGGTCGATCACGATCACTGTGAGGTAAGATGCTTGTCTATTTGTATATGTATGTGTGTGCGTGGGTAACCACCCTCAAACATGACATTTCTTGCATTTAAACATGCAAAAGATGATGTATTTTTAAGCGTGGACAGTCTGCTTCCTTAATATACATGTGTAATGGACATGAAACACCTTAAAAATGTATCTGATGCTAAGTCTCTCTGCCTCGGTAGATATCAAATTGCTCCAATATTTTTGCAAATATTTCAATTGATTTTTGTACAAAAATATGTCCTCGTTATAGCTATAAGAGTTGAAAACACATTGTCCACATTTGCATAGTGCTACAATGAACTACAGCTTATAGTCTCCATAGATAATGTGTATGTTTGTAGGCATATGTGTATGCATTTGTGGCCCAGGATTTGTGTTGGGTTGGTGCAGGTGGATGTGTTTTTATCTGCATTCAAACTGTGGAAGTTAACATATTATACACATCCAACTGTGGAACCGTGGAGCTCCATGGTTTAGATAGCTTTAAAAATAGTGCCTCTGACCCATTTAGGGAGTGGTAAAACACCTCCGACCCGTTTTGTGATACAAAGACCTCTGCTGTAAATCCATTATATACAGTTAGAATGTCGGTGCATGAAACTCCATGTTTGAAAACTCCACACTTACGGGAGTCATACAAGAGGAGGTGTATGTGTTTTAATTTTGTGAGCTTGTATTTGGTGTTCCTGCTATCACCAAATGATATCTTGTCAAATTATATTGAACAATTTTTGTATTGAAATTGAAGTGGAGAAAAAAGAGCTTGTGAAATCCATCTCTAGATCTACATTCAAGCAAAACCAATATTTAAACACTCAATTACAGCGAGCTCAAAATTTGTATCCAGTGTACTTTCAGTGATAATTGAACATTTATGACAAATTTCATCACACTTATCAAATAAGTCTCTAAATCACAGTGATAAAAGTTATACCTTACTTGTATGTATCATTGGCATATTACTAATAAATGGTACAATGGGGATGGTGGCAATATGTATGAGATTGCCAAAATCCCAATTTGAATATAAAAAAATTACACTGACTCCCACAAACAGACAAGCTTTAAATCTTATGAATAATGTTACAAATCAATCAGCATCAATGTACATACTACAATTACAGTCCTCTTTGGGAGATATTTAATTAAAAATCTTCTGAATTAAAAATAATGATGTGTGTGTTTGCACCAAGGTGTTTTTTTTAGACTTAGTATTTTTTAACAATACACAACTTCAACACAAGACACTATAAAGCTCATGGACCAGAACAAACAATTTTCAATGAATAAGTTGAACAGTTCCACGAGTTTACTTTAAGTGATATTTAATTAAAATCTATTAAATTAAGAAGACATAAGTATGTGTTGACATGAAGTAGCACCCAGTAATCTGGTTATTAAACACCGCTTATGCATTGTGTGCATGCTTGCAAACCTGTTCATCATTGTTGTCGTCATAATAAATGAACTCTCTCTCAGCTGTGTAATAGCACACTTTATTCGCCCAATGAGATGAAGAATTAATGGGTATCCCATCATGCTGTGTATATGGTACCTAATGTCGAGGTAAACAAAGTTAGAAATGGATTTTTCTAGGTCCAGGGGCAGACTGGTGTTTGTAGGCGGCCGTGGCAAATATAAAGAGACCTACCCTTTTTCTGACAATAGTGCGTGGACTGAATTGTTGACCCAAATTTATTTTCACCAGCACGCCCAAGAAGTTGTAATTTGATATATCTCTCAACAAGATTGACACATTTTCAATTTTTTACCCCTATGTGACCTCTGGCAAAAAACGTACCCTTCAATTTGAGTCCACTACCCCCCCCCCCCGCCCTAGCAGTGATCCAGAAGGTCTATCCTAATACCTCATGGTAACAAATATTGGTAGGCATGGGTGTTGAACTCAATCCTTAATTAAGGCCCGTATGAGATTTAGCTCCTAGACTATCTTTTCCCTTTCCTTTCTTTACCCTCCTTTTCCTATCCTCTCTTTTCCTTTCTTCTCCCCTTTAACATTCATTTACTTGCTTTCTTTTTCCTTCAGTCTTTTTGGGCAACCAACCCTTAGCGGTCCACAACCAAGCGACCCATGTGGTGATCGCCACAGTGGCCAGTCCGCTACTGTGGAAATAGGGATCAATGTGGTTGAAAATTGGGTGTAAATACTTCAAATGCCTTAAAAAGTTCAATCCCTTGGAGATGAGTATGCACTAAGTCCATTGTAACTTAGGTGGGCATGAGGGATAAAGCAACTACAACAAAATTATCAAGTCTGAAATGAGCGTTTCCCACATTCATTTAGTATTTAAATGTACTAAAAGTGCATTTCATACTTGTGCTTCTTCAGTTTGTTGCATACTTTCAGCAAGGAATTCTGGTCTTGCTTGAAACAAGTCCCTTGTACCAATACATAATACATGCCGCTTATTGATTTCAACTTATTCGGATCCTGATTGCTGTTTTTCACCCTGGAAAAGCATAGCCTGCAACTGCAAACCTCTCTCTTTCTAACACCGCACTCTGCAGTGAGCTATAAATCTCACCATTTGATTCTCATTAATACTACTTCAGGTGCTATATCATATCTGCTCATATAATTGGAGTAACTATAAATTATTCTAGTTGCTACTAGTCATAGTGTTAGTGGTTCTTAAAAGGTTGATCAATTTAGGTAATTGGGATGCTATATTTGGACTGGACTTAATTTTGATTTTACTTAACGTTTAATTTAACTACTATTTTAATCTCATCTTTACTACTCTGCTGTTACAGTAGTTTGCTATTTGAATACAGTAAATCATGTGTTTGATAAGTAAACTGTGATCTATTTGAGTTGGTGCTTCTTTAGCTATTTATACTATTTATTTATACTATTGTAGTATTGACACATGATTTCATTTATTAACATTTCCTGAAATGGGAAGCATGCAAATGCAACAGAACGATTACTTTAATTGGGCAAATAATTTCTGATTGATCCAGTCAGAATAACAAACCTATAGGCCTATACTTTGTCCATCCCACCTTCTACATGTAACCCTAACACTGTCGTCACAAACATTTTGCTCAAAGCAATTTGCCAATATTCTTAATTTGTTTCAAATTTCTACTTTTAAATGATTGTAATACCAATGGTGTGCTTCCTACCCTGTGAAAGACTAAGTATGAAGTGCTTTTAAAATTACAGTACATAACCAAAAATCATACATTATGTCTTTAATGCATGCCACAATATGGCAGGGCAGCAGTCAGGGCCCATAGCATGGTTACAAAATGTGGGGTGGCCATCAAAATGTGGGGCTGCCATATACAAATATGTGCCAAAATTGGAATAAAGCTATGGTGAAAACATAATAAATTTCTCCAAAAAAAATATCCCTGGTACCAGTAATCAAGGTGAGCTGTGAAGTGATTTGATGTAGGCAATATGATATGCTGCTATATTATGACCCACAGGATATAGACTGTGATTATGACCTACCTGTTCCAATCAGGTATGTTACACCTTCATGTGCTTCAGTGGTAAAATACTGAACAGTAATATATCTACCCTGATCTCAGCCACAAACATAACATCAATCCTAACATAACACCAACCTTAAGGGCTGGGGTATGAACGTTTGGACAGTATTTATTTTGGGACATTAGAGCACATCAGACATATCGATTGCATTCTGAATACGAAGAATGTCATTCTGATATCAAATAATTTTGATTTTTTGAAATTCGCAATTTAATACACATTTTATGGCAAATCATTAAAATTGATATTTTTGATATTTAACAGTACTTGAAGTAAACTTTATAAATCTGATGATTTATACTTAGAGTGTATGTAGGTGGGATGAAAAGCCGACGATCAATTGAAAAATTTGACCTTTCGTATTGAAGATATGGATTTTGTTCCCAAAACACCAACAAAAATTAGGTCTTTTTGGGAAAAAAAATCCATATCTTCAATATGAAAGGTCCAAATTTTCAATTGACCGTCGGCTTTTCCTCCCTGCTACATACACTTAAAGAATATATCATTAGATTTATATAATTTACTTCGAGGACTGTTATATATCAAAATTTGAAAAATATCAAATTTTTATAATTTGTCATAAAATTTGTATTATATTGTGATTTTTAAAAATGAAAATTATTTGATATCAGAAAGACATGCTTCAGATTCAGAATTCGATAGGTCTGAGGTGCTCTCATGTCCCACAAAAAATACTGTCGAAACGCAATAAACGCTCATTTTGGATCCCTTAACTTAAAATGTGACTCCTCGCCACAACTGAGCCCGGATGTCGCCAGTGCCACTATTGAGATATGCTCCATCGAACTTAACAATAAACAATAAGAAAGAAAGGATTTATTGACTGTTTTATTGATTTTTCACTACTTAAATGTCAAGTACTATAGACATGATATACATCATTTTAAAGCTAATTTCAAGCAGAATATTTTGGTTGAATATCTCAAAAATGATGATTGGCGACATCCGGGCTCAGTTGTGGCGAGGAGTCACAAATATGAAACCTAATATTAACACAACAATATTTTGCATCAATGCTTCAAAATAATTATTAATAGTTTTTACCAACCAGTTATATATCTTTCAGTAAGCTGCATGTTTTTATATGAGGCCATAATGGGCTATTCCAGATGAAAGTCACACTATCTGTGTGGAAGATTTTGGAAATATGTTCCATAGTGGGAGGTTGTTTTTCAAATGTAATTGGTCAGGGTTAATCATTTTGAAACTCATACACCCCCTGTATTATGGCTTTACCTATATCTTCTAGAACTGGAGTGAGTATTTAAAATGGAAGCTACCCAATTGTCTATTCTATTCAAAACTCATACTCCCTCTGTGGAAGCCTTAAGCAAAATCTTCCACAGGGGTAATGTGGATTTGAAATGGAATAGCCCAATAACTCACTATCATGCCTGTCGGTGATTACAAATGCGGAAACGAGATGCTCTGATTCAATGCATGGGTGTGCAATTTACCCAACAACAGCTAAAGAAATGTTTTCACCCAGTCAATAGTAATAATGATTAAATGGAATTTGTCACACCAGAAGTTGATCAAAGTGGTTCTTTTGGCTGTGGGGTTGAGTGAGTCATTTTACCGCTGCGAGCTTGATTTTTATCTGCTACTATGTATTGATGTGTTTCCACATTCAGTACAAAGTTCAAATCATTGGAAACAAGTTGCATTTTAACAATAGATAAGAAATTGGTGAAATTAATATCAGGTTAAATTAGTTTCTGCAAAAATTGCAATTTAGAGCAGTTTTTTGGCACATAGATTCAATGAGCTTGTCTTCAGGCATCACACTGTTACATTCGAGGATTTTGTACCCTGTGAAATGACTTTGCTAAGGGTTTGCTTTTTCCTCATTGAGTATACCAACAGCTTCTTAGTGGTGACATTATATTCAGTGTTGTGCACTCAAGTATTGTCAGTTAAATGTGGATGTGTGCCCATTTTGGTTACCTCTTGTGCATGGCTAGTAGAGATGTTTTTCTTATCTTTTTTTTTTCATTGAGTATTTTCCTTTTTCCAACGATTTATAATGATGACATTAAATTACAGTGTTATGCACTCAAAACATTACTAAATGTACATTATATCTGTGGTCTTGTTATCACATGTGTTTTTGCAAGGGTTCTAGAATTATTATTTTTTCTCTCAAATGAGAATATTCCATTTAGATGATGTTTTTCCTCATTGATTATATTCTGTGCTTCATACAACCACAGTATGACAGTATTACATCACAGTGTTGTGCACCCTTTAATCACCTCCACGATCTATATGGTGTGCATGTGTGCATGGCTGCGCTAATTTTAATCATAGGCATTCCCCAATTTGTCTCCGATCTATTGATGAGTCAATGCAGTGCATCCCACCGTAGAGTAAAAATAAACACACCGGCTTGGACTGAGTCACTTGTCAGAGCTAGATAGTAGTTTTATCCGCTTGGTATAGCATTAACTAGTAGTGGTGCCATAGTAAAAATCATTTTTATGGGGTTTTGCCTTGATGATGCATTTTATATTGATAGCTGGGAAATGGGTCTTTTAGTAAAAATTTTTGTGCATCAGTGACTATAAACATTCTGTATGAGTCACTTGGAAATACTAAAGAAAGTCACACAGTACCCCAGAGCCCATAAGCATTCAATTTCCCCCTAACAATTTTTTAAAGAAAATGTGATTTTCAGGGTGAAATTTAAATTGTAAAGAGCTCAGTTGCATATTACTATATTCATAACATTCTAACATAAATATATCATGGAATATGGAGTTATAAAAAAATCTTAGCAGTTTATTATTTTAACCTGCTATAAGGGATAACATAATATATATGCTAGATATATATGCAAAAAGGTTTATCAAATTATGATGAAAATATGATATTTGGTACTACATTGAATACTTACAGAATTAGCAGGGTCACACAACAGTTAAATCTCTTACATCTATACAAATATTGGCCCCAAGCATGTTAAGATGATGCATTCTATTTTCCCATACTTGATGAAGTGACACAATATTTTAATAGATTAGAATTGCTAAGCTGCGGCTTTATTCAGTCTGAATTGTGTAAGAGTGATTCCAACATTATCATCATTTATTTAGAATGTTAAAATGTTAACAAAGAATATAACTCTGTTTAATTTGTGTTGATAGAGTTTAGGCAAGGGCAAGGTTCTGTTCTAAAAAATGCATTGGTTTATATGGTATGTGTATGTGTTCACTTCCCACTCCTACTGGTATGGGGGACAGGGTGAACCGGTCAGCAAGATCAAAGATAAGAGCAATTCAGCCATGTAGCACTCATCTCAGCAAATCATGCTGAAATGCAAAGGGTAGTCATGGATTCTAAGAGAATACAAATTGCCATAATTGAAAAGTAAATTTGATTAAAGCAAGGGGGCAATAGCCCATTTCTGGGCCTCCAATCATGACCCATGGCTAGAGAAGAATTTGATGTATAAGACAGCATTTATGAATTTGCAACCTGCCATGACCGTTTCTGTCCATATCCTTGGGAAATAATTGATCAGTTGAAGTCGTGGGTCATCTCTTGAGAGGTTGGTAAAGGATGGGTAGTTGGACCGTGTGTTTGATAGAGGAAATTGATTTCAGCTCTTCTACACTCCAATTTTGGCTCTAATGAAAATGATCCCTTCGCTTGTGCAAAGCTGTTATTGCTATCTTCAGTAGATAGCTTCAAGTTATGGTTCTTATGTTGTTATAGGGAATTGCATGTTTTTGAAATATCATTCATTAGTAGATTGTGATTGAGTAGAAAACAACATGAACAGCAGAATTGTTGTTTTTGGAGATGGCTTCAATTGAAGCGTAGATAATGTGGTGACCATATAATGTGATAAAACAAAATGAATTTGATTTTAGAAAGTTGAAAATTTCTCAGGTTGACTGCAGCTTTACTTTTGTTTGCCTTTTTGCTGTCTTGCTGGCACATGGGGCAGGGTGATTTTTTCAGCATAAAAATAGCAACAAATTAATTTGTTGGTGGGGTTGATATCCCATAGTCTATTCATTGATCCTGTGTATTCACCATAAAGATTATACCAGTGCTCTAATTGAATAGTCAAATTAGGCGGCACTGCCATACAGATACTAGTAATTAGTATTGTCTTAGCTTTTAGGATTTACATCTAATTTCACAAAAATTTATTTTCACATCATGAATAGTTTGTATTTGGATGAAAATTATTTGATTTTTATTGCATAATTGGAATTGCCAACTCTGCTTTGGTTGACTTTAGGAGTGTTATATGGTTGGGAAGAGAAAATTGATTTTAATTAAAAAAATTAAATCATACAAACCTGTTTTTGGTTTGTTTTGTTTTTTAAATTAAAAAATCACCAACCCTGTGGTACAAGCACAAATTGTGTATTTTTTTAATATTATACTGAATGGTTCAAGTTGGTTCACAAATTGTCTGGTGTTAGAATTATCATCCTGTATCTTCAGTAGATAGCTGTGAATTAATTTAAATCCAGCCACTGTATTTATTCACAATGAATATGTCGAAAGTTGAGAGCCAGAAAGCCTTAACCAATAACAACCAGATGCTACAAATGAGCATAAAGTCGCCAGGGCACTATAGAAGATACAGTCCATTAAAGGGGGGTAACCCTATCAGTTTAGGATATGGATTGTCTTCAAACTTACATACAATTTCAAATATTGTCCCCTTTATGCATCTATGTGAGAAAACGAGAACATTTTCAGCGTAAAAGTGAATAATTAGCACAATTTGTAAGCCAATACGTTGGTACGCATGCATTGCATTGTGGTCCGCATCCAGAAACAACACTCCCGTCGAAAGTGCTTCGCCATACCACTACGCCATCATTCTTGTGACAAAATATCTCATTCTTTTTATTTTCATTTGACCGCGATACATTTCCTTTTAATTTTGTTTATTATCATCACGTATATTTTACACTTATCTTTTATTTTAGGATTTGTTTTAATGAAAAAAAGGTTTTTTTTATAATATTTTTAATTAATTAATTAATTAATTTTATAGTGGGGGTCATTTTTTCTCATATTTTTTTTCATATTCCTCGTATCATACTTAACAAGATAAGGTCTTGTTTTGTATTTATTTCATCCCTTATGTATTTCTTTATTTTTGTTTTAAGCGTTTATTATTATAGCGCCCTCATTATTTCGGACTATTTCCGTTTGTGCGAATTGGCATGGGAGTAAAACGGCTCCTATTCACGGAATCATTTTTTCCTACCCAGAATGTCGAAGGTGGTTACCAGTATAGCCTGTTTGTTTCTTGATTTCTTGATACCAAAAACTCATCAACAATGAGAAAAATCGGGTGGATGATGCTGTCGATCGGGTTACGGACCTTTAAACATGACAGAATTCAATAAAAAACAAAAGAAATTCTGTAGGAAATATTGATTTTTGAAGACCAAATCAAGGAGCCGTCCTGACATGTTTGGTATGATTGCAAAGGGTATATAAAATAAGGATTTTAAATGGAATATCTCAGAAAGTTATTTTGTCAACTTTATGCTCATTTTGTGAGAGCAGTACATTGTGAGTTAAGGCTTTCTGGTTCTGAACCCTTAATGTGTGATGAAACTGATTAAATATTGACTTGCATGTCTACATTGGGCTATTCCAGATAAAACATGCACCCCCCTATAGAGGGCAAAATTGTTTTTTTCTAAAATGTCTGGAATTCCAAAGCATACTTGAGGAAAAAACCTGGATTTCCGGCCCTGTTTAGTGCATGTAAAATCTGGAAATCCATGGAGGGTATAGAGGGTTTTTAAAATTGTCAAAAAAAGTTGGAATTTTCAATTGACTTACCAAAAAATCTGAATTCCATCGCCCTCTATAGAGGGTTTCTAAAAATACTCAAATAAAAAGTTGGAATTTTTCAATTGACTAGCAAAAAAGTCTGGAATTCCATGGAGGGGTATAGAGGGTTTTTAAAAATTGTCAAAAAAAAGTTGGAATTTTCAATTGACTTAACAAAAAAATCTGAATTCCATCGCCTCTATAGAGGGTATCTAAAATTACACAAATAAGTTGGAATTTTTCAATTGACTACCAAAAAGTCTGGAATTCCATGTTAGGGTTTTTAGAGTTGTGTTAGGCTTGTATAGGTGTTTATTGTTCTAAAGGTTTCATTATATTTGCTTTATCTGCATTTATTCCAAGTCATCTATGATGTTTTACATGTACAATGTATAATATAGGCCCACCACCAAGGCGTGTGTTTGGCAGTAACATACGCAGGTTTTCAAAGTCTGGTTCAGGGGTCTCGATTCTCTGACTGTTTTAAAATTTAATAACTAATTCCCCAGTTTCCTCCGATTGGGTGCATTATTTCCTAACTTTTGACAAAAAAGGGGAAGGGCACATCCCCTTGTCCCCTTTGCGCATGTCACTGGTGTTGGTATCCTAGGTAACCACTAAAATTAAGCATCTCTTTTGTGAAGGGTTGCTGTTCTCCTTACGGGTTTCAATAACAATATGTGGTATGTAGGCCTACTAGTTTCTATATTAGGCCTAAAAAATGTTTGATTGGCGTAACATAATTTTAACATTCTTGTTAAATCGGGTCTTTAAGTCCATGAACTGAACCACACAAAGGGACGCATACTCTGTCGGCAGCACACATTTCGAACTATAAAAGGATTGTATTGTATTGTGAAACTCAGTTTCTTGCTTCAGCTCTTTCTAAAAATTCATTAGGGCAAAATTCTTTCTTTATGTCCTTAATTATTCTTTATTTATTCCTGTTCTTTCTTTCTTGAGGCCTAGATCTTTTTTCCCTACTTTACAACTCGAATATTGTTGTATTGTCAATGGATATACCGTGAGAACGTTCGCCTAATGGCGCTTATGGGCCCCTATGATATAACTGGTATTTTAGACACAACTTAATGTGCCCTCCTACAAAAATCTCACCAGCAATTCAGTGCATGCCCTTCCCCTTAATTCTTGTTGTGATTAGAGAAGGTAGCTCTCTCTTTGTACATGAAATTTACCCCAAGGCAAAGGAGCCCATGTGCAGCCATTGATCGGACGATCACCGTGCATAAGAATTCAAACTTTCTTACTTTGGTTTGAGCTGAGACTAAAATACCTAAAGCCTCAAATGTTGTTTTTATATTAAATACATACCTGTATTTGAATGAAATAGATATATTTATAATAGGCTACATGATAAATACATGAAGCCACAGCAAGTAGAACGAAAAGCGACCTTGTCGCTACCTATGGTGCCTAATTGCTGCAGTACCTTGTACTACGTAGGTGCTCCTTTGTTAAAAGGAATTCCCTGATTGGGGAGTGGACATTAAAGAGCTCATATCTAAATTCGTTGGGGACTGTTACTTTTAAAGTTTCAACGTCCGTATACATACTGACATGTATGAATAAAATACGACATGAATAAAGTAATAATAAAGTGCACATCTTCCAAATCTAGGTAAACATGTTGCATGGATCGAATGGTGCAATTAATAATACCTTGTCTGTGTCATGTGCTCATTTCTTCGATAAAACAAAACAAATAACCACTCGTATCATACTGATGTCTGAGTGAGGGATTATTATTTTGAAAGGAAAATAAGTTCACAACTGCACTTTCAGACCACAAATTGACCCCACTAACCCTAGTAAAAATCAAAATGCAAGTTTAAGAACTTGCAAGTTTTGGATTGGGAAACTTGCATGTTTTACTGCACTTGACTCACAAATGCTAGTGTTTCAACGCAATGCAACTTCTTTTCTAAAATTGGCAAGTTTCTTGAGTTTTCTTGAGTAAACACGACCAAGCTGAGTTGTCCACACTTGTGTTTTACTTGACTTTGTTTATGTAAATATATTCAAGGTTTTTATAATTGACACCTGTCTATTTCTTTCCTTGCCCTGTTACATGTATAGCTATTATTATAAGATGAGCTCAAAGTGTATATTTCTACATTTTGAGCTCAAAATATTTAATCAATGATATAGGGATATCATATGTCTATACTATTGTGTGGGGGTGTGGGCTGTGGGAGTGAGTGTGATGCTGTTTTAAACAAATAGGCCTATAAAAACAAAATCTTCGCACAAGCTAGAATGAAGAGTGAAGAGCCAAGTCGGGCTGGGGATCACCATTGCAGGGGATGAACCTATAGACCCACACCACTCTTCGTCATACATAAATTCTCCCAGGCGCATTTCATAATAAAAAAAAAAAAAAAAAAGGAAATTTAGTTCGGCAGAGGTGGGGCTCGAACCCAAGCTGCACCGCTATCATGTATACAGTATCGTATCGGCATATTACCAGCGCCTTTACCATGTTTACCGCTCGGCCAACTAAACTGACTTGTTGGAGCCATCTTGAAAATTTGAACATATAATCACAACTTCAATTACGGTACTTCATTACTTCAACATACCACGTGACAAGCAAAGCAGAAAACGTACCATATTTTGGAATTGTATCTGCTTAAAAACATTAATGTGTAGAGCTACCATTATTAATATTGTTGAATTCTCAGGCGCATACAAAAAATACGAGGGGCCTATGATACATACACAATTGATTTCGTGCATGCACACATGCTCTGCAAGGCAGGGAGCCTAGTCAGCCTACCATTTTTCTTGTAAGACAGTCTGGATTCGTATTCCACATAGGTCCCCAAAGTTCTTTCAGATATTAAAAGATTAAATTCCCTTAAAGACGAAACAGTAATCTTTAGTGGGGACCTACGTAAATTTTACATAAAATTTCCGCCATCAATTCCGTGTTAATTTTTATTATTCAGAAAATATTTTGGCGTATATAAAATTGAAATAAAATTCTCTGCTTCCTAAACCACTGAAGCATGATTGGGTATCACGAATCGTTATATATGATGTACAGTTAATATTCAAATATTCTTTTACACATATGATGCTTCAGTTTTTACACAAACAAGAATTTGCACCTATTCGACAATAAATAAGTGATATGAGGCTTAATAATGATACATGTGTCTTGACTCTGAAAAACAATATTTTTAAATTTTAAATTTTTTTTTTTTTTTTAGTTTTTTAAGCAACCTCGGAAGCCAACTACAGGATCTCATTTTGCATTTAGGGTTTTTATTGCGTTGCAAAGTAGCAAAACTTTCTTTATATATGGCCAATTCGTGCCTGGAAAAGGTTATCCCCTCTTACAACCTATCAACAGGTCTGATTTCTATAATGAGGTGTCACCGGTTTCATGAGATAATAATACCAAATTTAAACACCATGAAATTCAATACATCACGACCAAGCTCACATTGGGCGCCCATTCCTTTTTTAAAGGAATTTTTATTAAGCCACCTACAAGAAACAAATTTGGCTATAAACTACGAAGAGTCTAATAAATAAATAAAATAAATAAAATAAAATGAAAATTGTACATGTATGCAAGATGCCTTATCACTGAAGTAAACAATTTACCCAGCCATTTGCTCTTGCTATAGCTTTTGTCAGGGTCAGGGATATTTGTCTCATAGTCCTGCTTTTATGAACACCAATATTATACAGGTTTATAGGCCTACACATGGGTTATTACAAGAGTCAATGAACATTTGATCAATTAACTATAGATAATGGACTTAGTTTTATGCAATGTAGTTATATTGAACTTTTTCTGAAGTAAGTCGCCTGCTGCATAATTTTCTATGCAGATGATATGTTTGGCCTGACCATGACCTGCTAGTTTGATTAACCAATCAGTTATGTGTATTGTCAGCATGTGATGGCTATAAGCCAATTGCAAACATATTTATAAAAAAGGATAAAAATTCCTACACTGAGCAGACTCTTTGCTGGGTTTAAGGGCTAAATAGTAAGTTGTCATGTTGGGCAAGATTAGATAAAGGCATACAAACTAGGGTATGAGATATTAGGAATTATTTCCTAGCCTCTTAACCGACAGGGTTGGGCTATATAGCTATTCAATACACAGGACATGTAAGGGATAAACTGTGCATATGAGATGTGGGGGCAAATGGCACCATTTCACTGACGTGAAAAAATATTTCATTGAAAACCCTCCCACTCAGCTATTTTAAAAAGGTAATCAGGCTTCCTCAGCATATCACATGTGTTATGGTATTATTTTGCGAATTGCCCCTTGGTACTTTATGGAGGGAGACTTTTATTTAAATATAAAGGATGAGTGGCCAGTATTCGGTAGGGTCTATTTACAAATTCAGAGTCTTGCAATTATGATTTTAGAGCCAAAGGGGTAACTATATATTATAAAATTATAAAAGGTTAGAAAGTCAGTATTAAAAGCAAGTCAGTAAAATACACCTCTACACTACAGGCTGCACTCCATAGTAGGCCCACAGCTAAAAACTACACTGACAGAAAAAAAAACTTTAAAAAGAGGAGAACTTTTTATTTTTATTTTTTCTACAATGCAAAATTGATCATTAAGAGGAGGAAGCAAATTATATTGCCAATATGTTAACTTTAATTTTCCACTTTTATGCAAGAAATAAAAGAAGAAGATAAAATTCCCTTTAAAAGGGAAGCCAGCTTCAATGCAGAAGAGGTCTTGTAATTAGTTTGGGTGGAAGGCATTTTTAGGATCACTCTTTTTATGATCCATCATGTTCCATATGACAGCCCACCAATAATGGGATTATTTTGAAAATTTAAAACGCTTGAAATTTCACAAACAAATAGGCCTATATGTTAATAAATAATATAAATACAAGCTAAAACCATGGGGGTTCGATAATGACCGAGTATTTGGAAAATGCCATACGGCCGGGCGGTTTCACAAGCTGCCGGCTCTATCATGCCATTCGCCGCCTGCACCAAACCATAAATGTCCGCATCAATGATAAGAACATGCACACAGAAAAACCAAACATTAACTCCTATAACTTCCTGTCAACTCTTTAATTAATTACTCCAAATTGTTCTGTCTTTTTGTCTTTTCTGCCTTGTCTTTTCTGTCTGCTACCCTTAGCTCATTATTAGTATAAAGAAATACACTGCAGTTTTTAGTTAATTGGCTAAAAACTGCCATCTTACTTGCCTTATACATGCACATTAGTTTTATATCAATTTATATATTAATTCATAATTTATACATAGCACATTATAAAATGTACAAAGACTGATATTGTTCAATAGGCCTACATGTATATGAATTGTACCCATATCAAAAATAGGCCCTGAAAGTACATCGAATTGTTCCTGTTGAAAAGACAAAACTGATGTTTAAGATATCAATTATTTCAAAATGACATTTTAAGTCATTTTTATCCATAAAACGATACAGGATATAGGATATAAATTTGAGTAAGTCAAAGTTGTGTGACCAGTTTAAACTTACCTCAACAGGATATAGGATAGTTTTACTTTGACTTTTACGTCCATAAGGCTGCGTTCACATAGAAGTATACGGTATACGGTATTCGCTATACGAAATACGCTCATTCGATCAGGCTGAGTTCATATAGGAGTATACTATGTGAATTCAGCCTGGTCAAATGAGCGTATTTCGTATAGCTAATAGCGAGTATACATTTGTAGGTCAGTTTACCAATTTTCTTCGTCTAATCAAATGCTTGTAACTTTACTTCTTGAGGTCACATTGCATTGAATGAGGTGTCATAATGTGCAGAATTAGATAGTGCATCTATTAAAAACCCACATATGGTTTAGTTTTAAAATTAGGACGGTATACGCTGCACTAAAATCGAGCATACGATTCCCACTATACATGCTATACTATACTATACGCAGGTATACGGCCTTTTCGAATAGTGCCTTATGTGACCCGGTACTATGAAATTACATTGCCCGATTTAAGCTATACGCGTGTACCTGCAAAACGTGCACCGTATACCCGAATAGTATACTTCTATCTGATCGTAGCCTTATGTGACCCGGTACTATGGAATTGCATTGCTTTCGATTTAAGCTATCTGCGTGCACCTGCAAAGCGTGCACCGTATACCCGAATAGTATACTTCTATGTGAACGCAGCCTAAGGCTAGCTTCAGACTCCGATTGTAACGTACAATATTGTATGTACAATACTTTTCGTGACGTCAAAAAGTATTACACGTGCAATAAATATACGTGCCACATTTGACGAGTTGAATCATATTAAATAACGCGCGATTACCCTGACGGTTCATTGTTTGCTAAATCCAAGCGAGGTCACCAGAAAATCTATGCAAGAGAAATTTCTACTGCTGCTGATGAAAAATCCTAGAGTGCGTTTGGAGGTTTTTTTCTGCACTTTACCAGTAGGCCTAATAAATTCATAAAAAAATAAAAATCAAATAAAGATTTAGGGCGAATGTTTTTACTCACTGCTCATCTGATCCACTTTCCCAGGAAACTAAACACCGATACTCCTTAGTTTTTTCCTGACTTTCCCGACATAATTATGAGTAAACATCAAATTTAATGTTTACAAAACAATAAATATAAATGTATATACATTCGTTTTGCATTTTGTACATAAATATTAATATTAATAATGTACAAACATTAAAAAGGGGCCTAAGAGTATGTCTATTTTAATCATATACTAATTCCGCCATAACATGCCCAAACATATTTAATATTATATGAAATCGTGTATGGAACCCAAATTCCAATCAAAAATAAAAACAAATTTGTTATCAAATACACTAGGCCTATACATTGTATTACAGGAATTTAATAGATGGTGCATTTTAATAAATAAATAGATTAATACTGGTAATGGACGAGAACTATTTCCACAGAGCCAGTGGATAAAGAAATTAATTAAAATTAAAACAAATTAAATGAGAAAATGAAAGCGAGGACATTTGGTGAAGTATTGTTTTAGAATGCGAAGGAGTCCTAAATGTTATCCTGGCCCAGGACACTGATTAATGTAAATTCGATCCATAGTATAGCATTCAACATTTTCAATGTGATTTATGCCTATTTTAATAAAATTCAAATCTGATGTATCAACGTTGTATCGTGCACAAATTATGATTCGAGACTATTTCATTTGAACACGGTTGTTTGGATTTCAAAAGATCGGTCCTATAATAGATATCGATTAGAGAATTACAGAAAGAAGCTTTGAGGATGCCGTAATGCTCTTGACAATCAACCAATCAGAGAGACATATTTCAGAAATATATTCAGTAGAATTGAAACTCTTTCAACTCTGAAATATATATTTCAAGTAATCTCGTTTCACATTTAGCAGCGGTTTGGCTTGCAATAAAGTCGCGAAGGGGCGGTAATGCTAATATACGATTTCAGTCAAATATTGGTGCAAATATACGATTTCGGGTCAACTATTTGGCTATCCTTTGCCCAAAATTATGATATGTTTATTGGTAACAACAACTCTTAGGAGGGTTTTCGAGTAATTTTAGCGAAATAATGAGGTAAAATAAAAGAAAACCCTCTTACAATTTTGGACGCTTAACTGTGGTGTTCTAGGGAATTAAAATATCACAATTAACAAGTTTAATTCAAAATCGTTGTCCTACAAGCACATGTTAAATGGCTCGATTCATATTATTAGGTATAAGTTGGAACATTGTCAGATTGTGTGAACATTACAAATACAAACAATAAAAAAAAAAAAAGCCATTTAAAAATGATTTTAAAAGATCGTCTATTTTGTAGCTTTATGACACTGAATAGACCAAATATCTGCCTCTGACGAAAAAAAAATGTTTTCCATGCTGATTTGTTTTTGTAACAAGTACCGTATGTCATTTCAAAAAGAAAGAAAAAAAGGCGGATATTACTTTTTAAAAACTCAACGCATTACTATATATTAATACGCCTATAATTAATGAAAAAGTATAGAAGGCGTTGCATCCGGGTCTGATGAGAGGGGAGGGGCACAAGCCGCTTTCGGCAGTTTTCCTATGGGATTTTCTAAAATTTCAGATCAATGGGGGGGGGGGCTTCCGTGCCCCTATAACGCCACGGTTACTGCATGGTGTATGGATGTATTGTGATGATCATAAGTAGGCCTATAACATACACCATCATAACATGCCTCAGCGATATCAATATGTAAAAAGGTGTTGAAAATTCATAACACAGCGTGTTATAATGTAACGAATGCTATGCCAAAACTTTAAAAACTAACAAAAAATATCAGTATCAATAAAATCAGAACCAGAATAAATACATAGGCCTACAAATAATACTTTTAAACTGACTAAATCAATATATGACTAAATATCAGTATAAATGAATCTCTAAATCAATTAATCAATCAGCAATCAATCAATCAATCAATCAATAAATAAATAAATAAATAAATAAATAAATAAATAAACAAACAAATAGGCCTAAATAGATAAATCTATAAATAAATAAATAAGAACTGAATGTGCCATTTATATTATTATTACAATTTTAATATTATTAATATTAGTATTTATATTATTAACTTTAAAAAGGTGCCCATTGATTATATAATAACTCAAGTACAGTTGAATACAAGAAGACATTAAAAGATGTTCATCATTCCGTGCACTCACTAAATTTACCACTCTTAGAAATTTGGCAACTCCGTATCAATTAAGCAACAAATGATTGTAGCAAAATATATATTTTTCCGGTACATACTATTTATTGCATGTGCAATACTTTTTGACGTCACGAAAAGTATTGTACATACAATATTGTACGTACAATACGGAGTCTGAAGCGCGCTTAAAGGTTTTAATCATGTTATTAATACACTCACATCTCATGCTGTGCTGATCTCCAGGAGGTCTGCAAATGTAAACCTAAGAACGCCTGATAACAAGGATACTATCATTTTCTTTCGTTGATATGCTGTGGAAACTATTATAGGCCTGGCATATAACTTTTAATGTTATATTTCCTTCAAACCATAACTTTTGAAATTCTCACTCGTTTTCATTCGTTGAAACGGCAAAACATACTTTCTTTTTCTTACAAATCGAATAACAGGTCTTACATTATATTTTCACCATAAAAAGTTCCGCTAAGTAATTCAAATCAATGCTAGTACCCCGTAATCTCTTTAGCAAACAAAGACGATCACTGAATTAGATAGCCAGCTCTTAGCTGGCGAAAATCAGAATCCCTCAAAGGGGCAGGGACAATCAAGTGTTTGTTTGTTGTTGTTGGCCAAATAATTATTTTATTGTTTTGATTATGTTCGATAAATTTGGTTTTACCATAGACCACTTAAATCTTTCCTATTTTGGAGATTGATGATAAAAGAATAATGTATGATTTTGGTAACATTTTAATTTTGTTCTTCTTTTTTGTCAAAAATTACTATGATTACATAATATTACTACTACTACATGTAGTAACACTTTATCTGTCAAGGGGGTCTTCTGATCATTTTAACCTGAGACTAGTAAACCAATAGTCTCAGTTTTAACTAAGCGAAAATAATGTGGTAAAAAGTAAAAACCGACTTAGCCGCTTAAATGTGGAGCTTTGGGGATCCCAGTTTTATTATAAAACTCTAAATTTTACTTTGGCATTTTATTTCAGATAGCATTGGGCAATTAAAATCCCCGGGTAACAATCATGTAAGAAGTGCAAATTTGAGCAAAATATGCAGCAAATGATAGCTTTACTGTAATACCAGAAGATGGGAGAAATATCTCTTCTGCTGATCAAGCAGACCCCCGATCCAAAACAGCCTGGAGTGACTGTGAAGACTGCAAACTCAAGTGTGTATAACTTTGTTTGCCAAGTCATGGAACCTTTAATGTGTTTGAAGAGCATAATTATCTTTATCCATGGTTAAACAAACAACCATGAACAAGATCTTGTTCTGTTACACGTTGTACTGCTCTGTGGTTAAAGTTGTGCAAATTACCAGTTTAGTTTGATTTTGTTTAATTACGTTTTTTTAATCTCCATGTGTTATTCAACCTTTTTATGTTCACTCAGCATGCAGGAGAATTTTAGATGCGCTATAAAGAACATTGTAGGCTTTACAAAAGCAAAACTTTAAATTTTAATGAGTTAAATTAAATAAAGCCTAGTAGAAACGAGATGCAAGGTATCTTAATATTTTAATGACATTATCAATCAAAGTTTGTTTCCTCCATCCCCTACACAAAACCCAATGGCATATAAATATTTAAATTCCTCATCAAATTTATAATATGCTAATTAATCAGGGTCGGTACAATTTGTGACCTTACTTCTCATACCCGATTTTTCATTATTCATACCCCACCTGAACCGACTTATTTTTTTAAGTTTTGTGAAATATTCGCAATGAATTCAGTAGGTAATTTTAATTATAAAATATTAAATAGTAGGGTCACAAATTGTACCAACCCCTACGCCACTGCTAGTACATGTTTTGAAATATCTGAAATAGAAGATGTGAGTGACTTGTAGCATAGCCTACATTACTACAATGCAACCCACAGGTATTACTATAGGATGACCATCAAAATTTCATATTGTTTTCTGGATAGAACTCATCAACAGAAGTATGAAAATCGGACAAAAACTTTTGAATTATGAATTTTCAAAGTGTCCCATTCTGACGGTCATTGGAACTGAATAAAATAACAAAGTCCAAAATTACCAATTTAGGAGCAAAATTAACACAAGTACATAGTTACCTTTTTATACATGCATTGTGAAAGTGTCAAATAAAAGGGGTTTCTTATGAAATGGCACTTTACAGTGGCGTAACTAGACATTTTCATTTGGGGGGGGGGGCAAGCGGGGACAAACATAATAAATGAGGGGGCCTACAGGAATCCAGCACCTTTTGGCGACAAAAGAAGTGTATGGTACAAATGCGCGTGAAGCGCGCGAAAATTTTTGGCATATTGAAGCTAAACTGGTGACATATGGTAAAAAAGTGGAATAAATGCGCAAAATTTAGTGTTTTTTAAGGTTAAAATGACCAGATATGAGGTTAAATATAAATTATTTTTAATAATAATAATAATATGCACTTCTTGATTTATGCTTTTGGATTTTTAAATGTATATTTAGAGTCCCTCTTTCAAATTTTATATTTAGGCCCTATGTGTAATCTCGCTATATCATATGCTGATACTTTGGTCAAAATTTACATGATCAGAAAAAAACTATTATTGTCAAAATTTCTGTTTTTGGTGTCATGTTATTTATTAATCTAAAAGTATTTTGGCGACAAAAAAGACTAACAACCCACCCTATTATACGGGCGGACCTTTCAACTTCAAGTAGGGTTGGGTGTTTTTTGTACTTGTTTTTCCAGAGAGAGGCTATCTTGAAATTACACTAAAATATCACTGGTGAATTTTTCACAAACATATTTTCTATGATTTAAGCAAAATAAACGGGTTTTTTTTTTTAATTCTCAAAAACACAAATTCCAGGTCGGTTGGGCCCATAGAGAAGGGGTTTTTCGTAGCCTTTGATACTATTAGTTATTTTTTTAATTTATTAATTTTGCAACATTTTATAAAACTTAACTAAATATTAACAAAAACTGATGCTAAACTTAAAATTTGTATCCATCATTGAAAATCAATCAATCCCTGAAATTAAACCTGTTATTAAAACCCCAAGCCACGATTGATGGGTTGATTTGTCTTTAATACACAGAATAATATTTTCCCTCAGCTACGGTAGCACCCAAATCTGCTATCCTAAAATATTCTAAAAGCACAGAGTAACACAGGGCTACATTTTGTATACTGCATGGATGGAAGCGAGGTTTATGACCAATTGCAGTGTGCTAAGTGTGTGTGTGCACTATCTATGGTGTGCAATGTACCATGAACAAACAATTACGTAATAGTATTGACTTTTGTTGAACCTCATCACTCCAACCAGAGAGTTTCTCTGCTCCTGGTAATTACTGTTTATAAGTGGTAATTTTCGCGTACAGTTATTTTCGCGATTTGGAGTTACAGAGGCATTTTTGCAATTGTTATTTTTGCGATGCTATGTCTTGCCCTATACTTGCAATACATTATTATATATATTCGCGAGGTGTTAATTTCGTGGATGGAACTTCATTTGCGAAATCAGCGAAAATAAAACCCTCGCGAAGTGCGCTTGCTTTCTGTGAACTTGTTTTCATTTAAGGTAGTGCACTTGCTAGCTGTTTAAACTTTCATTGAGTAAAGAAACAGCTTATTTTTAAGGCAACCGGTTTTTTTTTGGGGGGGGGTTGACTTCATTTGAAATCTACACCCCCTGTGTGAGAGACTAAAGTAATGTATTCCATACAGGGTGTATGTCTTTCAACTGACAAGACAAATTTTAAGGGGCACCTTTTGGCGACAAAATCAGTTAATGTTACAAATGCGCGTGAAGCGCCAAAACTTTTTGGCATATTGAAGCTAAACTGGTGAAATATAGTACAAAAATGGAATAAAGTCACGAGAAACAAAAAAAAATTGGCACTTTATAGGTTAAAATGGCAAAATATTAATGTCAATTTGGTCAGAAACACAAAAAGTCTTAAATGTCGGGTGGCTACCCCATCCCACAGGTGGGGGTAAGACTTTTCAAAGGGGGCAGCTGTCCCCCTGCCCCTGGCTACGCCACTGAATGGCTTTTTATCGAGTTTGGCAGAAAGCGCGGCAATTTGGCATTTTAATACTAAATGGGCCAAACTAGGGTTAATTTTGGTCTAAAATAGACCAAAAGGGAGATGCAAATTGTAAATTTTGTCACAACATATCTGTCAACTGAGCAGGAGGGGTCTGATTAAGCCACCCCTGCGACTTGTTTCCAAATCAAGTTGATGTACCTAGCTCTTTTTCTTTCCTATTAATAATTAGGGCTTACTCAACAAGAAAGTTGGTTGTCATGGTCATCACTTGGGCTGTCAATCATGATGATTATAACTAGTACCCACCACCAACTTGTGGGTGATGGGAGAACCCCCACCAACATACATATGCGTATACATAATGACAAATTGCATTGAACTGGAAGAGAATGGAATTCCTGATTGCACAAAAGGCTGGAAATCCCGACAAATTATTAATAAAACGATCTGGAATTCCAGCACCTCAATGGACAAAAATGTGGATTATTTTGTTGACCAGAGGCAAAAAAGTCTGGAAATCCAACCAAGGATAAACACAATAAACCTGGAATTCCAAAACCCTCTATGCCTTCAGACTAACAAAATGGTGGAAAAATCTGGAAATTTTGTTGACCAGAGGCAAAAAAGTCTGGAAATCCAACCAAGGATAAACACAATAAACCTGGAATTCCAAAACCCTCTATGCCTTCAGACTAACAAAACGGTGGAAAAATCTGGAAATTTTGCGCCAAGCATAGGCAAAATAGGCTGGAATTTGGAACAGCATAAGTAGAATAGGCTGGAATTCCGAGCCCCAAAGACCACCAAAAAATCTGGATTTCCGTTGCCCTCTATAGGGGGGGTGCATGTTTTATCTGGAATAGCCCATTGTAGTGCTGTGAATATCAGATTGTTATTTAATTTCAATGCTGAAAGGTTTCACATTGGTAAGATTTTGTGTAATTTCAGTAGACTACTATTTGTTAATAAAAGCCACTCAGCAAAAACAAAAATATTTTTAAAATGTGTTATAAATACCTTTAGGTATTGGCCAAAACATTTTAATTAGGGATTCAATCATGTTTTATCGTTGTTCATCACCGATTAACAATGATGCGTCCGCATCGTCTGCGTAGAAAGAAAACAGAACATGCAAAAATCGAACCACACCCCTTTAAATGTGCACAATTAAGTTGTCCTATATATGAATGCATGTGTGTAATGTTCACTCCTCACTGAATGGACACTCAATTTTAGTGCAGGACTTAAGTTAACCCCTGAATCTTTCATTACTTCAGCCACAATGTAAGAAAGAAAACAGAACATGAAAAAATCGAACCACATCCTTTAAATGTGCAAATTTTAGTTGTCCTATAATGTATAATGCTCACTTCTCACTGGACAGAGACTCATTTTAGTGCAGGACTTAAGTTAACCCCTCAACCTATTGTTACTTCAGGCACATACTATTACATGTATTAAAGAAGACTGTTGCTTTCATCAATAGATTCATCTAATACATTCCGACTTGTACTGCTTAATGTCAACCACAATTAAATGATCCATTTGTTTTGGAAAATTGTCAAAGTTAAAATACCTGTTTTTGTTCTCTGCAGAGGATAGGTTGAACTCAACTTTTCAACTACAATTAAAATGATTAGTTTGGTTGGGACTAGTTAAAAGCTTTATATGCAAGGTTTATTCTACAGGTAGTGTGTAGATGGTGGTGTGCTGGTTAGTATTTCACAGTTCCACTGCTCCTAATTTAATGCATGGCTGTTGCACAGTTTGTCAGGCTGTTTTCAGTAGATAGCACTCACATACATGTGTATATCTTTACATTTTTCCACACTGATTATTATTCATGTGAATTTACAAAACTACATTGCTGTCTTCAGTAGATAGCACTCACATAATACTCTTTGTTTACTACACTGATTATTAATCATGTGAATTTGCAAAACCACATTGCTGTCTTCAGTAGATAGCACTCACATATTACCCTTTGTTTACCACACTGATATTACTAATAATGTGAATTTACAAAACTACATTGCTGTCTTCAGTAGATAGCACTCACATATGTGTTGCGATCAAGCAAAATCAGTCAGAACTCGGAAATATTAAATTTTCAGTTTCTTATAGAATAATAAAATGCATTTACAAAGCAGCATTTTGCAGAAAACTCCATTGAAATTGAACAACCAGTTCCAAAGATATGAGCAATTAAAGAGTTTCCAAAACAACTGGAAACAAAAGGAAATATTACCTTTGTTTGGCTGTATCTCAAAATCAATATTTCCGAGTTCCGACTGATTTTGCTTGATCGCATCACATATTACCCTTTGTTTACCACACTGATTATTACTCAGGTGAATTTACAAAACCACATTGGTGTCTTCAGTAGGTAGCACTCATATATTACCCTTTGTTTATCACACTGATTATTAATCATGTGAATTTACAAAACTACATTGCTGTCTCATGTAGATAGCACTCATATATTACCCTTTGTTTACCACACTGATTATTACTCATGTGAATTTACAAAACCACATTGCTGTCTTCAGTAGATAGCACTCACATATCACCCTTTGTTTACCACACTGATTATTACTCATGTGAATTTACAAAACTACATTGCTGTCTTCAGTAGATAGCACTCATATATTACCCTTTGTTTACCACACTGATTATTACTCATGTGAATTTACAAAACTACATTGCTCTCTTCAGTAGATAGCACTCATATATTACCCTTTGTTTACCACACTGATTATTACTCAGGTGAATTTACAAAACCACATTGCTGTCTTCAGTAGATAGCACTCATATATCACCCTTTGTTTACCACACTGATTATTACTTATAAATGTGAATTTACAAAACTACATTGCTGTCTTCAGTAGATAGCACTCACATTATACTCTTTGTTTACTACACTGATTATTACTCTGTGAATTTACAAAACCACATTGCTGTCTTCAATTGATAGCACTCACATATGTTGTTAGAATGCACATATTACCCCTGTAGTAGTCATACCTATTGATTACTTGTGTGAATTTACACAGCCACATTGCTAAGTTCAGTAGATACCACTCACTTAATATTTCAAGTACCCTATGTGAGCCCGTCACCCAAGATGGCAGCGTCCATGGCTTTACCGCCTCTGCAAATTTAGCACCGGACCACCATCTAGACGTCACCATCGGCTCCAATTTCACTGTCAACGTGTTTTTAATGTTATATGTCACCTTCGTTGTGAGTACCGTTGTAACTGACTTTATGATTGACAAATTACAACTGCTACCCCATTTGACTTTGATAAGCTTATCATGGAAGGCTGCCGAATTTGGCACCGTGTGCTATTACACATTGCCTTTGCAGTATGCATGTACTATGGTACTCTGCTAACACCTGTTGATGCCAGATGGCATTTTACCATACCATCAGCTACCCCAGATGCTTGGCAAACATATAATAATGAACTACGTGACATTCTTAACCCAATTCATTCAGCGTTGGGCAGTGATATTTTAACGCCAGCTGAAGCGGGCGACAGGCTGTCCACATCAGTTCAAGACTTTTTACTGTCCAAGCCAGAATTTAATGCCACGAAATCAAGCAAGAAATTTATTCAACACAAATCAAAACGTGTTGAAGCTGCCAAGAACCTTAAGAAACACTATCGTAAACGCATGAAACAGACTGGTTCAATCGATGATCGTAAGAACTTCACGCAAGCTCTCAGAACTCACAACCGCCTCAAAAAGGACCGTGATAAAGAGATTCAGAAAAACAGTGTTGCTTATCAGGAGAAACAATTTAAAGAAAACTACTGGTCATTCTCAAAGCAAGCCTGCAATGGTACCCTTGATAACACGTCCAGAATTTCCAAAGGATCGTGCCGACCTGTTTTATCCCGGCAAATATTCTGTTCGCGATGACCTTGATCTCGCAAAACTTTCTTGGTTTCCTTACATCGGTCAAGCTAATGCCACGTTTAACACTGACGCAATCCGGCCACGTGAAGTGAAGCAGGTGATACAGAAAAAGAGCAGTTCCTCAGCTCCGGGTCCTGATGCTATAACTTATGGGATACTGAAGAAGCTGCCGTGTGTCCACCACTGTTTAGCAACTCTTTATACCAAATTGTTAAATACTTCACAAATTCCACCAGCGTCATGGTGCTCATCATCCATCACTCTGATTTATAAGAAGGGTAGTCCTGAGCAACCTGAAAACTTTCGGATGATCGCACTTTCCAGTGTTTTTGGCAAAACATTTCATCAAATATTAGCTACTGGCGTACCACAGACTATCTGACTGAAAATAATTTTATTGACTCTTCTGTTCAGAAAGCATTTATCCATGGTATAAACAGTGTGATTGAACACAACCAAGTCCTAGGTGAAATTATTTGTCATGCCAAAAGAAATAACCGAACATGTCACATAACATTCTTTGACCTTGAAGATGCTTTTGGTTCGGTCCATCATGATTTGATTAGTCACTCTCTTTCTAGGTTTCATTTTCCACCAGAAGTCAAAACCTACATTGAAAATCTGTATGCCAGACTCCAAGGTAGAGTTGTTACTCAGGATTGGGAGTCGACAAATTTTAGTTTTCACAAAGGAGTTTTTCAAGGTGACCCTCTGTCTCCAATAATTTTCTTGGCGGTGTTCAATCCCATTTTGGAAAAACTTCAAGAATATGAAGGTTTTGGTTATACAATCAATGGTACAAAGTATATTACCACCCCGTTTGCAGACAACTTCAATTTGATAACTACCAATAAGAAAACTCACCAAAGAATTCTCAATGAAATTTCATCATGGACTCAATCAATGAACCTTAAATTGAAACCAGTCAAATGCAAATCATTGTCTATCGTAAGTGGCAAACCAACATCTATTGTATATAACTTGTCTGGTAACGATGTTCATTCCATTGAAAATGAGCCTCATAAATTTCTTGGTTCCCATCTTTGTTTTTCAGGAAAGCAAGAAGAAGTGTTTGATAATGTCAGGGACCACCTTGTTACCCGGCTTGATAGAATTGACAACCTTCTTGTCAGGGGAGAGTATAAGCTTCAGGTGTATAAAACTACCTTCTACCTGCATGCGGTTTTTGCTCACTGTTCATGACATTACTAAAACAAACCTTCTTGCTCTCGGCGCCATAGTTCATAGATACTTGAAAAAATGGATTGGGTTGCCCAGATCAGCAACACCAGGTATTCTCCATATTCCCCATTTAACTGATATAAAATCTATCCGTCAAGTGTACCTTGAAGCTCATTCTGCTGCCTATATGTCATCAAGGCTCAAAGGTGATGAAAAGGTTATTAATGCATTAGATTCCAAGCTTGCTAGAGAATCTGAATGGTCCAGGAAGTTTTCTGTCACTTGTTATGCTGAAAGTAAGTTTGAGGTATGTAATGAAAGTACTGGCATGTCATCTCAAAAAAAGAAAAAAGATGTCTTAATCAAGTCTATCAAAGATGAGATCAATGAAACCTGGATCAACCAACTTAAAGATCTTGTTGTCCAGGGTGACATGTTGCGCGTTTCCCTCCTTGAAAAGGCAGATCATATTTGGAAGTCTTTCATTTTTAATATGCCTAAAGGTGTCATGAAATTCATGGTCAACTCTTTTCTGGACACCCTCCCAACAAAAAAATAACCTCAGCCGTTGGGGCAAAAAATTGTCCACAAACTGTAATTTATGTTTTAAAAAAGAAACTCTTCACCATGTTTTAAACCACTGCCAGATTATGCTCGAACAAGGCAGGTATACTTGGCGCCATGACTCTGTCCTTCGTATCATCCATGACACTCTTCAGGAAATAGCTGCCCCATCATGGACCTTCTATTGTGACCTACATGTAGCTGGTACTACCAAAGTTGCGGGGACCACTATCCCTCCTGATATTTTGGCAACTCAACAGAGACCAGACCTGGTCCTCGTCAACCGCGACTCAAAAAGATCATTGTCTTGAACAAAACATCAGAAATTCTCACGACCGCAAGGTAAACAAATACTCAAGTTTGATCATGGATCTTCAGGGACAGAGTTATGACGCCAAGTTATTTTGTATTGAAATTGGCAGCAGAGGCCTCATTACTGACGACAATAAGAGCAATATTCAAAACATTTTCACCTCTGTTTCATTGGGTAATAAACCCCACAAAATACTGTGCAAGAAATTTCAAGCCAACCTCAGTAAACGTGCAATACTGGCTTCATATGCAATCTTTTACTCCAAATATGACCAGGACTGGTCAATCTCCTAGGTGCTTTTGTAATCTGTACTTATCTTGAAATGTTTATTGTTTTTAATATATTTTGTTTACTGTCTTTCATCCATTTTACTCCTGCAGAGATATGGCAACTGAATTCTTTCTGATGCCATACTCTTGTCTGGATTTGTATGTCTACTTTTCGATCTGTTTTGATGTAATTGTATATAATAAAGATTGAAATGAATAAATAAATAAACTGCCACTGATTGTTACTTGTAACAATTGGCGATAAGCACAGCTTACTTGCTTACTTATATGTAGATCAATTTGATGATCTATCTTATCTTTTTTTTCATATAACGAAGAGTTAATTTAAAGGTTCTAAATATTTGACCATTTCAGCATGACCCTTAGTGCCCTGAGGTTAAACTCTTCCATATGTCAATTGTATGGTTCATAATCAAATCACATTGGACAAGGGGAATGTGGATGAGTAAGCAGTGTCAGTCCCAAGTGAGAGTTCATCAATAATGGACTCTATTCCAGGACTTGGTCCAAAAATATTCATTGTTATAATTTATTCTTACTGATGGTCAAAAAGGGCAGTGGATGGGGTTGTGGTTCATGCTACAACGCAACTAGGTAATCAGTTCAGGTCTATTACATTCTGAAAGTTTTTCCCACAGCGCTTGAATTAGTTAATTGTAGTAAGTACCAGCTGTGTTGCATAACAACATTGGTGGTAGCCGCGTAATTCTTATACATTAGATCCTTCAAGACTGCTGAAAATTTGAAACCCTTGTCAACTTGCTTGGGCTATAAGAGTTCTTTATAAAGTTATGCTCTAAGCATGGTAAGAGCATTCTTAGATGAGGATATCTCAAATTTACTGACTCTGTACAATTATGAGATTTAGATAATGCTCTGGTTAAGTTAAGCATCACTTGTGTGAATGTCTTCTACAGGAATAGCAGGTGTACCTTTTTCAGATCTATGTAGCTTCAATAGTATCATATATTGATAAAATGTATTGAAATACTGTTTGTGTACTTCCCGACCGCTCTTCCTGTTTATTGCATAAAAAGAACTAGGTTACGCTGGGGTCATGTGATGCTGTGAAGCTTGTTTGGCGAATAAGATGTGGATGCAACTAGCCAATCAGAACCCCACTTTTCTGTTTAAACTGTAAACTGCGCCAAATCACATTGCGAAACAACTTGCCGAAAAGTAAAGGACAGGTAGTATTTAATAATGAGAGCTGGTTGATGATGTCACCTGTTACAACTCACCAAAGCCATACCATTTTTACCCTGATGTGGCAGTGACGTCAGTGCGCATTTGAAAAGGCACAGCTTCAAATCGCTAGTGTTCGCTCAAAGCACTAGCATACACACACACAAACTTAAATGCTCTTAAAGATGCTGCATGGATTTGCAAGCAACAGAATGCTTATCTTTGTTACATATTTCAAAAGCTGTAATCTGAGAGAATGTATGCTGTGGAACAGTGTGAATGTTTACTGAAAAAATTATATATAGGCTATATGATAAGCATTTTTAAAGCAGAAGTATTCAACTGCCTATTTTTCTGCGATGTGTATGCTTGTTGAATACAATGTATTCCATATTTCGAACATTTTTTACATTTCCATAGTGGGTGATGAAGAATTATGTTTTGAAACATTCATTCCAGAGTGGGTGATGAAGAATTATGTTCTTAAACATTCAAGAAACCTATGATAAAATGTTGACAATGTGTTACTTTTAATATTTTAGTAGGAAGAAGTGTTCAACCATGACTGTATTATACTGCTTTTGCATGTTTCAAGATTTCCTCACGAGTAGTTGATAGAAATTAAGATTATTTATGCAATTGTTCGTATTTGGCAAGTTTGTAATGAAATTACTTTTATATAATTTATGGAAATGAAAATATTGGGCATGTTCTTGAAAGAATTAATTATTAACAAAATGTAAATGAATCAATTCCATGCTTAGATAAATCTATGCTTCTTCATTTTTGCACAATGAAATAGTAAAGAATATTAGATTATATTTGTAAATCCATCGGATTTTCAAGGAATAGCAAGCTGCATTTTGTTTAAAAAGAAAATAGATAGCATTCAGATTTTTATTTATCACTCAAATCAACCTGAGCCGTTTGAAATGCAACACAGCCAGAGGCATAACAAGGGGCCAAGCCGAAGTGCCTCTGTGGAAAGTATTTTTCGAAAAAAGGGTGGAAAGAAGATAATCTCTTCCTTGACCAAACTTTCTCAGATCATTTTGAATTTTCATAACCAGCTTTTTGCTGACGGGGACAGACAATGTTTGCTAATGCTATGCATCTATGTCTAGTATCTTGTTGCAATAATACTGAGTAGCCTATATATTCCATTATTCGTAATGTTAGTGAGACAAGCGATTATAGTACAAAATCACATAGAATCATGTTATTATACTAGACACTACAAAGATACAATACACATACTTGTTCACATTTTGATTGAGTGCAGCTTTGTGAATAGCTCAGCCAATTTGTAATACTCATCATCAAGGCAATGCCGCCATATATGTCCAGTGCCAGACAGTCAGCCAAAGGCAATGTCTCAAACAAGGTTAAACTTCATCCTACCAAATCTCATTCATCATCTAGTGTCATTGAGATAATTGGTTTAATTAGGTATCATGCAATTACCAAGATTGATCTTAGGGCAAATTACATGGAAATACTGTATTAGAAGGAGGAGAGGAAGGAAGCATATTTCATCATATGTTGATAGTGTTGTAAGGTTTTAGCATAATAATTTGTCCATGGTTCAGTGCTAGATGGTTAAGCTTAGGGCAATGGCTTGGCTTGACAAAGGTTAAACTTCAGTATAGGGAAACTCTTTGATTATTGCCAACCTTTATGATGGATCATATGTTGTCGTGTAAAAAGGTAGCAATTCCAAAAGCTGCTTTAGGTGGAATCTATTGGGGCACTTTTGCTTTAGGTTGTGGAATCTGACTGAGAATATGAGGGCTCAGTGCAATAAAGACTCATAAAGAGATGGGGCTTTGTTGAACTGGGCCCTTGATATGATCATCCCCGGTGATCATCTCTCTGGTATTCATTTCTTCTACTCGATTAGAAGAATCTGACCTGATGTTTTTGAAATCACTAATTGTCAATGATATTGTTGAAGAAACGTACCAGATTCATTATGTTATTATTTCCTCATGCCCCTTGTGGTGCCGTCACTGGGCTTCAAATATATGGTCCAGGAAGTCTATACTATAGAGGGCAGACTTCACCTCTTTACATATTACTCATGGAGGCAGAAAATACAGTACCTCCAGTGTGTCCAGAGCTCTGCAAGCTCTACCTGCATTTTGTTTTGACGCAACCCAGTCAGCCTGGTAATTCATAATAAGATCCCAATCGAGCTTCAAAGATTACGGTACCAGCTCAACAGCAAAGTAACCTCCATTGGCATGGTTAGGGATGTTGGTATAAGCTTACTCCCCTGCGCTTACTCCTTACTCGTGCTTGGCGAACTTTAGTTATAGCATTTGGTTGTGTTGATCATGTTGAATTTCTTGTTATAATGTAACAACATAATACATGCGATTGATCATGCATTGTAAGATGCCAAAAATGGTTTGACTTTGAATTTTGGAAAAGAAATGCCGAGCAGTTTTTTTCCTTACAGGCCTCGTCATGAATGTCCAATATAAATAGTTAAGAAATGTAGGTATTTATATAGAGCCTTAGATCCATAATTTAACAGATATCAAAGTGCTTTATAGTCTGCTGCCACTAGGATATATGATACTATATGGCTACTAACAAACAGCGCCAGTGTGACTAACAGCTCCCCATTTTACACTTAGGTGGAGTGGAACAAGCGAGATAAAGTGTCTGGCCCTGCCAGGGTTCAAACCCACAACCTTGCGCTCATGAGTCAAATGCTCTAACCATTAGGCCATCATGCTTAAACTGCATTTCACATTCGCTATAGGGATTCTATCTGCTGCTAATTAAAATCTTTGACCAATTTATATAAATCTATGCAGGCATTGAGTTTTGCAATGTGACAGGTGTGCTGTAAATCGCACGCCTGGATAACCCGAGGTGTGCTTTTAGGCTTTTAGGTGTGCTGCAAATCGCACACCTAAATAAACCAAGGTGTGCTTTTTTCAAAACTGGTGTATGACTATGATTTCATTTTCAGCTAAAACTTAGCAAAATTTTGTGACAACATACATGTCCTTTTTTTAACTGGCCATGGTTAAGCTCTGGGGCAATGAATGGTGTATACTGCATAGATGTCCCTGGACTTTGGACTTATTGCTAGTGTCATTTGTAAGTAATTAATTTTTTTTAAAGGTTTTTTTGTTTGTTTTGGATTTAGAATGTCCCTAGAATGTCCCTGGAACTTTAGAATGTCCCTGGATTTTTTTTAATAAATTTTAAAAAAAAATTACAAAAATATTTAAAAAAATTATAAATTCTTGTTTAAAATGGGCAAATTTGTAACTTATGTTCACATAATAATCTATGAATGATTTTAAAATGCATTTGTTTTGTATGCTTCTTTACTTCACAAATAGGTTGTAATGTGAACATCAATTATAAATTTGCCTATTTTGAACATGAATTTATAATTTTTTTAAATCTTTTTTTAATTTTTTTTTTAATTTTAAAATATTTCCAGGGACATTCTTAAGTTCAGGGACATTCTAAATCAAAAAAAAAAAATTTTTTTTTTTTTTTTTTTTTAGGTGTGCGAAAATCGCACCTCGGCGTATTTTCAGGCGTGCAGTAGCGTGCGCGAATCGCTTTTCGCACGCCTGTAAAACTCAATCCTGTCTATGAAAACCATGCTGCATGAAGAAGCAATGATTCAAATCACATTCAGGATCGTCACTGTTTACTCAGTTCACAATACTTGCATGATCTATGCAATAAAACGAATTTGCTTTACAAATTTCAAAAACAGTTTTGAACAAGTGAGACGATGATGCAAGCTATTCATATTTTATCTCAGTGAAACTGAGAGCCTGCAAGGTGAATGAGGGTTTGGTCAGTGTATATGTAATTATTATTTGTAGTGGCCCAGCTGTATGAATTTTGATTTGAAATAATACAGAGTCTCTAGATATATGAAATGAAAACATGTCGACATGTGTAACTTTGACTACCCACTTGTATTGAATCAATAAGTAGATAGTCCTGTGTACAACAATATCATACCAACAATGGCTGCGTTCTGATGAAAATCTGCATGGTATGGAACTACATTTGTATAATACACATAGCGGTTTGCCTGAGAACACCATTTTGGAACAAGTTTAAATCAGTTTTAAAAAACAGATTATCAAGAAGGAAGGATAAGTGTACGTACCCTTTTTTGATCAAGTTTAACTTACTCATTGTACTTTTTCAAAACAGGTGTAATATTAGTTCAAAGAAAGGTGCATACATCTTGCTGAAAACATTGTGGGGATGCAATATTTAGTATAAAGTATTCTTGCTAAACTTAAGGGGTTTTGCTTGTAGGGGGAACTTGTTAAGGGGTGTCATGAATTTTGATCATACATTTGTACAAGTTTGTGTGTATATTCCAAAAAATACAAATTACACTACAAGATTCCTTTTGCTGCCAGGCCTCAAAATTCACAAAGGCCATGGCCTCTGTTTCTTAGACTTGTCTTGGTGCCCATCAAAGTCAAAGCATTCTTCTCTTCAGCACATAGTGGCCTTCGTGCCCTTTGCTCAAGTGCTAGGCTTGAAATATGTGCCCTTGAAAATGTGAATTTTGAGGCCTGATTTCATTAGGTACACTGCTGCCCAGGATGGAGTACACACATCAGAATCACATGTACAGTACACACTGGTACTGGATTGGTTCTGCACTATACTGTAGAGTACCCACAGGTACATTTGTAGCTGCTTGCAGTGTACCTCTGGGATCAGCAGCAATAGGAATCTGGTAGTGTACTCAACTTCTTGCATGTTGCTGCTTTTTTTTACAACATGAAAATTATCATAGATCAGAAACTGAAAAGAAACTGCAAGTCTTCAACTACATTTTCAGCTTATTGTAGCTTGCTTAATGCTTAATTCACAGAAAGTAACAATAGGCCACTTCTGTATTTCCCAGATTCATTTGCCAAATGTCATCAAATGCCAGTGCAAATTTCAATTTTATTGTGCATGTTCGAAGAATGTGTAATGGTGTTGCACTCATACTGCATGATGCAGTCTGAGAAAACATATTGCTGTTAAACCTTACGCACCAGCTTTTTAATTTAGTTTCACTCTGTGTTTCTGGGAATGCTGAAATGGTCTGGTGGTTCCAGACGCAACGTCGCAATAGTTGCAAAAACTACGTTCCAGTATTAGATTTAATTCCAAAACTCTGTTTGAAACTACTGGATGACTAAAAACATTCACTCATTTGCTGAAATGGTCTGTTCATCATATCATTCATGTGGCAGCTATAGTAGGTATAATAACATGATGTGATATGGATCCAATATCCCTGACTCACTCACTGAATAAACTCTACTCACTTCCTTATAATACTTAACTCACAATATTTTTATGGTAATGTTAATTCATGCCAAGTGTCCACTTTTGTCAGAAACCAGGGATTTGGCGGAACTAGCTGTTGGGCAAAACAGATACGATATATTTGACAGATGTATTTGAGCATCATTTGTAACAGGAGGTGTTCCATAAGTTAATGGATATTTTGACACTGGTAGATACAGGTTGTCCCTACTCTGAGTGATGTACAAAATAAATAATCAGGAAAACAATGGATTGCTTGGTCATTGACTGATTAGATTTCATATGCCTAATATTTTGTCTATCCCTGATTCTATCTTCACATTTCATACTAACTATGTAAATCACTGTGGTTTGTATCTCATGAGCACATCAAAATTAATTCTACTCTTACCGTCTCTGAGTAAATAAATTTCTTCTTTGGGATGAATTCTGTGGGTGTGTGTGTGTGTGAAGGGTGCATGTGTGTGACAAATGTTGAATGTGAAAATATCTCGCAAGACAAAATTAGCAGCTAGTAATCGCTGGTAGACTTTGATCTTCTTGCATTGTTTGGACACTGTCAAGTTGGCTCTCATACATGGGTTTGATTAATGTCCCGGTCATCATGTTGATAGACTGCTAATTTGACAGGTTTGATGTTGGACGTGCAGTTTGGATAGCTAAAGACATCTAAAGAGATAATTTATTATGACATTAGTTGTTAAGGCGGTTGTGTTGAGTCTTGGGTGTTGAGTGCATGTAGTCATTTATTTGCAGCCAAGATGGCTCACTCGGATGCTGTGTGTACTCCATGCTTCATTACGTCTTATTTCATTTGTCAAGTTTTCTCTGCCTTCTGGGTTTGGCATATTGCACAACATTGTGTATATTAAACTTGATTGTTTTCAAATTGAGGTATCTTCAAAATGCCAGCCCTGTAAAAGTGTAAAAAACAACATTAAAGATGAAAATTTATCATATTTTGAATCATTTATCTCAAAGCAACATATATGCCTTGAACTCATAATTGAAAAGTGGTGGGAATATTGGCAATTTGGCAATCTTCCATTAAAGATAATAGAATATTTTGAACATGTTCTCCTATTGAATGGGAAAGTCACATGCTGTTATGCCATGTAGGTGCACATAGCAACCATCTTTTCAATATATTGTATTGATTCTGTTTAAAGAAGGAATACTTCACTTGGCAAATATTTTGATATTAATCATATCATAATTTTGTTCTGATGTTGGTGAATGTTCAAATGTGACCCAGCACCAGTGAATGAGGCTGAATGTGGCAAATGCCATTTTGAATGAGCATAAATGTGGAACATGTTCAAACTGGGTCAATTTTTTAAGAATCTACTTGGCAACATATTGACATCCATAGACATATTTTAACACAAAATGAGAACAAAAATGTTGATAATTTGATAATGTTTATTTGATGTGAATTGTGATAAGACAGCATGATTTTCAATTAGTCAACTTTTAAAAGGAATGCTGTATAACATTGATTTTTGAGATTAAAATGTTCATTGATTCACATTGCGAATGTGATATAAATGTCTCAGTTTTGCCCTTTCCTTCATTCAGCCTCATTTACTTGTGTTGGGGCACAAATGGTTGCACATTATATTGTAATGGTTATTCTGATTTGCGTTACAGAAAATAGCTGCAGCGAAATTGAAGTACATGTAGGGTAGTATATTGACAAAGCTATTTTGACAGACATCTTTTTAAATTACGAGTTTATTGACACAATATTTGTCTTATGTTAATTAAATGCACACCAAAAAGAAAATGTTTGGTTGCCACTTGAATTTAAATTATGAGTGATAATAATGTTTCTATTTTTGATAAATAAGCAAGTACGGCATTCAAAATAATAACAGTTCTTAGAAATGATATAATGAATAAATGAGTGTTCAATACTGGTATAATGTTGAATTATAAGGTTTGCTTACAGAGCAAATAGAAATTTGAGTCCTAGCCAATTTTAAGCTTCACATCTTCACTGCACTGTTGTTAAAATTCTTCCTTGTTTTCAATTTGTCATTTTAGACAATATCCTTCGCAGACTTTACAGACGTCGCCTTCACTTTAAGCTATTTAAAATTACAAATATTTCATGACTTTTACATAGATCACAGATCACAGGTAGTGCCTTCACCTGCCTAAGCTTTAGTCAATCCTCAAACACCATTGATAAGTCATGGAATGTAACATGACATGTGACAAATAATGAACATTCATTCTTCAAATTTAACTTACAAATTAAATATCCATTAATTCTAGTAAAGGTTTTTTTGTTTTTGAAATACATTGATAAGACGTCATTTATCATATAAACTTACATCTCGCGGAAACTGTCATTGACATGAAACAAAAATGCTCTGTTTTCTCTGTTGACAACCAGAAAAAGTGCAGTTTTGAATAATTAAGTTGAGAGTGAGAGTAGTTACTGTCTGAAGTATTTAGCACTAGGTATGTGATAAATTTTTAAAGATGTGTGTTTCAAACAACAGCCCCATCGCATAAAACATAAAACACACAACCTCCCCTGTGCTGTACCATGCATGTCAACTAGATCCAGGCCACCATGTAAAAGCATTTTTACGCAGTTTAATTTTGTGCACATTAAGTTTGTCAATACCAAAAGCTTTGACCAAAAGCTTGTCTTAAAAATGTAAATGTACAGCATAACCAGTTTGTTTAGAGTGCTATTTTATGTTGTTAATGTTATTGAAAAATGTTCAGTGTTTATTTTTTATGCTTTATTTTCAAGAACTGGTCAAGTTTTAGTTGAAAGCAATCTTTCTCATGTGTGTGAATTTTTTTTTTTAAACAAACAAATTTTGGTTCAACTTTTCTGGAAAAAAACCCCAAATATTGAGTTACTTGATTAAATACATCATGGCCTAAATATTTTGTATGTTGTTAGATATATGCCAACTTTTAAGTATGTCAATGTGCACAGTTTAACAAAGAAATACACAAATTGCACAAAGTTGTGGGCAATATTTGGTTCAGTTTTCACTCACCTGCATGCATATTTTGAGAGTGTGTATAGATTGCTATCAGCATGGTAGTATGCAAAAGCTCAAAATTTAATGTAGCGTGAAATATTTCATTTTGACAGTACCTCGTACGTGCATAGGATTCAATCCATCAAGCATACCTTGCTCACCGTCTCTGCACACAACTAGACATTGCCAAAATTTGCCATCAAATTTCAATTCACGCTCCTCTAGTGGGGAGTTCCTCGGGTCTGTTGTGTAGTTTCAATTATAATATGTCTTTGAGGAATTTGTTTGGTGTGTCTTATATTTTCAATTAAGCTGGTTGGGGGAGTTCCATGTTACGTCAGTCTAATAAGGTAGCGCCATGTCACACCTGTCAGACTGCATGAAGTAAGCACTTGTATTGATATGCAAAATTCAGCAATATTTGAAAATAAATATTTGGCGAGTATAATAGTGGGTTGTACCCTGCATGCTGTGATTAAAACAGTCATGGGGAGGTTAGTTTTATTTTGGATGCTTTTTGGAAAAGAAAAGTTGGGAAGAAAGGAGACAAAGTGGTAGCAATTAGTGCTTTAGTGATATAAAGGGTCTGTCAACTTTTTAGGTGACTGGAGGTCATGACTTGCTCAATGTCAAAGCAATTCCATCAACATTGCATCAGGGAAGTGAGGTGGCACTTTTGAAACATCTGCTGTTTAAAATTAAGTAGGTTCTTCCATCCCAGTAGCATTTGGAATTGGAAAAGTGAGGTATAAGAATGTCTCATTCTTCAGAGAGGTTATTAAGATGTCACCTCAATGTGGAGAACCATTATACCTTACCCATGGTAATTGTAGTTGGTTTCAGACAGGGTAGGATGTGTAAATGCTCTGATTGGGGCAGTCCTGGTAGAATTTTCGCAATATGATAACAGGTTTTCATGTTATTCAAGCTAGTGAGTGGTTTGTCCCGGGGGGTTTGTCACAATTTTAACCTGATTACTCTCAAGGCGGATAGTCCTATTGCCAGTCTCACCCCCTCATCATCCCTATTCTAAATGATGCTTTTGTTACCAATTGAAACCTGTATTGTTCTCAATCAAATCATGTGAAATAGTGGAATGATTTATTGTGACACCCTAAATCCACTTGTAAACAGCAGCATCTTGCTACTGTAAGTTTATACAATATTGGCTCTTCTATCAAAAAGGTTCTATAATAAATAGTTAACTATTAAGACTTCCATATGCGGTAATTGAGTCATAAATAGACATTTGTGTCACTGCATCTTCACAAAGTGTTTGCTAGATGTTTTGCAAAGATGATAAAGCTTTCATGCACAAACCATGTTTCTTTACCAATTTGCCACTGGTGTATCGTTAGTTTGCATGGTTGTCATGATTAAGCATGCATCTGTGAATTCAGTGGATGTAATGTGTATTAATGGTTTGTTATCGGCTGTCTAGTCTGGGTGAAAGAAGGTTTGTTGATCCATTTAACCACTGTAATGCAACAGAGAAAAAATTTCAAAGGATGATGACCAGGTTCTGGTAATGCCTAGTTTTGTTAAGTTACCAGCATGAATTTTTATTGATATTCATGAGCCTATTTGCATAGTTACCATGTATAATTACAAAAGCCTGTAATTGTAAAACTGGTAGGGTGATGCAGCATGATGAGTGCTGGTGCTGTATTTTCTATATCAAGTCACAAGGTCATTTCAGTTGGTGTGATGTGCATTTAATGTACATTTTGTTTCCGACTTAACCAAGGAGAAGAAGAAAATCAGGTGTGCCCCTTGATATTAGAAGAAGAAGCCAGCAGCATATTAATTAATCTTGACGAGTTGATACACGGATTTGTTGTTGGATAATGTTGTGTACCACATAATTCTTGTACTGTAAGTTTTACATTATGTACTCTATGAACTGGGTTGCTTATTCTTTAGAAAAGGGAAAGTCACATTAAGTATGTGCTGCCTCTGCAGTCTCATACTGTATGTGGTGAACTTTTTAATTCTAAAAATATCTTGTCTGTTTTCTATTCAGTGGATTACCTATTAGTGAAAGGCAAATAAGAAATATATTGATGTGCTCCATTGAGGGTACAGAATACAGGTTGAAGCTGTCAACTGTGATATTTTCTTGTAGCATACATGTATTGAATGTGCTCAATCTTAATAAAGATGTAAAACAGGCTAGTATGAAATCTTTTTTCCGCAAGATATTTAAGGGTGTGTCATTCGCCAGTGAGATGACCGTCACTGCCATGGTAACGCATAGCTGCTTGAGAGGATATCAGCCAGTATAATATATCTTACTACTGATTTAGAAATTTGTAGAACTATAGTTTCTTTGATTTTCTTTAGTGTGTGTAAATTAAACTTGCAAGGTTTTGCTATCTACAGTAGATAGCATAGATTGTACAATACAACATTGTATTTTTAATCATCATCAATGTTACAAAAAAATGAGAATCATGAGTCTTTCTCAACTTATTCATAAAATAAAGCAAACTTTCAGATCAAACCAACAAGTGGTTTTTGACAGCAAGAAATTTGAATTTGCAAAAGTGGGAAAAAGTGTTCCTCTTATTCATGAACATTTTCATAATAGAATTATATTGAAGGCCCTAAATGAAGAAGAAGCATTACATTGCATCATTTGTTTGCAGTTTGGTGTCACTTACAAATGCATTGGTACCATGATTAAAAAGTAACCTTTGATGCTTGCGTGCATGAACATTTCTTTGAACAAATAAAATGGTTAAGAAACCACCAGAGCTTTTATCAGACACTTCATTCACTTCAATGTCAAGTTAAATATAAATGAGGGCTATCTGTGTCAACTGGTTAAAAGCTTGAGCAAACCTCACGAGGAAAACTTAATATCTGATGTCAGGTAAGGGGGAGGCAAGGACACTACAAATACAGTCTCTCTGCCTGCCAAGTATATTTTACTTACTCAAGCATTTATAGTACTGCTGAGTTGGAGACTAGGAGGGTGTTAACTTATTTGTATTCTACTTTTAGTATGTATGCAGACCTCCTGTATAGGTTCTGTGTGTTGCAGAAATTACACCCAGCAATTAAGGTGCATTGGCAATTAGAATAGCAATAAAAGGTGCATTCAAAAACTACTTTATATAATATATATATACGAAAGATATTTCACAAAATTTGCACTCCACTTAAATTTGTATTGCATCTGCTAGATTTGGAGTACTTGTAAATTTGATCTGCATAGTACTTTGTATAATGTATGTATGTTTGAAGGGCAGTAAGAGATCTTCAATGATTAAATGGCTGTTTTAGTAATTTACCTGACCATAGCACCCAGATAATTGTCACAATGCCAGCAAATGAGCAAGCATTTTCATAAAGACAAAATCTGGCATTGGTCATTAAGTACATGAAGTAAGAAAAAAGTGAGTTTTGAGCAGAAAGCACTATGTCCAGGGGAATTTAAGCTGGCTCAATTTTATACAAGAAGAGAAATTGACACTGCCAGGGCTTGATAGCCCATTCACTTACAGAATTATTTGTGATATTTCCTGGGAAAAAACCCAAAAAACTATAAAATGGACAAATTTATTGGTAATTGATCACTTTGAGGAGTCATAGGATGAAATAATTTTAGCTTTAAATCACTGACAAGCTGTGCACTGCACAGTGTGCAGCCACTACATCTGTATCACTGTGAGTTGATGGAGTTGTATAGGAGTGATGAATTGATAGCTTTGAAATAAAAAGATAGAGGGCTCTCTTCCTATTTGTACAATAGTCTTGCTGTCAGCTATGCAGAGAAAACGACAGAGGCTTAGGGAAGACAATCAGTAAATACCCTTTTATGGCAGAATCATCCTGAAGTTGTGCATTTTTATTGCATTTTTGTGCCAGAACCACATCTGTCTTTGTTCCTACCAGTACCAGTACAATGTCAATTTCATGAAGAACCACATGCCTCCAAATCTACTAAGATTAATTTAGATCTAATGAACATTATAATCTTGCATTTTCAAACAATTAAGAATGTCTTTGATCCTATTGGTGTTTTCAGTTTTTATAAATCTAAAATGCATTATAAACTTGTTTTAAATATCATGTCAATGCATGACTGCCACAGCATACTTAAATGCATAGGATATTCAATTACTTAGTAATCATATCAAGTATCAGTGACCATAAGTGAATGTCCTCTTAGGTTATCTATAGTAGACCGGTATTTCATTATTACTGTTACAAATGATATCTACAGTAGAAAGCAATTCATTCAACAGCTCAAGAACTGAATAGTTTGTATGCTGTATTAGTAGGTAGCAGTTTATTACACTTTGTATTTCCCCATAAAGAGTGATTTATACATGTTATTACATTAGATAGCAATGTATTACACTCAAAACCACTCCACAACCAAATGAGTTCTACGAATGCGATCTAGCAAGGTATTATATGTAAAAGATCTCTGCAGCCAAATGACATATACATGTGCTATAGGACTTGCGTGTACGTAACACCACACCATAATTAAATGACTTTTACAATACACTCTAAAACCAATCCATAATAAAAATGACTTGTAGAAATACTATCTACAGTAGATAGCAAAATCCTACACTTTCACCCAATCCATAGAATGACTTGTACAAATGCTATCAACTGTAGATAGCAAAACTCTGCACTTTAAACCAATCCACAATTGAACGACTTGTACAAATGCTATTTACAGTAGACAGCAAAATTATGCACTTTAAACCAATCTGTAGCATATGCTATCTATAGTAGACAGCAAAATTATGCACTTTAGACCAATCCATAATAGAATGACTTGTACAAATGCTGTCTATTGTAGATAGCAAAATCATGCACTTTAAACCGATCTGTAACATAATGACTTGCATGAATGCTATCTATGGTAGACAGCAAAACACTGCACTTTAAACCAAATAATAGAATGACTGTACATATGCTATCTGTAGATAGCAAATATTGTGTACTTCACTAATCCATATCATGATTCCTGCACTTTAATAGAATGACTTGCACAAATGCTATCTTCCTGTAGATAGCAAATACCCTACACTTGAAACCAATTCATAACATGATTAGTACTTTGCTATCTAATATATGAAAATACATATCATAAGCTTTAAAATGGTATATCATTTGACTTCAAACGACATCAAGAAGTGAGGTTATGGTTTGTTGAACTTTGCTCCTTTAACAAAATGGTAGCTTTTTTCGTTTATACATGTGTCTCTTTTTTCCACATTGCTGGCAATAAATATTCACTACTTGCAGTTCCGCCATTATGCACTATGTGGGAGAGCCTCGAACTGGCAGCATACATGAATGGGAATTGAACTAGTCATAACGTTCTGTGTAAGGTTACATAATTCTTCCTTTCATGTATGCTGCCAGTTCGAGGCTCTCCCGCACATATAGTGCATAATGGCGGAACTGCAAGTAGCTAATTATAACAGTCATAATTGGCAGTCATTTCAAATCATCCCCAAGTCAACGAGGTTAAGGAATGTCCTCTCATTGTTAATTGTTGGTTATACATACCTAGACAAAACACAATGCTTTGTAACCAAACACTTGTACAGGATTTAGCCAAAGCAAACAAAGACCAGAGCTATTAAGAATTTTATAGACATCTAAGGTAGAAGCTTATTATCCTCTACAACATTAGGATTATTGATTGGTTTAAAAGGTGTTTGACTATCAAAATGAGTTGGATGTTGCTCCAACTTGAGGTACCGATGAATACAACCTTCATGCACATTTTACACTGTAACTCAGAATACAATTTAGGACATTTACGGCTCATTCGTGCTGTACGGTCACAATTTAGAATGACTTGCATAAATGCTATCTACTGCAGATAATAAAATTTCTGTTCTTTAAACCGATCCATATTCTAATGATTTTACTATCTACTGTAGATAACTAAATTCCTGTAATTAAAACCAATAAATGCTATCTACAGTAGATAACAAAATTCCTGCACTTTAAACCAGTCTGTGCGGTCACAATTTAGAATGACTTGCATAAATGCTATCTACTGTAGATAATAAAATTTCTGTTTTTTAAACTGATCCATATTCTAATGATTTTACTATCTACTGTAGATAACTAAATTCCTGTAATTAAAACCAATAAATGCTATCTACAGTAGATAGCAAAATTCCTGCACTTTGAACCAGTCTGTAACAGAATGACCTGTTCAAATGCTATCCACTGTAGAAAAATCATGCACTTTAAACCAATCCATAATAGAATGTGTACAAATGCTGTCTACAGTAGATAGCAAAATCCCACCCTTACCCATATTATAATCACTTGTACAAATACCATTTACAGTAGATACCAACATTTTGTACTTATAACCAGTCCATAACAAAATAACTTTGTACAAATACTATCTACTACTATGCACAAAACTTCCCCGTAACTAAATTCCATGTAAAAACAAATGCATTCTACAGTAGGCAGCAAATGCTATAATTTTCAGTACCTCATAACAAAACAAAAATTAAATGCAATAATTTAAGACACAAAACTACTTCATACAAGGTAAAAACACTCAAAACTGCTCCACAGAATATGATCTCTGCAAACCCTATGTAAAGTAGAGAGCAAATTAATAAGGTTGTATGCAATATGCAGTTGCAGATTATTATGCAATTTTGGGGTCTTTCAATTGTCATCTCTCAACAAATGAGGGAAAACAGTCTTTATATATAAAAAAAACCAACCTGCCATTTAAACTCAAGTGATGTAGAATTCAAATGTACTGAGGTAGTTGATGTGACCTGTTTCTAGCTATTTATGACAAATGAAGAAAATATTAATATAATTATATCAGAAATAACAAGAAAAGTAAAGGATGTGATTTTAAAAATCGAAATTGACTTTAAAGATAACACTATTGATTATCTTTGGAAATAGAACCTCTTTCTTGTTAGTCTGAATTGCAGACTTAAAAACAGCTTTTCCAATATTGACATTACCCAGTTAAGTCTTGATAAAGACTAACTTAGTATTATTGAGAGTGTGTTATTATGCAGCAAGATTGAAGTTACAGGGACCACGAATTGGCAGTGATGAATTAATGTTGATGCAGAGCTTACATTGTGTCTGTGCTAAGTTGTTAAAGTGATAAATTTGTTGTGAGGATGAGATTATGGCGTATGAATTATTCATGGACCTGTTACATGAGTAGTGTTGTGCTTCAATATTTTGTGCTGATTTTATGGCGTTAAGAAATATAGTTATGATGTTATATTAAAAACAATAATAATGAAAGTTATTACTAATTTCCTGCACTGATTTAAAAGTTTATCTCCGCCACTTTATGAGATCAGGGTTTTTAAACAAATGCATCGATGAAAAATTAATGAAATTTTTCTGACAAATGAAGGTAGAAAATGAAAATGTATTCCACTTCACCGTGCTTCAGAAACCGCATGAATGTATTTTATAGAAATTGCAAAGAGGTCAGCTTCCAGAAATTATGCAATAGAACTGAAACTCAAGATTCTCAAACAATTACCTATTACCTATTTATTCATATTATCTATTTGCTAACCAAAAAAAGAACAGTTTATAATAAGTTTTACAATAAGTATTACATACTTGAAAAAAACAACCCAATGCTATCTACTGTAGACAGCAAGGGATGATCAGGATTTGTGTTTATTGATGTCTTATTTAATTGTGAGGTTGTAACACTTTGGGTTGGTAAACTGTTCTTTCTTTCATATTAATTATATGCAATTTCCTAGCAATCGTTCCCCATTGTGTTTATTTGTTCTTGCACAGGATGCATAGTCGCATAACCTACATACCTTTATTTGCTTACAATCAAAATGTATACTGCAATTAATCATTGTACCTGTCAAGGAGCTGGAGTTATTGTTTTTAAAATACACTTGAAGTGATGGAATTAATTGTGGACTGCCACTCAGTTACTACACTCACAGTTAGTGCTCAAGAAGGTTTAGGATGTGGTCATGTTGTTTTCTGACTGAACAAAATAGAATTTTGATCCCAAGTGATAAGTCCATTTCCAGCTGCAAAATAGGCACCCATTGAATTTACCTTTAAACAAATATGTTCAATAGAGGGCAGTCTACTAGGTTATCAGTAATCTGACAAGGTAATCAGCTAACTGCCTGTGGAGTTGTTACAAATAATATCATTGTGGTTGAGAATTGCATGATATGTGCTGATAAAATACTATGGAAAGAATATGGTTATGACTCAGTACACCGGTCGATCTTACCGTTTCCGATGTTAATTAAGATACTTCTTGCATCGATCCCGAGATGAGGAAAAACCAATAGTCATTTTGTCCCACATAAATGAATAAATAACAAAAACCCGATCCCCGGTGGACTCACCCAAAGGTGACGTCACACCATATGATCGTCTTATCCTCCTTGGTCTCCGACTGACACAGACGTGCCTATCGATTGTTCATAGCACTGTGTATCAATTTCTCGACCAAGGCGAGATATACGGTTGTAGTTTCACACCTTAGGTAAAACCAAACCGGTATTGTTCGGCTGAGGATAGTTTTGACGGCATTTTCGGGCGAAAAAGAAACAAAAAACGATCCAAAACTTAGCTACATATCGTGCCTCCGTTTGTATACGGGACACACGAGCAATTCAAAATGGCCGCTCGTTGGCGCCATTCATTTTGTTTCCCACGTAAAACAACCATTGCAGCCTGTAAGTTACAATAGATGTTTGTACATACACATTGTATTTCATGTACGGTAGGTTATTGTTGCTATGTTAGGGTGGTGATTACCTCTACGAGTTAATCAGATATTCATACGGTGGGGATTGGTAGGGACCCGTCTGACATTTTAGTAATAAAGTTAGCCAGTCCTTACTTTACCACTAACGTTAGCGACCAGCCTCCGTGCTCAGGTTTGCTTACTGGGCTTGAGTCGCGTGTTGGGGGGTAGTGCCCCCTCCCTTTTCTCCTCGCTCGCCTCGGCCCTGTCGGGCTTGCCCTTCCCTGGTGACGGAGCGGGACCCACACCCGCTCTGTTTCACCCACAGGAGTGCTCACGATCTTCTAGATGTCTTTCTTTTGCTTAGGACTCTCCGAGTTCCAGCTTGACGATTGGGATAGGCTCCATCATCGCCATAAGACGAAGAAGAAATCTACCAAGGGCACTGGTAAGGTCGACACGGTGGATTCTGCTGTGACAGCCCCTATGGGTCATGGCAGGTCTGCTTAAGGGGCTCGGTCCCCGGACAAGCAGGCGGTTCCTTCGGGACTGCTAAGCGCGTCCAAAGGCTCAGCAGCCAGCGAAAGCACTGACTATACGTCGGAGCAAAGTAGCAGGCAGCAGAGCGGTAACCACCAGCGAAAACCCTAGCGGGTTTTGCAGCAGGAGGATACCAGTCGACACGGTAGATTCTGCTGTGACAGCCCCTATGGGTCATGGCAGGTCTGCTTAAGGGGCTCCGGTCCCCGGACAAGCAGGCGGTTCCTTCGGGACTGCTAAGCGCGTCCAAAGGCTCAGCAGCCAGCGAAAGCACTGACTATACGTCGGAGCAAAGTAGCAGGCAGCAGAGCGGTAACCACCAGCGAAAACCCTAGCGGGTTTTGTAGCAGGAGGATACCAGTCCTCTAGCCAAAAATCCTCACGGGTTTTTAGCAGGAGGACACCCGCCTGTTGCAGGCATATCTACGGGCTCAAACAGCCACAGTAGTAGCCAGCGACGGGCAGCATGCAAGGGTACCCGGGCTTGCCTGGGTTGAACCCTAGCATGCATGGGTTCAGCAGAGACGATACCGCTGCTAACGCTGTGGGTGTAGTCTTAGCAGAACCAACTGGGGTTGTCACTGCGGCAGCGTTCCATGGCGGGACCGCCGAAAGTGATACCCTGGGCCCTAGAATAGCTGCTGGCTGTCCACAGGGACTGGCTGGCGATTATTCAGGGGTTGGGCTCGCAGTCTCTCACGGGACAGCGACCCAGGTGCATTCGGTGGCAGCTACAAAGACGAGCTACGGCTTGACTTCAGTGGTAGCCGCTATGCACCGCCCATAGCTGCCGTGAGTGGTCCGCCACACACAGCGACCTTGGGCGAAGCTCTAGAGGGTACAGTAAGTAGCTTGAACAGCCTAGCTGATCAACAACCCACTTATGTCCTCGAGAGCCAGCGGAGCGTGGGTGATCCATTATCGTCAATGGGTCAATTACCCTCTCTTGATCGATCACTGTCAAATCAACAGGGCATAGCTCCATTGATTGGCGCTGCCTATTCAGGTGGCGAGGTGATTGATCGGGGTATGCACGCTCAGCTACCCGTGGTACTAGGCAAGCTCCCTCTAGCCAAGGGACAGCCGGTATAGCGGGTACCCATACACGGCTTGATCCCCTTGCGGGGAACGCAGTGAGGCATGGGTACAGTGGTACACAGCCGGAGCCCTCACGGGCACCTACGCTGGAACCACGCATACAGCGGTACACAGCCGGGAACCCTCACGGGTACCCATGCTAGTACCGCGCCGGTACACGCCAGCACACAGCTTGATCCCCAAACAGGGAACGAGTGTGGAGAGGGTACAGCGGTCCACAGTTGGGAACCCTCAAGGGTACCCACGCTGATACCGCACCGGTACCGCAGCACCCGCCTTAGTCGCCACAGTCTCGGTGGCAACAAGGGGGGGGAGGCGGTGCTGGTACTGCAGTACCATGGGGTTACCCTGGTGGCGGATCCTTTCAGGGTCAGCTGCCGGCTGGGTATGCCCCGTGGTACCCGCCGCAGGGTGTTTCTTCCACGGCCTAGCACCGTGGCAAGTGTCGCCAGCGATGGCCACGCAGTACCAACATCAGCTGTTGACCAGGCCAGCCGGCATGGGGCGAACCCAGATCTTGATCAGGGTAGGCCCCGTACTGCTAGCGCTAGGACGACGGCTGCGAGAGCATGCGGACCCAGTGGTGCCATGGCGGATACCTCAGGGTCTTGCGGGAGTACTCCCTCTTCTGCTGGCAGGTAGTCGGCGAGCCACACAGTGGTTATGCCTTCTTACCCGCTTTCAGATGCCCGTCCTCAGTTACCGTCATCATCGGAGCATGATACGGATACTGTGGGCGAGGAAAGGAGTCGGAAGCTGAGTCCGGTAGTGACATCACTACAATCTCCTTCCCCGCTGCCCCGCGAGGGGAGCAACAGCACTGATCTTCCTCCGGACACCCCCTAAGGGGGAGTCCATGGAGGAGGACCAAGGGATCCTTTCAGTAGGATGCTCAGCTGCTGCTTCCTCACAGGGGACGCCTGCACTCTCATTCCCGGCAAACCTCACGGGTAGATATCGTAGGGCTGTCGAGCTCAGTAGAGCTATGACGCCGCGATGCTTGCACGCTTCCTCTGCGATGTAACGCGGGAGGACCACGGACCTACCTGAGGGGATCCGAGAGGGACCCAGATGTCGTCAAGCGTATCACGCTCAGACAACATCTGAGCTCTTCCGCGAGGTGAGCCTATTAGCGGTGCTAACAGCTAGCCTCAATGAGAGCTCCATGGGCCTAGCCCATAGGGTGTCCACTCAGCGCCGGGGTGGGGCCTGCCACTCCAATCGCTCAACGCGATGGAAAGGCAGGGTCCTTTTCTCTTTGGATGCTTCTGCGCCACGGTGGAGGACCGTGCAAAGAAGCTACCAACGGAGCACTCTGAAGAAGTCGGAAACTGCCCTTACCATGGGTAGGAGCTCCGACTTCAGCAGGCCGTGCACCACCAACAGTACCGAGCCCACTACCTCTGTAGCACCCATTTCTGGGAGGCGCAAGGGTAGCACAGGAACAGCTGGCAAGCCCGAAGAAGAGCAAGCGCTCTTCCAAGGGAAGCTAGGCAGAGCATTCCTGGGGGCTCAGTTTTTTCCACAGGGGATCTCCCAGTGGACGACCGCTTATGGCTTTTACCCAGAGGTGGGAAACCATCTCTTTGAGTGCCTGGGTATGGTCAGTGGTGAGTGGGGGTTACAGACTGGCAACCCAGTCTCCCACATTCTGCCTGCACATTTCAGAGGTCCACAGTAGTGCCGTCAGACGGCCCCCAGCGCCGGGCACTACTGACAGGGATCACACAGCTTCTCACGAAGCGGGCGATTGTCCGGTCTACCCCGTTCTACTGGTGATCTTGGAGCCATTGGCTCCAAGGAAGACCGGCGACGGGAGCCCCATCCGGAACCGCAGGCTGTTGAACACGTTCTTCAGGCCCAAGAGGTTCAGAATGGGGACTCTCGCCTCGGTGCTAGCCTGCCCCATCAGGGGCATGGGAACAGCATCGCTAGATCTCTCGGACGCCTATCTGCATATGCCAATCGCCTCTCAAGATCGGAGGCATCTGCGCTTCTAGGTACAGGATCAAAATTACCAGTTTTGATACCGCCATCCGCCTGTCCATCTCTCCCAGGGTGTTTAACACTCTTGGTCAGAGCGGTGGCAGCGCACCTGAAGCACAGGGGTGTCAACATCAGTTGCTACCTGGACGTTTGGCTCATATACGGACGCACTCCACTGAAGACTACGGGTCTCATGGGGTTGATAGTCCGTGGGGTGCGGGACCCTGGATTTTTTGATCAGCTCAAAAAAGTCCAGCGTGGTCCCGACGCAGACACCACTATTTGTAGGGGCCCAGATCACCCTCACGGAGGGGTTCGCGCGGTCTCTCACCCGAGCGGGTGACGAACATGGTGCGGTGTGCCTGACTCTTGGCCGAGTCTCGGCAAAACCCGCTGTGGCATGGATGAAGGTGGTAGGCCTAATGGCCAGTATGGTAGACCTCGTACTGTACTGCCGTTTCTACGTTAGGGCTTACCCAACTACACCTTCTAGCCTGCTTGCAGGCCCAGTCGTCACCAATATCCTCGCGGTTCCGTTGTCGGAGATCGCATGAGAGAACTCTGGTGGTGGACCCATCAGCCCAATTTGACCCAGGGTGTCAGGTTTCCTGCACCCCGGTATGTCACGTAGTGACGACCATAGCGTCAAAACGGGGCTGGGGGTCCACATCACGGAGACTCCGTCTCGGCCTATGGGGGCCATAGAGACAGAGTTTCACATCAACCTCCCTCGCTCACGAGGAGGTGATCGTGGAATCACATACCGTTGTCCTGACGGATAACACAACCGTGGTAGCCTACCCCAACAGACAAGGGGACTCCGGGCCACCGCGATTGAGCCTGCATGCACGACACCTGATAGGGTGGTGCAAGTTCAGGCAGATTACGATGAGAGCGATACACATCGCGGGCGTCACCAGCATCCTCGCGCACAATCTGTCACGAGGAAGGGTCTCGGACCAGCAGAATGGTCCCTTGTTCGCGAGGTCGCTCAGACGATCTTCAAGGGATGTACCACCCCTCGAAAAGATCTGTTCGCATCTCATCGCAATCATCCACTGCCGGTGTACTGCTCAAGGGTCGCGGACCCCCAAGCATTCACCGTGGACGCTCTGTCCATAGACTGGGGAGGGATGACAGCTTATGCAGTCCCTCCGATCTCACTACTCATGAGGGTGGTGACCAAGATCGGGTGGGAAGACTGCATTGTCATTCTGCTAGCGGCAAGGCCGCTGGCACTCCCGAGGTACCAGATCTACTCCGGATGCCCGGAGCGGAGGTACCAGTCTATCACTAGAGCACCTGCAGTTAGCTGCATGGCCCTTACCAGGAACGCGCGAGCGAGGGATACTTTTCATCAGAAGCTGTTTTTCTCATCGCCGGGCTAGACGGAAGTCTACCCTCCGCACGTATAGCCAGAGTCTGGCTCCATACTACGCTTGGTGCAATGAGACAAATAGCTCTCCGCTAGAGCCTCTGTGCTGCTAGTTCGGAGTTTCTGACAGAAAAGTTCCAAGCAAGACTTCAGCGGGCCACTGGGGCCAGCTATAAGTCAGCTGTCCTCTCCATTCACCGAGGTTTCGAGACGGGTCGACTATCATAACCGATGGTTACCTTATTAGTCTACGCCTCGACGGTATGTTCAACGAGTGTCTACCAAAAAGGAAAGTGATCCTCCTAAGGGATCCCAGCACAGTCTTAGATTACTTTAAGGGTCACCCTTTTGACCTTCCGTCAAAAGCGACGCTTAAATACGTAACTCTCAAGATGGCTTTCCGGTTTGGCGTTGGCTTCGGGACGGCGGTGCTGAGTTGCACACGGTCTCGAGGTTAGCTTCCGTGTTCACAAACACTGGAGCGACACTGTTTCGGGCGCTCTGTTCTCGCGGACTACGAACAGGCGCGGTGCATACCGACATTCGTCCCTCTCCAATCCCCAGGGTTGGGCAAGGTTCGGCTGAAGCCAAAGATAGGCTGGGGTGTCCGATAAGGCGCTGCAGCACTATTTCTCCGAACACAAGCCTTGCGAGGGACTCACGACCGCATTCATCACCCTTACAGAGTTTTCGGTCCAGCCGCTGTCGCAATGGCTGGTCCAGGTGTTGGTGGGGTCCGGGGATCGCGAAGGTTTCGCGTCCCACGACCCACTCGGTTAACGAGCTATCTCATCATCTTGGGTATACCGCTCGGTTGTCCCTTGAGGAGATCTAGTAGGCGGTGTCCCGAAGCCACCTTCGCCTTCTCTCACGATACTTCCGCTTACGTTAGTAATCAGAGACGGGCGGAGGTTTACCGACATTGTTCGGGCGATCATAATACGGTGGTGTACGGGTACCAGGTTTTCAGACTATACAGAATACTCAGCATGGTAAGAACCAGTGTCGCTATTCTTAACCACCAAACTTATTAAGTAAGGAGGTTTATGTCTGTGATCGCGTGGTCTTTTTAGTTTTCCCGACCGTTGGGGGGAAAATATTTCTGACCTCGCGAAAACCATCGTTACCCGCTCCCGATCCCTGATCAGATGCTGACCAATCTTGTACCTCCAGCCGTCGCCCACTTGCTAGAGCGATCTAGCAGATGTTGAAGCAAGAAGTATCTGAGTCAACATCAGAAACGGTAAGATCGACCGGTGTACTGAGTCTAGTCCCAAACAAAAATGTTTGGTAGACTCATAACCGGTGCGATCTTACCTTTCCGATGTTGATTATCCCGACCCCGCCACCCCCTACAAGTTTGGTCCGAGTAGGGGATCCCAAGTCGGATAAGGGGCGATCATATGGTGTGACGTCACCTTTTGGGTGAGTCCACCGGGGATCGGGGTTTTTGTTATTTATTCATTTATGTGGGACAAAATGACTATTGGTTTTTCCGCATCTCGGGATCGATGCAAGAAGTATCTTAATCAACATCGGAAAGGTAAGATCGCTTTTGTTATGAGTCTACCAAACATTTTTGTTTGGGACTATTTCATGTGAATTTTTGTAGTGTGTAGGTGTAGGGGTTAATCTCAAAATGTCAAGGTACAGGTTGGGTATTGATTTTCTCACCAGTTTTGAAGTAAAACAAAATGCTTATCTTGATGACTGAATTTAAATTGCAAAGCAGAGTGCGTACATTATGTTTAATATTCTTGTAAAATAGTAAAAATACCATCTAGAAATATTAGAATGGATGTTGGCATTATCATTTCCATGTGTTTTGAAATAGATATTTGTGTATCATGTTAACTTAGAGGAGCAGTCTAATGGGGGTACTAAGTAAATTAGCAATTTGAATTTACAATCTAGACATTTATCACTTGAACTTTCACATTTTGCTTAAGTTCGGAATTGCATGACATTTTGTATTTACTACATTAAAATGATAATTTGATCTGTATTGTAAATGGCAGATTCAAATGGAAAAATTTCCATCACTTACATAGTATTAATATAACTGTTAGAATTGTCAGTGGAGAGTTTGCACAATGTTATAGAATCATAGGAAATTGGTTGTGTGCTAATGGGAGATGGTGATAATTATATATATTTGAAGTCTTATATGCAAATCTATCATAGTAGATGAATAGACACATGGAAATTTGAGGTGAATCCAAATTGAATGAAATATCATTGCAATACATAAAACTTAAAAAGTAGCAACATACTAGATGATTACAAACATGTGTGCATAACTTACTTATGAGGATAAGACGCATCCAAAAGATATATTACGTCATGCATTTAAGTTGAACATGCTGGAACTGTGAGCAATTTATAGACTTTCATGTGTAATTAATTTACTCGATATTAACGCTACACTTTGCAGAAAATAATCAGTTGTGCGTAAGAAATTAACAATTATAGTTACCCTTAAACAAAAAATCGACTTGCTTTTATTGGCTTCATCGTAAAGTCAATTGTCACTGTATCTGACTTTTTTCTATTGCGTCACATATGCATGATTTACACATCATATATTGACTTCTTGATAAGACAATATTGCATATAATCAGTTTAACAGTTGAATATTTTCTGTTTTCTTTTTCATGTACCTTTGCATTCTGTTCATCCTGCTGCTTTGTTTTGCAAACAGGTAAGTGTATGGATTTACCTTAAAAATTTGTCAAAATAAGCCTTCTTGTTAAGCCTTATTTTGATTGCTTCATTTCAGTACAGCATATTTAATTGTCATCACCAGAAGCAGCATTGGATAATATTATTTCCCCTTATAAGCAATTACCAATACATGAAGGGAACGAAACAGGGGCATTTAAATAGTGGACTTCTTTTCTAAAAAGTGGACATGTTCCCAAAATTTCACAGCTTTTTTTTTTACCAAGAAAACATAAAGAAGCAATTTTTTTTTTCTCACCAAGCTCACAAATGGGCAAATTTGGACCCTTTTTGACCGTAAAAGCGTAATCAAACCTGGGGTTTTTTTTTCACCTGCAACACTTTAGCCTTGGGTGATTTGAGCCCCCCGACCCCTTGGCTATGCCCTTGGAAAGAAATTGCAGGCTTTTTATGTTGTAAAATGGACTATTTAATACTTGGTGTATGTACAAGTCATTGTTTTTTAATTGGCTCAGACACTTGCATTTTATTTGTGGGTAGCTTACCCCACCAAGTAACCACCCACAGGTAAACATTAGGAGAGATATTTTGGCATTTTTTAGTAGAAACTGTTAACATTTGCAATACAAGACCCTACCCACCCTCCTTACCTGTTCAAAAAGTGACATTGATTTAAAAACCAGTTTTTAAAAACCAGTAAAGAAAAAGGTAAAAACATAACAACAACAAAAGACATACGCCATTAACATTGATATTTTACTTGTGTTCTTAAACCTACAGCTGTAGAAACCAAGCATTTATTTATTTATTTACTTATTTATTTCTTATTTAACCTGGGGTGACCAATCAATGCACTGGCACTGTTCTCCCTTGCATTCACTAATAGAATTGTAATAAAATATAATTAACTGTATAAAGTTAGAACGTGATGTGAACAGACCAAAACAAATGAATGAATCATAGACTAGACTCATAAATGAAATTAATCACTTGAGTGACTATTCTGTTGCTGGTAGTTTTTTCATGTTAAGGCCTCCAAAAATAAATCATTTGATTGGCGTAACATAAAAAAAAAAAATTAGGGTAACGAGGTCAGGATTTTTTAACTTTTAAGCTGTAAATTATGATCGATAAAGGCATTGAAACTTTTTTCTTCTTTTTTAAAAATAATTTTTGTATTTTTTGTTTTGCAAAAAAAAAGTCTTTTTGAGGCCTTATTAAGTGTGATGAGATCAAATCTAATGAATTGCTTATAGCCAAAATTGTGTTTTGAGTTTCAGCCAAATGATATGTTCAATTTGTTTATTGTTTTCTATGACATAAACATCACATCTTAGGAACTACAGGTTCAATAGGCGAATGGATTAGTCAGTTTTATATGTCAACCTCTCATTTTGCTCTCATGCAGGTCGCTATTTATATGTGTCATTTTGGAATCATTGCCTTGATCATTCAAAAGTTAAACTCTAGACTATAGTGCATTATTGTAAAACAAAGAGGCTGGATCCTTGAGTTGCATTACTGTGATATTTGTAGGAAAATGATAACTGTTGTAATTTGGCCATTATACTTGCTTTTTTACCCCCTTTATTCTGGATTTTACCCCCTTTATTCTGGAATTTTTAAATGAATATATGCAATGCTGCAGTTTAAAAAGCCTTTGTAACAATTCCAATCTAGTTAGTTATTGCCATGCTATAATGGTGGTAATAACAACTAATTTAATAATAATAATAATAATACTAATACTAATAATAATAATACAGTGTCTACTGTCTATCTGTCTGTCTGTATGACTGAATCATCTAATTATCCAGATTTACCAGTTGACTGGCTATGGTAAAGCCATCTGCTATCACAGTAATTGCACACTGATCATGCTAAAAGCTCCCATTGTAATAACCATGCGTTAGTGTGGCATTTACTGCCATCTCTTGACTACAGTGTAATCGGCAGCAAAAGTCCAGTTAACACTTTAGGCTATCAATGTACACAGAAGAATATCAAAAGATGAACAAATTGCCCCTACAGATAATGCATACAGAAATACACAATATTCTATTCTTGTGGCCAAATAATTAGTCATTATCAGCCATATACACAAAAACAGTTATAATTTGATAAAAGCAAGAAAGATGTAACATGCTAAATTTTCTTGGTAATATATACCCAAGTAGATTAAATATAGAGGTAGGAAGGAAACCAATTATCTTCCTTCATTGGTCGAAATGCCAAGGTCACCAATATTATTTCTGTTTCTACTTGTTTGACCGCTCACTTGCTGTTGATCAATTGTGTACTGGACCTTAATCAATGCAGGTGTGAATGACTTCATAGGCAGAATTTGTGTCATTTGTCTATCGCCAACAGACATTTTGACAAAATTTGGAAAAACAAAGCTAGAGCAAATATGGTTTGTGATATGACATAATAGAATTACTGGAGGGATGCAAAGTAGTGATTGATTGAGCGTGTTTGTTAATAATGATGTTAAAAGAAGTAGAATAGGGGTTGGTATAGGACAAAATATTGTCTCCTCAGGCTCACAATAACAGAACAAAACTAACTAGGAATAATGTTCAGTTCTTGTCTTACTTGCATCAGAAAAACATCCTCTACTGTGTGTATACTTTCATCCACAGTAGATGAGCAACACGATGAATTTATTTAGTATCCTGCGGCATACCGTTATTTTTGTACCCAATTTTCTACTTAAGTTTAAAATTATTTGCATGATACATTAATATTTAGAATAATTTAACATTTTTGTGTTTGTGTGATATTAATTTGTGTCCAAACATCATAAATTTGTACAGTGTGCTTAAACAAACTGGGTCTTTTAACATATCCAGTCATTAGCACTTAAAAATCATGATGACCAAGTAAGTCTGACTATGTAAAACACCTAGCGTTCCATTTTCATTACTCCTACTTGCCATTCAGAAATGACGAGAATAAAATGTTGAATGCACTTTAAAGCACAGTGCCTAGCTCTTATCTTTCCAGAACATCTTCACTGCTTTTATTGCATAATGCACCCTTGTGGAGCAATAGCAAGGTATTCACTCTAATAGTCTCTTACTTTGTGAGGACAATTCTATTGAATTTATTACATTTTCTACTCACCTCAAGCTAATACTGCAAGGCATATGCAGAATTTCTTCCATTTTGCACGAACTTAATTTTATGACTTCCACATGGGATTATATGGAGAAAATTAAATTTTTGAGTTATTTTATTTTAGAACATTGCACTTTCCTCTTGGCAACTTTTGTCATTAATTTCAAAAAAGATACAAGAAATGACAAGAAATGTTCGTGCTCTTTGTGCCAGTGTCACATTTGCATGTAATGCATTTTGGGTGAACTTCATGAACTTTAGGTGAGATTTTTGAGCAGTAGTATTATCTTTTTACAGAAAGGCTTATTTTTTTGCATACCTTAACTTCCAAGAGATATTACTTTTCCATTGCCATGACTTGACAGGTTTTTCAATGGGTTAAAGTGCTTATTGTTTCCAAAATAGAAGTACTGGATTTGCCAGTTTATATGCCCCTTGTTCTTAAGATTAATGAAGTAACAAATCTGTTTCCAATGTAAAAGTAGCTAATGCCTTCTCTGTTTTTTGCCGAATGGAAGGGGAATGAATAAAGAGAAAAGATGAACTAAGTAGTTGCTTGCTTTAGTCGGGATTCGAACCAGAGCCCACTCGTGTGGCAAGCACAAGGTCATTTTGCTGGTCTGGCCAACGAAACCATGCGTATACAATGTGATTGCCTCATGTGGGATGGATGCATGCCCAGTGGTTATATTATGTAGTATTTTGTTGTATGTGGAGGGTGAGTGTTAAAAGAGAATATTTTTTTATTCTGATTAATTTGAGGGGTCAGTGACACAAAGACGTTGTGGAAATTGCGGTTGATTCTTTGATGTCGTTGCCCATCTTTTTTTTAAGTATGTGACATCCGGTCACAAATAAAAAACAAACATTTTTAGATAAATTAGTGGGTTCTTCTTCTAAGATGTTTTGCTTTAGTAGATTTCACATGAAGCTATTGAAATATCTTCAAATGTATGAAACATGCCTTTATTGCATTCTCGACAGCCTTCCACTATGTGGTGGTACATAAATGTGCACATATTCTGAAATCCAGCTCATCATATTAGTGCGCAATCACAATAGGACATACTATACATTTATGTATCATTCAAGAGAATGTGCTGGTGACACAAACAAGCTAATTCAGTTGCTTGTTGCACAATATTGCTTTCATTTTTGCATTTAATATTCTTGCCTATTTAGTAGGTTACAAGTATGCTGAAGTCTCAATCCAACTTGGCTTAAAAATGTCCCTTTCATATTGCATATATGACATTGGAAGATAAAAATGAGTGCAACACTTTTTTGAGACAAATTTCAAAATTAAATTTAGCGGCGGATGACTCATCTTGCTAGATAGCATCCCATATATTGTAGAAGCATACCCTAATTACATTATGAAGAATGGTATATGGAGCAAATGAAATACAGAAGCTAAAATGCATGTCATATAAATCTAATATTCACTGGTTATGTACAGTGTACCAAGTAACACATATAATATGCGTGCACACACACATGCGTTCGGGTGCATGTGTGGGATGTGTGTGTATGCATACGTACACCACTATGTGTAACCACCTGCAAACCTTAGATCAACCAGCAATGTAACAGGGATCGTAATCCCTTCATCCACTCTTGTTTTTGTTGGTAATATTTGGTGGCAAAAGATTTCAAATTGTTACTGCTAGAAAATGGAACTCACTTTCTTCTCAAATCAGAACATATCCATCCATTGCCAAGTCCAAGACTTGTCTTGTTGCCAAATTCAAGACTCGTCTTAAGATGACTTTGTTTTGGTTGTATTTTAGTTTGTTTGTTAACTTTGTAAGAGCCTTGGTACACTGGTGAATGGTGATGGCGCATCGAAATACTGTGTATTATTGTTGTTATTATTATATACCATGTGGAGTATTCACTTTTTAACTGCGGACACATGTTTGAGTTTGAGTTGCGTATATCATGGACCCTTTACCTTGTCACCCAAGTGTGGACTGACCCTACACGTCCAAATGTAATTGTGGTTTATAATCTATGCTGTTTTCGATATAGTATTCAACAACTCTTCCTATACCTTTGTATAACCGTTGTTAATCCGTGATGAATCCACACTTGTACAGTAGCTTATACGCGAACTCGCGTCCGGCAGGTATGTGTGGTTTACTTCGCTCGCTGCCCTTGCGAAGTAAACCACGCAGACGGCGCGGATGCATCGTTGTTAAACAGTGAATCCGTGATGAACAACAGTGAAACATGATTGAATCCCTAAATACTATCCAGGAATCGTGGAAACTGTACAGGAACAGTGGAAGTCGAAGTGTCTGTGCATCCACTGTTACACACAGATTTCTCACGTATGTGTTCTTGTTTGCCAGTGATTACAAACACATACACCCCACACATATAAATCAAACCATCTGATGTTAAGCAACTGGTACATTTCACCAGTAAGCGAGGGTAATGCACTTCTTCCTATGTGATATGTGATGCTTGTTCATTCCTAATCAAATCAACAGCAATTGATATGTGACATGGTCTACATACCTGCATCTCTATTAGATTTAGAAAGTATGTGATGCAAATAAAATTATTATATCACGCTCATGTTATGGAGCATAAAATGGTGTCAAGTGCAGATCATAAGCAGAATTTAATCCAAATTATGTCAATTTTACCTTTGATGATATGATGTAAATCCATTTATGGATTGGGATATTATAAAATGCATCCAATAATGTTCATAAGCATACTGTATCATTAAATTAGAACTGTATGGAATGAGAATATGTTGCCAACACAATGTTGAGTCTGCCAAAAAGGTAATGAAGAGTGATGAGTCGTCAAATAAAATTCATCAATTGAATGTGTCATATCTCAAATTGAATTTTATAGTAGAAGTAATTAGGTTTCATAGCAAAATATTACCTTTAAAACAGTCTTTGAACAAGACACATAGACATAAGAGCATGGACACTTGCATATATACATATGAGCATGCAAACGCCAATTATGCACCCACACACCACAAGTGATATTTCTCTTTGTCTTTTTGTACTTATTCATATTCACACATCCCCCCCACACACACATTTTACAGTACCCTTTACACACATGAAATCATACTATACCAAAATATATATCCTATACCCACGAAGGAGGGCAGCTCTAAATAACATTTATATACCATTTGTAACCTCTTGCACTTGCCAGGAAACCATGGATATCCTCAGTTCTGTATCTAATATATAAATGTCCTCGTTAAGAGGTGTTTACAAATGCATACACACCCCAATGTTAAAATACAGGCAAAAGTGGACATATATAATTATACGCACACTTTGAGTATTATTATTATTAGCCACAAAGGAGGACAGCTCTAAATATCATTTGTACACCATTTGCACCCTCTTGCACCTGTTAGGGAACATGGATATCCACGGTTCTGTATTTGTCCACAGTTGCGATTAAAGTATCATATAAATTTCCTCGTTTGGAGGTGCTCACAAATGCATACACACCCCAATGTTTAAACACAGGCAAAAGTGGACATAATATATACACACTTTGAGTATTATTGGCTAGACTGATGTTTCCATGTTATTTGCAATCTATCGAGACTGTCCAGCAAAGTGCAGATGACCACAGTCCCCATGTGTCCATTATTACATGGGCTAACATGGCTATTCCCCTTGTGTCCCCAGTAGTTGTTGACAAAAACACACATTTTCACATACACAGCACACATGTACTTTTCTAACATGCCAGGTAAATGCACTTATGAACAGGAAAAATATGCGATCAAATAAGTGCAAAAACATGACATACTTGCATTAGATATGAATGATTACAATAACATAATGCAAGGGTGAATGTCAATCAAATACACAAGGAGAGAATACCATTCATCGACTATCAGCAGAATGCGTCATAACTCAAATCAAATTTTCCCAATGCTAGATGTGAAAACTGTTGCCAGGGACCTCACCTTAGTGACAAATATTGGCCTGTTTCTGATGCCATTTGGAGCATTTTGTGGTGTAAACTGTCCAAATTTAGTGCACTTTATCACCAGATGCTGCATATTTGGTACAAGTCTTCTAGAGTACAAACTGTCTTTCTAAATATTTGGTGCAATTGTAAAATCTCACAAAGTGTTCTGTGCTGTGTGTTATGAGGTCAGGTTATATTGGTAAGGTTGTTTTGATTTCAATTCACTTCCATTCAATGTACTATAAATAATATCTTGATTTAATGGTAACCTCTACATTCTAAATATAGGTTTTCCAAGCAAGCACTAACTGTCATCATACAAGATGCAATAACACAAAGAATCAAATGTCAGCAAAATCAATTTCGTGATGGCCAAAACCAGTATGCCCACTGCTATAGCGTCTTTTATTTATTTAATGCAAGCAATCTAATGTAAAGAGTCTTTGCTTAAAAACAAATTGTTTGATTATTTGTTCCAAATTTAGCATTTGAAACATAGTTGATTAAATTTGGTTGACATCTTACTCATTTTGTTTAATGACATCTCCACACGGGTGTCGACTGCAGACACAAGATTTAAAACAATTCAAAATTCACAAATTTCAGAATTGTAAATTTTCATGATCATATTTGGAAACAGCATGAAAAATGCATTAAAACGAGTACAAACAAGCCCAGTATTGGTTCTTGAGATAGCTCTTGATATTTTGAGAAAATATCTCAAAACTTTGTTATTGATCAATGTAATGCATTGGCTTTGAGAATCCCACATAAATACCTGTGTTAACCTCATTGAATACTCAGGTGGTGTCATTAGATCAGTTGATTTGATGAAACTATTATATTAACCTTTACTCACAGGTGATGGCATTTGGCAAAAAATGATCTCACAGGATCTTGCAAATGTACAGTGTGATGGATACGTTTTGAAGCAATTTTGTATGCACTTTTGGTTAAAGGTGCATATAGTTTGATCAGCTCGTAATCGGCGGGCCTTATAACATAGTGGATTAATATCAATATATTTTATTTGGAGAATCATTTTGTGACATCTCGCCAGAAATATTACAAATTATTAATTGAAGTCCTATACTTTGTCTACTTTCTTTAACATGCAAAATATAGTCTTGGCAGATCAACTACGGTATATCACTCTTAATGTGGGTCTACTTTTCGGCGTAGTGTTTAAAACCTAATAATTCCCGCCAATTACGAGCTGATCAAAGTATACAGTGATGAGTGGGAGAGAATGAAACACCTGCACTTGAAAACAACTATTCCATAGAGTGTATTTGAACTCTTTCTGTGAAAAGGCTCGTTGAAGAAAGATGCAACAGCTACTTAATGTCTTAAATGTGGAATTATGGAAATGTATTGTTAGGGCCTCATAACTACAAAAATGTTGGTCTAAAGACAAAGTATACAAAAGTATATATATTTAGAATAGCAAACACTTGATAGAATTTTGGTATATTGTCAAAAAATAAATTGGGTAACAAAAAAAGTCTACGGGGGTTCTCCAAAACTGCAGCAAGCAATTTTACCAAAATTTGACATCACAGACGGATATGTCAAATGTTTGCCATTCTAAATTAAGCAAGTTGCAAACTCAAGTAAATTCCAGTATTAGATAGAAAACAACCAATGTGTGATTTCAACAACTGGATGACTGAAAACATTCACTATAATAAAATATTGATAATATTGTAGAATTAAACTACCTGAAGCTATCAGGGAATCACCTTCCTCTCCCATATCCAAATCAAAACTGCCTATCTAGCCATTTCTAACAATTGTGGATTTGATGTATGATATAGCTTTTGGTCCCATTTTGACCTTATAATTCATATTTGAAGTTGCACAGAGCATCTTCTTTAAGATTCCAATGGAGAACTTTAAGACAAGTGATCAATTAGTTAGAGCCTCCTTTAGGCCAGTTAACTCAAGTGTTAGCACGACATTCAGAACATTACTGAATATCTTCAATCTTCTAACCTCAACATAGTGATCTCTTTACAGCTTGATAAAGCTATATACTGAAATACCAAAATGTAATTCATTGAAAGGTTAAAATTCTATACTGCTTGAAGGACAGTGATTTGACAGAGGATATCAAAACGCACACTGGTTATGCAGCCATTTTCTAGCAATTGTGGATTTAGTGTATCATTTTTTATTTTATGGCTGGATGTGAACATTTGGAGAGCGAGAGCCAGAAAGTCTTAACTCATAATGAAAACCATTGTGAGTTGAAGCTTTCTGGGTCTTAACCTTCGATTTGTTCTTATTTTGTCATATATAATTCACCTTTTTATGTAATAAGTTGCACAGAGCATTTCTTTAAAATTCCAATGGAGAACTTTTAGACAAGTGATCAATTAGTCAGAGCCTCCTTTAGGCCAGTTAACTCAAGTGTTAGCACAACATTCAGAACATTACTGAATATCTTCAATCTTCTAACCTCAACATAGTGATCTCTTTACAGCTTGATAAAGCTATATACTGGAATACCAAAATGTAATTCATTGAAAGGTTAACATTCTATACTGCTTGAAGGACAGTGATTTGACAGAGGATATCCGTCTTTTTCTGTTTTGAAGCAGAATTAAAGCTTTTACATTATACATCCATAAGGTAATGAAACATTCCCTAAAATGCTATTAGCATGATGACATCTTGACATTTGGGAATTTCTTTATTTTGCTTTATGACTTAGAAATGCATGAATGTCATCACTAAGTATGCCCTAAGGATCAAAATAAATGCAATGTCTACTTATGTGAAATCAAAATGCAGTTTTAATCAAATTTATCTATTTCAACTCTTGCTATTTATTTATTGGATGTCAGCTATTCACATTAAAAAATTTAAGGTTACATTGGGTACTATGCTTTGTATTTCCATGTGTATGTGTGTGCGCACATGTATCACCAAGATGATATGGGCTATTCCAATTGAAAGCTATACACCCCATAATGGAATACACAACTTTAATCTCCCACGGCCACACAGGGGGTGTAGATTTTAAATGAAGTTACCCATTCAGGTATTATTCCATTTGAAATTCACAGTCCCTGTGGAGAAGATTAAGGCCATGTGTATGAATTTCAACTGGAATAGCCCAATGAGTGACAGATGTTTGCTCATATTGACACAGATACAAATGAAAGAACTGTATTGCTATCTTCAGTAGACAGCAATGCCTACAATACCCTATTTGTTTAGAGTGTATGGGTGGGGGCGAGTGTGTAGAAGATTAAGGTCATGTCTTCCATGGGGGTATATGAATTTCAGCTGGAATAGCCCTATGAGTGACAGATGTTTGTTATATCATACTGGCACAGATACAAATGAAAGAACTGTATTGCTATATTCAGTAGACAGCAATGCCTACAATACCCTATTTGTTTAGAGTGTATGGGTGGGGGTGAGTGTGTAGAAGATTAAGGTCATGTCTTCCATGGGGCTATATGGATTTCAGTCCCTGTGGTGAAGATTAAGGCCATGTCTTCCATAGGGGGTGTATGGATTCCAACTGGAATAGCCTAATGATTGACAGATGTTTGCTATATCATATTGACACAGATAGAAATGGAAGAACTGTATTGCTATCTTCAGTAGACAGCAATGCCTACAATACCCTATTTGTTTAGAGTGTATGGGTGGGGGTGAGTGTGTAGAAGATTAAGGTCATGTCTTCCACGGGGGTATATGGATTTCAGCTGGAATAGCCCTATGAGTGACGGATGTTTGCTATATCATACTGGCACAGATAGAAATGGAAGAACTGTATTGCTATCTTCAGTAGACAGCAATGCCTACAATATCATATTTGTTTAGAGTGTGTGGGACTGTGGGTGGGAATGAGTGTTTGAACATGTTTATGTTTGTATGCTCATTTAAATCAACTGACATTTAACAAACTTGCCACAAGTTTTATAAAAAAAATAACAAGAGTATCTGTTGACTATGCATACCAAAGTTGATATCAATATATGCCCTTAAACTACAAACACATAAAAACATGTTGAAAGACAAGCAAGACCCAAATACATGCTCCAATTTTGAATTCAATATACCCACCAAGAATTTCAATTAATGAATAGGCCATACTGGGAATTTAGAATTAATGATGTTGTTATCTAGCTTGAAATGAACAGAAAGCTTTCCCCTGAAAACAAACACACTTCAATTAGATTTGCTCAATTTCAAAATCTAGTTACATGAATCGTAACATGCAAATGTTGCCTTGGAATCAGCAAAAGGCACAAATCATTTACATGTTTTTTACTTCCAATTTCACTTTTTTTTTATATATATAACTTAGTATTTGCTATAAAATAAACAGTAAAACTTCCCCTTAACTAAGCATTAATCATTTATGTTTTTGTCAATTTGAATTTTAAAACTGAAATTGAAATGAAAGAAATGTAATAAGATATAACTAAGAGCCATGCATAGACCCAGTGGTAAGAATAACCATGGGGTTTATTATGCAAGAACAGACACTCCATCAATTGACCTATTTATTGCTACTCATCAGAGTCAGAATTGCGTAAATCGGATACCCGATTTGCAAATCTTTCCCTTTAGGGGCCAAATTTGAAGTAAAAAGAGGATAAGTGTAGTTTTTCCTGGCACAGCTACTGAAACGCATTTGTTAGCCTAGATTTCTATTCTTTTTGGAGGTGATTACATCAAGCAAAATGTCACTAAAATTGATTTTAAGATTACGCTGAAAGAAGTGGACAATTTCGCATTGTTTTCAGCATTGATCAAAATCTGTATTTCTGATATCTTAAGTCTAAATCTGGTGGGAGTTCGATGTTATAGTCATTGAAATGAACAAGTTAGGAAGATGGGCAAATATTTGCTATTCATAACCAGTTGACCCAAAATTGACTTTCAAATTGTCACTTGGCCAGCTGATGGTTGCATATTTGTAGCTGCATTAGTGGTGAATGAACTAATGAACAGAACTTAGCATTTTGGTACTCATAATATTATAACACAATCATGACAATTTTTTATAGGATAAATTTAATATTCATAAATATGTGACACAATCAAACAAATTGGAGGAGAAAAATCTTTAAATTTCACATTTTGAAATTCTGATACCATGAGAAAAGATATTTCATGCATAATGTGATCAACAATGGTCAAATTATACTAATAATTAGTCAAAACAATTAAAAATATTAAGATTTGAACGACAATTCAGTCTGTCTAACAATTTATAAACATGATCCCCAATTTGAGTGATCATTTCACATTTTCCACCTGACATAATGTCTAAATTGATTGAGTGAATGACAAAATCAAAATCTCTGGGGAATTCAGCTACGCTTGATAACATCACATGTATTGAATTTTTCATGTACCTGTCGTTATTATCATCCCAGTTAATAATTTATTGGTGATATTTTAACTCTTGGACGGAATCTGCTGTCCATAGGTAAGATAAAAAAAAATCTTTAAAAAATTAAGTATTACAATTGACTGCATTCCAATGGGGGAAAAACAGTCTATTATTGGTTCTGTAATGCTTCAGATAGCTGTTGGTATTTCCAAAAGCCCCTAGCTCCAAATGAGTTGAATATGACACCACATTAAGTGGGTAGAGACGGATTCACTGAGCCTGTAGTGAGTCGTTGACATTGCTGCAGCCACGGATGAAATGACCCAGAATTACGGACTCAGTCGCAAATGAGTAACAGCAGCTTCATTATCCCTGTCATCATTCTCATCATCATATCATATATACCAGGCTTTCAGTTGACAGTTAGTCGTTTGGTACAAGGGGCTTTTGTGTGGCAACCGAACGGCCGTCAGGGAAGTCGTTATTCTTGCTCACTGGTTGGGTATATATGTATATTCATCGTGACGTTGCGCATATCAGTGTATGAAGCAGTCGGCTGGCTGGCAGGGAGGATTTATGATGTTAAGATATTGATTTGCCCTAGTGATTGTTTTCTGTGTACATTGCTGCATATTGCTTGGCTAGATAGCAAAACAGTGCTGGTATGCATTGTGTGGTAGCATAATTAAACTTGCAAGCCCAGGATACCGAGTGGTTTAGCAACTACAAAGTGAATCTTTCTCTACTGGATCATCACCAATTTGTGTATAATTACTGTGTGTGGATTCCAATATTTGAGTATCATTAGCAGTTACCCTAGTGGATTTATAACTTCATTGTGTTGCACAGGTAGGTTTTCAAAAGAATTTGTGCATTGCTAAAGTATGTTTGAGTTGTTCAGGATGCTCTTTCTGGTGATGTGATTTTTTGTGCTGCGCAGATAATCACAAATTTGTGGATGTCAACTTGTGTGAATTCGATATTTGATTGATTGTTTCTTTGCTTATGAAATTATGGATTAATTTTTTTCTTGTTTTGAGCAGGTGATTGGTAAGTCATTAAAAGCTTTTTAAAAAAATCAAAATAATTGCTGCTACATTATGTTGCTAGCAAATTATCGTAAATTTGTGGATATATAATTGCCATGTGTAGTGTACAATAAATACTACATAAACTAATTGTGGTTTAGGTTTGGATTCAAGGTTTGGATGTAGGATAAATCACTGTTTGTGTGTGTGGGGGTGTGTTCCCCCCCCCTTTTTTTTTTTTTTTTTTAAATACTAATGAAATGAAAATGAATGAAACAACCCATGATGGTTTATTTTATGTTATATTGGCTTGTAGATTTAATTTCTTACTTTGATAAACCAAATTTGATATGCAAAACCCCATAGAGATTCACCTACCTATAACAGGAAGGTTGCACTGTATATTTAGCAGGTTGGTTGCATTAGCATATTCACCTGCCTCTATAAGAAGAGTGCCCCAATGAATCATCCATCTTAAGGAGTATTTTAATTTACCTCAGATTTTTGACATTGCATTAAAAAATACCAAGATAAAAATGTGATTTCATTTAGCAAAATGAGTACAAAGTGAGTTGGATGATCACATGCTCATGCGTACATGTTATCTAACGGTGTATGTGATTGGTCGAGAGCCAGGCATAATCAATGTTAATACCCGGCTGATTTAGCATGAAGATTGCAGAAGACATCAGAAAATCACATTTTCAGAGTGTTACATCTTATTTCTTGTTATTATTTTATAAAATACATTCACAAATGTTTTGGGAATGTTTGAACGTGGGTGTCTGCCTTGGGCATAAACAATTGATCATGCCTCCAATTCAATTAGTGAACCCTTAATTCAGTTATAACTTTTATACACATGGTTAACATTACATTTGCTGGAGATAATACATCTAATTTGAATCAATAATTTCTTATTTAAAGATATACAGGTATAAGGTATTCCTTAGCAGAAATATCACACAAGTATGATAGGTTTCAGGTGAACACCTGAAACTGAGTTATCTAAGTAAGAACAACACACAGTAGAATAGAGCAAAATGTATTGGGGAAGCTAGATGATAATATTTTTGCATAAACAGCTTACTAGCATATCTTTTGCACCTGCCTTTGTGTCATGCTAGTCTCAATTAGCTCTTTGAGGCTATTTGGTTCAATGTACTGGGTAGATCAGGTTCTGTTAAAATGTTTGAAGCCCATCTCAAGAACCGCTAAAAACTCTTTTATGTGTATTTGTATTTATTTAAATCATTTATGGTCGATATTTGAATATGGTAATATAGCCTTTCAAAATAATGGAGTGAATTTTTAAGAGTTGAAAAGTTAACTGCATGGTTAGAAGTTCATGAGATCTTTGATTTTATGTTGTTGCAAGTGAAAGGTTAAGTTTGAATATACAATCTCACAAAATATGTTGGTCTATAAAGGGGTATTTTGGATTGGATAAACTCGTGAAATAAACACCATGAAATTAACACCTGAAAAATTATACCCTCCCCATAGATCTTAGCTTAGTTGGTGATAAAAAATCTGGAAATTCCACGATGGAATAAATTCTGTAATTTGAAGCACAACAGACATAACAGTTTTTTCAAGCATCTCATCTTTGCTTTTGTGTTCCAAGTAATGCTGCTAAACATATTTAGTTACATGTTTATACTAGACTCTACTGTGAAAGTCTTATACATATTACCTGTTACTAAAACTGCAGATTTCGAGATATTGATTGTAGCTGTAGAAGGCTTTAGTAATGCAAGTTTCCCTGCGTACAATTTTCCTGATTTAAGCTTATTCATGTGCCTTACTCAATAACTAAAAAAGAATATCTGATTACAGAGTTTTGATTCATTTTACATTTCTGATTTCTCGTAGAGATGAAAATCATTCTCTTCATAAATGTGCTGGTTTCCAGAAAACATATTAGGTTCTCAGCAAGCATTGTGTTCACTGGCATAGATTACAGATCTCGGCAAATAATGATCCCCATCGGAGAAAAATATCTTGTTTCTTTATACACCCATAGATTTAGTATACCAGAGACATTAGAATCATAGATTGTTTATTATGTGTAGGCTTTCAAAAATTGATTAGTTCTCTGCTGGCTGATGGCATTTGCTTACACTCTGTTTACAGCATACTTTTACACTGTACTTCAAATCATCCTAAATTTATGCTTACCGCTAAAAATGTCAGAACAAATATTATGTTTCAAAATAAATGCTGATATTTATCATAGTCAGGCAAATTTTTTTATTATTTAGTAATTAGTTTTTCAAATTCCTTTTCAGATATATATTATCGTCCAAATATAGGATAATATATATTTGGTTGTACAAATATAGAGTTAGATATAATTCTTTGAATTTTTTATGTTTGCACTACTGGCAAGGTGGAGAATTACCTGTTCAGGTGTTGTCTCTTACTTGATTTATCATTGTGTCAAATACTGCAAAAGCTTTATTCAGAATTTTAAAAGTGTGGATGCAGTTTGTCATTGTAATAATATATATTGTACCTTAAAAATGAAACACCGTCAGTTCACTATTGATTATTGCTATTTCACTTCAGGCTTGATCTGTTTCTTCAACTTAGGCCTGGTTTACACCCTGTAGTTGCTAACAAATCAGAATTTGGATGTTTGATACCTTTATGATATCAAAATTATTTTACAGCACACAAAAGGATTTTTAAGGATATATTTATTAAGTTGTCTATCTTCTTGAATACAATGCCATTGTTAACCTGTTCCAACTCTGTGTGCTAGCCAGCAAGTTTTATTAGCATTCCCGTATTCAGCATCCAATATATTTTGTTGAACACTATGGAGTGTAAAGCAGGCCTTACTCATATAAATATTATGCTGTGCAATATTGTCCACATCTAAAATGACCTATACAATCCCAGCACCTCTGGCCATCTAGCCTACCTTAACACCACAAGGTGTAATAAGTGCTGATGAACTGAACCAATTTATGCTCAAGACCTGCTATCAAAGATGGATCAAATGCACTGGATTTGATATTGCATTCATTTGCGTTCAATGTTTTTGAGTTTATTTTCTTTGAGATTGCCATTGAGGCCTCAGGGATTTGGATGATGTTGTTGTGTCTTTATTATTTTTTCAGTGTAAGAGAGACTAGGTTTGATTAGAATTGAAACAGTAAAATATATCTTTGTTGCTGAGCTAAGGAATGGAACTTGTAACAATAAATCATTGTTTCAGATTGAGAATCTAATGATGTGACTACCCTATGGCAGGACAATTTAAAATCTGGATTAAAGGATGATGTGTAATGATTGTTCCAAGTGCTGAAATTGGGACAACAGGAATGTACTGCATTAAGGGTTACAACACCAAAGATACTATGCTCTAAATAGGATGGCAGAGCTAACACAAAATTGGCATTCAAATATATAGCTGTTGCAAGTGAGATGGTATGAGCCATGTTTTTCCAGTTTTTAACTTTAAAAAACTGCAGTGTACGACTGTACGTCATAATATTAATTCATGTAGATACAATAGGAAATGAGTCATGGAAGCCAATAATCACATTTTATATTTCCATAGGTCTTGCTGTTCTTGAGTTTAAGGTCAGTTATATAATATCAAAATGAAATTTTGGGAATTATCCCCCCTCTTCTTTATAGAACCCATAACATTCCTCTTGTGTGTCAGCTTTATTTGTCTCAATATTTGAGTGCAAACACCACTAGATTATCATATGGTCCGACCCATCTTTTATAATGTAGTGTACTCTTGATTGTGTGCTGAGCAGGGTAAAAACAGAAATTTGTACATATGTGATGCAATCAAGCAAAATGAGTCTGACGTCGATCAAAATCAAAATTCATTTTCAATCTCATTATATGAGCCATAGCTTTATTTTGATGAAAACCTTATCATAATTTGATTTATGGTTCCAGAGATATGGCCATTTTAGTGTTGCTCAGAACAATAAAATACAAAGGAAGTTGAATACTAGCATTGATTATATCTCAAAATCAATATATTCGACATCCGACTCATTTTTCTTGATCGCATCACATACGTGAATAAATGTGGTCTGTGTAAAAGAGATATTTTTTATGAAACATAATTTTGTAGGTTAGGTTTGAAATCTTGCTGAAAAATCTGTTTCAAAATATCAAGATCTCGCTGAATTCTACATATGCTATTTATTTTCAAAGCTCCTTGGTTGGATGGATGAAAAAATAAAAAATTTGTCATGCCTTTTAGAAAGAAATGGCGGGTAAACATAGTGATGTGATGAGTGATGAGGGAATAATGTGAGTGATGCTAAGTGAAATACGATGATGGATTGATAGAAACCACTAACTACAATCTAAACATACCTTTATTTTGAGAAATTAGCGGATTTTCTGTCTGTGTACAAGACAAAATTGCTTTGTGTTATTTGGCTTTGCATTCTATTATCTGTCATTGTTGCAGACATTTTGTATGAGGTAAAAGAAAGATTTAATAATCAGGTTTGTTTTTTGCTACCAGTCATGTGTAAATAAAGAATCAGGATCAAGCTATGTTTTGTCTGGGTAATAGGAGTATTTCAAAAAAAAAAAAAACTTGTATTTTTATGGAATCAGTCCATTATACTACAAACAAACTACATTTCAAATCATTGTTGCATTTCAGATGTGCAATCATACATTTGCACTTTGCAGAGATGCATGCCCTTGGAGATAGAGTACATGTTTGTATCTATGTAATACATATGCCGGCACGGTCTTGTATATTATGTCTAACTATTAAAATGTCAGATCTTGTGTTAAAAAATTTAAAGAATTAAATCAAATTGTCTTCATAAATATCTTACTATTACCCTTATGATGTGCTGTGACATACGTAATAAATGCAGGCTTCAAAATGCCACATTTTATGGAAATGTCAAATGCTATGACTAATTTAATCAATGGCCACTATCAATGGACATTGACCAGTGAGTGACCGACTGACCATCTCACCATCTATTAAATCTATTTTAAATTTAAATTCATAAGTGATCCTTGTCTGATTCAAACTGCGGTTTTGTTATTGTGAAATTCTTTACTGGCTATAAAAGTGGTTTTATTTAGCTTGACTAAAAGGGATAATGTGGAATAAATGATGAAAAGGAAAAATGATAGCTTTCTCTCTGGTTTATTGTTCTGTTTTTTGGTGTGTTTTCTTTTTCTGGTTTATTGTTAAAATTCTTTTTGCTTTTTTTTTTAATCAGGGATGCAAGTTTTCAGGCAATTGCACGATTTCCTACTTTGTGATACCTCAAGTTTCTGCACTTTTATTTATTTTCAGCCCATTTGAGGCTTTATAGCCCAAATTTGCATGCTTTTTCAGGTTCTTCTTGCAAAGTCACTTCAGGCCACTGGTTTCCCTGTTTTATATTTTCTCGGAAGCAGATCAAATTTACATATGAGATTTTCTTAGGAAGAAATTAGAATAAAGAAAAAAGTAGAAACTTTCAAAATTATTAACAAAATATAACTAAAAATATAATTAAAATAAAAGTCCTTAAAGTACAACATGTAAAGTATGAAATATTAATTCTTATTCTAGTTTATCATTAAAGAGTCTTAAATAATTAATATCAAATTGTGTTATAATCGCATGGCGTAGGTTTTGCCAGGCCGATGGCATGCATTATAATGCAAATTGTGTAAGCAGCCATTAATCCATTAACTTTTAACCTGTCTGTAGAATATTCATCAAGCCTAAGGATGCTTACGATCACATGCTGATAAAAATTACAAAATGCTTACTTAAGTTTAAACTATATTAGCTGTAATAATACTCTATGCTGGTCAGCTGTAAAAAATATATACAAATTGCAGCATATATGATTTCAAAGATGCACCGTAAATGCAGTCTGTAACATGCTGATGTTAAAAATGGTAAAATTTATCAATGTGAAAATTGTAATAGTATACTGGTTGTGAACCATTAGCATGCAGGATCACTTGTTTGGCAGCTGATGATCGCTTCACTAGGGATATTACTATTATGTATAATGGGTTTGAGAAAAAGATGAAATGTATGGAATATAAATACAAAAGCCACACATCCTAAAGAAGCTAGCAATAAAAAGATGACCTGCTTTTGCTGATCATTAACATGCACGGTCACGCACAGGTGGCTGAGTAGCCATTTCAGCCACAATGCCCTCTTTACAACCTTGAGAAAAATGCTTTAGAACAATAGTTTTAAAGACTTTAATTACAAATTATATGCTTTGCACAAAATATTGCTAATGCTCTTTAGGCATAGGGTGGTATACACATTCAAATGCATAACACCCACTTACCCACCCACATCACGTCACACATGCACCCTTGCAAACAACACATTTGAACACAGGCACCAAGGTTTGTATGTGTATGTGTACATGCCTCTTGAGAAAATACTGAATAAATGACTAAGGCGAGACAGAACCAAATATTCATTAGTTGCATGAGACATAATGTCTTGCCCTGGGGAAACCATATAAATATATAGCCTAATGAGCCAGTTGTTGCTGCTTTTATATTAGAAATGTAAATTATTAAAAGTCAAAAGCTTTCAATATCCTCATGTAGAGATGGATGTAGGTTTTTGAAAAGGTGGGGGCATGTCCACTTACATTTTATGTCAAATGGGACTCTTTGCAGTTTAGAAAATTGCACAAAAAATGGGACCCCTGTCTAAATGGAAAAAAAAGTAAAACCATCCAATTGATTTAGCATTTGCAAGTGACTCACTTTGGCTTGCAATATCTACATGCAGGGTGGATCAAGGATTTTGAAAGGGGCTTGTCTGCCCAAATTTACGGCAAATGTGACTCTATTGCCCATTTTGAGGTTGTGAATCAAAACATTTGCAAAAATTAGAGTCAAAATCACCAAAAAAATCATCAAATTGTTTTTTGTTTATTATTTCCAACCCCCTGTTTTTTTTAGAAAGGGAGAGCCTTGGGTACCCAGCTCCATGGGTACCCAGCTCCACGACCACCCCTGTCTACATCATAACTCAAAAACAGAAGAATGGTGTTGCTTTTACAACATTTGCAAGTAAAACCTGCCAATTGATTTAGCATTCCAAGTGACTCACTTTGCTCATTCACATTACAATATATGCAACCCAAGGCAGATATCATAGTATTAGCTTCAATATCTCAGATGTACACTAGGGAAGGGGTGAATATGATGTATGATCAATGATGTATTCAGCTCTTTAAATGATAATGTAATATAAATCCAGGTGGGTTTTGGTGTTAAGTTTCTCAAATCCATAGTAATCTAATTATATTTGATGGGATTTGAACTTACATTGGCAGGTCATTTGATGGCAAATTGATTTTATATTATGATTGAACTATGAGCGGAATTTTATATTACATTTTATAATGTTAAGGAAATTAGCGAAATATTACAAATGAGGCTGTCCAATTCCAACATAATTGATACTATTACAGCAATGAAGAACTAATATTTAACTAACTTCCACAAAAAATGGGAGGATAAGGTGACAGCTCTATTTGGTTTTGTAATTTTACTACCAAAGTGAGAAAAAGGTTTTTGTTGATAATTTTTTTAACCAATCTTAAAAAAATACTTATATAGCAAGAGGGTCTTGCATTTTGCTTTAAATTGGGCATTTCTGCTACAAACACTTAGCAAATTTAACAAGCCAGACAGATGGATTTGACTACATTAGCAAGAGATTTTTGTCCAATTTTCTCAGATATATACTCATTCTCCAATCCTAATAAAAAAAATTCCCCCTCCATTATTAGTTCATGCAATGTAATAAAGCAAGATGGACTGTGCAGAACTAAAAATCAATTTTGAAATGGATGAAAGAAGCATTATACAACTTATTGTATTTCCTTGTTGTTTGCAGCATAGACACAATATTCATATCTCAACAACTGAAGTCCAATTTCAATGGCATTTCAAAAATAAATGGGCAGGACATTTAAATGAGAAATTAAATTGATATGATGAAATGAAAAACCTTAGTAGAAGTAACTCATTTTAGTAGTGTGTTACAATTTAAATATTGAAAAACCCTGAAAGTCTTTTGTTTTACCCGTTGGTATAAAATATGAAGTGGAAAATAAATAGAACTTTCATCCGTGCAACTGATTCCCTTGCGCAAGTAAATATTGGAGACATGGAAATTATTATTTGCATTGAGTAACATCCTAATCATCACTGAGGGCTAGCATTCACAGTTACATTGTATTTTATTTTGTAATGTAGCCAGTGATTTCATTGGGCAAAGTTGCAAACATTCCCTTAGAGTGGTGGTGTACGCATTCACATGTTTGAAATGCAGCATAGATGCGCATGCAGAACTGCTGTCCTGGATTGACATCACTAAGTGCACTTGCTCAAAAGCACTATAAAAATAAATGAAAAGTTAGACCAGTTTATGTCAGCAAAGAGGCACTTTTGAGTGTCTTGACCGTCTGCAATCAATGTTAAATGGTTTTGTTGCAGACAAATTATTGAGATGCATCAACTACAAATATCTTAACTTGTATCAGCCGATGGCAGAAAAAGAGGATTTTTTGTTTGTTTCCCAGGAGTAGGCTATACGTATAATGGGCTAAATGGCATCCATACAAATCTTGTTTGCAAAATTCTACAAAAAAGAAAAAAAGAAAAGAGGTTTCCTATAGTAGTATACAAACCTCAACTCTTTTTTTAGAAAAGAGGGGTACAAGGCTGTGGATCATGAAATTCCCCTTTAAGTGAATTGAAAGCAATTGTGTATGGGTCAGAAATGATTTTTCCACTAGTTTTGTTTGTAACAACAGAAAATTGCCAAATCTGGTTATTGATTGTGCATATACCTTCATCACCATTAATTGTTCTTATGTAATGACTTGAATGACTTCAAGATTTATATAATTATACAAATTTAGGTCTTGGTTGTTTGTTTGTTCATTAAGGCGGGTCGGCAGGGAGCATGACTCAGCAGGGTTTACACTCAAATATTGAGACAAATAAAGCTGATACACAAAAGGAATGCTATAGGTTCTATAAAGGAGATTGATATAGGGGTTGCCATTTCTGCCCCATGCACATAATATTTCTTGGGAGGGGATAACCTATGGAAATAGAAATATGAACATTGGCTTTCTTCTTATTTCCTATAAATTTGAGGTATTATTATTAAGAAGTATTAAGAATTAGAAGAACTTAATTTTTTAGTTAAATGATTAAAACAGCTAAATATGGCTTCTGCCATTCTACTCGCTTCAACTTGCTAGGAATACAGTAAATAAGTAAGATTTGTATGCTTGCATGTATGCTGATGTTTACAGCAAGTATAGCTGGTTGTATGACAGCCTCCAGGGTGAAATATGGTTAGATGACATCTGCTTATCTGATCCTAGCTGCTCTCGTTGAAATTGTGCTCATATTAGAAGGAATTATGTAAAATATCTTATCTAATTCTATACATGTAGTTGTTTATAACTGCATAAGTTGGCATATCAAGTGTCAGCAAATTTGTAATAGTTTATGTGTCTGCATACTAACAAATAAAGCTGGCTTGCTTATATCACTATGGACCACAATGGCATCATCCCAATGGCATAGTTCAATAACCTCAATTAAACAACTATAGTGCAAAATTTGACCTCAAGTTGCAGAGTATGAGTTTTTGTACCCAAATTTTCAAAGATCATTCAATGAATGTACAAATGTATTGGGGTTAAAGAACTGTGCCCCTGATAGATGAGCATGTTGTGGATCCTAGTGTATGTGAGCTTCGGGATGAAGTATAGATGTGATAAAAGGATGCTATATCGTAGCTTTTCCAGAGCGATATAATAATGCTCATTATAATAATTATCAGAAGGAATTGAAGGAGCATTCCATATAGTACTTACTTGAACTTGTGTAACTTGCACTTGTTCATAATCACCTAATTTGAGATTAAACCAAGTGGGATAAAGTTTGGTTGTAAAATGATGAGATATGCTTCATATCTTAATGCAAGTATGCTCATGTTGAAGATGTAAAGGAGCGCTGCCCTAGTCAAATGTTGTTATGTATCCTGCATTATTTTGTTATTCTCTGTAAATCTAAATTCACTCACTATGCATGCATGATATTTGTTTGATATACCCATACCTTTAGGATCGTAGATGTTTGGCATCAACTCACATGTTGTGTGGGCCAATGAATGAAATTGAGACTTTTTGATGCATCTTCATTCGTGTTGATGATCCATCATTTAGAGAATAAGCGATAGGAATTTTTATTTTGCCTATCCTCTGCCGTGTGATAGACGACAGGCAGGTTCAATATTTTGAGTAGTGGATGCCGGCGCAGCACACTACGATAAAAATATTGGACCTGCCTGTCGTCTATCATAGGTAGAGGATAGGCAAAATAAAAATTCCTATAGTTTATTCTCATTCTTAGTCAGTTAAATATTATTTTAATAACTTAAACTATTTTTTTAAAGCAAAAACTAAGTTACCGTCATAAAAACTCCTCTCATTATAAAATGAACGAAACTTGTTTACAACTTCACGTATTCTGTTGCGCGTACTGCTAGCGCGTCGCGTATTCCGCACTAGTCTATGCATACATCGCGATACATACGCCGCACCTCTACAAGCGTGTAAGGCATTATCAAGACGCATGATGACGTGGGGTCGTCTACGGCCTGATAAACGGCACCCGAAATCTTGTGATTGTCCAATCAAAAATACTAGACCACTCCCACTGACTAAGAATTGGGCATCACTAGTATTTTGCATTAAATATTCAGCATTGCAACTGGCATGCATGGGGTTTATTTGTGATGGAATTTATAATATAGATTTGACTGTTAAGAAACCTAACAGCATTCATGTCTGATAGATAGTGTGTGTAATTAGGCCCCGTATCCATAGGCTGTTCCCTTGTGGCGTGTGCCCTTGTTCCGTGTTCACTTATTCCCATGTGACCTGCCACACAGACAACCTATGGATACGGCCACTAAGCAAAACAAAGGTTCGTTGTGTGGCAGGTCACATGGGAACAAGTGAACACAGAACAAGGGCACACGCCACAACGGAACAGCCTATGGATACGTGGCCTAACCAAACATGCACCCCATATGTGCGCACCCTCCCAAATTGTGTGTCAAGCGGAACACTCACATGTCAAATGGGGATACTCACACACATTTTCAATTGACAAACCGGGGACAAAATGGTCAATTCCAAAAACATTTTTTGATGGAATAACTTACCAATCGGGGACATGACCCTACCCCTGTGTATATGTCAACGGTTTTTTTATTGCATTTTAAAAGCTTTTTAGCCATAGGGGATGCAGGGGGTAGAGTCTCTCCAACCGGGGCCATCCCCAGTTGGCAGATGTCCCTGGTTGTGTAATTAAAAGCCCACAACTGTCCCCGGAAATGAAAATTTTCAGACGCATGCACACCCCTACACACCCCTCATACACACCCCAATGATACATGGAAGTGTGAATTCATAGCTAATCAACATAGCATGGATGTTTCCACCATTTTGACATTCTTTTTACACAAATATTTATGCATCTGAAATACTATTCTACTCAAGAAGTAAAGATCTGTATGCATCTTAGCAATGGGGGATATGGGGCTTTGTTAGACCCTTGTTTATACAGGTCAAGTGAGGACATTGTGACATTTCAGTATTGAAACATGATTTTTATACAAAAATATGGCAATTAATCACCACACAGTGGATCAGACATTACATCTCGAATGAGGTACCTATAGGCTAAATGATATTTTAGGTTGTTTGATGCACACTGGCTGGGTCTTACAACCATAGATGATGTCCACGATTCCTTTATGTCCTCCTTTCATGAGCATAAATTCACATGATGGTAACTGACTGATGCACACTTCTACACCCCGACTTATAAAGACCTGTAAACAAGGAACTATAACTTATAATAACTACCTGAGGTCTTATATATTTTTTACTTTGTTTGCAGGAGGGTAGGTAGAGGGAATTGTGGATGTCCTCAGTTGTGGGGTGTCCTCGGTTTTTCTCCTATTTAAGAGTGTACGTCCTCATCTGCAGGTCTTTACTCACGCTCACACACCAGGCAGCTATATATAATAGGACTGTTTCCCATCTAGCCATGATTTGTTACTTATGTGATCTTTAGCTTAAGGATGCCATCTTGATATTTTCTTAACTAGGCCACATAGTGACCACAGCAGATTAATTTCATCTTCTCAGTGTAACATACAAAGCTTAAGGTATTACATTGACTTGTTGATGTCTAGTGATGGCTCATTGATATCCTTTGATGGCATGTTGCCTGATACTAAAAGGGGTATTCAGGTCATTTTATGTGTTTTCAGACTTTGCCTGTATCAATATTGGTGGTTTATTCATCCAGTCTGAGCTGCTGGATTTACAATCCTTGTCAAAACACTCCCCAAGATTATACAAAGTAAATTTAGAGGCCTTAAAATGTAACAAATTGCTTACAATTTTTGATATTACAGTAACATGTGACCATTCGTTATGATACTTGTGTTAATTATATTTTCAACCAAATTAAGGTTTTTGCCAAATCAACTACTTATTAAATAATATTGCATTCATCTGCCAAATTAATTGATATAACATGTTTATTTGTTGAAATATGTGCACCATTTTTCATTGTCATTATTTATATTTAGACTGATTGATTATTATATAAAAATGTTCTTAGGGACCGATCGTTATTTACGGCAGGGGGGAATGGACATTTTGGAAAAAATAACATTTCACGTTCCCCCCTCGATCGCTCCCTTAAACAAATCTAAGTAAAGGTGATGTTGACATACCTCAATGGCATTTTGTGCTGTAAGATAGCACTTTCTCAAATTGAATGACCAGCTTTGACCTTTGTCGTCGGCTGCTTCCTAATGGTAGCTGACGTAGATGGCGCTGTCGTAGATGGCAGTGCCCAAAATCTTATATTGAGGTATGTCAACATCACCTTTATTTGGATTTGTTTAAGAACATTTTCATAGAATTTTTATGGACAATCCTGATGAATCTATTTGCAGATTTCAGACTGATTATGTTACCTTTTTACCCATCATTTTGGGTTTTGTACCAACCTTAAATGAGCAATGATTATGATGCATGCAAATATTTTGTTTTTACATACATCCAATCACAGTTAAGTTTTTCCCGAGCTGCATCAAATTTCATGTTATTTTTTTAAAAACAAAAGCAAATTAAAAACCACCTCAGACCCATTTTAGTGACAAATAATTCAATTTGACAATCATTGTTAATTTGGACTTTTTTACATTGCTGATTTACATGTGCAAACGCAACATGTTGCTGAAAACTGCATCCTAACCGCAATTTAGTTTTTTAATATAGATAAGCAGCGATAATAAAGGAAGGAAGTTGCATGCTTGTTTAGGCTGTATCTCAAAATCAATTTCACATCTTATTAATGTTGCTTCATTGCATCTCATATCAGGTTCATATCCTGTGTAATATTGAGCTTCAGATCTTATAATTATTGTTGATGTTAATTTGTTTCTTTAATATTATTCTAAACAAATTTCTTGTGTTTTTTTCTCTTCCTTTTTATGTGCTGTCATGTGGTGTGTCATCTTCCTACACATGTTCTGCTGATAGGTAAGTGTTTCTTTATGTAATATAAAGATCAAACTTAGCAGTGGCGTAGCTAGGGTTTGTGGTGCCCAGGTCTAAGGATACATAATGACACCCCCACCAATTCTTGAAACAATTGCATGCAGAGCACGCGAAATTGAGCACAAATAGGGCTTACCACTAATTATTTTTGGTTATGATGAAATTGAATATGGGTCTTAAATTGATATATCAATTGATTTTGTGCGCTTCATCGCCTGGAGGGCGCAGAATCAATGCTGAATTGGTCAGGGCACATGCCCCCACCTGCCCCCCCCCCCATCGCTACGCCACTGAATCTTAGGTGATAATGACGAAGATGCTCTACAGCACTTTGCATTCAGATGACTTCAAGGGGCTAATATGAAGCTGAAGACAACACAACATACATAGCCCTACTTGTCGTAGGCCATTTTACAAAATGATGTATCATAATTGCTGTACATACATGTATATACCTCGTTATGTGAAATGGATAATGATGTGTGATTTCATGGTAGGTTATTGAGCTCAACTATTATATTAGAGGCAGAAATAAATGGGTTAATTTGGCAATTAACACTTTTGTAGCATCTGTAAAAGCCTCTTCCCTTGGTAGAACAATATTAAAGTCTATCTTCATCCTTTTTGCGACGCAACATGGCATTTCATGCATTGGATTATACTTTATTTTTAAATACGCCGAAAGAAATTAAAATTTCTTTTGGCGCCCTCACCATGCTCACTAATTGTCACATCAGCATCTCCAGGGAATCAAAAATATTAAAGAGTAAATAAATGGCCTCCAGTCTAATATGGTAAGGCTACAATAGTGTCAAAGGGGCATGTTACTGATGATGATGATGATGACGATGATGATGCTACTGGCACCGAGGGTGTTAAGGTGCTGGTGACATTTTCAGTAACCTGGGACCTTTGGCAAATAGGAATTTAACCAATTTATTTGATATGAATGATATTCATTGGATAATAATTATGAAAGTCATCAAGAAAAAACAGCCCATCACCCACACCCTCCCTCCATCAAACTTCCCCTCCCTTTTGCATTCTGTGTAATACTTTATTTTGGATTAAGATTGTGTGACCACTCTTAAGAGATTCTAACTTTCATTTTGGTCTACAAAAATAATGCACCCAAGTGATTACTAAGGTTTGCACCAGCAATCTTGATCATGAAAGATTAGTCTGTACCACTGCTACTATGTCTCTATATTGAGGAGTTATGCCCCTGTCAGACTTTCCTGCCACTTGCTGCTGCGACAAACAGCATGACATATCAGCCAATGACAAGCTTTGATTCTGTCTGGGTGTCTGTGATGCGCGTGTGTCACACCGCTCTGCAGCAAGCGACATGTCAGTATGAATCCAGCATTAGAGATTTATGCTTTTAAACTAAAATTAACAAATTTGTTAAAGTCCTCGAAAATGCTAGAGGTAGTGTCACCCTAAACCCATGAAGATAGAGATAGTCCATTGACATTGCCATATTTGTCCCCTCAAGATTGACTTGACCTTTATATGAAGCTAGGGTGATTCATCAATTCCAGTTCAGTGGATACGTTTTTTTTCTATTAATTTGTTCAAATTTGTTGCCTCTCACTTAGAAGAGGGCATCGATGGATGACATTAATTGATTTGGTTGTTTGTAGAGTGTATTGAGCCATAGTGATCTCTCTTCTATATTTTTCTTCTCCCTCTATACCTCGCTCTTACTCTCCCATCTCTCTCACTGTCCCATCTCGCTCACATGTTGTTTTTTTCTCTCTCTCTTTTCTATTCTCTCCCTCCTCTCTCTATTTCTATTTTTGAAGGCTATATGTAGAAGGGAAGTCTTAAGTTTCTATTTAATCAATTTAAAACGATTGTGATATTTCTAGAAAGATCAATGTTTTCTTAAAAGGTAAGTGGCGAAATGAACAAAAACAACTTAAACGTAATGGGAAGAGTATCTGCTTACTGTGTTTGTCACGTAAGCAAAAAGGACAAGTTAACTTGTATTGAAATAGGAGAGATCATTCAACAAATGTTTATACAATTCTGATCATTAATAGGAGACTGTGCTGGTCACATTATCTCACGGAAGCTGTACATCAACAAAATATCATCCCTATTACAAACTGTGCAATAATTGCTTCTATCTTTACCTGTCATCCTATCCATCAACCCAAAAGTTTAACACCATGTTTCCAATGTTGGATACACTATTTCCCTAGCTGGCTAATCAGTCAGGCACAACTCCCTAGCCATTATGCAATGTTATCTGACCAACCAGTATACAATGCTCTAAATATGTCTGCAGATAACCAGGATAATGCAACATAGTGTTAACTAGCCACTCTCCAGGGATGCGTCAACTACTCACCTTGTTAATGCATCTTGTGCAATATTTGCATCAAAACATATACCTTGCTATGGGTTTGAAGTGACACCTTTATTGAAAGCTCTTGTCAGTGAATATGATAAAAAATTACACTTACAGTAGCAAGATGCTGATATAGACCTGGGTCACATAATAGTTTAGTTATGATTAGTAGCATGTGTCTGCTCAACGTTGTCTTCGCATTACGATCATATTAACATCACCATCCGTTGCATCATAATTGAGTACAAGAAATTACCATGCAACCAGATTTGTTGTTGCAATCACATTTACTCAGTGAAACATGTTGACAGTGACCAATTGTTACAACATTGGCGTGTGTGACCAGAAATGTTACTGACATCATGACAACATTGTACATATTACATTATTCATTTATTACAATTGCGTCACAGCAATGAAAAGGTTCTCATGTAATGTGGATCATTACATTTTGCATCAATACAAACATGTATTCTGACTTGATCAGACTGAGAACCACAACATGATAGCAGCTCCATAACAGTTTTTCGTCAATGTTAGTTTCACATTCACATCTGATAATCAGTAGAGAGAAACTAATTTTGTAAAGATGAGTCTCGTGTTAGAGGTAGGTTGGTAAAGCTGTAAACAATTAGACCTCTAAACAATTGTTGTGTTGTCCACAAGTATTGACTGACATTTGTCACAAATGAAACAAAGTCAATATTACTAGTCAGGAAAGCACACCTGTTTTTGGGAGAGAAAAAAGTTGAACAAAATAATAGATGCACTTAATGATTTACATTTAAATGGCGAGATATACCCATTATGAAAATGGTACTGGAGACCTATACACTGCCTAATGTGCATATGGTAATGCACATCTTTTGTTCTTCTCTTGTCCTGAAATGGGTGTAAGACCTGATCTTTTGATAACACAGCACAGTTTACACTAGTACAACTTATGCATTCTTGACAAGATTCTTGACAATCTTAGATGATAAAATCATCGTCAAAATGAGATTATAATCCACTATATTGTTCACCAAAGAAGACTTCAAGACCCTATCTGGTTCTCAGTTTTTCAATTTCACATTTAGTTTACACACAAAGAAAGAAAGAAAATTGGGTCCTGCCAGTGTGATTAGCAATAGGAGTAGCGATATGATTACATTCAACGATAAGCTTACACCTGAACGTGATACAAGTTGTATCAGATTGGACAGGTGAGAGGCATATTAATATAGTGTAATTGCTTCTAATAATGCAAGGGCATATTCAGGCTCCTGTGTATCAAATCTGCTCTCCCAGTATGTCAATATACTGAGAACTGACTATTATAATAAAGGTACTCTGCATTGATCATGAACGGATGAACTGAAGTACATGACCTGAGTTAAGATGCAATGGGCTGAGCAGTATTGCAGTCAAATGAAATCTCTGAGTCTTGTTATGTTACTCTTCTGAGAGGTTGGGCATACATCATTCATGTAGTCACGAGCAAGTATTCATTCACTGAGTAAATAAAATAAGTTTATATGTTGTAAGTACGGTTCTTGGGTGTAACCAGGGTAAGAGCTCATAATGTTCATAGATACTTGTTTGAAGCTTTACAGAAACCTAGAATCTGAAGGAAATGCAGTAGTGTGATATGTGGAGGACCCTAGTAGTCAACATAGCTTGATGTTACTGCCGTAAAATAGATACTTGATTATGCAGAATATCAGGTATATTGTGGTTCAAAGCTTAACAGTGTGAAATGTGTTAGCATTGTAGTTAAACATGTTGAAAGTTTGTGTAAGAAACAGAGTATAGATCTCTTTTTCGAGCCAAGCATTCTTTTATAGATCCCGCCAAATGGTAAATCGCAGAGTAGACCTTTAATTGAAATCACTACACCTGTCTTGAGACATTCCTATGTAACATTCATAGAGAAGAGAGAGGAATGTTTATCTGACTTAGGTGTGATTGATGTGGTGAGCTTGATGCTCATAGTCACATGAAATCTCTTTGCATTGCAATGTTGCATATAACATTAAAGTCATGAAAGACAGGTTATGTAATCCACTAAGTTAATCGACAGACGTTGGCTGAAATGTTAACATCTGAATCTCACAAACAAAGTAGTAAATCAAAAGCTTGCACTTGTCTGTGAAAACGATATTCCTACAAGGATGTTGACCTGACAGATGAAGCGTGGAGAATTGTCACTTTGATTATGTTAACTAAGCAATAAGGGGTATTCAGTATCGAAGTTACGTAATGTTGCTATGTCAACGGGATCACGCTCTTGAGTAATGAACCACGATCGAAACGATCACCACACAAAGTATATGGCACTCGAAGGCATACCAAAATAGCGTGATCCGGTAACCAAGAGAATTACGTAACCACTTTGATGCTGAATTATGAGATTTCACAGAAACAGCGCCCTCAATTTTGTTCATAGTCCAGTTTCTAACATATGTGAGTGGACACCACGAATCAGCCGTAAAGTTTGTTTTATTTTGTGTTTATATTTCGTGTTTAGAAAATATATATCATTTGATTTGATTTATTTATTGGATTTCAAACGATATCCAGAAGCGGGGTTATGGTTTGTTGAACTCTGTTCCTTCAACAAAATTGTATCTTTTTTCGGTTCTACATGTGTCTCCTTTTCCACATTTCTGGTAATAAATATCAAACAGTCATAATTGGCGGTCATTTCAAATCATCCCCAAGTCAACGAGGTTCAGGAATGTCCTCTCATTGTTAATTGTTGGTTATACATACCTAGACAAAATACAATGCTTTGTTATCCACCACTTGAACAGGATTTAGCCAAAGCAAACAAAGACAAGAACTACTCATACATGTATTAAAAGATTCTATAGAAATAGGTAGAAGGCGAGCTTATTATCCTCTTCAGCAATAGGATTATTGATTGGTTTAAACATCCCCAAGTCAACGAGGTTCAGGAATGTCCTCTCATTGTTAATTGTTGGTTATACATACCTAGACAAAATACAATGCTTTGTTATCCACCACTTGAACAGGATTTAGCCAAAGCAAACAAAGACAAGAACTACTCATACATGTATTAAAAGATTCTATAGAAATAGGTAGAAGGCGAGCTTATTATCCTCTTCAGCAATAGGATTATTGATTGGTTTAAACAGTGTTTGATGAGATACTTGTCGCAACGAATACCTATGAATATGACCTTCATGCACATTTTACACTGTAACTCAGAATACAATTTGCTGAGTTTACAGCTCATTCGTAGTGTCCAGTCACATATGTACATAATATTATTTGTCCTTTGTGTACTAATCAGCATCTGAAATAGTTCAGCTTAATTCAATATCTTTTTGTTAACATTAAGGGGTGGGGTATGAACGTTTGGACAGTATTTATTTTGGGACATTAGAGCACATCAGACATATCGAATTGCATTCTGAATACGAAGAATGTCATTCTGATATCAAATAATTTTGATTTTTTGAAATTCGCAATGTAATACACATTTTATGGCAAATCATTAAAATTGATATTTTTGATATTTAACAGTACTTGAAGTAAACTTTATAAATCTGATGATTTATACTTAAAGTGTATGTAGGTGGGATGAAAACGTGATCAATTGAAAATTTTGACCTTTCGTATTGAAGATATGGATTTTTTTCCCAAAACACCAAAAAAAATTAGGTCTTTTTGGGAAAAAAACCATATCTTCAATATGAAAGGTCAAAATTTTCAATTGACCGTCGGCTTTTCCTCCTGCTACATACACTTTAAGAATATATCATTAGATTTATATAATTTACTTCGAGGACTGTTATATATCAAAAATTTGAAAAATATCAAATTTTTATAATTTGTCACAAAATTTGTATTATATCGTGATTATCAAAAAATGAAAATTATTTGATATCAGAAAGACATGCTTCGTATTCAGAATGCAATTCGATAGGTCTGAGGTGCACTCATGTCCTACAAAAAATACTGTCGAAACGCAATAAACGCTCATTTTAGATCCCTTAATGATTTTGAAATAAAGTTCCAGACCTTTATTCCACAACACAGTTCAATAGAAGATAAGCTAAACGCATCGCTCATAATATGTCTCTTATTTTCAATAGTAATTAGTATGGATTTTATTATCTTACTTTCTGCGTGGAAGGCTATTCCAGTTTTCAGTCTATCAAAATAAACAATGTCTCATTTGATTTTTTTACGAAATCTTTCAGATCCCTTAAACAGATGTAAGACAACATCATTAATTAATAATTCAACAACTCCTCCTATACCTAGTTTGTACAGGAGCCAACCGTTGTTAATTCGTGATGAATCAACACTTTTACTGAAGCGTATACGCGAACGCGAGCAAAACTACGCGTTACGTGAGAGCGCGTAAATTCGTCATGCCTGGAACATGTGCACGTATATGCAAGCTTTACAAATTGAATTCATTATTTTTCAGTCAGCTGCTAAACATGCTGTTTTATTCAATAGTTTTATTGCTAATATCAACAGAGAAATTATTGAAGTTTTTGTAAGGCTGAGTGGCAATGATTAACTGACATTCCTCATGAAACAATCATGTGAATTATACGATCTTTAGCTTCTTTTCGTTGTTGAAAGGGATTAAAGCTGCCCTATAATATAATACACTGTAAAACTCAACCACTCGCGAAGTAAACCACTCAGACGACGCGGACGCATCGTTGTTAATCGGTGATGAACAACGGTGAAACATGATTGAATCCCTAAGTCTATACATACAAATATGTTCAAGCCTTTCCTGAAGTAGACTTTCAAGCAAAACACTGATATTTCCCATCTAATGAGGTGAAGTCTTAAGGCAGCCTTCCATACAGAGTATTTACATTAGGATTGATTAAGGTTGCAGAATAACTGTGAATCAGTAAGGCACCTAGTGAATGGTGACTTCAACACAAGTTTGCTTACAGCTATGCCAAATAGAGAGGAACACTCTCTGCAGCAGGGCTAACTCTTTCCACACTGGTGATTTATAATACATATGCCTTCTCCATTTAAGGTCAGAATTAGATATCTACCAATATTTAATACTGTATAAGTCGTAATTTTGCGATTTGCTGTGGTAGACACATTTTCGCGAATGTTATTTTCGCGATTGCCCAATCCTGCCCTATACTTATAATAATCCATTATTATTGCATACATTCGCGAGATGTTATTTTCGTAAAAAAGGACATGAGAGAGAGATTGGAAAGAGGTAAGATCAGAGAGTGAGAAAGAGATGCGTTAGATATAATATGTGACCTGCCACCACGTAAAGTCGCAAGTTGGTAATTTCAAGATGCCGCAGCTACTGCGTTGGTGTTCTTTGTTTCTTATGTACCTGTTCAAGCCAGTAGTATGCCTGTATGTCCTTTGTGATCAGAATGGGGAACTATGGGCCATTCTCGAAGGACATGCTACTGGCTTGTACAGGTGCGCAACAAACAAAAAATTTCAACTCAAGTCAGCCTGGATGTCATGAAACTACCAACTTGCGACTTTACACTTATTTCGTGGCAGCGGGTCACATATGCAGATACTGATTGATGAGGTGGGAATTTGGATGTAAATTGTCACATGCTTCCAAGATTGAGTGAATCGTTTAAGATTTATGAAGACACAATCTTGTGATGAATTTGGAAATAAATTGGATGCAATTTACAAGTGAAACTTGATGGAAAGCTTTAATTTCAACTCAAGTGTTAAGTTCAAACTACTTTGGATATAGCGTAATATTAGAAAATGGAGCCTACTGCATGTACTTCTTTCAATGTTACCAGAAATGTAAGGCCAGATCGTTGAGTGCATCCACGGATGAGGCACAAGTATTTTGCATAACAAGCAGTACCAATTTCCTTAATGTCTTTTAACCCAGTATTTGTCAAATTCTCTTAGGGTTTGCATCCAAATTTAGCACAATCTAAGATGTTTTTGGTGTTTTAAGGTATTTTTCATGATCTTGCACCAGATTCAATTTTGTAATGAATTCATCAAACCTACTCCTTGCATGAAATAGATAACTATGAACTATGGAGGCTTGAAGTATTTCTAGGTAAACAACTGTAGCACCTGACTTGGCCCTTATACTAGCTTGGGATATTCAAAGCAGATACACAGCTTTGTGAAATGAATGCTCCTTTAATGAAATAGGGCAATGACATACAATACGCTCCAAGAAAAATGTAACACATACATTCTTAAATTTAAATTTTAAGCCTGGGGAATACGGGTAGTTCTTTTGACTGTGACAAATCTATCCAACAAGCCACAACACACAAGTGCCAAAAATACTTACTTTTTTATTTTGTGAAAATATCTAGGAAGTGTTAGAGTTGTTTAAGCATATGTTTGCTGAAAATGCTTGCAATCAATACCGCTCTTGAGCAAATTAATTCAACATGCAGCCGCGCAAAAAATCCAGGTCGTAAAGTTGGATGCGGAACCTAGTATCAGCCTCATCCTAAGAGTACAAAGTTAACCTATCTAACATTGCAGCATGGATGTTAAAATTGACATGATGTATTATGGGTATGATATAGCATACCACTGCAGGCAAAGTTCTAGATTTGTGATTTGGAGAGGTAATGTAGTGTGAATAGTGACTGGGGGTATGTGGTTGTTATTAGACATGCTAGTGAGTATATGGGGAGCTTGGTGTAAATATGAATGAGCAATGGGTGTTTGCTGTCGTTAATGTCTTGTAATATGACTTGAAGTGTCTTGTTGTGACTTGCTTGCTTCGCCAAAAGAAAAATAAGCAGTTTGTGTTTAATGCCAGGAATAAAAAGTGACATGTATCATCCACATTGAAGCTGTTGAACCCAAATGCTAGTGATAATGTACTCATTAAAAGAACAATTGAAATTTCAAGATTGAAACTGCAACTTGTAAAATGCTTTGTTCCAACAATTAGGTGAAATTGTTACTCCTTTGGGTCCAAATTAGGTTACATGAGAGCCACTTCCCCCAAAAGTTTGTGTTAAATGCCAGGAATGAATAGTGACATGTATCATCCACATTGAAGCTGTTGAACCCAAATACTAGTGATAATGTACTCATTACAAGAACAATAAAACTGCAACTTGTAAAATGCTTTGTTCCAAAAATTAGGTGAAATTGATACTCTTTTGGGTCAAAATTAGGTACATGAGAGCTGCTTCCCCAAGGAAAACTTACAATCTGTGAGAAGCATTTCTGATGCGATAAAGTACATTGAGTCGGATGTCAGAGGAATTCATTTTGAGATACAGCTACAATAAGTGTGTAGGTTGTTTTTGTATTCTGTTGTTTTGTAGAAGGTTGATCTCAAAAACTGCTGATTCCATTTTGAGGTGGTTTTGCTCAAACAAAAGGAGACCTCTGTAAACTGAAAATTAACTACAAAATATCGGTGTCACATGACCTATATGCAATTATAAACATAATAAATAGTATTGTTAGATATATTGTGACTACAATGTAACTCTACAATGTAACACTTCTGTTTCTTATGGTGCAAATTCTATTCCATTAAATTCCCATTGATGTTGTATCATTCATAATACAAAGCAACAACAGAATTGAAATAAGACATATTTATATCAGTTTCATTCCTCATGGCAAGTGTCCTCAGACAACAGTGAATGCACTAAAAACAGTGCCATCTCTGACATTAACCCTTGCAATGACGTTATAGGGCAGTGTCATCAAGACATAAAATTCACAAAAAATGTGACAATTTTAAAATGTCACATATTATGACCATTTATGAAATATTTATCAAATGCATTCCAACAAGTTCAAGTGTAGGTATTATTGGCTCAAGGGTTCTGCCACGTAGAGAATCTCAGGCTTTGTAGTAATGAAACCTCTCTCGACCTAGATACAGAACATTGAATATGTGTATGCCTTACAGTGAATCATATTGTTACGTGGATGTCTTTGGTACTTTGTAGCATTAACAATACAAAAGCAAATCTAAAGGTGAGAGGTTGGAGTCTTTTGGTAATTGTGAGCTTACAGGTATCCATCTCACAAACAAGGAAAGCTTACATGTTTAAAGCAATTTTCAAAGACAAAACATATCATAAGCTGCTGTCATAGATAACTTGAGGTCTGTGGCTGACTTGCAGTATCAAGAAACAAGTGAAAGGTACATGTAAACAAAGTTCTAGGTGTCTTTAGGGCAATTCTTGAAAGTCATATAGGCAATTTTGTGGAGTATTAGCAGTAAGAAAAGACTGAACTATAGTTGTACACTCCCCTGCGCAATGTCCAATCAATGTTATATGTTTGCAACTCACAAATATGGGTCGAATCTTGGGAGTAAGTAAACTTCATGCGTTCTCTTGTTAACCTGATTAGCAGGTGATTCCTCGTAGGAAGAGACAAACAGCGTGTCTAATTCTTGTCTGCTTGTTTATTGTGCTACATCCATATTCTACAAGGACTTACCTTTATTTACATGGTTATTTGAACTGTTTTACAACCAATGTTATTAGAATGCTGTGAATAGAACAGACTTTGTCAGTTCCACCTTTAACATTTACCTTTGCAGCACAAGTTAAACAGTCTTTTTTTAAACAATAATACTTGTGTTAATACTCAAAATGGAACTGACAAAATATGTCTTCACAAAGTGCAAGTTGATCAAATGAAAGGAGTGCTCAACTACTTTAATATTTAATTGTATAAATCGGTAACCATGGTAACATAAAAATGACAATGATCCAATTATTGATTCATCACTACCTTAAACTCGGTTGCCAAAATCATGTCACATTAACATAAAATGTAATTAAGCCAATTGGTTTTTTATTGTTTCCCATTTCATAATTATATCATTACAAGTCACAATAAAGTGAAAAATCCATCATAATGAAATATAGCAGAAGTTTTTTTTTAGCAATCCTAAAAATTAATGTTACCAACTTTGACAATTTGTCTTAACCATGGGACACATGATTTTGTTTTTCGTTATTTCTTATGTTGTAAGATTTTTTATTGAAAAAGCTTGAGAATCGAGATGTGAATGCAGAAATGGTCTTTTATTATACCAGAAATGGATGAAGGAGTTATGAGAGTAAAATGGGAGAGTGAGTGTGCATATATGCGTAATCTGTAGATTGAAAATAGGGAACAGCATTCAGGTGTGGGGAATATATGCAAATGATGTCATTTGAATTATGCGCAGAGTCTATCCTTGTAGTGTGTGTGAATGCGAAAGAGCACATGACACATGCCTTTGTACTGTGCAGTTACTTAGATGGATATCTCAAGTTGTGATTAGCATATGTGTTGGAACAGGGAGCTGTGTAGCTTAAAATGTGGCAAGCAAAGGGCAGAACATCCAGTGTTGCCAGACCCCCGATTTGGTAGCCCAATTGGGCGACTTCTGAAGATTTTCCCTGCGACTTATGACAATTTCCTGTCCCATAAAAACCAATGGTTAAGAAAAAAATTGGGCGCCTTTTCAACATTAGCTCCCGCGACTTCCGATTATTTGACCCACAATTCGGGCTGAAATTTTTTGGCAACCCTGAGAACATCCACTTGTCAGAACATCCATAAGCATCATCTGTATCTTTATGTTCATATGTGAATTATAATGGCAAATGGTGGTAAAAATAGTTTGGAGAGTCAGGTGGGTGAATGTAATGTTTTTGCATAATTATGTACCATAGAATTAGAGTCACGCGGTAGCATGACCAGCAAGTTTTAAAAAAAACGACTGATAAAGAAGAATAAGAAGATGCACCGCGGGACTATATTTACACGAAACAAAACGCTATTGTTCTATGATATTTTTCGCTGGGTACAAAATATATCTAAAACCATGCTAAATCTTATTTACTATCAAAAGTGTAATATTTTAATAACTCATTAATTCAAAAAGTTACACCAATCATACAGTCAATCCGATTGTTTGATAATAAATAAACATTCTTGCTTTATTTCACGCTGTATTTCATAGCCAAAATTAGTGGAAAATCATAGCTAATCATACTGATATCCACAATCTTTCGTCACTGCTACAGCCATACATGGCTGTCACTGTCGCACTACCTTTTGAGATTCACTTTCAAATATACCCTAGTATATTCCTGGATACCCTACATACAAATTCTGATCCCATTCGCCAAAAATCAAGTTTTTCGCAATTCTTTTATTCTTTCCGGACCACAGCATACATTCATATTAATAAATACTCCACTTTCACACGTCGTTATAACGGTCGTCCCGTGTATGGCGGTTAAGGTCCTGGACTTCTAATCCATTTATGAATTTTTGCTCAGGTTCGAAACTTCCCACCACTTTTTTTTCTTAATGTTTTATTAACCAATGTATTGTCATAAATCAAGAATAACACCATCTCGAACATCCATTGCTATTATGATATTTTTTTTTTTTTCCATCAAACAAACATGTCTGATTTTTTATTCTCATCTAGGCCTAGGCCTAGGCCTACTTTCACCATCCAGATGCTTTCACCATGCCTGACTATCATGACATCTTCGTTATTTAAAACACATTTATCATTGGCTCTGTTCACAGTTCAATCTGAAATTATATTTGCAATAAATATTATAAATTGTCACAAATTAAAATCACAAACCGCGAAAGATCGCCAACAACTGCCGCTGAATATTGATATCAAACTAGATTTCACCGCAGGGCTATAAAGAACCACAAAACCGCGAAATTTGGATATCCAACTAGATAGCCCAGCAGGGCTACAAAGAATCACACACCACGAAATATGGATATCCAACAGGCTTAAACTATAAATTAGCTCCCGATAGAGGGCAGGGCCTGATAAGGGTAATTAAAATCACAAACCGCGAAAGATCGCTGACAACCGCCGCTTAATAGGGATATCCAATCCCAAAGAACCACAAACCGCGAAATTTGCATATCCAACAAGATTGCCCGCAGGCTTATCGATTATAAAGAACACAAACCGTGAAATATGGATATCCAACAAATTAAGACCACAAACCGCGAAAGATCGCCAACAACTGCCGTTAAATTTGGATATCCAACTAGATTGCCTCGCAGGGCTATAAAGAACCACAAACCGCGAAATTTGGATATCCAACAAGCTTAAACTAATTAACTGCCGATAGAGGGCTTGATAAGGGAAATTAAAATCACAAACCGCGAAAGATCGCCGACAACCTCCGCTTAATAGGGATACCCAACGAGATTGCCCGCAGGGCTACAAAGAACCCAAAACCGCGAAATGTGGATATCCAACAAATTAAGACCACAAACCGCGACAAAATGAAATGAAGAGCCACAAACCGCGAAATTTGGATATGCAACTAGATTGCCCCACAGGGCTACAAAGAACCACAAACCACGAAATATGGATATCCAACAAGCTTAAACTATAAATTAGCTCCCGATAGAGGGCAGGCTTGATAAGGGAAATTAAAACCCCAAACCCCGAAAGATCGCAGATAACCGCCGCTTACTAGGCATATCCAACTAGGTTGGCCCGCAGGGCTACAAAGAACCACAAACCGCGAAATTTGGATATCCAACTAGATTGCCCACAGGCCTATAGATTATAAAGAACCACAAACCGCGAAATATGGATATCCAATAAATTAAGACCACAAACCGCGATAAACGAAATGAAACGAAATGAAGAGCCACAAACCGCGAAATTTGTATTTGCAACTAGATTGCCCCACAGGGCTACGAAGAACCACAAACCACGAAATATGGATATCCAACAAGCTTAAACTATAAATTAGCTCCGATAGAGGCCAGTGCTTGATAAGGGAAATTAAAACCACAAACCACTTAAAAGATCGCAGATAACCGCCGCTTAATAGGCATATCCAACTAGGTTGACCGCAGGGCTATAAAGAACCACAAACATTCAAACACGATTATCTTGCCTAGTCGGGGCATTTAGACGCTTCCGTAGTAAAGGCTTAAATATATGCGCATTTACCAGTTCCAACTTGGAAGTAAATCGGACTTACTCTCCGTATCTCTCTGGCATTGTCAACATTGGGTGTGTGCTGTTTATATTTACATTTTCTGTACATATTTACGTTGCCTTGAATAAGTAAAGTATATTAAAATATATATTGATCATTGTGTACGCCTCAGTCACGCGTGACGAAAAAGTTTTAAAAATAAACGACTGATAAAGTTTTGTTTAATTATTTATTGTCATAAATCATGAACAGCAACTTCAAACATCTATTTTTCGTTTTATGGAGCACTTTGTAACCTGATGACTTTCCAAGCTTGGAGCTACTTGGTTACATTCATAAAAAGAAAAGAAATCTACCAAAAAAACGTTGACAACGTAAAGAAATCAGCAAGTTTAAAAAAACCCACCTCGGCTCACTTTTTGAAACTTGGTCCCATTTTGAATACCAACAGGAAATCAGTGTTTTTATTTTATTTCAACAGAATACAGCGTTTCCAACAAGATTACAAGCCTACTACACTTCTGGAAATGTTTTAAATTTATATAAATATGATGAAGTTTAAATTAATACCTTTTACAAATGGGACCAAGTTTCAAAAAGTGAGCCGAGGTGGGTTTTTTAAACTTGCTGATTTCTTTACGTTGTCAACGTTTTTTGGTAGATTCCATCTACAAGCATATGTGCATTGAAATGAGTGTTTTGTTTTGATGAAAGAGATGAAAGGCAGACACCCTCCACAAAACATTACAAAAGATTGGTCGTACAATAATGTATGTTTGTACAGCCACCTGTATCAGTAATACATTTGGCGCACACTGCAAATAATGTTTTTGTGGAGGATGTCTGCCTTTCGTCTCTTTCATAAAAAAAAACCAAAAAAAACCAGAAACACTCATTTATAGGCATATGCTTGTGGATGGGATTCTATGGTATAATGACTGAGACAAAATATGGAAAGACATACAGACAGATTTTTTATGACCACAACCAGTTTAATATTAAACAAGTACATGTAATAGCTGGCCAAAATGGATTTAAAAACAGGTGATAAGAAGCTAATAATTTGTGATGACATGCACTTTGATATGCTTCTCACTCCATGATTTTACATAGCGTCAAAGTGTCATACCAACTTCAGTAGGTTTTCAACATATTTCCATATCAATCAGATTTTGCCCACGGCATCATATTTTCAGCTGCGATGACAGTCTTAATCAGTTCACTTGTCATATTACTGTTGACCATTTCAGGAATACCTTGCTTCCTGGATTGGCCATTGTGCGAAAGAGGCCCTTTACCTTAAATGCATGCGGGAAAAGATAATGTACTAAAATGAAACAGTTTTAGGTGTTTGTATTGAAGGTGTTAGGTGGAAACAACAAATTGCTGACTGACTATCATGACTAGTATACAAATATTGACTGCTATGAGGGGCACAGTTTAAAATTATAGGCCCTCGGTGATGTCAAAACCATGACTATGCCCAAGCGAAGCTGAGGGCATAGTCATGGTTTTGACATCACCGAGGGCCTATAATTTTAAACTGTGCCCCTAATATTAACAGTCAATATTTGTTTTATATCCGAATAATATAGATTCTTCTCATTTGATTGGTTAAAAGATTTCCTGACTGACAAGGCCTACAAGCTTTTAACTGCATTGGCCTTAGTAGGCTTAAATGCACACAGTGCATGCAAGAGCAAGGGTGCAGAATTTGGACCGATATCTACCGATTTCATATCTAAAACAACCCTACCGTTTCTGTGCTAACATCACATACTGCCGAGTCTCCATGTCGTAGTAATTTGTCTAAAAAGTGACAATTGGCAGGTATAAATCCTTGACATGTAACAGATTGTAAACAATCACTGCACTCACGGCGGCCGGTGAAAGATCGTCGTCAAGGAGAGGTCAAATTCATTGCGAACTGTGACCGCGATAGTCTCAACACTCGTAATCAACGCCGGCCGTATAGTGGGTGCGCAATGTATACGAGCGATCTGTGTATTCGGGGTTGCGAATATCCAATTATTTTCCGGGCATAGAATCAACTGTGCCCGGGGCACAGTTGTTGTATGACGTCATCTTGATAGAAAAAGGGGGCACAGCTATTTTAATGACTCCACTTTTAACCAATCAGATGAGAGGAATCTATATATGAGGTATATAATATACTCTGGTTCACCTCAAGTTTGATAGTGACATAGGTGCGTATTTCACTGGTCGCAGCATCAAATCGCACATGTCAATTTATTTGCGCAAACCGTACACACACAAGTACAAGGGCAGTTTGTTGGCATGCTTGTGGCGCAACTGTAAAAAAGCATTGACATCACTACCGAACTTGACATAAACCAAAGTATAAGTCACCTTGGAAATTTCATTGAGAGGCAGTATAAAATTTTTGTTGGTTAATACAAATTTGATTCAAGGTCAATAATGTAACTTCTATAAATGTGTTATTACAGTATATTACTTACGACATTCACCACAAAATCAATCAATCAAATTTACCAAATGTTTTGTATTTTTCTTTAATGTATTTTCCTTTGTGAATTGCTATGAGGTTTTTAGTGTATAAATCCAGATGATTAATTTTTCTCATCCCGACCTGATGAAATTGACCAAGCACTATCGTACCACAAGCTCTTGCAAATACCTATTTTGACTGTCACTAATGTGCACATACACAATCATCATTAGATAGCAACAAATATGGGAGCAATTAAAATTGTAACACATGTTACATTGCTACATTTCCATATAATGTAATATCTAATCTGCCAGGTGAATGAAAGATGACCAGCTTTTTAACTCTTCACCATGATCTGCGTACCTCATAGACTGTTGACAAACTTCTTTAAGGGGCACTTCTAGAGTCGGAACCTTAGACCACTGTCAGCTTTATATCTTGTGTGATGTGCTTTGAGCATTGTTGATTGCATGAAATTGGCTGTTCTTCATACCAGGAAATGTCAAACCCAAATACACAAATCCCTACATATGCTATCTTCATTAGATAGCAGCCACACCGCCTTGATTAAAATGTTAACATTTGAAACAACATACAATGCTGTCTGTGCCACCTTTTATGGTAGTTGAGAGAAAGCCATAAAGCCTATCAATTGTTTTACCATATACTTGTTAGGTTTATCAATAAGGTCACAAAAGCTCTAGGATGAGAGAATGTTGATAACTATAGACTGTTTGGTGTCAATGGTCTTAATTGGAGACAATTTAGACCATATGTTACATGTACCAACTACAAAGTTATTGCTCAACTGTGTGCGGTAATATTAAGTAACCCCAAAAGTTGTACAATTATTCAATTCCATTTTTCAAAACTACTATCTTCTAATTGGGAAAACTGAAATAAGTCTGTAAAATTTGACTAAGCTGAAGAAGGCAAGTGAAAATGAATTTCTCCCATTGTGAGCCTCTTTAAGCAGCCCATTGCATACTCATCATAAAGAAAAACACTTAATACATGCCATAGCATAATAGCATACAATACAAGTCATAACACACTAGACACTGCACACCAGGCATGTTCTAACAGTACTTGATGCGACTGAGTGAATATGAGACTCAAGTCGGATGAACTGAAATGAGCTTTTTACAATCTTATCTATCTAAGAGAGGAAAAATTATACTGAGCATTATTATAATCAGAATTGCTTTCTGGAGAGGTAGAAAAACAGCCATATTGCTGGAAGACCCATTGTACTGAAGTTTAGAGTTTGGGGGGTAGTGGTAATGATATGTTTTGGGGTAGGGTAGACATATGGGATGGAGTTAAGATTGGACTTATTACAAAATAGGGTAATGAATAGGATTTGGGTTCAACTTTAGATTTGTTGCAAAATTTGTACTGTTAATGTTTTCATGGTAATTTGGAAAAAAACCAAAAAAACTCACTAATGATGTGGCAATTTACTAAATGTGTTTTCCACCATCAGGCATCTGCACATAAACAATTATTAGCAACACATTTTGTAGCAAATCTATTTAATGATATGATAGCTTATGATTATTGCAACATGGAAAAATAGCTAAGTTCAAGATGTAGAATCTGTCCATACATGCATGGTGCATATTACAAAAGCAAATTTTCCCAGCGACAAGCGTTTCATTTTATTGAATCATGTTGCAATTATTGGATGTAACATGAACCGGACATTACCAGACAAGGGTTTTGAAATATGATATGAATTTAATATTGTTGTTGCCTAGAGTTGCATATCTTAAAATGTTTGCGGTGAAGAGTGTGAGGAAAATGACAACACTTTAAACTCAAGTATTATGGTGTTGGGTGAAACTAAAGAACCAAAATTTATTTTTGCTGAAGTTAAAGGTTACCTTGGCAGTATATCTTTTGTTTTGTTCTGATATTAACACTTTGCCAACATAGGCATATTATGAAAAGTAATATCTTGTAGTCTACTACGTATTATAGAGTTAAAGGGGCATTGTGTGACATTGTGATGACTCTTCAAATATAAGTTTCCAAAAGTCCTCTGTCATCAGCTGCTCACCTTTCCCGCAGAAGTGACGTAATAATCGGATTAACTACCATAGCAATAGATGAATACAATTTTGAATATATCGCCCTGCACTACGATGTTCACACGGTACCTATGCATTGAACCATAGATGTCAAAGAAAGGCTGATGACTCGCACCTGTAAGATTAGTATCTTTGAAAAGAGCGATGTTGTACTCAATCTATGTTTGCTGACATACACAGGTGATTCGTGCAATCTGCTTGTAATGCAGGGCGATGTACTCAAAAAATGTATAAATCTATTGCTATGGTAGTTAATCCGATTATTACGTCACTTCTATGGTGAATTAATAAAGAGATACAAAGCCCTATTTATTCATACATTGTGCAGCGATCTAGGTCTCCCACGGATATTGGTATGCAAATCGCGCTAGCTCTACCCTTGCCTGCTTACTGCGCACACTCAAATCACTTATACGGCTTCACTTCTGGGTTCAATAGACTTGGGTCAGAAAGTTGTTTACAGTATTCGCAATAGTATATAAAAAATTAACTGAATGCGCAAACTTAATTACAAACACTAACTATCAAAAGACTAGATATTTTTACATTTATCCATAAAGCTGCATATTGATGCACAAATTGACTCACATTTACGTTTTTTTATTGTCCATTACACGGTGCCTGTGGAAGACCTCGGAATACGATCGATACGTGATAACAATAGGGCTGTGCATTGCTTCATATCTCTTTAGTTATATTCGTCATAGTCTTAGATGTTAGCTTGGATGTTGATAGATCCTTTCTTAGTCAGATTCAGATTCAGATTAAATTTATTTCAAATTCGTGGCCCGTAGGCCAAATTACATGAAATATTACATTTGCAATGTAATATCGGCATATCCTTGTATTTTGAGGTAAGATGACCATGACAAGGAGTTTATTCTAAATGCTCTATGATGTGGGTGTATACGGTATGGTGTTGCTAGAAGAACCTGAGTGATTGTAGTTGTGTGTTGTTTTATTTCCCTTGTCCCCCTTTTTTCTGACTCTGCCTGTTATTTCAAAGATTGCCTTTGACCACAGTCTTCCACTTTCAATTATCACTTAACGAAACGAAGTATTATTTTTAAAGTAGCATCAACAACTTATCCTGACATTTTCATTTGCTGTACTTTGAGATGTGGGCTAGGCATCATTGATTAAAACATCATTGATTGAAACATCATTTGATGTTAAGAATACCTAGATGTAAGTCATGTTTTGTAGCTGACTGACCTACTTCTGTGTGAAAATCCAAGATTAGTTTCATCCCACTATAAAGATGACATCAAATTCAAACATCTGTTTGATTGAATAGTTGTGCATTTGCATTTTTTTTAAATTTTTGCATCAGATTTGTTAACACCTCTATACAATCTTTATGTAATTGTGGGTTACTTAATGCATATATATAAGGGTATTAGGTGACAAAGAAAAAAACCCTGTTCTACGGACCCGACTGACCCAGAATTTACATTTTGGAGATTTTTCATTCAATTTGGCTAAAATCATGTAAAATCAGCCATTTTTTAGCCAAAATTGCTGAACATTTTTAGAAAATATGATTGCAAAATATCTCAAGATTTTTGTCTGATTTTTGTAATATTTTAGGGTAATTTTAGCTTTAAAAAAATAACACACGTCTGACCGAACGACCCTACTTGAAAGATCCGTCCATAGTACAGGTTTTTTTCAGTCGCCTCATGGAATATTTATATTTACATTTTAATGACCACACAAATAAAAGAGAAATCTTGTTTTCCAGTCATGTATTTATTATTTGTTAGTGGTATGCAATTATATAGCATTCCTTGTGCATCTTGAAAAACATACTGACGTCCTTGTCTACCCAAAAAAGCATACTACCATACCATGAATAATGTATACTGAATTATTTATTTCTTCCCAAAATAACATCAAGTGTAGTGGTCGTTAGTGCATCAAGGACCTGGGGAAAAAAAAGTAAGGGAATAGTTAAGAGGTTTTAAGAAGCATTTAAAATGCATTAAGAAGCATTATTTCAATGTTTTTCTTGAGATGATGTGATGGGATGAATTTGTCTGATCTATTAGTAAAATGATAACGGCCATGTTACGGAACCTTGCTATGTAAGTCAGTTTTAAACTTCCAATGCCTTCCAGTCAGTTTATTTAAACAAGGAGAGTATTATTCACACCAGAATGGGGAGGTAGGACAGACGTGGTCTAATTCTGCATAAAACCGGGCAGCCGTATTTCTATAGATCTGCTGCGCATTCAAATTGCATTGTATTGCATCGTAATTTCATTTGTGGCTATGCTAATTATGTTTACACAACATGAACTCATGTGTTTTCAAGCAAATTCACCGATAATAGGTGATCAAAAGCGATTGGAATGTTACAAAAGTACAGATCGCATTCAGCTTACTTCATATGAGATGATCTTTGGAAAAATACGGCATAATTTGTCATGGTGCTCGCGGAATGCCATGCAGTAAAATATTAAAACGTTGCGGCAATTCATGATTGACAACTAGCAATCGGCGTGTCCTTCGTATTCTCCGCTGTCAATTTCTTATCCACTCACTAATCCTCACAAAAGCTTTGTGTTGATTACGTAATGTGTGGAGGCAAATTGCAATAAGTACAATGAAATAATGAGTAGGGCGGGCTCCAAGGCGGGTTTCTTCTTCATCTTACGTAACAGTATTGTTCTCCAAAAACCGGAAGCTTGTCGTTTTGGCGCTCTAGCTGAAATACAGCAAGATAATGTAAGATAGTAAATGTAAACCTGTATTTTAGCTAGAGTATCTCGAGCTAAGGTAGGAGTAAAAGCTTCAATATGGAGAGTTTATGTCAGGGTGTATACTTAGAGATAATGGGTATTCTGCAATTGTTCCAAGTGACATAGCTCATCAAAGTTTGTTGAATCGTTGTATTGATTTTCAAAATTATAATACATGAATCCTGGTTTTCAGTTTGTTAGTTTGACACAAATTTCTTTCCACAAGGTAACAGACATATTGTATACACAAATCTGAGAAGTGTTTAGTATACTTAGCCCTCTATTGACAGAAACACAGATGTACCAGAGCGGGAGATTTAATTCGTAATTCAATACATGATTGTGTATTGAAAATCACTGTTGTGTACAAATCAGGGGTACAGTTATGTAAAGCACACAGCATGTAATGAATTGAACCCCGACCTCAGCAGTTTTACATCAATGGTGAAGTCTGATTGGTGTATAACAATTGACACAGCTTAGAGGTTAATCCATATCCTTTGTTATGCAATACCCTTTGCATTGACCTTTTCAGTAAATCCCATAATTCATTGTGGTTAGACCTGAGATGTCTTTATTTGGCATCAAATCTATCGTTAGCGAACATCGATACTGCGCATTTGAAATCTGTGAAGTGTGCGGCATAAGGAAGGTCAATTGTGGGAGAGTCAAAACTGACTTCCAGTATAGAAATCCAGGATCCATTGGTGCAACATGTTTAATTAATCATATTCACTTTGTTTTTTTGTAAACAGTGGACAGTTTACTTAAACATAATTCTATTACAGCAACCATTTCATCAGTAAATAAATGGCAGTCCAACAACAGTCCAAATAGCCCTTTTCAGAGCCATTTAGCTTGGGCATTGCACTATGCATACCTCTTTTCAGAGCTATCCATAATTACATTGTATAATACAAATCTGCTGAAGTGTTTTGCTGGAGAAGCTTATCCTGATGAGAGTACAGCAGTTTTATAATTCTGCTGTAATGCATAACCTGTTATAATGTCCAATTTGTATTATAGATGCACATTGGTTAAACCTATCCAAGATAATATTATTACCCAGCCAACTATCAACTTGTACATAAGCATATAGTTTGCCTGTGGCTGCATGCAAAATTAATTGTGTGTTTACTAACTAAGGCCACTTTATAAAAGCTTATATAACAGACTCAATGTGAAGACATGATATTTAATATGGTTGAAATGAAGTCATATAGATGTCATTCAACCCTATCTTATATAAATAAACCGAACTGACTAATGAAGTAGATTGTATTTCTCCTATAATAGTTAAATAATGGTGTGTTTCCATTGGAATAGGTTTCCCAGTATATGCATGATGACAGGTTATCGACTCTTGGGAAACGGATGTTCCCTGCTATTAACCCATTATTAATGGCCCTTTTAGTAGCTGAGAATTATGCCAGGGCTAGGATAATATTTACTGGGGACATTTTCTGTCAAAGACTGGCAAAAAAACAAAACAAAAACAAGAAAAAAATCAAAACACTTTGTCCATCTCAGTGCACTAAGTAGGAGATGGGAAATGGCTAGGAATACCCATGCATTTGCTAACCGTTACTTTAACAAGTAGACTCATCTGTGGCAGAAGGTCAGAAACATCTGGCGTTTTCAGATGTACATATGAAGAGCTTTGTTGCAAAACCCCTTACATCCACTTGAGAAAAAAAAAAAAAAAGTACTGATATAAGGAGTTTTTCAACAAAAGCAGTGTATGGCGAGAAGATCTTGGGTAGGATAAGCATCCCGCTAAAAACTGCTTTTGTTGAAAACCCCCTTATATCAGTGATTTCATTAATGATTTTTTGATGTGCTCTCAAAATTGCTCAAGTGGATGTAAGGGATTTTGCAACAAAGCTCTTCATATATAGAAAGACCTTCCAAACCACCATTGTTAGCATGGTTAGCTGGTTAAGGATTTCACAAGAAAAATAAAGCCTGAAGATTCAATTGCTAGCTTAGCAGTTAAACTGTCATATCAGTGTAATGGGTTTGAGTTTTGTCAAACTTATATAAACTTTTTGAACTTATATCATGAGTCTAGACATCTAGTTGTCCATAATATTCTTGTATAATATTTGGGTCACTTTCCATTTTGTCTATAATTACTCAGGAATTACATCATTGTATATATACAGACTGATTACTTTTCACTGCTATGAATTCATACGTTGCAATTTAAATTTGAATCATAAAAGCATCCTTTGTATAATGTGACTATATTAAGATATAACTGGAGGGCAATCTGCCCACGTTTGCTCAGACACAATGTTGATTTCAATATGACAGAAATATCAAGTAATTTCCACCTTAGCTCATCCCCCAGTCTCAGTGAATACACTACACGCTTACCTGTTTGTTATTTCAGCTGGTGTAACAGACTGATACAAGCATAAGTTTAGAAATGATAGTATGATTTATATTATTACATGAATAGTGTTTAGATTGTTTATCTAAGATGGGATATAATCTGGAACATTCTGAATGCTTTGTTAGCAAGTGAGGTAACAAACTGTAGTTAAACAAACTCCTTACAGCTTACACATTCAAATTGTCTTTTTTTTTTGAGGTGCTAAAATGTGTGAAAATATTATTAAGGGATCTAAAATGAGCGTTTATTGGGTTTCGACAGAATTTTTGTGGGACATGAGAGCACCTCAGACCTATCGAATTGCATTCTGAATACTGAAGCATGTCTTTCTGATATCAAATAATTTTCATTTTTTGAAAATCACAATATAATACAAATTTTATGACAAATTATTAAAATTTGATATTTTTCAAATTTTTGATATATAACAGTCCTCGAAGTAAATTATATAAATCTAATGATATATTCTTAAAGTGTATGTAGCAGGAAGGAAAAGCCGACGGTCAATTGAAAATTTTGACCTTTCATATTGAAGATATGGATTTTTTCCCAAAAAGACCTATTTTTTTTTTGCTGTTTTGGGGAAAAAATCCATATCTTCAATACGAAAGGTCAAAATTTTCAATTGATCGTCGGCTTTTCATCCCACCTACATACACTTTAAGTATAAATCATCAGATTTATAAAGTTTACTTCAAGTACTGTTAAATATCAAAATATCAATTTTAATGATTTGCCATAAAATGTGTATTAAATTGCTAATTTCAAAAATCAAAATTATTTGATATCAGAATGACATTCTTCGTATTCAGAGTGCAATTCGATATGTCTGATGTGCTCTGATGTCCCAAAATAAATACTGTCCAAACGTTCATACCCCAGCCCTTAATACCTTCAATAATTGAGAATGCACACATGGAGACACCTTTGTTGTTGATGGCAGATCAAATTTCAAGAATTTGGCAGGTAAATCCTGACGATAGAAAATTGTAGCTGTGAGGAAATATCCAAGTGCTCAAATATTGGTGTTGGGGAACTTTGATGATCAAGACAGGCAATCATCTGGGTATATGAATCATGAGAGTACTCCATCTTTGGGAGAGGACATTTATCAGATAGCCTCATGCTCACATAATTACACCTGTACATGAAGCACCCTGTCATTAACCCTTGACTGTCTTAAATCTGTTCTTAAATATGCTGTACGGTTATAAAGGTTGCTTTTGTGGGTAATTGTGTAAACTAGCGTTTCAGAAAAAGAGAGGCGAGATGTATTTTCACATTCAAGGTACATGTACTTTACAAATGGAACCAGTAATGGCAAGCAACATTAATGGGTGAATTAGGTTAAAAAACTAAATGTGTCCCAGGTACTATGAGTACCTGGGACACATTTACAACATTACAACATGGGTTTGGTAAATAATAGTCACAAGCATCATCCATAGAAACCTTTACAAGTGCATCATGATTAAGCAACATGAGGGTAAATTTGCAAAAGTTGTGTTTAAAAAAATTAAAAAAAGCGCAGTGATTTATAGTGCGCTACGCACAGGCACAACGCCTAGACGTTGATCCACAAGCCTCAGCACACTTTACAGGTTGTCGCTGACCACTATGGCCCCACATCATTCCATAAACCATTAAACAACAATTCAGGGACTTTGCTGCTTCAAGAGCGCACACCCTAGACATTCCACTAATAACCATCGCAACCAGGATCAGCTCCCCGAGTTTCGTACGGGTTACAACGAGACAAATTAGCAGTGAGTTCCTTGTCCAAGGGAATTTCAAGCTAACTCAATTTTTCCACGAGAGCATACTAGGCACCACCGGGGTTCGAACTCGCAACCTCTCGCACCATAGTCGAACGCCTTATCGATTGAGCTAACTTGATTACCATGACTTAATTTTGCAGTATGATTTGGTCATCAAAGGTCGAAGCTGCATCAAATTATTACAATTCTTTTCACAAATATCAAAATTGAAATGTCTAGACTTCATCCTTATTCTGTGTGATCAAGTCACACTGTGTCGTTCTCAATCATACATGGTTGTTGTAACATTCTAATCATTATGTTGCTATTATCTGTTTCTTTTCATGTTGATGCATCTGATCTGTTCATCCATTGATGTCTGCTTATCCTAATAGGTAAGTGTATCTCAAAGATGTTGTTCAAGAAATATGGCAGCTTCACCACTAAAAAGAAATGTATATTTATTTTGAGGTTACCTCTTGTTAGTTAGCCTCTAAAGGTCTGTTCATACTACGCTGCACTTGCGTTGCGTTCCCGTTATATCAATCACTTTTTGCCGAAACTCAACGCAACTTGTCCCATTTCCAAGTTAAACTGTATTTAACGTTATTAGTACGAGGCAGTGCGGCAACACACCACACTGCAAAGCAATTGCGGCATAGTATGAATGGACCTTAAGATAAACCACAGAGCCCTCAGTACAGTGTGGGCCAAAAACAACTTTACCCAATTTAAAAGGTTCATATCTCAAAATTAAAAAGTCTGCTGCAAATTGTTTTCACATATTCGTAAAGAACATCTTATTTAGAGTATTTGGTGAAAAAACTATCCAAAAATACATTAAATTAAAAATGTGACGCTAATTTTAAATCAAAGAGTCAAAATTAACTTTGTCCACGCGAAGGCCTAATAGCTGTCGCGTTGCATCACTTGCAATGGCGAGTTCGATAAAGAATGAGAACCACTCAGTATACGCACAAATTTGTTCATCAATTTTATATAACACAATCAAATAAATCGAACATGAACAATTTAAGTGTCAAGCTATAATATTTCGTCATGATATGCAGCTTGCACGCAGCAAAGATAAACACAATTCTCTTCAAATATGCGCAAAGCAATTATTGTAACCTCAGACCTGATTTTCTAGCCATTACGAAATGTTGTCTACAAGAAAGTTATTGAACTTATTGCGTTCGTGGTATGTTCGGCAAATTGTTGCGTCAACAACTGACTCAGGGGTTATCTGCAAGTTCCATTTGAACCGCTGCAATATTTGCAGCTGAACAACCATTCTTGGACGTCCGCTCCGTGCTTTGCATCTATTCATCACACTTCCGAGGTTGTGGAAGTTGTTCGTTGTTCGAGAGTTATGGTAGGTTTCGATGGGATCTTACGTTCGGGAAACGAAATTGACGCTGCACTACCGAAAAGCTTTCTGTTTTTAATTAAGTATACCTCTGCCATAAAAGTCATCTCTTGTGTTGTGAATTGCCTTATCTTGACACCTTGCAAACCTATTTAGAAATAAGCCACGCAGTCACAAAATGCACGAAGGCCTATTTAGAATTCAAACATTGCGCCAGATAAAACCTTTGTAATTGTGTAATTTTTATGCTAATTATTGGTCAATGATAGGAGTGAAGTTCGAGTACATGACAAGTAAATGGGGTTAAAATCGATTGTATTTCTTTCATGCATGTAAAACAATCATCACTTTTCAGAGACAAGCCAAACGTGTTAACCAATTTACATGTATGCCTAACGCATATGTGTGCCGCATGCCGTACTCTTAGCACTCGGACACATACCATTGAATTACGTGTGGACAAAGTGATTTTTGACCCTCGGACGTAAAACTAGCACCATTTTGTTAATTTAGCTTCTTTTGCTTTCATTTCTTCATCACATACTTTTAGAAACATACACATTTAGAATATGTAACAATATTAAGAATAGTTCTTCTAGAATTCGAGCAACCACCCTCTGAAATTGGGTAAAGTTGTTTTTGGCCCACACTGTAGTTTGCCATCTGAGTAAGCATTGGGCTATCATATGAACCATTTTGTTTGTTTTCAGGAGTGTGGGTAGATGTGTGCAAGGGTGTGTCTGTCTTAGGGTGGTGTTGGTCTTTATTTTTTATTATTATTTATTTTTCATACTATGGGTACTGCATACTGCAGTAACTATAATAGGGTAGGGTGTATTATTTATGATGTGTCTAGGTTGTATTGTCTGTCATTTTGTATGGGTGAATATCTGCCTGTTTATCCATATGTTTGTTTTATCTTTGAAATATTTTCAGGTAAATTGATAACACAAGTCATAAACACTTAATTTCAAATATAAATTCTCCAATCAAATGTCACTTGCAATTCAAATTGAGTCCCTAAAAGGTCAGACAATCCCTATTCTATTGATTCAGCAACTGATTCCTTGGCAACACTGTGTCTTTGCAGCTGATAAATTGATTGAAATGGAGGAATTGACATTGATTTTGTGCCCTTCCCTGAAAGTGCAGGCATAAGTCTGATGATCTCCATGGTATCGTATCTCTGTAGCAATGTGTGCCTCTTAGAATCAATGTACTTTGTATTATAGTACACCTGCTACTAGCCAGAGAAATAGCTAACTTTGAAGGTTTTTTATGTTTTCTAAAATAATAATAACAAAAGAGCATTTATCACAGATTCCTCAATGCGCTTTACACTATCATAAAACAACCAAAAAAATTAGGAAGGTTGGGCATTTTAATAACATCAACATTGACTATTTCAGAACTATAAAGAATATGCAATATCAATTTAAATTATAAAAAAAAACTTGGTTGATGAAAATATAATCGACTAAAGCAAACATGCAAGCTCAAGTGTTTCTTTCAATACATGTGAATAAACCACCGGTGATTTCTGTCCAAAAATGTATTTCGACAAGATGTGCAAGGATTGAAACATTAATCTGTGCATATAATTATATGGCAACTGGCCCATGTCTTTCCTCCCAGATGCAGCCAACTTGACCACTAACTTGAGATGCTTCCGTTGCTACAAACCCTCAGAGGGGGAACAAGAAGCTTTTATAGACTGCAATTTTCTCTTGGGTACCATACCTATGTATATAATCCCATACATTTAAAGAAATCCCACGATGATGTCTACAAATATGAGAATCTTGAAAGGTCACGTACAATCAAATTGCCGAACAGAGAAAACATGTATGGTCAAATGAGAATTGCCTACTAAATCTGCTGCTTTGTCAACTGTCTCTTGGCCCCTGAGAAGTCACACTTATTATGACGGGCCAGACATGTTTTCACACGTGTCACAGCATTATTTCAGGCCAGGATAAATACAGGGGTTGATGCTGCAGAGGATGTGTGGGTACCCACTAGAGGTTGTGTGTTATTTTTCTTTATAGGAGGACAATTTGTTTGCATGCAAGAGGTAAAGTTCAGATTGTCCCAGTGATTTGGATGAATAGATGTTATCGCATATATTTATAGGGTGACAATTCTGTATCCTTGTATTATAATAACAAAAAATCGAACAGATCATGAATGTCTACCGAAGGTTATATGTTAAACAAATTTAAGATTGCATATGAAGTAGCCATATACAACTAATATTGGTGTTGATGAAGTAACTATATACTGCTGATTGGGGTGTTGATGAAGTAGTTATCTACTGCTGATTGGGGTGTTGAAGAATTAGCTATCTACTGCTGGTAGGGGCCTTGATGAAATAGCTATCTACTGCTGATTGGGGTGTTGATGAAGTGGCTATCTACTGCTGATTGTGGTATTGATGAAGTAGTTATCTACTGCTGATTGGGGTGTTGATGAAGTAGCTATCTATTGTTGATTGGGGTGTTGATGAAGTAGTTATCTACTGCTGATTGGGGTGTTGATGAAGTAGCTATCTACTGCTGATAGGGGCCTTGATGAAATAGCTATCAACTGCTGATAGGGGCCTTGATGAAATAGCTATCAACTGCTGATAGGGATGTTGATGAAGTAGCTATCTACTGCTGATTAGAGTGTTGATGAAGTAACTATCTACTGCTGAATATGGTGCTGATGGAGTAGCTATCTACTGCTGATGTTGGTGTTAATGAAGTAGCTATCTACTGTTGATTATGATATTGATGAAGTAACTATATATCTACTGCTAATGTTGGTGTTGATGAAGTAGCTATCTACTTCTGATGTTGGTGTTGATAAATGTAGCTGTCTACTGCTTATTATGATGTTAATGAAGTAATTATCTGAGTAAAAATCCAAATGTCATATATCCATTATCCACACAGAATGAAATATTACCTAAACCTTGTATTACCAGAATATTGCAACAATTTAATTATCTTTGTCAGATACTAATTCACATTCACCCACACCCACACCCTCACATCAACACTACACTTCCATAAAAATGAAGACGACCCCACCCACCCATCCATATCGTAGGTATGTCCTTTTATGTGTCAAAAAATCTAGTGTATCATCCTTCATTGACACCACAAACATATGCACATGCATACACACCCCAGCATACATTTAATATGGTGGGTCTAATGATGCTAACTCAATAGCTAACCTGCATTTGATGACAGAATTTCCCTCTGTGATGGAGATTGCAAAGATGTGACAGCCTGAAGCCATTTCAGTGAACAAGGTGTTCATTTAATTGATGAGAGCAAAATATGTGATAAGTGAATGGTTAGGTGGAATAGAAACAGGTCCTTTAGTTGAAGTTGAGTTATGTTTGCAAATTGTTTGCTAAGTTATGGTATGATAAATTGTCCTTTATGTATGGGTGATGGCATTATGAATTAATAGCTTGCATTTGATAAAGTTGCATGTGAAATAAGGAGTAAATTGATTAATTGAAGTTGTGGAGAAGTATGAAAGTAGAGTGATGTTAATTTAATTTCACAACTTGTTGAACTTTATATTGACTTGTCTTACATCATACCAGATTATAACAATACCGTAAATGTTCGCCTGATGGCGCTATGGGATCCGTTGACACAAGTGAAATTTTAGGCACATGCTAAAAGTACCCTCCCGGAATATTCCCACCAGCAAATATGGGCACAGAACCTTAATTCTTGTTGGGATTTCAGAGGCGGGAGCTCTCTATTTGCGCATGAAATTACAGCTGCAATGTGACTATCTTAGCAACAACAAAAATTGGAAAAAAATATGATTCACTGATGATACAGTAAAGCAAACTGATATCAGCCATATTCAACTTGACAGAAATGCATTGCTGACTTACCTTGTAAATCCTTCATTTCTGGGAAACAGCTATCAAAATAGAATCATTCGTTGATATGCAATAGGTATAGTGTCCTTGAACAATAGAAACAAAAGAATTTAAACAGCTGCATCTCAAAGAAGATGCATGTCAATATCAAGTTTCTCAACTCACTCATTTGCTTGATCGTATCACAAATATACATTTTTCCTTTTGGTCTTTTCATCCCATTTTTACCAGCCTGGATGGATAATTATTTCTTACAGATACCCTGGGGATGATCTTTTTTGTTTAATAGTAATGATTTGGGGGAAAAACCAATAAAAGTGTAAATGCAGATATTATTGTATACTAGCTTGGAAGATCCTGACCATAGCTTGAAAATGCTGACCATAGCTACTTCTGCTAAATCAGTCGAACTGAAATAATTATCAAATAATGAAGAAGGAGATTCCCAAGTACCGACTGTGAACTCCGGTAGTACAGTGGTTAGACTCGGGACCGGTAATCCAGCGACCAGGGTTCAATCCCCGCTGATTCCTGATTTTTGTTCTTTCTCAAAATTTCATATGTCAGTTTGCTCGAGTTGGAAGTTAACAGTGGTGACAAATCAGGCACACACCAATTGATTCAAGTCAACAAGAGAGATGGCAAACAAAACAAATAGGACACATCAATTTCACTGATGTGCAAGTTGTTTGGCTTGATCCAGTCACAGGTGTATAACTGTACATATCTTGTATTGGTCTCTGTACTTGGCTGAATGCAGTATAGCATATTAAGTCATCCATAGAACTTGCACATCAGTGCCGAGTTGATGAGGTACCTGTCTGGACAGTATGGAATTTTCAATAAGATATTGCTGTATTGATGGTGAACCTAATATCATGCAGTTTCCAAATACTATATGAATCAATATAGCCTCAGTTCTTCATACGTAGTTCAGTAACCTACATTTATTAGGGAACTCTTTCAATCGGACTTTGCATTTTGTGAAGATGAGTTTGAGATGGATTATATACTAGGTCAAATTATGTTTGGGGGCATGCATATGAGGGTAAAGAACTGGCTTGTCACAAGATCTTAGTGACTTAATGATAAGGGGTAATGAAGAAATTGGCTTGTCATGAGACAGGATGGCAGATATTAGAAAACATGGATAAAGAGGTTGGGTTATTGAAGTGTCTCTATAGTTGCTGGATGTGAGAATTTTAGGGATATTATGCACCCACTTTCATTTAAATTCCAATCAAAGGAGCAAGGTTTACACCATTCATTTTCAGATCAGTTCCCTTCTACACTTCTTCATCCTTAAACTTCGTGTTGAAGTTCTTTAACTTGTTCTTATAAATATGTTCCAAGTCATGCCTATCGGTTTGTTAAATGCCCCCTTTTATTTTCAAGTCATATCCTTCAAAGCATACTTTCCAGCGTGGATATCAAGCCTGTATCAACATAAGAATGGTGTACCCTTCTTCCTATTCGCTGGCATAGTGCACGCTAGAATATGACCGTTGCTAGGACAACTGGCTCACACTTTTTTGGTTACAAACCACTGATCGAAATGATCACAACACAAAGCCTATGACATATCATAATTCGGAAGAGGTGTATGAGCCCAGGCTTGAACCAGTAACCAATGGTTACTAACGTGCATGACGATAGCGAATTGTATGCTACCAATACGATGTAGATCTACTTGACCTGGATTCATATTGTGTCATTATGAATGGTTCATTTGTGGCTGGAAGATGATACCCTTAAATATTAGTGGTGGTGGTATTATTAAATTTGGATCTAAACATTGAGTCAAAAATTGCTTAGGGTATTGGGTCAATTGGTTATCTAAAAATAATATATTTCCAATCTGCAATATGTCAGTGGAAAATGTCGTCAAGTTTTAATAATCTCATTCATAAGATGCTCAAGTTTTACATGTGCAGTGGCAGATCAGTCTCTCATAATTGTATGCTGATCATATTTTCCTGTCAGAATTTACCCTTAAAATTGGAAAGCTGTGTATTTTGATGCATACATCACAAATCTGTTGACATAATATTTACAATACGTACTGTTAGTAACATTACTTTTTACCACACTATTGTGAATGTTCAGATGAATCTTACCAAGCTGGTAATCCTTTGCCCCAAACAGTGTAGTGTTACCTCGTTGAGGAGTCTGAACGTGTTTTCCCAAGTTCAACCAACTGTTTAAGAAATGTGATGTCTTCTCATTAGTAAATTAGGGACAAATTTGTTGTGCCGGGATGAACATTATCTGAAGCACGGTGATGTGTAAATTTGTCGGCTAGGTGCTATGTTGGTGTATATGTGTGGGACTGATGTGTGTAGAACTGCGCACCTGTAATCCAATTACAGCTTCACGTGTGGCTTTAGGTATTGTATACAAAGGTAACCTTATACCAAGAGGAGTCTAGGCAAATGATAGCTTTCGAGAACCACTAAACCCATACTGGGAATGTTGGTACTAGTTTCAGTTTAGCTTTTCATCTGTAAAATATGAATTGGATTGTGGGCATGTGATAATATTCTGTTTTCTAAATATTTACTGATATTTTTCAAAGCAGAGTGCTGCTAATACTTTTCCTAATCCATATGCAAAGGGTTCATTCTGTATCTAGAGGACACATCTTTGGAAGTCTGTTTAATTTGCTTGTATGCCCGGCCTCTGGCAAGACTTATGAGAACAACAGAACAGAAAAAATAAGGAATCCTCTTATGGGTACAAGCAAGATTTACCAAACTATGGCTGCCACGAAATAGTTCTACTTCTGATGTTCATTTTGAACATTAATGTACCAATTTTGCTTTACAGCTGTAAAAATCTGGAAAGCTTGTTACATTTTGCATGTGGTTGTGGTTGGAGATGAGACTCTCTTCATAAGATTAGGGTAGTTTTATGGTTTGTTAGCAGCGATTTCAAATCTAGAGCAAACAGCAGCTATTTGAAATGCATATTGTACTCACATAAAGAAAAAGAAAAAATCTTGAAATGCTTTACTACTTGCACATCCAGACTACACATGTATACTTCTCTCCAGACGTATGGTGTACATGTGTTATTCTCGCCCTGGGAAATGTACCACCAGTGTAAGTATGTATTGCTGTATTTACGTAAGTAATGATTTTACTTGTTTGCATTAAGGACGATTTATGGAGGCATAGCCCGTCAGAGGAAACATTTTTTCAGGAGGTCATTATGTTTCCCGAGTGTGGTTTTCAATAAATGTCAGGAGGTTATCGGTGGTTTTAGCTGTCGGCTAGAGCAAGAAGTTGCCGACTTGAATGATAGCAAAAAGACATCACAATGCTTTTATATACTAACCATGGAATAAATAGACTATGGTTTGGGATGCTTCTATAGCAGGTCAACGTTCGTTGCAGATTGCAGAGTCTGACTGTAAGTGTGTGTACATTATCCAAAGAATTCAATTGGAGAATCACAACTTCAAAGCCATGCTTTGTCGCTATGTTATGTCTAGCGCATTTGCGCATACCTTGAACATCACCCATTTGGTGTATGTTACAGTGAGCTAAGTAAGAGGAAAACATTCTCAACTTAGCTTGAAACTTGAACCTAATTTTTGTGCAAATCAAAGAAATTTTAGACTTGAGGCTGTGTCTTTCAGTTTGTTTAACCTGCTTGCTTTGGTATATTTTGGATTTATTTTTGAATAAATCTTGTTGTTGCAGACACTTGAATGTGTAACATATACAGGTGGCATAGATCTTGTGTTTGTTCGGATGAGTAAAATGAACGGGAATGACATTCTTACTAGCGAGAAAGCTGAGCCTAATATTTGACGTAAATTAAAGAAATTGTAGATTTCTTTCTTTGCGGAAGGCTCTGTCTATACTTGTTACTTGCTACCTATTTTGATTAACCCTTTCAATTATGAATGTCAGCTGCTGAGGAAAATAATTGCAACATATTTAGAACTTTATACTTTCATTGCTATTTTAAAACTACTTAAAATGCTTTCAAGAGAGCCTGGTATTGTTAAAATTGATGCAGGTGAGCCTGGTGGGTTTTTTTTTGGTTCAGGAATTCTTCAGATTGGATAATACGCTGGCAAAGTGATGTAATAGTCGAATACTCTACCATAGCAATAGGTGAAAACAATTTTTGAATACATCGCGCTACACTCAAGCAGGTTGAATACAATACCAGTCTTTTCAAAGATACTAATCTTACATGTGCGAGTGATCAGCATGATATGGTTCAATGCAGAGGTACCGCGTGAACGTACCAGTGCAGCGTGGTATATTCAAAAATTGTTTTCACCTATTGCTATGGTAGTTAATCCGATTATTACATGACTTTGCCAGCATTTAAATTTACAAATACTGTGACACATATATTGAACTGGTACAAATAATTGTAGGCATCCACCTAAAAAAATGGAATTTCACAAATATTCATTTTCATATGGATCTAGTTGAAAAATACATTCAGCTTTAATAACATGAATATATAAATGGCGCCAGTATTGGTTAATTAGACTAGATACTGTGGTAAAATATTCATAGAAGATATGTGTATTTTGATGGTGTATATGTGGTGAAGTCTACTAGCTTTGTGTCTAATGTTATCTGCAATGTTCATCCATATTACATTCCTTCTGCATCTTTCACCTTAATTATTTTAGATAGCATACGTTAGGGGCACACCTGTTTTGAATAAACCTATTGTTTCTGAACAAAATTACACCCAAATAGGAGACAAGGAAAAAGTCAAGAGTTCATGTATATACATATTAAAAGTGGTCAACAAGCTTATGAAATGAACAGCACTACCACTATATAGCAATTGCAAATTGACTTGGTGTTTCCAGTGCCACATCATTCCATAAACCATTTAACAACAATTCAGGGACTTTGCTTCTACAAGAGCGCACACCCTAGACATTCCACAAATAACCTTCGCAGCCAGGATCAGCTCCCGGAGTTTCGTACGAGTTGCAACGAGACAATTAGCAGTAAGTTCCTTGTCCAAGGGAATTTCAAGCTAACTCAATGTTTCCATTAGAGAGTACTAGACACCGCCAGGGTTCGAACCCACAACCTCTTGCACTATGCCGTGTCGTGAAAGCACTCCTCTAGAAACTATATAGCTTCAAGGATCAACAAGTTGTTTTGATGATTGTTGTTGTTGTTGTTTTCCTTTCCAAAAGAAAACAAATCCAAAAGCTCGTAAAAAGAAAATGGTGCCGAGAATGGAAGTTACACCTGAAACAAACTATATGAAAAGACAAGGGCAGCTTTATTGCACAAGTTATATGGTCTTTCAAAGTGTGAAACAAATATGGTGAGGAAATTAACAATAGGAATAAACCAAAAAGGTTGTTCTGCTGCAGGAAACAAAACAAAATAAAAAGTTCGTTAAAATTCTGCACAACAGATGTCTTAAAATTTCAAATACTATCTTTGAAGGAAACTAGCACAAGTTTGGAGCAAGAGCGGGTATATTTTCATTCACGTCAAACCTTATGTTGTTACCATATGGAACCCAACGGCTATGTCATCTTAAGTTGCCTTAGTTAACTTACAAACCTGGATATATAGTGCAGATTCAATAAGTTGAAATTTTGTTTAAAATTTGCTTCTGGGGCTAAATTGTAATATAATGTAAACTTATAAAGCGCATAACTCTACCTTAAAAAGAAGCTCTAAGCGCTGGCAAAGTGCAAGGAAAAACAAGTGAATTCATAGATTTATGTGAAAGAATATTGTTTGTTCAATTCCTTCTGCTTTGATCTTTTTAGTTGGAGGTTTTTATACCCTGATATACTACTGGATGCTAGTATAATAGTATTTACATAAGCAGGAAGAGGGAAAATAATTTTCCCCCATACACAAATATTAATGCCCTATATTTATGTTGTAAATGTCGCACATCCATCGAATTAAATTGTGTGTTATTTTTCCATAATGTATAACTCCCAACTTAGCCCTGTATTCAACTCTTGATATTTACACCATTGAGAACTTATTATAGCGATTGCTTTGAAAATCCAATGAGGATAATTTTCCAATTCAAGTTAAGATTAAAGGTAATATTATATATTAAATTGAAGAAAACTCATGAGAAATTGAATAATAAGAAATTTTAAATACTTCCATGTAACTCTATCCATTTCTGAAATACTTTTCACTCCAATTATAGTGCATTATGTAATATATATATATTGAAATGCTATCTTAGTAAAATCTTGAAACCAAATCAGCCATTACGTATTATTTAAAGCGATGATGCTGACACATTTCTTGCGTAATATATCTCAGCGGTAATTGTCTCATAACCACGCTCCACAAATTAAGGTGTAGGTTATCATTGATGCATTTATTTTTATCCCTCTGGCTCTAGTGAGAGAGATACCATCTTTTATGAATCCGTTTTTTGCTATATCAGTGGGTATCACCATATACCTAAACAGAAATATATTATTTAGTTATTTTAAGGCTTGTAGTTATCTGTTATGAATTGGTCGAATTGTGGTATCCTGTGAATAGTAATAACTTCGGGCGAAAATTGCTGTGGTTATTTTGAAGCAGGCTTGACGAAGAATTCAAATATCACAATTACACTTTTGTAGGTCTTGTGGTTCTTGAGTTATGATTGTAAAGAGTGTCGAAACAAAACATCTTCATAAAACGACATATATCTGAAAACAAGAACACATTAAGCAATTTTTGAAAGTGCATGTTTTGCATTCCTTACCTATTCAAATCTTCAAGGCTGTAACTTTTTATTAATCCCTAATCTAGACAATGGAAATTAATTTTTGGAGTTGAACGACCATACTCCAATACGCCATAATACATGGAAAACAGGTGCTGTTTTGTTTTGATGTCAACATATTTCTGGTTTATGTAAAATGTTGTAATCATAACCTTGTGAATGTGATCTAGTCACATTTGATATTATGTAACAATATTGAGGCAGGTTATTGATGACCTACAGGTGTGATGGCGTATGGGACTATACACAAAAACAATCTGCAGGTACCTGTATCGGTGGCAAATGAACACTAAATGCACTTGCAAATATCATGATTTTACATTGGGTGAGTGAACACTTGCATAATTGGTTGTTTTGCAAAGAGTCAATTGACAATGCTAGATGTGAAATACAACTTTAAAAGTTCATGATAAAATCATTCTGGTCCTGTTGTTAAAGACAAGGTGGAAAACTATGGTAATGAGGGGTGCCCAAGAGAAATTCCGAAGGACCAAAAGCAAACACTACCATTCAAAACAATAACTGAAAATCAGATGTCACATGTAAACAAATATTAACATTTAAATTTGACTAACTGCTGAAGAGAATCATATTGAATAGGACCAAAAATGAGCTCAATCACAGCCAGATTAATGGTTCAAGAAATAATTAAAACATTACAGAAGTTTTAAATTCGACACAATTTTTGTCTGCTCTAGTTATCCAAATGATACACTTCTATTTACATAAAATCCTTGCTTATAAAATGCCTATCTTTGTGGAGATTTGGATTAAAGGAAGATGCTACACCCTGAAGGCTCAATGTGGCTGGCATTTTGCTAAGCATGTTATTTTTATCGTGATGGTGGAGGTTGGCAGGATAAAGATGATTTGCAGCTCTTATGAGGACTTAATTTCAGAGATTATATGAAGATGGGGGAGGATAAGTAATATTGTAATGACCTAGATAGTATTACTTCATCTATATACACTAAGCCAAAAAAGAAACTTATAATTTTTCACAAGGTCATATCTTAAAATCCTGTCTATCAAAATTAACCAAAATTACAAACAGGATTGCCTCAATACTCTACTCTAAACACATGTCACTAACTATGCAGTTGTCCAACTGACACAACAGTAAAATGCACTGACATGCAACACCTTCCTGGACCACATTCACAGCGCAACAGATTTCTTTGGCTGGGTTCCAATTATTCGCCTGTGAATGTGATCCCGGAAGCTGTTCCGTGTCAGTGCATTTTACTGTTGTGTCAGTTGACAACTGCTTGGTTACTGACATGTGTTTAGAGTAGAGTATTGAAGTAATCCTGTGTGTAATTTTGTTCATGTACAGGCGAATAATTGGAACACAGCCAAAGAAACCTGTTACGCTGTGAATGTGGTCCTGGAAGGTGTTGCATGTCAGTCCATTTTGCTGTTGTGTCAGTTTGTTTGGTTACTGACCAGTGTTTAGAGTAGAGTATTGAAGTAATCCTGTGTGCAATGTTTGTTCATTTTTATGGAGAGGATTTTAAGATATGACCTTGTGAAAAATTATAAGTTTCTTTTTTGGCTTAGTGTATATCAGTTAGTTGTAAAGTTGTGTTATGAATTTATGAGGTGGTACGCAGATTTCAAGATTGAAGTTTCTGCCATGAATTTTGTTTCTCCAAAACAAATGCTCTAAATTTCATAGAGGTGTGTTTTGCTATTTAGTATTTTAATGTGCATTGAACTTTTATATAGTATGATGTTTTTCTGTTGGTATCTAAATCCATCATGAAATTGCTATCTTCAGTAGATAGCACCATACATATATTTAAGAATCTATAGTAGATAAATTTTGATGGCAAGTTGCAATCAGACCAACACTGGTACATATGAACACAGCAGTTGGAGGTGTACTTGTGATTGATTTGCATTAATGATGATGATGTTGCTGCTGCTGATGAATTTGCTGCTGCTGCTGCTGATGATGATGATAATCATGACAGTGATGACAATGATGACATCATATATGATGATGATGATGATTACAGTGATGATGATCACAACAATGATATTGACGAGGATGTCAAAAATGATTGATGATGTACAACTTTTATCTGTGTCAAAGCTATTTTAGTAGATTATGAACACAACGGGTTCTGTAAATGTCTGACTTTAAACCTATTTTCAGTAGACTGAAATTGTTATTGCTATCTTCAGTAGATAATGTGTATTAATAAAGCTCTCAACTGAAGGCAACACTGTACCTGAAGCCATTTATTCTGATATCTTACTTTTTTAAAGTCAAAAGCTATAGCTATCAACAGTAAGCAGCACTAAAGAAATATATCAGTAATAGAGTTCAATATTTTGTTGCTATCTTCAGTAGATAGCATTGACAGATAAAGCTACCTGTTATTTGCACAGTATTATGTATTAGACATTGTTGTTGGTAGACTTCAGTCGCAAGGAAAAAAGTTCAATGTTTTGTTGCTATCTTCAGTAGATAGCATTGACAGATAAAGCTACCTGTTATTTGCACAGTATTGTGTATTAGACATTGTTGTTGGTAGACTTCAGTCGCAAGGAAAAAAGTTCAATGTTTTGTTGCTATCTTCAGTAGATAGCATTGACAGATAAAGCTACGTATAATTTGCACAGTATTGTGTATTAGACATTGTTGTTGTTGGTAGACTTCAGTCGCTTCAGTCTTCTAATTAAAATTAGAAAGCATTACACTCTAGATTGTGACTGTTATCTGCAGTAGATAGAATAAGTTTTGTAACATATTTTATGTAAGTCATCTTCAGTAAACAGCAGCAGATGGCTTTACATTTATATCTTCACGATAAAAAAATACTTACGGTAGAAGCTACAAAGTTTCTTTAATGAAATAACCTGTGGATCATGCTTTATTCTCATTCCGTTAGAGAGAGAACGAGAGAGAGCTAGCCAAACGCTCAGCCAGTTATTAAACTCAAAGTCTAGATTCAATATCTATGGCCAAACAGCCAGCCAGCATACATAAAGCAGAATGTCATATTTGATTTAGTCCATATGCCTTGATCCTATTCAAACCACATATGCACATACACTGAGCCTTATTCAAACCACATGCGTAATCAAAGGGGAGACTTGAAGTTAATGAAAATAGGGGACAGCATAGTTATCACGAAGCATACTAAAATTGGTTCTGGTGTGTATAATGTGCAAGGTAGTGTTTAAATGGCATTTTAATATGCTGTGTGTGGTACAGCTTTCTGAGTCACAAGCATTAATTTCTTCATAATTGCTCCCTTCAAATAATGCATAAGCTTTCTTTACTTCTAGCCCATATGACAGTAATAACACAATAGGACAGAGCAGTACATTTTAACACATGAATAATCTAAAGTGGTGCATCATGAAAGTACTTGATGGACTATTTGCTTATTATCTATTATCATAATGGGACATTTGGTGTGTCCATAGTGGACATTTCCTTGCTACATGGCGTAAAGAAGGGGAAATGTCTTCTTTGTAGGGGAAGCATTCTTTGCATGTCAATTGATTGTTTCATAAGAGTTGATTCCTATTCATACAGCACACACATGTGCACCGATTATTATTCTGACCGCATATACAATCACAGAGGAATGGTGAACTAAATTGAAATTGAAAAAAAGGGGCCAGTCACACATCCTTCTCAAAAAACAAAACAGAATTTCTTATTCTTCAAGTGTGTAAATAATGAATGTTCTAATTTCCTTCCCAGGCCTCTTGGCTTCAAAGAAAAGCACCTCTTTGATCTTTGTCCATACTGTGACAATGTTTGTGAATCTTGCTGCTAGCTTTCTGCAGAATATGTCACAATATGTAATTACAATTTTCACTCTTCTGTAAGCTGATATAATCTCACAGATACATGATGATCGCTAGGCCATTGCCACTTACAGCGGCGTGTAAACTAATGAACATTTACAGGCATTTTTTGCCTTGCAATTGAGTATTAAAAAGTCATCATCGGATATCGGCGTTATAATCAGGTTCATTTCTATTGTAAATGTACATAGGTACATCTTAGTGTAGATTATTCATCCAGTTGGTAAAACAAAACTCCAAAATTAAATCAAATATTGGAACTTAGGTTTCGTTAATATGATGTGGGACCAGGCATTGAAAGGAATTGACCGGCATCTCTCATATGACCAATTGACCTGAATCGGTCACTGACGTTTTGCCATTGCAAACATAAAGAATTCAAATCATGCTTAAAATATCGCTACTATTAACTTTCTACTGAAAAGAGTGATGTGTAATTCACTATTTACTGAAAATGGCATTATGCTAAAATAACTTCCTTTACTCTTTAGGTTCTCTTTCAAATATTATTTTTGAATAGGGTGTTTGTATTGCACTTGCACTGGAGAGGCATTTCTGAGTACGGTCATAATAAATTGGCTCTGAGATGGTCAGGCATAATTGGATCTAATATTGGAAAAAATGTAACAATTTGAGGATATTTAATTCTCAATGATCTGATTTAGAACTTACTTGAAATATACAGGCAAGTAAAATTATGCGTAGTTTTGATTCAGAGGTATTTAACAAAAAATGAGCCTTCCAATTAGTACAGAATGGGAATTTTAAAATTCTGAAAAGCCAAGTCAAAGGCAAAGTACTAAACACTATCTATCCCCGGACATGAAAGACAGATCTGTGCAATAAATCAAGCCTTTTCCAACCAAATTAGTGGAAGCTTTTAAAAGCAGACTGTGTTGTTTATATATGCAGCAGTAGTGCTCAGCAGAGGAGAAGAAAACAAACACATGTTTAGAGGAGTTGTTTGCTTAGCTAAATGGTTGCACCACAGGGACATGAAGCAAAATTATACTCATGACTAAATCACCCAAAATTAGCTCAAAAATAGCCGCACCAGAAGGAAACAATTAGACTTTTACCGACACTTTGGTTTTCATTTCAACTTTAAATAGTACCTGCTTTTTTCATGGGGGATGTAGTAGCTATATTACAGGGGATCCTCTTACCCAGCAAGTACTATATGATTAATAAGTGCATAAATGTCAACCATATGTGATGTGATCAAGCAATATGAGTTAGATGTCGGTAATATTGATTTTGAGATATAACCAATAATAGTATTCAACTTCTGTAATATTTTATTGTTCTGAGCATCAATTAAATAGTCATATCTCTGGAACCGTAAGTCTATTTATGATGGAGTTTAGAGCAAAATAAAGCTCTGAGAATGGCTCATTTCATGAAATTGAAAACTGAATTTTGATTTTGATCGACATCGGACTCATTTCCCTTGATCGCATCACATATGCTGCTCACCAGTTTCAGTGTATTTCAATTGTCTTTCCTTGTAATTTATTTAACTGTAATTTTCAATTCTTATTTATCTAGGTTGATTTATTGCACAGTTATATTCCACATGATTTGAAGAATTAGTTACATCATTCCCATTGCACCAGTGTCTGTAAAAAGGCATTGAGGCAATTTGTCTCACAAGTATCAAGCTCATGATCAAATTTAAGCAGCTTAAGGTGGTGCTACACCCCTTGATAAATTTGTGTCTATTTTTGCATTTTTCTCAAAAAATAATAGCACAAAAGTTATGTAATGGTAACAAAAGTTATGTATATTATAGGGGCAAGGAATCCAGTTATTATACTGGAATTTCAGTGACTTAAGACAAGCAGTACGTTATTTATGATAAGAAAAGAGGTACCGTTAGAATGTACCTCATTTCTTAACATATATAATGAACCACTTGTCTTGAATCACTGAAATTTCAGTGAAATAATTGGATTCCTTGCTCCTATAATATACATTAACTTTTGTTAACCAGTGTGTAGTTATTTTTTGAGAAAATGCAAAATTAGTCACAAAATTTATCAGGGGGTGTAGTACCGCCTTAACACTTTTTTGCAACTTCAAAGGTGTCTGACAAAATGTACCTTAAAGCATACTAAGAACAACATTTTTGACAGTTCATATTTGCAAGTTGAAATTCCCATGGAAATTTGATAATTCACAAGTAGATACAAGATGCGTTAGGGTATTTCTAAAATGATGTGCAATAATTTGCTGCTTAGTAGGGAGACAAACTTGGCAGATAGTATTTCATAGTAAGGTGATACACAATTAGTTTTAATATTTCATTGTATATAGAGAGAAGGAGTCGATGGTCATTAAAAGTAGGGAAAGGAATTCCACCGTTTGTAAACTGATACGCAATTAGCTTTAATGTTTTTATACCATAGGGTGTCATTCTACTCATCTGCAGGTTGTTTGTCTCTAAGATGAAACTCATATTACCTATGTAGCAATATTAGTGCTTTCTTTGTTCTAACCATAAAGTTCAAACTTGACTATGTCTTATTTTCTTAGCAATGGGCGGGTCAGAATGAGATTGCATGTGGTGGAACATATTATATCATATAGAGTCATATCTCAACCTAAGCCTGTGGGTTCCATAATCAATAATCTGCCCAAACTTATCTGTTACACAAGCAACTGTGGCAATCTAGGAAGTTCTTTGGGCTATCATACATCTGTATGTAATAAAACTAGTAGTACCGTAGGTCATACCGGAGCAAACATTCACTAGGAATTTTGACTTGAAGATTCACTTAAACTATGGACCATGCCTTACATGACTTTTCTATTACCCCTACCTCTAACTCGCTATCATTCTATCCACCCCTTTGGTTACAAAAGCAGCGGAAGCAATGGGCAATATCTTTAAAAGGAATCAACTCTCCATTTCAGGTCATAAAAACCACAGTAACAAATTCACCCCAAGATACTCAGACTAAACTTCAAAGAAGATGCTATGTTTATGTTGCATCAATTTCCACGCTATTTGCATGAACATTGCCAGAGGCTACAGGGACCGGGAACATCTACTTAAGGAACAGTGGGAACGGAATACCGTCATACAGTAAACAAAAAATAGGAAGAGAAAACTGTGGACAAACTCTATTATGTATGCTTCATCATGGCTGGGATTTGATGATGAGATTTAATAGCTTGGAAATGTTCTGTATAAAAAATATTTTGGTGACATCTTTCTTTTGTGAGTTACAGAAAATTTAGCAAAACACATATGCTAAGTAGAAATTTTCCAAAGGTTATACTAGTTTGTCGGGGCATTTAGTTACAAAGGACTAACTTTATGCTACTCAAATTTCACAAATTGGTCTATCGCTTCGTAATTACACAAATAAAATAGCAGTGAAAATGATTGTTACTTTATTTCTTTTCAATATCGTGTTACTTGCTTATGGGTGAACACATTTGCAAGTATCCTGTGTTTTATATTAAATGATGTAGTAGGTTATGAGAGGGTCATGATTTTAATTTTAATTTGGTTTTATAGTGCATTGTCAAAAAGTGTGCCAGGTATTTTTGCTTTCTTTGGTTTTGTTCTTTCTCAATAAGATATTGCTTTTTTTTATTAGAACTTTGTGTCCACTAATATGTTCAAATGCAACAATATTACAGTTAAATTATTTTTTGTTTTGCAGTAACATCTAAATAAAATTGGTGTTACTTTCTGCTTGCCCTTTAAACTTTGTAAGTGACACCTTTATGACATAAAGGTATAACATAAGGTTGTGGAATTGCATACTAAAGTGCAGGTGTGCCTTAGATCCATATTGAATAGAAAAAGTCTGCTGTATGTTTGAGGAGCATTTTATGACACTAATCACAAAGACTATGAAGAATGTTTAATTATTAAGTGCATCTGATATGTATTGTACTTATTTGCATTGAAGTAAGTAATGGAGTCTGCTTTGACAGTCTTAAGTGAAAAAGGAAAGTATTATATGAAAATGTAGAAGTGTAGACATCTAAAGTACAGGTACCTGGTTGGCAGTGTCAAAGTTCTGAGTAATTTGAAGTAACAGTGTAAAAGCCTTTTTTTGTTTTGTTATTTTTGTATCTGCTGTCTGCATTCGATACTTACTTGGGGAGACTAAAAATGATAAGCAGGTTTCCAATAAAGATTGCAAGGCTGTGTAGGGTTCAATGTTTTTGATTGCGGTTCCCTATTGCTACAAAGGCTGTGTTTTCAGTTCTCATTGCGGTTTTTAAGATCTCTACTGCGATTTTTCTCTCAAATGATTAGATTGAATCCTAGCTGTGTTCTTCTTTCATCCCAGATTTATGTGTTTGTTGCAATGGTAAAACATCACATGTCCCTGCCGGTAATATGAGAGTGGCAAGGGCTCTTCTTTTGGGTCCACATGGAACTGATTTTGTCACATGTGTATGAAATCAATATTGCATGGATTTGGTGATGTCTGCTGAGTATTTGAAAGTAGAATATCAGATCATGGTCGGGTCAAATTTGACTTCCTACTTGTGAGACAAAGTGGCAAAATGAGTTGTGTCCTATGTGTTAGGTTTCATGACTTCCAAGTTTAGGGTTAGAAATTAGAGCTTTGGTGATTTTTTCGAGACTGGAGTGTTGCTGATTGGTTTCACAGGTTGCTGATTTAAGCATTCTAAAACTCATGGAGATTCTGTAAAACAAGAATAATCTTTCATCTGATAGCCATTAAAGCATGTAGATGATTGAAAATACCGTTGTCACATCCATCAGCAATATAATATGAATCATGCAACATGTGGTAATAGCTGCTTTTGAGTATGACCTAATTCTAGGCTGCTATCTAAAGTGGATTTTCAAAATGTACAAATAAAGGAAATAAAAAACCTTTAATAAAAACGTTGTGTTAAAAAACCTTTCTCAAAGGAAATAAGTACTTAAAATCAGCCCTCGAATTAAGGATCTGAAGGGGCACGGCAACTTTTTTAGGGCAAGTTGGTAATTGCCTTGGATTTTCGCTGAAAAGGCAAGGCAGCACAGCAGTTTGTAATATTTCAAGAGGGCATCATGGCAACTGTTGAAAATTTAAGAAGGGCACCAAGGCAATTTCTCAAAAGTGAAGAAAACACACAACATAGATAGATGATTTTATAATGAAGGGGCAGGGCTGGGACACCGACGGCAACTTCATTAGAGGGCACAGCAAGTGACTGCCTTGGGTAAAGGACATGTTTTGAGGGCATTGCAGCAGTGGGGTTTGGCACCCATGGCAAAATGCCATGGGTGCCGTGGGTTAATTGGAGGGCTGCTTAAAATGCGGCTAAATGAACTTGACAAATTATTGTTACCGTAGTGTAAATCTTGTTGAAATGTGGGTTACAGTAACCTGCAGTTTTAGATCTCCAAATGGGATATTCCGTTTGAAATCCACACTCCAGTTGCGGAGGATTTAGCTAGAGTCTTCCACAGGGAGTATCAGTTTCAAATAGAACAGCTAATTGGGTATCTTACATTTGAAATATTCATCCCAAGTTATAGGTAGTCCATTTCCAGGGGGAGTAAGGGTTTCAAATTAATTAACCCTATCCAATTCCATTTGAAAAACATACTCCCTTTGTGGAAGACTTTTCATCTTCCAGAGGGGTATTGCAGATTTCAAATAGAATAGCCTAACAGACATCATAGTCATCTATTGGCGTCAACAAATAAAAAAGCTTCAGTTTTAGAACCCAACATTATGTTGTGCTCTTAGAATTATGCTAACCAAATCACTGCCAAGTGGTTTATAAAGTGTCCTGGGCCACAATGATCAGCAAATTACTTATTATATTCTGTGAAGTGCAATAATCTTATGTAACTGTGTTGTATAGCCTAAATCTTATTATTTCTCAATATATATCCTTTGACGTGCAGAGGGATACAAAGTTTTACTATCGCGTTCATCGCATCCTTAGTCATGTAGTATTGATGAGTCACAATTCATCATGGAACATTCAGCAATACTGATTACTTGCATTCATTCTGCATGATTATTTCACTCAATGGTATGAGATTTCAAATGGATTAGCCTTCATTCCATATTAGGTACCAAATTAGTCAAATGCTATCAGAGGTTGGGAAATATACCATGCTGGTGGTAATTGCAGGAAAATCAAGTAACTTCACCCTTGCGCTTTCCCATTTTATGTGATCAAAATGCCATTTGCAAGCATTCAGTTCTCATTATCTGCAATTTGCTTTTTTGACTTACTAAATTGTCTTTGGTATTATGCTGATTTTGTCAGTATTAGTGATGCTTGGTGGGATTTCTCCCAAATAAATGGTGCTTCGTATTACCTGTCTCTGCCTTTTAGAGTACATTTTAAGCCAATTTGGTATATCTACAACTTCTGAAATGGTAAAATTTATTGACTGTCTTAGACACCTGTAGAATATTGATGGGTTAAATTTTGTAGAGATTGGTATTTTTTCAGAATTCAGCAGGTACATATCTGAACACAACTGTATTATTCTGTGGTTATGGTTATCATTATATCAGCTTTGTTTTGACATGCATATTTCATACTAAACTGGGCTCAAAAAGAAACTTTTAATTGTTCACAAGGTCATATCTTAAAATCATGTCCATATAAATGAACCAAAATTGCACACAGGATTAATTCAATATGCTACTCTAAACACTTGTCAGTAACCAAACAGTTGTCCAACTGGCACAACAGCAAAATGCACTGACATGGAATAGCTTTGTGGACCATATTCACAGCCCAATAATTGGCACCCAGAATTTGAAATCTGTAAGTATGTGGAATAGTGTGGAACAAGACCGGTTTCTTGAAGAAAGTGTGTGAAAAGCAGAAAGCAGTCCCATTCCACACTATTCCACTTAGTCTTTCGAAATTATCACTTGTGTAAGGATCTTGTACGCATTCTCACAGATTTCTTTTGCTGGGTGCCAATTATTTGCATGTGAATGTGGTCCAGGATGCTTTTCTGTGTCAGTGCATTTTACTGTTGTGTCAGTTTGACAACTACTTGGTTACTGACAGACATGTGTTTAGGGTAGAGTATTGAAGTAATCCTGTGTGTAATTTTGGCTCATTTTTATGGATAGGATGTTAAGATATGACCTTGTTAAAAATTGTTTACGTTCATCTGATTTAGTTTGATATAGAAATTTCAAGAAAGTTACCCAAAAAAACTGCAAACACAACATTGATTGGCCTATTCTGTTTTTGTTCTGATCAAACTATAGCCTACGTCCTGTTGATATTGGCAACCAATTCTATTCCCTACTCATCAACTGCTCCATTAAGCACAGTAATAACCAAAGAGATTGTCATCCATCGATGACTTGATCCCAAAGGTCTCATCAAGGCTCTGCAAATTACACCAGCACAAAACTGTGACTGGATGGTGACTCTTTATTATTCACATGGCTTTACAGGGGGATGCTATGCTGTGATGCCTAATGAATTACTGGTTGGTTTTATCACTCTTCATTCAAAGTTGTGTGTGTAATTACTAATAAATATACAAACATGCATTACTTGCTCGTTCTCAGTGACTGATACTGTGGTCTTCTCATTATAAGTCAGTTAATTAAAATTTCTGTATTTTTGTGTTGCTTTGAGTCAATTTATTTCTTTACCGATACCCCCGGTACTCAATATTATGTAGTACTACATGTATGTGGTCAAACCCTGGCCTCCAAAATGGATTTTAGAATACGATATATCAGATTTGATACAAACAGGTGATTCAATTGTTACTGAAATACATGTATATAGATCAAAGATGGCTGCCACTTCAAGTGTTACTACTGTTTTGGTCATAGGGTGTATTATTTAGCACTCTTTTTTTATTTAATGTTGCATTTCTTCACAAAATCCATTTGAAATCAGATGAAACATAAAGAAGAATATGTTTCAACCAGGTTTCTTGGCTGAACCTTGTGCGTACGTGTTGGCCGACAAACGAGGACACACACAAGATTTTTCACCCTAAACTGTGGACCTACTTCCAACCAAGGACTGTCCTCGGTCTCAAACTGCTGCAAAAGACCTCAAATGCATGCTAGATGCTTTAAACGCTATTTGCCTGAAACCGAGGACCACACGTGTAAAAACTACCGTCCGCAGAGGGTGATGGCTAAAATTCCGTTTCAGTATTATACACACAAAAAATCCGCCATTTTAGTCCACGGTTAGGCGATGAAAACATCATACACACGTCCTCGGTTAGATAGCAAAACACAATGTCCAAGTTTGGAGGCAAACACAGACAGGGGCGTGTCTGGGTGTGTAAATGCACATTTACGGGAATCCTGGTTTCAACTTTGAGTCTTTTATGATACTTGAACATCAGTTGTCATAGATCGCTTGCACTGTTCAAAATAAAGATAAGTTGTTAATGACTTAATGCCCATATCAAGTTAGAATCCCATTTCTTGTGTATTGAGCATGGGAGACTAGCATTGACCCTCTGAAGAAGTACTGACTCCTTGCTTGCACATTATGCCTTGCAGGTAGACACAAATTCTTGGAAACATTACTTTATGCATCAATGTATGATATATTAACATTTTAATTGATTTCTTAATAGAATTGGACATGATTTATTTCAGGCAAGCGACTTCAAAACATTCGACATCACCTCATCAGTGTATTAAGGATTAGGTTAAAGAGTTCTAATTAGGGATGGGATTCAAATGTTGATGGTCAATATTGATAAAGAGATTTTGATCTGGTTAGGTTCAAGGTACATGGTAATGCTCATCTCTTAAGAAATTTGACGGTATGATATCTATAAGAAGGTCACTATGCATATTTTTATAGCCCAGTAATTCATTGATGTTGATATGTACAATTGAGGAGGAGACAAGATTCTGTGCAACAAAACAAGCCTGTCAATAAATAGTGTGTACAAGTACCACATTAACCTTTTTATTTTCAACTATAACCGGCAAGGCAAAGTGGCTTAACCTTTCAAACATCATTTTTGTCCGTTTTTTAAGTAATAAAAAGATCAATGTGGGTGTTAGTGAAAATTGTGCTAAGAAACTGACGTTTCAATAAGTTGAGAAGTTCAAATTGACCAAAATGTTGGCTATTCGTATTGTAACTTGTCTCAAAAAGTACAGTCGTGACCATTTAATGATTATGCATTGGATGAAGAATCACTTGAGACAACATTGAACATTTGCTTGGTTTGTGATTCTGATCTGTCAAGACATGTAAACATGGGAAGAGCATTTGCCTAATGTCAAATACATGTAGGCTATGCTGAACATTTGTGTGTAACCTTTTCAAAATGGAGATACAAAATGTTACATGGCACAGGGGTGTTTTATTACACAGCGCATTATTTGTTAACAGTTTGCGAAATACAGGGCATAGACTTCACTCGAGGGCATGTCTTTTTAAGAGGGCTGCATTCAGTTAGTGGCTGAGTATTATAGTTTGTTAAAAAAAATGATGCTTGGGTCATATTGGCTAGGTTACCATGATTTTATCAAAGAAGGGGAACTTGTAGTAGCCTCCAATAAGGGTAGCAAAAACAATAATTACTCTAAAATTGTAGGATTGATAAAATTGTCATCCAGGAATCGATGTCCACATTTGCTACCTACTGAAGATGGCTAATAACCCTAACACGTAAAAATCTTACAAAATCTTACAAGGAAAACCACTGCACATGCATGCATTCCATGTCATGCCACAATCACCCTAAGTCATTGATGGGCACCAAGTCGCTGGCCGGGCAAGCGACTCCCCCGTGGCATGAGGTTGGTGATCGTGTGCGTGGCACCCGAGGGGTCCCAGGGTCAATTCCCGGGGGTGCCAAGTGAAATCTTTCTTCATCTTCTCTCCTTTTTTGTTCCTTCTCTGCGCAGGTTTTATGAAAAACAAAAGTGCTTGGTGGTTTTGTTTTTTACTACAAGCCTTAAACTGAGGTGATAGTACCCTCGCTTAACCACTCTCTTCTTAGACTTGCATTTTAACCCTGATATAAATACCTTTTTTTCCCCCAAATATACCCATAAATCAAACAAGGGTTTTGTTTTCTATCTTGCATACAAAATAATACAATCAAACATAGGGGTATATCATGCAGTAGTTCACTTACGCAACATTGTCATTTACATTATGTGTGCTTTGAATTATAAAATGTCCGTTTGAAACAGAGGTGAGCCATTTAACATATGTGGCAGTATGGATTCATATTGATCTTGGTTGTTGCCAGCAGCTGATTTATATAGCTGTTTTACATTAAGGTGGTACTACACCCTTGATAAATTTGTGACTATTTTTGCAATTTTCTCAAAATATAATAACGCACTGGTAACAAACGTTATGTATATTATAGGGGCAAGGAATCCAGTTACTACACTGGAATTTCAGTGACTCAAGACAAGTTGTATCTTATTTATGATAAGAAAAGAGGTACCGCTAAAATGTACCTCATTTCTTAAAATATATAATGAACCACTTGTCTTGAATCACTGAAATTTCAGTGAAGTAATTGGATTCATTGCCCCTATAATATATATATGTGTGTGTGTAGTTATTTTTTGAGAAGAATTTGATTCATTGCCCCTATAATATACATAACTTTTTTTTTACCAGAGTGTAGTATTTTTTGCCAGAAATATGCGAAATAAGTCACAAAATTTATCAGGGGGTGTAGTACCACCTTAAATCTGTAGCCATTTTTGTTGGTACTTATGATCAAATGTATGTATAATGAGTTACATTTGCTATCTTCAGTAGATAGCCGAAATTCTTGTACATACCTCTGTCTTGTATTAGCTTCTCTTGATATATACTTATATGGAATTATATGCTTGACATTATGAAATTGGAATACAACCTCATATCTGTAATATTACTTGTGACATTGGTTGAATACTTTTGATTTTAGAACTCTATAATTTAAGCTGATGATAAAGCTTTTCATAACATAAAGAAATTTCATAATTGACTCTCTAGATGCGAAAGAAGATTATTGGAAATATAAACATCTTTTACCAACCACTGCATTTGTGTGCTAAAAAGCATCATATCATCAAGATTAATTTTTCATTATCAACATGACCTTGTAACATCGGCGCCGTCATGAACTACCAGTGCTCAGTTAGCCGCAAGCTAAAGAGTCAATATGCTACAGTTCCTTGTGTCACAGTATTTGCTTGCATCAATTTTCACTGGCATGAAACTCAAATTTTGATATGGTTTTAAAGTTTTTCATCAATAACATTTTATATGTGAAGTGCTCAGTTGCTAGAACTAGCTCAATATTAGCGTGCTGCAGTATTTTTTACTGTTTCAGAGAAAAGAGGAAATAATTGTAAATCGTATGAGGGTTTTAAATTGTTTCATTTCAAATTGATCAATATTCACTCGGGATTAATTTTCACCTTGGTGGACTTAACAACATGAAAATAACCTCTTATTTAACAAAATTTTAATATTTGTCACTAGTAATATATACCCGTATAGCAGTCAATAATTTTTACCTGGGTCATTTTTTCACTATGAGTCTGCGAGAAGAAAGAATGTCCTTGAATTTTAACCAGGTTTAAAAATTGTCGTTTTAAATCAAATTGGTTGAAAGGGGGCTTCTTCCTGTATGCACTATACAGTGCATTGAATTACAGTTTATGTATAGATCATATGTATGTGTGTGTTGTAATTGGTATATGTATATATGCAAAGTGGTTGTGATGCGTACCTACACATGAATCACGCACCTCAGAGATATATACAGGAAACTAAGTAACGTAGGAACGATATACTGATGGAATGAAAGACGTGAGGAACATGGGTATGTTTTATTTGCATTTTGTTCTTGAGGATAGTATTTATAAGGATCATAAAGGTTGGTGGATGTGAGTTACTACTAGTTGTGCATTAATTTCTAGATGATCATGGAAGCATTCATTTCATAGAATGCAAAGAACATTCATAGGGGAAGGTACTTTGCACTTTGAAATGGGTGTTTTAATGTATCTTTCAGATTCTAATATTAATCGATTGTTTTATTATTTGAGATGTAAGAGTATCATTGTGTAGGGTGTATTTGTGAATGAATATGCATCACACATATTGTTAGAGAGTGTGTGTATGTCTGTCTGTTAGTGTTATATTTTAATTTACTGTATGTATTAAATGCATCATTTTAAGAGTGTGTATACATATGTTGCACTGTGTGGAGTGAGATGGAAGCTGCGATGTTTATGAACATAAATAACAGTAATGAATAAAAGGCACATTTATGTCCTGTTTGATATTGATTTAATTTTTTATTAATGCTTTATTGTAATTAATTAAAGATCAGTGAATAATGTAATATTGATTCAATTCATTTGCCGAGTTCAAACAATTCACCAAATTTCACATAATTATTGTACAATTACCAATATTCCTGGTCACACACAAAAGCTGTCTTCAGTAGATAGCAAGATTTCACAACTGATGGTTTTCATATTGGTCAGGTCATAATGTGTTAAAATCTTTTTAATATCTTGGTAAAGTGAATGTAGTATGTAGGAAATGTTGTTGGTAACAAACAAGTAGCATTTGAAAGATTGGATATACAGTGGTAGACATTACTTCAGGAATTAGATATGTGTGTATGTATTACAATGAACTTTGAATCCATATGCTTGATTGTATGGATATATTTAATTACCAAATTGTGTTTTAAGGTCAGCAGTCCTTACAGTATCTCTGAAATTAAATTTTAGCTTATTATTTTATGCTGGAAAGTGGGCTTGCATATAGGTCATTTCATTAAATACAAGCTAGCTTACATAGCGGGCTAAGAATAAATTAATTCTTATTTATATTTGTAAATGCATATGGATTTTGCTATCTCCTGAAGATGGCTTTTTATGTGTTGCTAGAAGTATATAAATTCATAATGAGGGTGACAATATAACATGTGAATGTTACTCTCTACCAAAGATAGTGTTGCTATCTACTGAAGATAGCAACCAAAGATAGTGTTGCTATCTACTGAAGATAGCAACCAAAGATAGTGTTGCTATCTACTGAAGATAGCAACCAAAGATAGTATTGCTATCTACAGAAGATAGCAACTAAAGATAGTGTTGCTATCTACTGAAGATAGCACTGCTGTCTGCTGAATATAGCACTGCTATTTACTGATGATAGCACACCTAGGAATAAGAGAAAATAAAAGTTGTAAATAAAGTTAATATAGTGAGTTTACTATCAAATGTGATTGCTTAATTTATGTTTGATTTAAAGGTCAGAAGGTATGCACTGGTGTTAAAATTAATTTCAAGGCAGAGTTTACACTGCGAATTGGACTTGTATATCGGTTGTTATGTTGCAATTACTGTTCTGTGTGGGTATGCATCATATATGACAGTTAAGTGTTGACTCAGCCTGACGTGGTTTTATTTAGTGGTCTACGACCGACCAGTACAACAATGTTGTCATCCTTGTTTATTATGATGATTGCTAGTGGTTTGTGTGTGGTGAAGATATTGCGTGCATTGCATTTGTTCCATGGGTCTGTCTGGATGCACTTGTAATGGTTGTAAATCAATGGTGAATGGATATATTTTGAGAGGAAAAGGTAATTTATTTTCAAATGTTCTTGGTTTTTGTTGGAAGTGTAATGTGTGTGTTTATTTGCTGCTGTATTTTCAGTTTGACACCTGTTTATTGTTGGGATTATCAGATATTTATGTGCAGCATAAGATGTATTACATATTTTGATATGTGGTTCTGTGTACGTGTAATGTGGAAGCTTGTGGATTAGCAGGTTGTGTATCAATGTTGAATGGAAATTTGTTTCAAATTAATACATAAATTCTGGTTTTCTATATTTTTTTAAAATGTGTTTGTTCCAGTTTGACACCTGTTTATTGTTGGGATTATCAGACATTTATGTGGATAAGATATATTACATATTGTGATATGCTGTTCTGTGTACATGTAATGTGGAAGCTTGTGGATCGGCAGGTTGTGTATCATTGGTGAATGGAAATTTGTTTCAAATTAATACACAAATTCTTGTTTTCTATTTCTTTTTTAAATTTGTATTTTTTCTATCGTACTCATAAGCTTTGAGACAAACTAAGTTGATTTTACATTAGGGCAAATGTGAAAATCAATTTGTCCAAATATACCAATTAAACTGATATTCATTGCATTATTAGTATGTAAACTAAACTGTGTTTATTTTTAATTCTATTCACACTGGAGTATTTCTTTAAAAGGGCATTTCGTGATTCACAGCCTCATCCCCCACTTTTCTCAAAAAAAGTTGAGATTATTATACCACTGAATATCTCTGGCTACATAATGTTTAGGGTACCAAATATTTCTTGCAGATTAATTTGTTTAGCAAAAATATCGCCAAATTTGAATTTCGTTCTGTTATACCAGAATGAAATGTAACAACAGTGGCCTATGCAGCAGTGTAATACACTAGACTACTCCGTAGTCCACTTGCCCATTGTCATGATTGTGCATACTCAGGATATTGCATTTAAGCTTAAAACTCCGATTTAATTAATGTGTGCACAATTGATAGATTTTCACAACTGATCATCTTTTCAGTCACCGTACTCCCTCTGTATGTTAGCTTCCCAAGTGGACTACTGACTTTGGATTGCGGTTAACATTTTTAACATGGGACTCTATGGAGAGTTTGGCCAATTTCTGGCCTAACTAAAATTGGTCATGATGTAATGCATCTTTAAATGAATCTGGCTTGTGATTGGTCGCCCAGATCTCGTTATTGTTTAAATCCTCCGACACGCACCATTACCATTAACTATACATGGTACACATCTATCTTTGGAATGCGGCGCTTTTGTGCTAGCGCGAAAGTTAGTGGATGAACGTACGCATCTAGCGCGTATTGTACCACCATGCTTAGTCTTGTGGTTAGATTTGATTGATAAACAAGTATGATTGACAGTGTGTTTTAGAGAATGAAGTCCCTGGGTAAAGTTCTGCTTAAAAGTGAAAGTCCATAGTCGATTTTTAACTCGTAATAAACTGCCAGATTCTAAAATTAGAATTGTTCAGTATTGAAGTGCCATTATAGTTATGCCATTATGATATGTTGATTTCAATAATATAAGCCTCACGTATACTTTACTTTTACTGTCACAAATATAATTATAGCAACTTTTTCATAACCATTTTATACTAGTATTTTGATGTAATAAATATCAGTATAATTTCGAGTTCAACTGAATGCGTTCATCATGATTAATAACATATTTTTATTTATCAAAAATCGACTATGGCATAGTCTATGTAATACACATAATCATGCATAACTCGCAAACACAAAATCAGAATCAACTGAAATTTTGGGAATAAGTTTTTTTCATGGATATCTACTGAAAAATGTCATAAAAAGAGGATGATAGGATCACAAAATCCTCCTTTAAGTATAATTTGATATCTTAACTTCAATATAGCACTATCAAGCAAGAATAAAGCCTTCAAAGAATATTCTTATGCATTACACAGACTATGATATATTGACAATTCCATGTCAATATGGACTTACAGTTCCTGTGACACGAATATTAAAATTCTGATGTTGCTAAAAATACATCAGATTGAATGTGTTTTTTTTATATCAAAACTCTCTTTTATCAATAAACAACCCATTCTGCTTGATAACATAACCATTTTGATTGCATGTAGAGGCTGGGATAATAACTCAAAATTACCTTGCTGTGTGACAAGTTCAAGGCCAATCTTCTGAAAAAAAATCATCTTACTCATAGCAAACATCATTTCCTATAGCATTTTTTATGTAGTGGTGATAATGTGGTACTTTGAAAAGAAGGACAAATTTAATCATGAGATAAGAGCTATTCAATGTATTTCCTTTCTTTCAAAATTTACTACAAGGGTATTTAATCATTGAGTCTTCAGGTATAGCTGTTACACATATAAGATGCTTTATTTATTGTATGTACCTCTCCTTTATCTGAATTACTAATTAAGTGAATGATGCAAATAACCATCTGTTCTTCCATGAGGCCCAGGAATCAAGCCAACAAAGTTGATAACCGAATATGAATATTTAGAAACTGGGGAAATATAGCCAAATCATGTATTTTTCATTAGAATTTGATTTACAACTTTTATCCAAAATTTTAATTTAACATGACCATTGAACCATGCTAAACTAACATTTTGAAAGATTAAAAGTCGTAATTTCAATGTTAAGATGTTCGGTGATTTCTTTTAATTTACTTGTGTATGTTTACTGGGAGAGTGTACACGATGCGTAGAAAGAATGAAGTTGGGTTAAATTCCAGGCTGACAGAGCAACATAAATTATATTGTTGAATTGGTTACATATAGAAGCCAATTTCAAATATTTTGTGCATTATGTGCATTTGTATGATTGCATGTAAAAGTCTGTAACCCCGGGTCTGTAACATCATTGTTTTTGTTCTTATTTTCTCTGCGCAGGTCTGCGGCTGTAATAAAGGTGCCTACTACGCCCTCAAAGAAAGAGTAGAAGAAAGCAAACAACGCATCACCCTGATGGAGAGTGAATTCTACAAAGTACTCTCTACACAGAGAATGAACTTGATGAGTGCAGAGAAGAACTTAGGCTACTCAAGCAACAATACAATGCGTAAGATTTACCCAAAACCTATTAATTTATTTTATTTAATCATTGGCAAAATAGAGCAACAACAAAAAGGAAAATGAACTGCTGATCTGCCAGGGAACTCGAAGCACAAAAGAGCACTGTCACCAAAAAAATGTATGTGTTTAATTAATTAATTCATTCATCTTTAATTCATTCAATAATAAAATACAACAGCACAACAGCAAACACAAACATTGAATGAGGAGGTACTCAGAAGGTCGGATGGCCTGTATTAAGCGTGACTTCTCTCTATTCCGAAGGTTCTCTAGTCCGAAGGGTCGCTAGTCCGAAACCAAATTCAGTTCGCTAATCCGAAGGTTCTTTAGTCCGAATAAGGGTTAGGGAATGGTAAATTATGCATTCGGATTAGCGAACCTTCAGACTGAGGAGTCTTTGGACTAGGGAACCTTCGTACTAGGGAGTTGTCACCGTATTAAGTATAAAGAATAGGGAAATCATTTTAAAGGATTAGAGGTCAAGATTAAGATCTTGATATGAAGATTAAGCAAGGAATAGAGTAAGATAAAAGGCAATATCCTGTTGTAGGCCATAATTATGGCAACCACCGATAATCACGCAACCCGAAAACTGTGAATTCTAGTCTCATACATTGTTTTTCCAATGAACTAGGTTGTGAAATCATCATTTATATGTATATAATTTCACCTGTATTTTATTTGTTGAAAACTCTCTATTGACTTATCATACTAAACCACTCAAGGACATGCCTAAAGTGGTTTTCATAATTATCATTGACGCAGATTCGAAGTGATGCATAAAACTGTATTCAGCCATGTATAAACATATAATGTTGACTGTTTTAAGTAGCATAGTCTAGCCTAATTGACGATATTGAATAATATTTCTGAATCAATTAATGTCGCAGCAGTTTTGTCTTGAAATCCATCGTAACTTAGGATGCATCGTAAAATCTGTTTCACTAAAATGATTTTCGATCAGTTCTAAGTAAGTAACAGGGATTTACTTCAGGGACCCTTCATAATGTTAGGACTAGTAAAAGGGCATTGGTAACTTGCAAACAATTACTTGACCTATGAAGGGTTAAAGTTTAGTGAAATACACCCCAGGCACATAACCAGCATCAGTGTTCCAAGGGGGCAAAAGTCTGTTATTGAGAATTTGGTCCTAAATTGGAGGGGAAAGAGTATCCAAAAGGGCTGATTTAACAAAAATTGCAATTTTTCCCATCCCGATTTTACCTACAAATATTTTTTCTGAGGAAGATCCACTGTTCATTCCCATATCATCTTCATTTCTGAAGATACTGATTCTTTGATAAATTGGCACTGCACACATAATTAGCCACCCCATGGATAATACATACACGATATGAATTAGGATTTACATTTGTCAGATTAGTAAAACAAGTTATTAGTCACTTAGATTGAATTTGTGATATTGACAAAAGAAATGCATAAAATTGTTTTGTATTGTTGTTGTTTTCACCAATATGAAAATTTATAGTCTTATCTGGGGTAAAGTATGTTTGGCTTATATAAGGCTGAAAAAAATAAGACTCATAACACTGTGTATTGATATAGAATGGCATGCACATAGTTGGGCACAATGCTTGCGTAATGCGTGACTGGCGCATGCTTATGTGAATTTACACGAGTGTGAGTTAAGACTTTATTGACGCACACAGAAACAAAAGCCCAATACTTTCTGTTCCGCCTTATATAAGCCAAACAAACTTTAGTGTGGTCCAATTTAAGTGAGATTTTTAACATGTTGTAGCATACAACAAACTGAGCAAGAATCAAATATCAAATTAAAAATTAATCTTGCTTGACAAACTTACTCATTATGCATGATTGCATCACATACCATTACATATATAGAACATCTACTTATTATTCTGTACATAGCAGACATCAATACAGAAACCGCTCAACATAACCCATCAGCAATCTGATGAAGAAATTTGGGCAAATCTGCGATAATTTACGTAATTGGGAGGTTTCAGTTCACATCACCTGGCATTGCAGATGCCCAAGGGAAGATTTAATGGCATGATATAATGCACTACACTATCCATTGTGGACAAAAAACAGTTCTTAAATCTTACTCAGATGAAAGCTGTTTTGCTAAGAACCGCTGGACCAATACTGAGCATGTTAGTACTCATTTTAATGGATTTTTCATGCATCTATGCTCATAAAAATGCAATATTTTGACATTTTGTTTACATATTTGGAAAATTTGGATGTATCAGCTGCTTTCAGTATCAGCTTGAAAATGGTTACTAGAACAACTGAAGGTGTAGCAAACATGCACTGTAGCAGCAAAATGACTAACAAAACAATACAGAGGGGGATAGTTGCCTCAATTAGCACGATTTGGGAATATCCTTTAATCCGCAGTGTGTGCCTAATTGTTAATAGCCTCATTAGCCTCACTGGTGTCGAAGATTGCACTTTTTTTAACCCCCTAAGCACTACCTGCCGATCTAACATTGCCTTTGATAGGTCAATTACGTGATATCTTCACTTTAATCACCAATCAGAATGGAGCTTTGCAAATAATTCAGTCCCAATTTTGTTGCATGGTGAAATTATTCTAACAATGTTGCTGATTGGTCCAATTGATAATGAAAACTTCTTTTTGGCCAATCGGCAGGTAGTTCACATGGGGTTATGTTCTTTTAGTGAGTGTATTTGCTCGGAGACTATATCTTACTATGACTGTGAGATTGGTGATGATGAAGTAGGGATAGTCTGTACCATGTGGAGATGTAGATGGAGCAAGAGTTTTAGAAAATGACTCAAATAAAAATGTAGGTCAAATTTATGTTGCACTCCATAGCAATAAAATGTTATTTGAAAACAAACAACACCTCAGGGATAGCCCCTCATCAGTTTGAAATTGTGTGTGCTCCATCACATTCTGTGCTGATGGAACATGTTATATTACATAACAAGGTATCATGTTTTCTTATTGTCAAACTTGGTGGAAACTCATTACAAAGTTATTGGTCCTGATATGAAGTAGAACCCTATTTTCCTTGTAAAAAAGAACACAAGATTTCGGTATGTGAATTCTACCTTCTGGTAGTTTTTCAAACACTTTCTTGAGAGCAATTAGGCTCTTTTTATTTTGGATACTACATGCATGTTGCATTTTGTTGATCTGATAAAAGCTTTTCTTTAATTTCCTTCACCTTATTCTAGTCTTACACAAAGTTACGGTTGGTTTGAGTAGACTAGATGTTAGGTCTTGACACTGATGTTTTATAGAAAATGCCAGCCAAAACATTTTAATATGAGAACTAATTTCATACCTTTCGAGGGAAGAGGACATTGTGATTGCAGTGTGTTACATTTATCTTTACCAATAGTGAACTGATATTGTGCTGAAATAATTTTAGTGCTAAATTTACATCTTAAAAACATAATTCCAGGAAAACAAATGTAGCTCAAAATAACTGTCAAATTCATAGACAGTCTTTAATAATCATCAACAAAAAGCAGCTGCGGTCCTCATTGTGTCTCTACCATCATCATTTTCTGGTCTGGTGGTTTCATAGAGATTTACATTGGTGATATGAGCAAGCGTAATTATTGAGTAAGGTGGTGGAACTGATTTTGTTGGAAGAAAACGAGTGCAACCGCTTGTGTTTTCTAAAATGCATGTTGATGCTGAAATTCTGCCATCTTATGCACCAGTAGGCTAATTAGGAATGATTTTCAGCAAAATTGTTGCTTTTGAAATTAATCCAATATGAAGACACAAAAAAAGAAATCAAAATTGATTTTGGTTGACTGAAACCTATTTGGCAATGATCACATCACATCTGCATAGTAATCTGGTTGTCCTACTTCTCACATCATTGGTTAATTGAATTTAGTTGCATCGCCAGCGATCTGGAAGACTTCCCCATCAATTAGACGCTACCTGACTATGTACATCAACAAGTGTTTACCCAAACATAGGGTTGCTTGCATGTACAGCATGGCTTGGCCTACTTCTGTAATGATGCAGTAATAGAATAACATTTCTTAGATACTTGCCCGACTAAAGGGAGTGATTAATGAAATGAAGGTATGCAACGTCTAAGCGCCAATTACAGTTGATGGCACATGTTATCATGGAAGTGAGGACATAAATTGTTAAAGGGGTATAGGAACACTACCAGCGGTGCAGCCAGGATTTTTCCGGGGGAGCAAGGGGGAAACTTAGGCAATAGAAACAAATTAGTTTGATTTTTCGATCGACCATCAATGTTTGGTCCATCCTTATTATTTATGAAATCAATTAATTGACTATTGTTGATTGTGATAACACATGAATCTTAGTATGTATTGATATTGAACAATATAAATTTGGTATTAATTCTCATCAATTAGTTGTTCATTAATAACAAGCTTACAAGCATCGAAGCAGCATCGTCGGTCGATCCAAAGATCAAACAAATTAGGTTCTGGTGCCTTACAGGAGGCAAGGAAGCAACATTTAACAAACATCTAGCAACGCTGCTGAAAACCAAGTCTCTCACCCCTACATTGAATTAGCTGCAAAATTGTTTTATAGGGATCCATTTCACAAAACTTTACTAAGCTTCGTAAGTCTCGAAATCATTCGTAACTTACAGCAAAGTTCAATTTCACTAAATATTTCACTAAAATAGAGATTTACTTCAGAGACCTTTCGTAAAGTTACGTCTAGTGTGGGTATTTGTAACTTTACAAATGGTTAAAGTTGAGTTAAGAAGGGTTAAAAGTTTAGTGAAATGGACCCAGGTCTTAGAACTTGATGAAATTCTTGTCACCTTGTGGGATTATAGGCTTTTATGACGGGAATTCATAACAATTAGTGGGTTTTTTAGCGGGTTCGCCGTCGGACAAGTTTAGAACTGTCAAGCTTTCGCCAGGAGTAGCTCTGACTTCTTCAGGACAAAGTACCTAAGAATGAGACATGTAGACCGCCCCTTGTCTACTGATGACTCTGAAAAGAGTCGTTCACTGAAGACTGCCCCTTGCTAATATAAAGGTTTTGGTGGCCCTGAAAAGAGCCGTTTGCTGAAGACTGCCCCTTGTCTACAGAAACAAGCAGATCTCGCCTATCTGCTAATATAAAGGTTTTGGTGGCTCTGAAAAGAGCCGTTTGCTGAAGACTGCCCCTTGTCTACAGAGACAAGCAGATCTCGCCTATCTGCTGAATTTGTAAGTTTTGGTGGCTCTGAAAAGAGCCGTTTGCTGAAGACTGCCCCTTGTCTACAGAAACAAGCAGATCTCGCCTATCTTCTTGTCACCTGTTGACAACAAATTTGTATGAGCAAAGCAGTCAAATTCAGAAACCATACTTAATACACTCGTACAAGTACACTGACACCCCAGTGTTATAATAGGCCAAAGGAATTAAAATGACCTTCTTGATGAAAATGTACCAGAAGCTACCAGATGTCATTATCAACTTGACCTATATATACTCATTAAAATTATCAGTGGTGTAGCAGATAGGCAATTATTTTTGTACAGAATATCTGTGTCCCTTTAACCAGCCAATTTGAGTTGCACTTATTACCTGACCTACATTTGCCTGAATGGATGGTGCTATATTAGAATGCCATTTCTTAGATACATGGAATGTCAGGACTGATTAATAAGCCAAGTACACTGTATCATAGATGCCACCTTTTAGGTTCAGCCTGAATTCAGGTTTTTTTTGTGAGTCCAAATTCCTGTGTTTTTATTTATTTTCAGCATGTTTTGGTGGTTTTTGGCCTGCATTCACATACTTTTTCAGGTTTTTCTCACCAGTTAAGGTTTTTTTTTAAATGAAACTGGGTGGCATCTCCACTGTATGAAAACTTGTGACGATGAAGATGTATGGAATAATGTTTCATGGGCCTGGAAAAGACTGTGACTCCAAGAAGCTCATCTCCAGGACTGTTTGGCATTTGGAGAGAAATTTGGCTTCTTTATACATAATTTTGGGATATGTTGCTAATTTGATGTGCCGTTTGGCATATCTTCCTGGAAATGAGCATATTTAGCAGAGCTGAGTTCAAATTTTAAGAAGGGGATTTCTTTCTTGAACTAAAATACAGACCATCATCTGACAATGCAAGATTAATTTGTTATCTGTACCAGTTACAAGATAAGGGAGGAACACATAATACCAGAAAAATTTGAACACTTCATTTGTGTAAAAATGACAGGAAGTGAAAATGCTTTTGGAATATTTAAGATTTGAATGAGGGGAAATATTTGAGTTAGTCAGCACTTTGGTGGAATATGAAACTTTGGTATTTTGGTACATACTTTCTCAAAACAGACCCTCCATCAAATACCACATGCCACAGTACCTCTGCAATTTGTGTTAATTTTTTCCACTTGTTTGTTATTTTATTTTACAGATTGGAGAAGAGTCACCAGGAGCTCCATGAAGTCAACACAGACTTGGAGGAAAGAATACTTGATATTGTATGTATATATGAATAAATAGTGAGAAATAAAGGTAGAGATCGCTATAGTCAACATACTCATGCATGCTATGTATGTAACCGCCTTGCATCTGTAATGCACACATAAACAAGTCAGAATGTTGTGTGCCCATGTTTTTGAAAGATATTATTATTTTGAACTCGAGTAGTACGTATCCATGGAACGGTCAGCCCTTCAATGGATGAGACAGTGCTTCAATGACTTATGGCTATCTCTACTTTTATTAATCTCTTTATATAAAGCCATTGGATGATATGCAATTTCTACATTCCCAAAGCATTATTTTGCAGTGATTTTTTTTCTTCAGATTGTAACAACATTCTCTAATGCCAATTAGCGAGAGAAAAATAATTCACTCTTCATAATATTTAAAAGGTTGCTAGGGGATACTCAAATGATTGCATGCGTTTCCTATACTTTTCATCATCCCTCAGAAACCTTGCGCACGTAGTGTCCTCGCTGAAACACCTGGTAAGACTACAGTAATTCATCATCCGACTCAGTATGGACATTCTTATTTGTACACTAATATGCAGACACTTACGAGTGATGTAAAAGCATTATTGAAATGGCTACTAATTAATCATACTGTTCAGAAATAGAACAATGCAAGATAATAATACTGGGTAGTGTGTACCACCATATTACATGAGCAACCTGTGGTTTGCTTGGAGTTGTTGATCTAATTCATCTTCTACGCTGAAATCTTTGGCTGATGTGCGTTGTGAACTAGTTTCTTGCCCGCAACACATACACTATCTTGTCAAAATTGATATATATTGCCCCCGTTCCCCTGAAAACAACTCTCTGAACTAGAGCAAATAATGTGATGCTTTGTATAAAGCATGACCAATGCTTCAATGTCATTTCTTTCATATTTGTCTATATGATTGTATGATTTCATGGCTTATGTTTGCCTTATATTATTTTACTAGTTCAGAATTTTTGATAACAGCTTGTAGCTCTTGCCTTTTATTTCAACAGTATACTTTATGTTCATTGATATTAAGTTGTCTCCATGGACTGAAAATTGAAATTTTTGTTTTTTGGTAGGTTTTTGGTTCATGAGTGTGCTAAAATAACAGTTTGGTTCCTGAGTGTGCTAAAATAACAATTTTATGATCTTATATACTTTCTGCTCTTTCTCATTTTAAAGAAACTAGTTAGTTTTATATTATTTGAAATGAAAATCAATTGAATTTAGTGTTGATATTATTAGAAATTGATAAATAGTGTATCATTTATCTAAACATAGAATTTACTTATGTAGAAAATTGAGAGTATTTCGCCATAAATAGCCAAATAAATTAATTCAAGCAAGACCACCATGGATACATATTATTTATGTAGACAAAGTTATTAGGGTACATTAGAACTATGTCAATTGGTTTAATATCAGACTACTACTAGGTCAGTTATCATGAAGAGAAAGTAGGAAATTCACAATTTATGTTATCAAAAATAGATAAAATTATGGCAAAGATAAAGATCTATAAAATTGTATTGTATAAAAAACAGACATCTTCAGCAGACAGCCGTTTGAGCATATTTGAACATTTTGTTTGAAATTTAATAGGAGGATACAAGTCAGTTTCCTGCAGGGTGTGAAAAATCATTTTTTGTGATCAATTTCACTGCATATCATCTTCTTTAATTTGAGAAATTCAGAGTAATATATATTTTCATGCACAAAAATATTTTCAACATATTTTTTTCATAATTTGTTAACAACCAAGATGAAATCAATAGCACTTAGAGAAAACCAATTTATATGTTTTTAAGTTGTAATTTTCATATCTTACTTATTTTGCAACTGATGGACCATAAATATTTGGAATTTGAAATGTGTTTTACCATAAATCCTGACACAAATAAAATAATAAGGCTTCTCACATCTTGGTTCCCGTACACCTTCAGGAAACAAATGTGTCGAGGATGGTTTATCACAATTTGCTATGAGCAATAGTAAATGTGCAATACATTTTCAATACATTGAGGTAAACTAAAGTTAAGAATTCTCCGCGTTATGGAAATTCCATGAAAATCACGGAATTGGAGGTAAAGCGGAAAATGCATTTCTGAGAAAAAATAAGCAAAATGACCTAGAAAAAGAAAAAAATATACAATTGAAAAGAAATAAATAAAATACTAAATGAAATGGGTCTTCAAAATTCATCAAAATAAAGTAAAATCCGTCATAGATTTACGCATACAACGCCTGTCCTACCTCCCATTGCAGCCATGATACCCGATCAGTTTATTCTTGGTAAGATTCTTGTGAAATTTTATTATGTCAGAAATGTGCTAAAATTACAAAGCGGAGAAAAGCAGAATTTAGCATTTGTAAAGCAGAAAATTCTTGGCTTTACATTGAGGTCTCTATACTCCTCAATACAAGGTAATCAAGTTTGAAAGAAATGTTTAGCCATCATTGGAACTCACTAGCATGCCATGATTTCTCTCCTCTGTAAATGAATCTACCTAGTCTTAGAAGTTAATCAGAGTGTGTATAAATTAAAATAACCTCATCATTGATTAAAGAGTTTAACTTCAACACTACACTATTTTTCGCTCACCTGGAACGTTTTCACTAGTGAGACTAGCGTCTTCAGCAGATGGTGAGGCTGTGCTGATATCTTGTCTACAATCGGGATATCCTTCACTGATGACATCATATGATTGCCCCCCCCCCCCCCGGGCATCCGTAGGATGTCCCAAATTGGGTCTATTTCGAGTCCTTTGTCACGATTCAGTCTTGGGTTTCTGAGTTCTTATGTGTATAGCTTCCAGGACTCTGCGGGAATATTCTTTTTGTTCCCGTTCAGTGAAGGTTATCCCGATCGTAGACAAGATACCATCACAGCATCACCATCTGCTGAAGAGGCTAGTCGAACTAGTGAAAACGTTCCAGGTGAGCGAAAAATCTACCTCTACGTATGAATATCCACTCGTATAAACCTCATCATTGATTTAATCTGCTACTTTACTTATGATATCAGCAAGTTACCCCTTTCTATACTGAGAGTTAAAGTGTACAAATACATAAAGTAATTTATGATGTAATATTATCATGTCAACATATTAAATCGGCATACAAAATGCATTCAAATAAACACAAACATGCCCACTGTGGGATCAGGTGTTCTTGAGATTGGGATTTTGGCGTTTGAAATGATTTTTGCAATTCAGTTGTTGTGGATGGTTGAACTCATGGCATTTTTGTTTGGAAAGCAGTAATGGACATTATTAGCCCAAGTTGACACAGTAGAAATGTAATTAGTCCCAGGGCAATCAAATTATATTTGAACAGAAGGAGTGGTAATTAGACAGAAAACCTCATCCAGTAGACTCCTCCAGCTAGGAGTTTAAATATGTAAAAGTCAAGTGTTTCCACTTCCATTTAAACAAAAAATGTATGCTAAGTTAAAGACAAAATGTGTGATTTTGTGGTAGATTTTATAAGGAGGAAGTCATATCTGGTAACTGTATAAAAGAGTTGTTCGCAATTAAACAACAGGAGATAGCAATGCTGTCTGTTGGAGATAGCTGTACTGTCTACTGAAGATAGCAATGCTGTCTACTGAAGATAGCAATGCTGTCTACTGAAGATAGCAATGCTGTCTACTGAAGATAGCAATGCTGTCTACGGAAGATAGAAATGCTGTCTACTGAAGATAGCAATGCTGTCTACTGAAGATAGTAATGCTGTCTACTGAAGATAGTAATGCTGTTTACTGTAGATAGCAATACTGTCTAGTGTCTACTGAAGATAGCAATACTGTCTACTGAAGATAGCAATGCTGTCTACTGAAGATAGCAATGCTGTCTACTGAAGATAGCAATGCTGTCTACTGAAGATAGCAATGCTGTCTACTGAAGATAGCAATGCTGTCTACTGAAGATAGCAATGATGTCTGCTGAAGATAGCAATGGTGTGTATTAAAGATACACACTCCTAATAATGGAAGCCACATTCCCAACACAACCTTAGAATGTGCGTAATCAAATGCAAAAAAAATTGACCTTAGAGTTAGCTATATGAAAAGTACCAAATAATATGAGAGCTCAATTTCATTGACCTGCTATGAGAATATTAATAGCATAAAAAGAGCCGGCATTACAATTGAACATGAGGACAAGTGACAGGTCTTGCCATTCTAACCTGAGATCAAATCAGCCTGTGAATATGGTGACCAAATGTGAAGTGTGTGCATCGTGTCACGGCATGTAAAATGAAAGCTTAGCAGAGGTTAGCAAGTTCCATTTGATATACAATAGAAACAAATTTCTCAAAAAATTGTGCAAAGTATCCTTTCTTGTTCACGTCAGAACAGCCTGCTATGTTAATAAGGGTTCCATTATATTTCACCTGAATTAGCATTTGTGTAAGTGAAAAAATATGTTTCTTGATACATGTGGTGGTGATGGCTTAACCCTTTATCTAGAGGTGGGTGTCGTTTATCCAGGACTAAACATGGAAGGATTTATATTCAAAATAGGAATATACTTAATTCCTGATCCTTAATTCTACTTGTAGTACCCCAATTCCAAATTGATTGATATGTAAAACTTTCAGGAAATGCACTAGGAAGTGGAATGTTTTTTTCCTCTTGTTTGATGATCTATGTATTTCCTTAACTGCTGGTGTTTACTAATGCAGAGGGGTGGTTTTTTAATATTTTGTTTGTTATTCTTTTTTCGGTTTTCATTTTTCTCCATAGCTGAAGAACTCTAAAACATGTTTAGCTATGATTACACGAGTCAGGCTCTGAAATCCCCTTTGAATAGATTTATTTCAAAAAGATTTAGATCAGGAGTACATCAAACTTGGTTCATTGAACTATACTGATCACTACAATGTAAAAAGCAAGCTTCACAGCTATGGCCTTACTCTTGTGCCAGTTCGCAGGCTTACACAGACATATTAGGGATATTATGTACCAGTCATATCATGGTACATCCATTAATTGTGTCCATTATAAGCAATTTATCTCAAGTTCTTATTGACAGGTGCGATACAGAGTGGCACTTGAACGTGTAATATTTCAATCGCCTATTTTCTTGGATAAATTGGTGTGTTACCGCGGTTTTCAGCGTGTAATAATATGTCACATATCATTCTAGAGTACTGCCGCTTATTTTGGAGAGTGGGTGAGGCAAGATTTGAGTCATGGAAATGGAAGGATTGAGGACCATGATATTTGTGCAAACTCTCAAGCTCTTAGTGACAAGCATAATCTAGAGAAGCACTCTTATGGGTAATATGTCGTTTACTCGGTATAATTTGTTCGGATGGTTTGTGAAAATGTTGCTTGACCTTTTATTGGCAGTAATATTATGAAAGAGAGAGAAAGCTGCATTCAAACTGCTCCAGATTACTTTGCACAATGATAGTTACTGAATATTGAATATTGAATATTGAATATTGAATGCAGAAACTACTAATCTGTTTCTTACATAGGGTCAGCACACACCACTCCACGCCATACATAAATTCTCCCAGTCACATTTCCCTAATATGAAATTTTAAAAAAGAAGTTAAATTTTAATTTTAATTTTCCTTCTTTTAAAGTTTGGCAGAGGCGGGGTTCGAACTCACGGCGCACCACACCGCTTTGGATATGCTCTATGAGCCTAGCGCCTTAGACCACTCGGCCACTTGTCTTGATGGAATCCATGTGAAACTTATTTGAAGATATAATCGCAACTTCAATATAGGCCTACCACGTGACAAGCAAAAGCAGAAAAGCGTACTATATTTTGGAATTTTATTTGCCTAAAAACATTAATGTGTATTAATAGCACTCAATTGTTGTTAATCCGACAATAAACATGATAAATGCGGCGTCTATATGGACAATACATTATATCGATTTTGACATGTGCTCGCAGACGGTGTCAGTACATTTCCATGGTCAGTAAAATACTATAGAGGAACCTACCATTTTTCTTGTATACACGTTCAATGTTTTTTATCAATTACATAAAAAATCCATTTCAGACCCCAAATGTTTTTTTTGCGGAAATAAAAGATTAGATTACCATAAAAACGAAACAGTAATCTTTTGCCGGGTCTAATGTTATTTATACATAGAATTTTCAACGCTTTTTTCTATATTCTTGCTCAATTAAAAAAATATGTTGGCGTATATAAAATTGAAATAAAATTCTCTGTCTCATAAACGACATCAAATGTGCCACAATTGGGTATCACGAATCGTTATATATGATGTGCAGTTAATATTCATATTTTCTTTTATACAGAGGATGCTTCAGTTTTGACAGGAAAAATATTTTCTTGAAAACCCTCTCACTCGGTTATTTCAAAACGGTAACCACGCTTCCCTAGAATGTGCAATAATTTAGCATTAAAATTTTTCTTATTCTAACAGCAAGCGTTTCTAGAATGCAGTATGGCGAAATGTGGTGTAGGGTCAGCATAGTCTTTCAATGATTTATGGAAGTACACTGAATAAGATTGTATAGCAAGCAGGATGTCAATATATAGTTAAAATATATATATATCGGTAGTTAAAATATATGCTTTAGATATATTGGGTAGCCGGGATGAATACTTCTTTTCAACAGTTAGCCTAACTGACATTATTTTTATCTGTTTAGCTGTTGATTTTAAAGAAAAGGCACCTGTTTTAGCCTTCAGGTGTTTTCAATGTAAAGATACAAGCATGTACCCATTTCTCTTCATACTCCTCATTAGGTGAACATCTTTCAGATGCCTTTACAATGATATATAGTCATGTATAATTACCTGTTATGCACAGTCATTGTCTTTAGTGCTGTGTCATCAATCAACCAAAGTGTTGTTAACACACACATGATATAACCTCACATTCTTAACACCCATTAATTAACATACGGAATATAACATCGCATCATGTGAGCAGTTTGAGGTGAGATCTTTTATAATGGAAAAGGGTGTAAAAAGAAAAAAAACATAAATGATGTAACTCGGGTATTGTACTACCAGCAATTTTAATGGATGCCTGAACTAATGTTAAGGTGTTCGTGGATAGGTTTAAAAAAGTAACACAGATTGTCCTAAGCAAGTGTTCTCTTGGTCGGGCTGACGTCACAAAGGGGAAATAGCCTTGTAAAACCTGTGTGCGCATGTGCAGTTCCCCTTTCTCGAGCTGGTTGCTATGCGCGCGCTTGTGCAAAGGGGACGAAGGGGACAATGTTCCTGGATGTCCGACCGAGTGAATGGAGGAAACGAACATGAGATATGTCTGTTGGTTATCCTGAAAGCCATGGGACAAGCATGAAATGTAATAGGACAAAAGGGCCTCTGAGGTGCATCTAAAATACTAGAAACCTCCTGATGAGCCTCTGAACAAACCCGAACATTTAGAATGCTATAAAGGGAGCCATAGTCAGAGAAGCTGTGTAGCTTGCTGTACATAAACACATCAGTGAATGCAACGTGCATAGTAATGTTCCTAATTCAAAGGCATGTATTAAGCATTCAATATAATTGTCACTCGTCATCTGTTCCACTTCATCCTGAAGGATAGCCCTGTAAAAACACAAACATTTAGAAAGCAATTGAGATACACATAATGAGGAAGGTCATGAGTGGTGTAATGAATATGTTGAGTCAAAATGAACAAAATACAGATTGCAAGAAATTATGTTTGGCAAGACTTTAGAATATATGGGATGATGCCATCCCAAGAGGTTATGGTGAGCTGGGATAAAAGAGACTGTAATGATGAGATTGGTGTTAGGATACCAGTAAGAATTAAGTTTGATGTCGTATCCATTACTCCAGTTACTCAGAAAATACCTATGTGAGATACACTTATTTGAAAATGGCTCCAGTTCAGAGCCCCTGTTTTCAGGGGGAGCAAGGATGACATCAATCCATACGATCTTAAACTTTGCCCCAACTTCTTCTTCGTAAAAGAGACCCTAAACAAATACAAACATTTACAAAGTAAGCCATTAATCATGAAAGCCATGTGATTTATATGCGAGGTTACACACACATGTCACAGACTAGCTGGCGAGGCACGTGAAGCCGCCGTTAGCTGTTAGAAGACATAATGAATAGATGCTTGGTCAGATAATAAATCAAGGGGAGCCCGCAATGCTTTGTGCACTGCTCTAAAAAAGAAAGGTTCTCCTGTAAGGTTCTTTCTAGAAACACTACAGCAAGATAGTATGAATTAAAACCGCCGTTTTAGGTTGCAAATGCTTGATATATATTTTTTAATAGGTTTGAAATATTGTCAGGTTTGAAATTGTGTTTTAAGTGTAAAGTCCCAACCTTGTTACAGAAGCTTCATGTATGCTTGACCTAAATAAGATGAAACACCTGTCATTAGATACTTGTAATCTGGGCTCTTCCATTTAAAATCCACACTACCCCTGTGGAAGATTTTGGATATAAGTTCACAGAGGGAGTATGATTTTAAATGGAATTAGCACATTAGGTAGCTCCACCTGAAACTCGCCCTCCCTCTGTGGAAGCTTCAGGTTGAATATTTCTCAGAGGGTGTATGAAATTCAAATGGAGCTGCCTAATGTGCTAATTCCATTTAAAATTCATACTCCCCCTGTGGAACATATTTCCAAAATTTCCACAGGGGTAGTGTGAATTTCAAATGGAATAGCCCATTAGGACTTAGCCAAACACTCACCTGGAAAACAGATTTCTGAATGCATGGGAGGCCATGAAGGAAAATTATTTCTGTGACAAAAACAATTGCTGTATTTGACTGAGTTAGTGGGCTGGGTACTTAGTAAGCCCTGATAAATGGATGCTACTTATAATTAGGTAATGAAAGCTACTAGCTTTTTGATCAGTCAGTTATTCATTTATATTTTAAATAGTGCATAATGCAATTATTCAGTCACTGAGACAAAATTGTTAAAATTATTGAAACTCATATTATCAAACTATTTCTTTCCTGATCTGATTTCAATTTTGAACGAATTAATCTCAAACAAGTGGCATATGAGTTATTCAACTAACTAGGAGTGGATAATATGGGAGGTCTGCGACAAATTCCGAGTTTTTGTCTGTTCAAAAAGGCTAATCATTTTGCTGAAACCCCATCAAACTTAGACTGTGGTTCTGGAGTTTCTTACTGAAAACAACTCTATATTTGGCTCGAATAAATGCATTTTGCCGGGTCACGTCTGATCAAGTAAAATGGTTTACCACATCAAGTGTAGTGTTATTCAAGTTCATAATGTACTTGTAAATTACATACTGTCTGTAAATTAACCTAGATACGCACCTGGGTAAAATGACAGAACATCCAATTGGTCTAGATCTCGTGTGAAATGAGCTTTTGTAAGAGCTACACACCTGCTGATCAATAAATTATAGGTGTAGATGAAAACTTGTGGAACATGCAATGTTATTATTGGAAGTAGGAAATACTATATGAAGAAGAAATAATTGAAATGTGCATTATGCAACAGGTCTTTGATGATGATGTTCAAGCAGTAAAAATTGAAAATTAATTTTGAAAAATCACACAGTATGGAATATCTGATTTGGAATTCAAATTTATAAATGTGATTTTAGAAATTTGTCAAGTTACCTTGGGTGACAAGTGATGGACCATATACACAAACATCATCTCCCCCCCCCCCCCACACACACACCGACCCACATGAAACATAATTATTTATGGAATTTTCGTGAAAGTTACTAGTTTATGCTTGAAATTTTATCATTTGTAATGAAAAACTTGATTTAGAAATATATACCAAATGGAAATAAAAAGTTAGGGTAAGTCGGGTATAATTTGCATTCACAAATTTGAAAAATAACAACTATTCTAAAACTACTTCACTTTCCCCTTTTCTGTTCAATAGTACAGGAAGACCATTTGTTCTGTGAAAAAGTGCTTTCCATGCTTCTTGTCTGCAAGCAGTTATGGCAGCCCCTAGTGGCAAGGGTATTAAGGTTTTTTTAATTCAAATTTAGAAATTTGATGTGACTGGCTGAATATTGCCAACACAAGCATACAGCTGCTTTTGTTTTCCATATTTTTTAAGAGATTCAGATCCTGATTCAGCAAAATGTAGTTTGTGCAAAGCAGCTATTAAAATATGTAGAAGTCAAAATTTAATCTGGTCAACATGCAGTGCATTTTACTTGGTTCCATCACAATATAGACTTACATAGCAAGATGGAATAAGGTCACATCAACAACCAAATACAGATCAATATGGTTAGATCCAGGGAAGATTGTTGATTGTAATCACCAAATCTCTGTAAGCTATTCAGAGCAGGTTGTATGGTGAACGTTTATACAAGTAAGATGCTGTGTGATATCAAGGCATTGTATTTCCTTGGTGAATAACACAGTGTCCCAATTTTTTCAGAGCAGCATTTGCATATTTATCTTTCTTGGTTTTTAATGTTGCAGGTATACTTATGCTTGTTTTGGTGTAGTTTGACAAACATTCACAAACTTGGGAAAAATAACAAATATTCTAAAACTACTTCACTTACTCCTTTTCTGTTCAATAGAACAGGAAGACCATCTGTTATGTGAAAAATTGCTTCACAGGCTTCTTGTCTCTATGAGCTTCTATACCAATTGACACCTTGGATTCTTGTTCTGATCAAAGATACTCAATACAGCTTTGTTCTGATTCAGCAAAATGTAATTTGTGCGAAGCAGCTATTAAAATATGTAGAGGTCAAAATTGAATCTGGTCAACATACAATGCATTTTACTTGGTTCCATCACAATATAGACTTACATAGCAAGATGAATAAGGTCACATCAACAACCAAAATACAGATCAATATGGTTAGATCCAGGGAAGATTGTTGATTGTAATCACCAAATCTCTGTAAGCTATTCAGAGCAGGTTGTATGGTGAACGTTTATACAAGTAAGATGCTGTGTGATATCAAGGCATTCTATTTCCTTGGTGAATAACACGGTGTCCTACTTTTTTCACAGCAGCGTTTGCATATTTGTCTTTCTTGCTTTTTAATATTGCAGGTATCCCTAGCAAAAATAATTTAGCTCTTGTTCCAATTTCCAGACCAATTCGAGTCCATCCAGCGCTGGCCACATTAAGTATCCTCAGGAAACTCAGGTTTCCAGCAAAAGCGGCATTATTTCTATTGAAAAACTCAGGCATACTCAGTCCGAGTCCTACCTGAGCTCTGGTAAACACCTGAGCCTCCAAAATGTCAATCATTAAATGCTTAACAATAAACTCACCAACACATGCTGTCAATCACTGGTTTCAAGTACCATTTTACAGTTAAAATCAATAAAGGTTGTGTGGTTGCTTTCTCATTTTCTCTGCTTTAACCCAGCAATGTTACTGCTGTGTGGTAGTGTTCATGAGATTTTCATATCAGGTCTTTCATGATGAATGAGCTTTCTAGTGATAATGATCTTCACATGCATAAGGAGAATGATCTTCAAGTGCATGCATCATTTACATTGGTAACATTGTTGTTCAAAAGCATCAACTTTTATAACTCAAATTGTGGCAAATTGTGGGATAGGCTTTTACAATGTGAATTCTTAACAATTAGTGGTTTTTTAGCATGTATTGTTGATTTTAGTGTATGGAATATAGTAACAAAAGCTTATTATAGTACTGTATATATTAATCTTAATGACTTTGATGTACTTAAATGTATTTTTTTTTTTTTTGTATGTGTATTAATTATTGTGAAATTGTTGGATTTAATTTTTCTTTATACTGCTATGATAATTGTTTAAACTAATGAATTGAAATGAATATAATATGATATGATATAATTTGATATGATATGATATGATATGATATAAAATAATATAAATGGTAATTAATCTGAAATAATTGGACAGAGCTCTGCCGTCTGACAGCCCCATTTAAGGAGCCATCGGTAAGAGCTAAGTCCATAAGGAAATTTCAATAGGAACAAAGTACATTAAATGCATGAAACAGTTGAAGTGAAACCCAAAGTGAAAACGGCAACATGTTTAAAGGCTCATAACTTGAAAACTGAGCCACCTGCGTACATAAGAACTACATCATGAGATAGAGCTTTACAAAATAAAGCTTTCCTGAAAAAATTGGACAGAGCTCCGCCGTCTGACAGCCCCATTTAAGGAGCCGTCAATAAGAACTAAGTCCATATGGAGGATTTTTCAAAATATATGAAACGGAAGTATAAGCACCAACTTTAAAGGCTTGTAACTTGGAAACTGGGCCACTTGCGTACATATGAACTGCATCATGGGATACAGATTTTTAAAATAGAGCTTTCCTGAAAAAAATTGGACAGAGCTTCAGCGCCAGACAGTACCATTTAAGGAAATGTCAATAGGAACGAAGTCCATGAAATGCATGAAAAGGTTGAAGTGAAACCCGAAGTGAAAACGCCAACTTTAACATGTTTAAAGGCTCATAACTTGAAAACTGAGCCACCTGTATACATAAGAACTACATCATGAGATAGAGCTTTTCAAAATAAAGCTTTCCTGAAAAAATTGGACAGAGCTCCGCCGTCTAACAGCCCAATTTAAAGAGCCGTCAGTAAGAACTCAACTGCATACATGAGGATTTTTCAAAATGCATGAAAAGGAAGTATAAGCACCAACTTTTAAGGCTCAGTAACTTGGAAACTGGGCCACTTGCATACATATGAACTGCATCATGGGATAGAGATTTTTAAAATAAAGCTTTCCTGAAAAAAATTGGACAGAGCAGCTGCCAGACAGTACCATTTAAGGAAATGACAATGTCAATAAGACTGCCCTTACCACCACCCCACCAAGTAACATCTCCATAAGCCTCACCAGTTCAGAAAAAAGGAAAAAAGAGTTTAAAAAAATAAAGAATATGCAAATGAGGTAGCTTATTTGCATATTTTTACAAAAATTGCATCAAATCTTTAGATTGCTCCTAACTATCATCACCCAACCAAGTTACATCTGTATACGCCTCACCAGTTCGAAAAATGGCCGAAACTATTTTTTACACAAGATAAAAAAAATATGCAAATGAGGTGGCTAATTTACATATTTTGCAACAAAAATTGTATCAGATCTTACGACTAACCCCTACCACAACCCACATCAAGTTACATCGCTATAAGCCTCACCAGCTCCGAGAAATGGCAAAAAAACAACCAAAAAACAATTTTTAAGTTAAATATGCAAATTAGCTATCTAATTTGCATATTTTATGCCAAAAATCGCACCGAAGTCTGAGGGCAACCCCTTACCACCACCTTACCAAGTTACACCTCAATACGCCTCACCAGGTCCCAGAAACAAGCCTGGAAGCAAAAGGCATTTAAAGCTCACAATACAAAATGTAACCCCATTACAGCATAAGGCAATTTATAAGTCATTTTAAATGTCTTTAAATGTGTCGTATAAAATTTGTCTATAACACAGGGAGATACAAAATGTAGTGATTTGGGTGCTTTTTGTTTAATTTTCACAGAAATTGAAGGATTTTGACCCTTGTTTTGTTTGTTTGTTTACCTCAGGGTCGCTGAAGCAATTAATAATATTTATTAAATACCCTAATTACTAATTAATAAAGGACAAAGAAAGATAAAAGCATAAACATGCTTCATTTAGTAAAACAATAGTAACACCGCTGTTGTGTACAAAAAATAAGTCTATACGACAATGCACTATACCAACACCATGTACAAAAGGATGCAGGATCAAATAATTAAATCTAAACAAATAACTAATAATCAAGTGCGAAGGGCCTAATATAACTTGATATTAGAGTATAGGGCTATACGGCAGCAGTCCAGCATCATCTCAAACGTCATCGTTCATTAATACACATTACACACTTATTACGGAACAATTCACTGAGAAAATAGAGATGAGTTTTTGAACGCAAAACCTGACACATCAGTATAACATGCCAGGATAACATGCATGTCGACAATGGACCAAAATTCATTAATTTATAGGAGCATCCCGGCCAAATGATCTATGACTCGATTATGTAACTTTTAGTAGGCCCCTAGATGGATGATTTATAATAAAAATTACAATATTTTATCAGCTGACCGGGCTAGCTACAATGTGCAGAGACAGAGGCCGAGAGGGTCTATAATAGACCTAGAGTATAATGTTTTGCCCGATTCAGTCAACCTCCGTCAAACTCCGTCAAGCCTCCGTCATCTCTCCGGACTCCGTCAGATTTGGGCTCATAAGTGGGCGCATTCTTTTGAATATTGCTTCTGCCGGTGACGGAGCTCCGTTAATGTTAAAGCATGCAATGAATGAGCACACTCCGGAAAATTGGGCTCATTTTGGGTGCATCTATTGTTTGTTGCACCGGAGTCTACGGATATGACGGAGCAGTATTGACAAAGTTAAAGCCCCGTTCAAATAAATGTTAAAATGTATTATATATGCCTTATTTGATCAATATGCCTACACGGCTTTCATAGGTTTGTTATTTTGGGTGTATATATCAAAAATACTATTATTTGTAGATTATTTTCATATCAAAATCATGATTTTAAAATTCGCACTTAGGATTTAAAAATTGTGATAGGCCTATAGACTGTATAATTAATGGGAGACAAACATAAAAACCGCGAGCAAGATATAGGCCTATAAATAGTACTATCCACGTCCACTAATATCATTTAACTTTCAAAGAAGCGATATATATATATATGAATAAATAAATAATATTATAAATGATATTAATAGGGGTTTTACCTAATCATGCACGCATGATACATTTAAGAATGCGCTAATTAAAATGTTTTTAACATCTTTCAACCGGCCTGACTATAAAACAAGAGCATTTGGAGCATGTCTCATATACCTGTTCGGAGCACGAGCTAAATGATATAGGCATAGGGCCTATATTAAACAAAAGATCTAAAAAATAGGCTAAACATACCGCTTGGAATTTGCAGAATGGACTCTAGACATGCTAGATGCTCGACGTTATATTTCGAGACAGTGTCCACAATCTACTCCACAGAATGTCTATAATGATCTCTTGGTTGATTGTTAGATGATGGATAACATTTATTCCTGGGCATTTATTATTACAGCCACTGATTCTTTCCTGGTAATCCGCGAGTTGGGGTACAACCGGTCATCTTTTGGTTGGATGTTTGTAGACCCATTGCTGATGTCATTGGCTTCGTTGTCAGCCTTCTTTTTTTAGTTGCACAACCAACCCAGCTGCCAAACGCTTCATATACTAGGTAGTTCTTGGACCGTTGGACGGTGTGACTTTCCCCAAATGACATAGGCCTATTGACATTGACAGTCTAATGACAGAGTCAGTACAAAAGAGCTATTGATTGATTACGTAATTTCCCAAAGACCACCTTCATCACTTAATCAATAAGGTCAGAGACACATGCATGACACGTTGGTACTACGTATTTTAATATTTCTCTGATCTAAAAATAATGTAGACCTACTGTTATTATTATAATTATTATTTATTTATTATTATAATCATTATTATTATTATTATTATTATTATAATCATTATTATTATTATTATTATTATTATTATTATTATTATTATTATTATTATTATTATAATCGCGGAACATTGTTAAAAAATAGGCTTAAAAATTGTTCAGATTTTGGTGAAATTTTACAGGAAATTTAGCCTCCAGAGAAAACAAAAACAAACAAAATAAACCAGAACGACCGACCGTACTTGAAAGGTTTTTTTCCGTCACCTTACAATAAATTATAGGCCTACTATTATTTATTTTATTTATTTGAACATACGCCTTTATAACAGCGGTACCCGTCCAACAAACGGAGCGCACAACAAAAAAATAAAAATAAAGAAGTGAAAATTAACGTATTAACCGGGGTATTAACAAGAAATAGCAAGACATACTGGTATATGCATGATCTATAAATTAAGATAATATTTATTTCGGCTTGCTGAGACAGACGCCGTGATGGTCCATAGGGCCTACAGTATAATGTATTGAACGACTCCGTCAAACTCCGTCAAGCCTCCGTCATCACACCGGGCTCCGTCAGATTTGGGCTCCGAAGTGGGCGCATTCTTTTGAATATTGCTTCTGCCGGTGACGGAGCTCCGTTAATGTTAAAGCATGCAATGAATGAGCACACTCCGGAAAATTGGGCCCATTTTGGGTGTATCTATTGTTTGTTGCACCGGAGTCTCACGGATATGACGGAGCAGGAACGGTGACACCGCGATTTACATTTACAATGCCCTGGCCGGGCATGCTTGTCTTGTTGAACATAGTTAACGAATTTTGTTAATGGCTTATTCAGTGATCCCAGCGCAAGTATAAAAAATAAAAATTGTTCATAAATTTCTGGAGTGAATTAGGCCTATAAATTGTCATTGAGTATTTTTGAAATGAAAAATGTGCCCAAATCGAGGAAAATAGCAGCATTGACAAAGATGAGGCCATATTCAAATAAATGTAACTATTTTCACGATGCTCAATTTTGTCTTTAATGAGCCTACACGGTTAGTCGCCTACCGCTAGGCTATGCATGCACATTAAACAATTATTATTTGATGAAATAATTTTCTCCTGACTTTTCATGCACATTAATATTTTTTATTAACTATCTAACTGCTACACATGCTATGTCTTCTGAAGGTATTTAGGCAAAAGAATCTGCCTACAAGATAATTTCTGACTTCCTCTAATCTCCGACTTTGGCATGATGCATGCACATTAACAAAATTGTATAGGCCTACAAGATGGTTTCCGAAATAATTATCTTCCGTCTTGCAGATTTTTAATGCACATTAATATTTGTTAAACTATCTGACTGCTACACATGCTATGTCTTCTGAATGTATTTAGTTTTAACTATTAAGCTCTATTGGTGCAAAAGAATCTGCCTACAAGATAATTTCTGACTTCGTTTATCTCCGACTTTCGCATGATGCATGCACATTTAAAAAAAATTTCTTCCCACTTGCAGATTTTTCATGCACACTAATATTTGTTATTAACTATCTGACTGCTACACATGCTTATGCTATGTCTTCTGAAGGTATTTAGTTAACTATGTGCAAAGGAATAAGCCTACAAGATGGTTTCCAACTTCCTTTTACTTCCGATTTTACATACGATGCATGCACATTAAAGAAATATCTAATAGGCCTACAAGATGGTTTCCAAAACAATATTTCTCCTGACTTATGGATTTTCATGCACATCAATATGTTTATTAAGCATCTTCATCTATTATAACTGCTACACATGCTATGTCTTCTGGAGGTATTTAGTTAGCTATTTAGGTCTATTTGTGCAAAAGAATAAGCCTGCAAGCCCGGCCTGCAAGATGCTTTCCGACTTTGGTTTTCTCGTTACTTTTACATGGTGCACACAGTGGCACATTAATATTTTTCTTTAACCATGCACATAGACAACAGCTATACATATCCAGTACAGAGTCTTCTAACTGACATTGGCATTAAACTGTTAATTTAATTTTTTTAACATGAACAAAACCCGGTGTTAGGCCTACAGGTGTTAGGCCTACAGCAGCCGACTGATATGATGATGATGATGATGATGATGATGATGATCAATGATTTTCTGAACTGGAAAGTTTTAACAAAGCATGCTTCTAACAACATTAGAAGTAAGGAACACAAACATTTCAAGAAATATACCAATTTGTTTCCTCTTCATCTTTGATCCAATTTTGTGAGGTCAAAGGTCACATACAAGGTCAAAGGTCGCCTGAGGTCACCAAATCTTTTAATAATCAATTTTTAACTGTGCATCACATATCCAAAAATCAGCTTGAACAGTTATACAATTAAGGAAATATGACGACTTTAAGATGGCCGCTTTAATGTAAAGTATAGCAAAGCAAAGTAGCACTTTCAATGAGTGATAACTCGTAAAGGAAGCATCTTTCTGTATTGATTTATTACTTTGATGGAATGGTACTTTGGTATTGCCAAATGTGATTGCAAATTTTGAATGATTGTTCAATATTTTCTAGATGGCTCTCTCTTGGGAAGACACTACAAAGGCTCCTGGAAAATTGGCAACCACTGACAACCTTTTTTCTAAAGATGTTTCTTTTTTTACTGGGCCTAATCGACACAATGCGATTTTATTCCACTAAGCATTGCTAAGCAGCTGTACTCATTTCATTTATAATTAATGGCCCAGTTTCAAAAGTGACAAATATTTCATCCTTCATGGTTATTTCTGCTACCTCTTGTTACAGGTTCGATATTCAGCCTAACAGATGAATGCTCACTCCACTGTGATCAATATCTGTGTGCTTCAAGGGAAAAGTCGATTCAAATTTTAGTCAATTTTGAAAAGCTCTTTTTTTTGTCCAAATTGCTATAAGTTACGAAAATAAAGTTGTATTAAAATTATGTATTGATCGT